>NC_047140.1:26874163-28074163 GCF_009829125.3 Periophthalmus magnuspinnatus
GGTTGTGCTTGTCCTGGTAAGTACCCAGTTTTCTATGTACTTTCCAATGTGTGTTCCTCTGTCAGCAAGGATGACTTATGTAAAAGTGCGAGGACTACGCCGAGGGCCAGTGTCATGCTGTGTGAGAGCTGTGCGTGTGAATATGTGTGGGTTCTTAACACATGCTGGAAAAAGGCAAGGTTATAAAGAAGCGGCACACTTTCAGATCGAGTTGTTTAGCAAGACTCAGTCACACCACCCCGCTGTGCAGCTGATCAATAGCTCTTTGAGTTTGGCCACATGCAGAGATGCTGAAATATCAAAACCCACTTCTTTTTCTTGCCTTATTCAATAACTTTTTCTAAAGGTTATTTTTGTGATCTTTTGTGCTTTTGTAAATCCACTAAAAAGCTTTCACACAGAACATTTTCCATCATCCTTAAGGACTTGATATGATTACAGTGGATTAATTGGTTTAAATGCTGTGAAAGCTGGTCTCTCTTGATGAGTTCAAGCCATTAATGATGGCACTTAAGAGGATTTAACAATGTTTAATAGGAGTTTGGTGTTACAGAGCGTTTTGATAGTGTGCTCGTTTTGCTATAGTGGCGTCTGCAGTTTATGCTTCCTGCTGTGTGTAAGAAGACAATTTAAACTGCTCCAGCAAAACCTGAAAATAATTGGGTAGACTCATTTTGGTGGTCTAGGGAAAGATCTTTCTTTGTCTCTTCTGCACATATAAATTACTATGTGAGCTCCATGTTTTGTTTTTTTATCCAGTAAATTGCCTCAAAGCATTTTTAATGATTTCAGAAGCAAAAGCAATTTCTTTAGTGGCAATAGATAAGCTAAGTAGGCAAGGCAGTATGTACAATGTCTCCACATTGTACATACTGCCAGGAGACTGAGAAACACAAGGGAGTGAGTAACAGAAATTGAATCGCAACATCTGCTCTGGGGCATCTCTGAGAGGCTATATTGAATTAGAGTGTCAGTATCATTTTAATGGAGACAATCTGATTCATTGGCTATGAGCTATCAGATGGAATAATATTATGAAGCTTACTTGATGTTGCTTGGTTATATTCTACCATCTTTTTCCTCCTCCCTCGGTTGACCGACTTTCCTGTAGAGCTCAAACTTTTAATGACATCCACATGTTTCTAACACAGAGAATGAGACGGCTCCCAGAAAGACTGCAGCACTGTTTTCCACAAGTTTTGAAATATACACTGGCATGTGTGTAAGAAGTGCATATAGGCCTATCACTGTCGCACCTTCATGACAAGTTAGGACAAGTATGAGCACTCGCATGTCTCAGATCAGGAGAAGCGCTGATCAAAGCCAGTTCACTATTGCTGAATTTGTAGCCTGGTGTGTTTACATTCTTGCACAGGAGTAGATGTAGGTCCTCACAATCTGAAACACTACAGACAGTTCCTTGATTTATACTATCATATTTGGTTAAGCAAAACCAAATTAACTAAACAAAAGCTAATTAATGTGGCAAGTTAACTCAAGTCAGTTTATTCTACCAGTCATAAGCCTGAGGAAATGTGCAATGCCAAATAAAAATAAAACTATATGTAAAATGGCATGTTGTACATAATGGAGAGTAATGTTGTGAATCACCAGGTCCCCCACGGCTTGATACGAAACATGATACCAGGTCATCATACAATAATATTACAATGATACTCTGCAATATAACAATGGTTTTAAGAAACAAATGCATTTTACAATTTCTTTGTTAAACCTCTACTTGCACAATCTTAATATGAAATACACCCATTTAAATAATCAAAACAGTTATTAATGTCAGATGCAATTGTATAAAGAAGTCTTCTTTCTCTAAACAAGCAACAAAAATGTAGGTCTGTCATAAAATAATTGTGGAAATACACCAAACAATACTCAATTTATATCATTTCGATACAGCATGCCTCAATAACAACCAATAGCAACCACCACATTTAGTATCACAATATACTGACATTTTGACATGTTAGCACAGCTCTGATGAATACCAGAAGGTGGCAGGTTTAACACAGCATTCGTTGTGTAAAGCCCCTGTCAAATACATTGAGAGATTTACACCGGATGGTCATCTGTCACTGTATGCCAATTCAAATTGCACATCACAGCAGTATGAAATTCAGACAACTATGGGTAGCTTAAAGGAAAGAAATTCATGTCAGCCTGATGCCTGGAAAAAACCTTGAATCAGGGTGAATGATATGCAGGCGATTAATGACACTGACTGAGTATACATTAACTTGACTTTGAATCTGGCCTTTGGAAATGACTGTTCCTAAGCATGAAGGAGACCACCGTCATAACACAGCAGAGCCTATCACAGCCTTTGTTCCAACTAAATGGTAAAAATAGATTGCCTGTGCGCCCAAGATGCCCCCTCCTCTTCTCGTTCTCACATGCATCCACTCAAACATCCCCCTTTTTTCCTCTCTCCATCTCCCCCTTGTTCGTTTCCTCATCCCTCATTTGCTGTCTTTTGCACTGCTGCTACCTCATGCAGAAAGTCACATGGCTCATGATTAGAGAAAAGTGACTTAAAGCAGAGCCAAGATGGCAGCCAAACAGCCAGTGCTTTTTTGATTATACAACTACACTACTTCAGCTGTAGTGACTCTCCCTTGACGCTCTGGCCCTGTTTTATGATCAAAATGGCTGTATTGAGGCAGAGAGAAAGACAAAGCAGGAATACGTGGGAGAGATGCGGGGGAGCAGTTGAAGTTGTGTGTATCGAAGGGATGAGTGCGGTGATGTCACAGATGTAGGTCTAGCAGGATGGCAGACCAAAGCTGGCATGTGCCACGCAGCCAGGGGAGGAGGGAGGGGGGCGAGAGAACACTAAATGCGCAGGATGAGGGTGGGATAATTAGGTTTTTGATACAGTAGCTTTTTATAGAGCTCTTTAAAAAATCAAGATTATTAGAAGATAAAAAATAAATAAATAATAATAAGAATAAAATAAAGAAAAATAGAGACATTTCGACATCAGAAACTAACTTATTTATTATATAATCTGATAAATAATCATAGATTTTGTGTAATCAGGGACACAATCCAGCTTTGACATAAGCACACAGGATTGTCCTACATAGACATATTGGCCAATTCTGTAATTAAACACAAACTTAAGGATATTGTTTTAATCAAGAATGAAATGAATTACTTTGTTTATCACAGTTTAGGCAAAATAAGTCATAACTCATAACTCATAAAATTAGATGATATATTAGATATAATTAGATAAAATAAAAAAATTACTTGATTTTACTCTGGAGAAATTCAACTAGTTTCAACTAGATTCAGTACCATCTCGAAAATGTCAAAAGAAATCAGAGAGAAGATTGTGAATTAGCTGTAACAACTCATATTGCTGGAGGGTGAAAATTATTTTTGTTTACTTATATTTTTGGAAAGAACTTTTAAGATCTGAGGTAGAGATAATACTAAACTTCATTATGCGTAATTTCAGCTTGTATTAAATCTCTTTTTAACTTTACAT
This sequence comes from Periophthalmus magnuspinnatus, assembly GCF_009829125.3. Lineage (NCBI taxonomy): Eukaryota > Metazoa > Chordata > Actinopteri > Gobiiformes > Gobiidae > Periophthalmus > Periophthalmus magnuspinnatus. Next base: position 26,877,675 of record NC_047140.1, read on the forward strand.
TGCAAATGTAGGCCCACTGAATGCATTTCCCTTGTTGTCTAATGTAACTGGGATCGGTTGTTGTGAAAGTTTGCCATTCCACCACTAGAGGGAAACAAAACTCTATTGAAGCTCCCTTTGTCATTAGGAGCAGAGTACTAACAATTATGAACAGCTTTTGGACAATAGGATTTTGGTGATATTGTTCAGACTCTGGTAGTGCTTATACTTCCACTTGGTCACTTTTTTTAGTGCGTGTATGTGGTGTCCTGACCTGGCCTGGCCTGGTTTTATTCTCAAACTGTGTTCATATTAAATTAAGTAGATGGACTGCCTGTGCTCTTTGCTTTATATAAATATACAAAATGACTGGCAAATTCACTGCAGAGAAGTATATAACAAGTTGTGGCTTTTATATTCACTTTGCAACCACAAAAAGGTTTTCCAGTCTTCATATCTGCTGCTTGTAAACACTGGAGTGGTTATTGATTAAAAAGCTGCAGATTGACTTACATAATCAGAGGCTATGAAAGCTCAGGCTGTGGTCAATGATTTTTAAGCAATTGTGCGCAGTTGTCTAGGCTTAAATAAGAAAGGGGTCAGCCAGGGCCATAAGTGATATAGAATAAAAGTTGTATTCACTTTTTTAACACACAAATAAGTATTCATCTTTAAATATAATTTTCACCTACCATGTCCAAGTCAAGTAGGAAAAGATTATTATTGTTGTATAAGTTCACTGTTGCTCAGTTTCTCAATTTTGTTGTTCAATTTCTTGTAGCTTTGAGGGAACCTGTGGTCAGAGATTGGTTGTGCTCAGTAAAACTCCTTTTATTGCTATTTGAGTAATATATTTCTGTGACAGTACTCTTACTTGAATACAAGTTTTGGATACTCTTCCCACAGTCTACAAATTACAAAACCTTTATGTTGACCATATTGTATTGATTTGAACATTTGTGTTTCTTTCTTCAGATATGATTTTGACCATCTCAGTTTTATCATTTGAAAATACCAGATTTTGTGCATTACTTAATGTTTTGCTTCACATTACATCACCTTCAAGTTAAAAGATGATACATCCAGGCATTATTCTTAGGTCTATAATTACTATTACTACTGTAATTACCATAATGACTACTGTAGTTTCTCCTACTTTACTCTTTTACTTGAGTCATTTCTTAGGCCACTGTTTTGCAAATGTGATGAAATGTGATGTGATGAATACTATTCTTAAGTAACGTTGCTTTTACTTGAGTACATTTGTAGGTTACACAGCCCATCTCTGCTTTGCCTGTGGTACCCCCGGGGATGTTGGGGCCCCCGTGAGTGGAGGAGAGAGCCGAGGCCCGTGTATGTGATGTGCAGCCGGGCTGTTTGTCAGATGGGCGGAGGAGCAGCTCCAGGAGGAGGGGCTTTTGTTTGTTCGCGTCTCGGCTGGCAGGAACAAAGGGTCCCGTAGTAGTTGATAGGTAGCACTGTTCCAATTAAATGCGCCGTTAATAAAATCGGTGGAGATTGTGGATTATATGCAACACTAGGGAAAACAGTAGTTGCTCTTGTTCCTCTCGCTTGCTGTCCTGTTGTGGATCATACGGTTGCATTACTAGCGCCTGGAGCTTTCCTCCTGACGCTGGAGCTAGCAGCGCGGCTAGCTGCTACTAACACCGAGCCGAGGTGTTGAGCAACACCGCACTTTAGTGCACCATTCTCTGCAGGTAACGCAAGCGTCCCCTCTGCCTGCTTTGGCACCACTATTGAAATCTTAAACCGAATTTATGTTGTGTCGTTTCAAGTGTCTTGAGATGGCGAGAGTACAGCTGCGATTACTGTAGTTTAGCAATTAAGGTTAATAGCTTAGCAATGGCATCCACTCCGCTCTCGGGAAACATTGATGAATGCGGCCCTCTGCTTCAATTTATGCTTTGTCTTGAGAGAAATATACTTTTCTTCAATGTCGATGTTGTTTGTGATCTTTAATACAGCATGCGTTTGCAAGTCAGTTTTAAGTTATTTAACATATTGTTTGTAAGGCGGTTATTTTTCTGGGAGCTGCTCATGGCTTTGGCTTTGGCTGTTTTATTGGCACAGGGCCAGATGCCGTGGACACATTATCTAAAGATTCATTGTTAATTTTGAATAGGTTAACACAACTGTATGTGGTTATTACATGTATCCCTGACAGTTACGAGTCTTAAACAGTAAATCAAAGGTTAGGCTACTTTGAGGCAATAGATCTTAATTTGTTTTCTCTGCTAATTATGAACAACCAACTGTCACATGTTATTGTCATGTACACTGGCTTCTCCTTGGTACACATTTGTGCATACCTAATTACAATCAAATTTACTAATGATATCGTGTAGTTAATTATTTGCCCTAACATATGTTTTTCAAGATGTACTGTTACATTGGGTGTTTATTTCTGTGACTAATGGGTTTTAGTTTTTAGGGTGCAAAGGTCAGTTTTAGCTGGTACTCCCATGAAGTAATAAGGAGGAGAGCATGGCCCTCTGCATATGAAACTAAAGAGAGGGAACCACCAAAAAGAGAAAAGAGTACAAATGGAGCTGTGATGAAGAACTGAAAGATCAAAGTTCAGGGATGCATGAATACTGGTTTTGTGTAGTATAACTGAATATGTCTTTAGTTTGAAGGGTGTAACAAGTTCTCTTTTTCTCCCATAAATTTATCCTACAGACTTGTTGTTCGGTCTCTATTCATTTGAGTCATGCTTTGATGTCTATGCTGGATCTGTGATAAAGAGCACACTAATGGGATGGCCTGTGTCAAATTTCCAGTGGCTGTTGTCTCAAATAACTCAGTTCAGCACTCTCTGTTTAAGTATTAAATATCTCTCAGGCCTAATTACATGCAGGCCTTGTGTGTGTGAGGTCTCTGTGTATAGAGGAGATGTTTCCGAGAGCCCCAGATTGTTAGAGCCTGAATGCCTCATCTGGGCAAACAAGGGTTAATAACAGCCGGAGCAGGCAGAGGGGGGATGGGCGGCAGCAGCAACTAGAGGGGACACAGCCACACATTGCAGAGGAACAAGATTTCTCGGGGGGCGTATGTATAGCAAAAGGTTTCATGTAATGTTTCGGATGGTCTAGTGTCACGGTGAAAAGGCTATATTCTTTTTGTTTCATCTCACTAATTGTTTTTACTGATATATGCAGGCTAATAAATAAAGCTATTTCATCACCATGATTAGTTTTCTGTCCATTTACCAGATTGAAGATGCATTAGATAATGAAGCCAGCAGGAAATTGTTTTGGCAGCTGGCATTTATTTGAGTAAATCTCTACAAAATCATCCTACATTAGATTACTTTGATGATGTAGTGATTTTAAAGAGCCTTAATCTTAGAGCACTAAATCTCCTCTAAGTCTTTTCTTTTTCTTCTCTGTATAGGCTGTTCGTCAAAGTCATTCAAGCTGTACTCTCCTAAGGAGCCCCCTAACGGCGGCAGCTTCCCCCCCTTCCACCCGGGCGCTATGCTGGACAGAGATGTGGGGTATGCTTGAGTTCATTCTAATGTCTGATCTGTTTAGTCTTATTTCACAATAGTTTTATATTTGTTTTGTTATTGAATGATCAAAGTATTTTGCCTTTTTCAGGCCCACACCCATGTACCCCCCTTCTTATATGGAGCCTGGAATGGGGTAAGAAAATTGTACTGAGCTCTGCTCAGATGGCAATATTTGCAAACAAAAAGTGCAAAGACAAGCCTTGTTTCTTTCCACAGGAGACCCACTCCGTACGGTAACCAGACAGACTACCGGATATATGAGCTGAACAAAAGGCTACAGAACTGGACAGAGGTGAGAACACAGTAAAAACACACTATGATGTTAATTTAAAAAAGGTCTTTTCATCTGACACAAAATTCTAAAACTTTTAAATGTTTTGTTTTTGTGTTATTCAAGTCTTTTTTTGTTTAACAAATGTTGCTTAACAAATGTTGCTTCAGAAATGTGTGTAAATAGAGACAGCAGAATACATTGACTTGCATCCAGTCATTTGCATGCAGGCTTTCATGGGATTATCAGATCACCTGCCTGTAGTGTAATTGGAGTGCCATGTTGTTGTGCCTGAGAGGAAAAGCAATAAAACTGTCTCTGACTTTCTCTTGTCAGACATTTCTATGGTCTGTTTAACAACATATCTTAATATTGAAAGGATTGTGACAATCTTTGGTGGGACGCCTTCACTACAGAGTTTTTTGAGGATGATGCCATGCTCACAGTCACATTCTGTCTGGAAGATGGACCTAAACGATACAGTAAGAACAGCACTACAGCACTGTACTGTAATAATGCATCCCAAATAACCGAATTTAATGAGAAAATCTTCCTCTCAGCAATCGGCAGGACCCTAATCCCACGGTACTTCCGGAGTATTTTTGAAGGGGGAGCTACAGAGCTATTTTACGTTTTGAAACATGCTAAAGAGTCCTTCCACAGTAACTTTGTGTCTCTGGACTGTGACCAGTGCACGATGGTGACCCAGAACGGCAAACCTATGTTCACACAGGTAACTGCACACAATTTAGGATTTTAAATATTTTTATCAACCACATAATCACTAGTTTTGTGTTTCTTATCTTTAAGGTTTGTGTTGAGGGTCGCTTGTACCTAGAGTTCATGTTTGATGACATGATGAGAATTAAGACGTGGCACTTCAGTATCAGGCAACACAGAGAGGTCCTGCCCAGAAGCATTTTGGCTATGCATGTAAGTTGAGCGCATCTGGGACAAGCTGCAAAGAAAAAAATATTGTTTATTAACTGTTTACACTCCTTTGAACCTTTCATGTAGGATCCCCAGATGCTCGATCAGCTAGCTAAAAATATCACCAGATGTGGGCTGTCTAATTCAACACTCAACTACCTCCGTGTAAGCAATTATTTTAGCAGCAGTTACTTTGTTTTATACTGCATTTAATTAAAGGCACTGTATACTCTGTAGCTTTGTGTGATATTAGAGCCCATGCAGGAGTTGATGTCCAGACATAAGACCTACAGTTTAAGCCCCAGAGACTGCCTGAAGACCTGTCTTTTCCAAAAGTGGCAGAGAATGGTAGCACCTCCTGGTAACACAGCAGGTACAGTTCATTTTTAAACTACACTTATTCTATATTTCAAACGTTTATAGATTTGTTTATCTAAAATATATTCTGATTTTGCAGCTGAGCCAGCCAGACAAGCACCAAACAAGAGACGGAAAAGGAAGGTTTCTGGTGGAAGTAATGTGAGTTCAGGTGGAGGCAGCAATAACAACAGCAACAGCAAAAAGAAGAGTCCCGCAAACAGCTTTTCTCTCTCCAACCAGGTACCCCCAAACCACCACCTTCTGACACTGTGCCTTTAAACTCTGAAGTGAAGCCTTGCGTTTAGTGGACTGGGTGGAGGCTGCTGGGAGTGTTTTGTATGTAGTGACACGGTTGAGTTGTTGGTGGTCTTTGGGCGTAGGGTGAATAGGGCGTCTATGGGCTTGCGGCTGAATTTATTATGGCAGATGTTCAAACTAATGTGATAACAAAATATGGATATCATTAAATTAGAAAGTGAGTGTGGGCAGTCCCTTCTCTAGGGCCACAGGCTTAATTAACTAGGATGTACAAATGATTTCTAAGAAACTGTTCAGTCTCTAGATAGGTTTTCTTTGCACTGATTTAATTTTAAGGTGGGTAGTTTTCCAGTAAATTTCCATCTGTCATTGTCTAATGTATCTGAACACAGCACTTCTGTCTTTTTATTTGGTTGTTGTGGAGAGACCTGAGGTGGAATGAGAACCCCTGGTGCAAGAGTATTGGGATGCCTGCTGCGGGCCCATTGACCCCGGTAGTAGGGGCAGCCACATGGAATTATAACAATGTAAACAGTTATTTGGTAAAGGGGAAAAAAAACAAGTTTTCCTATTGTGATTTGTCCAAATGGAGTCATCACATGATTTGAATTCATTTAGACTTCATGCAGCCAGTGATTGCGCGCCCCTGTACATTGGGGATAATGTGTCCTGGCCCTTGCTGTCCCCTTTAGGACGTGATGATGGTGGGAGAGCCCACCCTGATGGGAGGGGAGTTTGGTGACGAGGACGAGCGTCTGATCACGCGGCTGGAGAACTCACAGGTCGATGGGGCCAATGGTCTCGACGACGAGGACAGTTTCACCAGTTCACCCTGGAACCACAAGGGCCCCTCCAGTCAGGAGAGCAAGAATGACAATTCTCAGTCATCGCAGTAGAGGGGCCCTGACCAGTAAATTTAAGGGACTTGTTCAGCATACAAACTAGTGGAGTCAGGAATGCTGACCTTCAGCCCTTCTTTAACTTTTTATTTGATCATTTAAGAGGGTAAAAACCTCTAAACTGCCAGATGAAGGACAGTTTTAGTTTATCTCCCGCTCCCTGATTATAAAGCACAAAGTGGGGCTCAGCCCTGGCCCTTGGCCATTGGGTGTCACTCGTACCTAATGTTATGGTTCAGTGGGTTCTTGTTCCAACCTCGGGTCTCTCACTTTGCTTTTTCCTCCTTAACACTTCATTGTTTCTGTTGTGCTCTTCTCTCTTTCGTAGTTATTATTTAACATATTTTTTACAGGCTGCTATTTAAAGAATCAACATTCAGCTTTTTAAAACTCCATTATTTGTTTTTGTAGGACCTGGTTGGAACAAAAACCTGTACAGTGCCGGAGCTTGAGGACCGGAGTTGAGAACCACTTCGCTAAATCTTAAACCTGCCCACGTACCACCACACACACATGGTACACAGTGAGCCACATGTACAGCATAAAACATGGTACGGGAGAGAGAAGTTACGCAGGAGCCTGGACCACAGCACCAGGCGCTACAGAAGTGTGTACTGTTTTCATATGTATTGACTAGTTTTAATTTTTGTTTTTTTATTATTATTTTTGTAAACAATTTCTAAAAATAAACAGACATGCAAGCAAAACAAAACACCCCAAAATACTCTTTGCACTGTTTTCCACATCTATTTTTCTTATGAGCGAACGGACAGTGTATTTTTTGTTTTTCTATTAGCTAGAAAAGATCTGTATCATCTGCAGTATATTATTGTATAAGTATTGCCGTTTGACTCATTCTTATTGTGATGATTACAAGTCTCCATGTTAAGTCCATGCTTGAAATGTCATCATTGGTGTTGGACATCCCGCTGTCAGCAGGGTCACAGAAGACGGGCTAGTGTTTTGTAGTGTACTGCATCTCCATACTGGTTTTCTTACCAAATTACTATGATCACAACCGTTATGTGTGTGGGGGGGGTCCTCACTCAAAAGAAAATGTATACCTTCTGAAATTTGCTACATGAAATATTTTAAAGATACATTTTGGACTGTAAAATATAAAAAAATAAAACAGACTTTTGTATTAACTTAAGTTTCCCAAAAAAGTTTTTAAGCATAACTACAAAAAGCTGCAGACCAAGGAGCAAAATTAAAAAAAAAAAAAAAAAAAAGTTTAGATATTGAGTACACTGGGCTGTCAGTTTGGCAGCTTTTCTTCATCTTAGTGTCTGTGCTTGTATATTTTTAGGTAGTAATTTCTATAAACATTCTATGTATTCCACCCTAGAACTATGGAAAACTCAATCTAATGTAAAAAAGCCTCATTATTTTTATTATTATTATTTTTACCATTCAATGTTTCTAATTGTACAATCACTGAAACAGATTCCCCCTGATGTTAGCAAACTGTATTTATTTTTCTATGTTTTTGAAGTTCTGTTGACCCATCTGTACAATACTCATTATATGGAGAAGTTTTGGGGATGTTTAGACGTCATTCATGAAAAATGTGTTTTTGTTAAAGCGGCTTCAGTCGTTCTGGCTGTGTAATTATCTTGGATCATCCTGTTTAAAATTAAGATTGACAGCCATTTGCTGCTGTTTTAGGTTTATGGTCTATCTGAAAACATATCAGATGCACTATAATCAAATAAAAAAAAAATCCTGCAAGTTCTTGTGTTGTTTATTGGTTCCTCTGTTGTGTAGGTGTGTGGAAAAAAAAACAAGGAACAGAACTGTAATCTTGATGGATTATCTTCAACAAAAAGTCAAACCTGTGACGATAGGCAAAAAATGTGTTAATGTTCCACTTCCTCTTCCTCATAATGCAAATATAGCCTTTCTTACACATGCAAAGGTATTAGTGAGCTAAAAATGCCCAAATTTTTATGTAAAACTTTACTCCCGTGAAAACTTTTAAAAATGATTTTTCAACAAATCTTTAACCTACACACCCGGTATCAGTTGACATTTGTCTGTGGCTGCCTCCAACGTTTCCCCACATTCAGGAGCTGGTACTAGCAAGGAGACTAACTAAGAGCCATTTGGGCTGTGTTTGGGATCAGATGTCCTATAACATGTTGTGATTAACCACCTACATATTTAAACAAAATAACAAATACTTTCTATTAGGGTGACCAGACATCCCTACCTCCCAGTTTCGAGCCAGGTGTCCCCTGTCCCAGCAGATTTATCCAAAACCAGTGATTTGTCCCAGTTTTATACAAGAAATGTCCCAGCTGTCCTATTTTTGACCAATTTGATACTCGCCAACAACAAAGAGGGGCAGAGATTGTCATTTGTTAAGATAAAATACAGAAAAATGTGCTTGAAACATCCCTCACATTATGACTGACCCAAAAGTGAGTGACAATGGATAACATTACACTCTCTTTTCACTGTTATTTATACCAACCATCCCAACTCAGGTGTGCCCCTGTTTCTAATTAGGAAAATCTGGCCACCCTACTTTTTCCTATGTGACCTGAAGTAATTTGTTTAGAGGTGTTATTTAACATGTTCACTGTATTTTGATTATCACAGTATTGCTTTAAAAGATTACTACAAAACATATAGGACTAGCAGTATTCTCTAGCAAAAGTAGTTAGAAGACACAAAATCTAAGAAGTGTATTCTAGTTTTGCAGAGCTTGATCCATGCTGTAAGTCAGTGTTTCTCAAACTGTGGTACACAAGCTCCTTCAGGTGGTACTTGGACAGCTCTTCAGTTTGTGGATTTGCCTAATTTAGAGTTCACTTTATCAATTTTTTGTCCTATTTTGGATCATTTCTTTTTTAGAACTTCAGTGGCGATATGTAGTCCACTTTTAGACCTGGTTTAACCCTAGACTAGAGCTGTTATTTACATCTGGTGGTACTCAGAAAGACAAATCTTTTCTTTGGTGGTAGGATAGGCTGCTTGGTGTCTGCCTGTGCCATGTCTTTGGTAGAGATGTCTGTGTAGGAAGGGCATCTGACATACCATCAAACCATAGAATCAACAGATAATACAAAAATCATCATTTAGGTATAAACAGTAAAATAAAAGCAGGCAACAATATTCAGTAGGACTATCATTTTTGTAGGCTAATGAACAAATCAAGACTCATACCAGTGTTATTAGACTGTAACTGTACCAGTAGGTTCCTCTTATGATAACATTTTCGGTTGGAGGAGATAAGGGAGCACCCCTTTATCTCCTCCAACCCAAAATGTCAGCACCCACAAGATCTTCAATGTGTGTCACTTAACATGCTCATTCAAAGCCTTTTAACAATGGAGCGTACCATGTTTGCTTTGCTGTTTTACACTTGTTTAAATGTAGTTAGCCCTTGTAATTATTTATAAAAGCTAATATGGAATTTTTCTTTTATTGGAGTCTCATTTTTAGCCAAGATTGGATGTGTTATGAAAGTGATGCAAACATCACCATTCTAGGGAAGCGGCTTGGATGAGCAGCGATACTTCTTCACTCCTACAAGGTTTTGTCCAGTTGACAGATTATATATATATTTTTTCTTTTGCGATGGATCACAGCTGACACAGATGTTCTCGGGGAAGCTGATGCCCCCTCAAGCCCCCTCAAGCCCCCCGTGGGGCCACCCATTATAATAACAACACATTAAAAAAAAAAAAAAAAAAGTTTAAAAAAAGTAGGAAAACTGACAGTAGTTTGCACGTCCCATAGAGAATATTAAGATCTTATTAAACTTTTACGTTTTTATAAATTCATGATCTTTCCCAGTCACTTCCGGTTCCCCTCCCCGCGTGCTTTAGGCCCCTCCCACTCCCTCCTCCCTCGTGCGCTCCCGGTCACGGAGCGCTCTACTTCACTGTCGAGTCTCAGTCAACTTCTCAACAGAGGCAGAAATAGCAGTTATCAACATAACTGCAACATCCAGTCTGCTGTGTCCACTACTGTGTCTGCCATCAAGTCACTGAGGGTGAGTTTCCCTTCATTTCTTTCTCCTGTGTTTAATTTACTATAGTCTATAAATAGTACAGTGAACATGGAGTAAATATTAATCTTCTGTGTTAACTAACGGGTATGCTAGCAACTACAAACTCAGCTGCTCAAACTGCTGTCTACTTGTACTTAAACACACAGAGCTCAGAGGCAGTTGTTGATACTGTTAACACATAATAAAGGCTGGTTATGTCCTGAAAGTCTTCTTAGAGCTTCAAGAGATGTTTTTATTATATTATATCCTGCATTATTCTTTTTATTTGTCATTAAAATATCAGGGAAGGACTGTCAGATCATTTTTAAAGTTTAGTTTTGATTCATATGGTCAAAATATGAAACACAAAATAGGGTGAAGTCTTACACCTTCTCAAAACCAATCCAAAGTTAAGTGAGTACATTTATTTGCCAGTATTATGTATGTCTTGTGTGATTTACAAGATAACTGAGCTGGGAGTAGATCTATGCTTGTTGGTCATTGTGACAGTAGCTCAGTTGGAGTGTTTGTCCATTGATCTGAAAGTTGGAGGTTCGAATCCCGCTCTTGCCCTAAAAACATCATTGGTAGATCGGTTAGATTCACTGACCTACAGGTTGGCGGTGCGATTACAGCTCCCACAGATGATTACTGTCATTGTGTCCTTGGGCAAGACACTTGACCCACCTCGCCCGTAGTGTCTGTGTATGCTGGTGTATAGGTGAGTGGTTCCTTGAGGTAAAGCGCTGTGTCTTAAAGGTGGAAAAGCGCTATATAAAAATGTGACCATTTACCATCACAAGACAATTTGTTCAATTGTGTGTGTCCGTGTTCACCTTTCCTTCCTCATAGCCTTAACGTTAACACCTCAAAGCCTTTTAAAACAGAACCTTTCCCAGTTCTGTAAAACTGTTCCCATTTATTATCTTTGTGAATATGGCTGCTTCCTCTCTATATGACTCAGTCTTTTCAGTGAAATTCTTCTATTTTCTGCTTAATATGGCCACAGCACTGTGCGTCACTGTGTTCTGTGATATTTTGTCTGTTTGTAGATTAAACCAGAGCTTTCACAATGAGGTGACTTACTGTGAAGTGTTGTGTCGAACGTCATGGGGACATCTGAGAACACAAGGAGGCGTCTGGGGAGGTGGCAAGTCATGGAGTTAGTGATGGTGATGGTGGTGCTGGTGGGCTCAGGTCTGTGCCAGGTGGTCCCCTCTCAGAGCCCCTGTCCTGAAGGAGCTACCCCCCACAGTCTGGAGCAGCCAGTGTATGAAGAGTCTGTGAGACCAGTGGGAGACTTCATGGCTTCTTTTGTCCAGTCTTTTCTCAACACAGTGCAGCCCAAACCATTTCCTAAAGGTTAGTATCACTTTATGAACATTGAAATAAAACTTAAGCTGCTCAAAGTGCTTCACACAAAAGTACAAAAAATACAGATAATACGACACGTAGGCAAAGAACAATAAAACAATAAAACACCAATATATCTCATCTAGTTAGAATGAAATGCCAGGGAGAAGACTCACCATTTTTTTTTGAGTCAAAGTCATATAATAATCAACTCAGAACATCTTCATGTTTTTTCTTCCTTAAGCCTTCCAATGTAACTGTTTTAGGAAAGGGTCCAGCACCTGCTTGTCTCCATGGAGATGTTATTACTTGGAATGTTACACAATACATCTATACTATCTATTTTAAGATTATTCTAGTGAAGATGTTTTTATTGCCTTGAAAAACAAGCATTATTATTGTGAGAGGCTCGGCTGCTGTCTCCACAGACCTGACCTGTAACTTGGCCTAGTGGCATGATTCACTTGTCTCAGTGGAGATAGATAGGGTGTAATGCCCTACTCTAGATTAGAACATTCAAAACAAAGTGGATAACATATCCATCGCGGTTCTTTCACCCCAAAAGTTATATACTGCGCCTACACATTTTCAAGGTCCGTGTGCTACTTGCAAACCTGTTAACAATATGTAAACATTTTAGGCATCAAAGAGCAAATTTACATTTTTATATAATTAATTTGAATGGTTGGTAATGACTGGTGGCTAGTCTTCACATTCAAACTAGTCTTCACATTCAAACTAAGCTAATGTTGCTGCAGCCTACTGTCTTTCATATCAAGGCAAGGCAACTTTATTTGTATAACACAATTTGAACATAAAGTAATTCAAAGTGCTTTAGAGAATAAGAAATACGTTAAAATCACAGTACAACAAAACAAACCATAGATAATCTTCATAAAATTTATATTAAAAAAGAAAAGTGCAGAATAAAAATCTTTCAGTCATACACACAGCTAAACAGAACTGTTTTGAGCCTGGATTTAAACATTGTCAAAGTAGAGGCCTGTCTCACATCTTCAGGAAGGAAGATAAAAATGTGTTGTTTTAGTCATAGTTCTTTATTGGTATATGTTTCCTCTGTTTCTGCAGCTACCTCTAAACCACTAAAATATTCTGGCATTAACGTAATTCTCCCGGAAAAGACTTTTAATATGGTGCTCAAGGTTACCTATTTGTTTGACATTTGTCCAGAGCAAATACAACCTAGTGAGTGATGTGTACGTCATTGAGACTTCAGTGTCTTAACCTGGTAAATATTTAACATTTTACATCTCAGGCCTGTTTCCCGATAATCAGTTTTCATAGTGTCTCCTTTGTGTTGCAGTTACTTCATAAATCCAAAATATAAAGGCTTGAAAACTTTTATCTAATTGTCATAGTAAAGTGGTTATTTTGCCAAAATGACTGACTAAAAGTGATTGCATGAGAGATAGAAAGACCAGAGCACTCACGTTACTATCAGCGCAATCTAACAGTACAATACCAGCATAGGAAAACTATATAGACAATGCACTTATCATTTCAAATAGGCAAGGCAAGGCAAGTTTGTTTGTATAGCACAATTTGTACAGAAAGTAATTCAAAGTGCTTTACAGATTAAAAAGATATTAAAATCACAATACAACAAATCAAAACATAAATAAACACAAATAATCCTCATAAAATTAACATTAAATGAGAAGAGTGCAGAATAAAAACCTTTCAGTCATATGCACAGCTAAACAGAATCATTTTGAGCCTGGATTTAAACATTGTCAAAGTAGAGGCCTGTCTCAACATGGTCAGGAAAACATAAAAAGCTTCTACTTAAGTAAAAAAATGATATTCGCTTCACTTATGCTAATTGCAAAATGGCAACTGGAAATAAAATAAATAAACTGTCATTATGGCCACAAAACAACAGTTAAACAAGCATATCACAGAACAATATAATGTGACCTTGTAATGCGATATAAGGGACTGTGGGCCATTACCACAGGTACGTAAATTAACCAAATATTTGCATGACTTTTTATGACCTAATGACGGAGGCTTATGTAGAAACACCTGACCAGCACTTCTGTCTCCATAGCCTCCACCTGTTTTGTCAACAATATCCAGTCATAGAGTTTCAGGTCTAGGCTGAGAACAGGCTTTGTATTGTGGCCATTTCTGAGCAAAAATAACCCGTACTTCCCAAAACCTGCCCTGTCTTCACGTTCCATGTGTGGTTTTGTATTTCACGTTTTACAATGGGGAAAATGGATGTGCTTGTGGGGAGCATTGTCCACATGGTTAGGCTTTGTGTGTGGTTATAATGCTCAGATTTACGGCTTTAACTTATGTTGTATCAAATGTTTATCTTTGGTATTTTCATTTCAGATCTAGTTCTTGAAATCGTACAAGATCCCGGCAATACATTGAGTAATCAGGAATTTGTCAAAGAAGTAAGTAATTCAATTTGCTCATTTATAGGAAAAGGTGTTATTTTTCCTACAGCCAGAAATATGAGATTGTTTCATGTTTTAAACCCCCCTTTTATGAGTTTCATTTACTTTGCCTGTGAAGTGTGACAGTGAAGTGAAACTAGAATTACTGCTATTACGGCAGTTATAAAAGTCAGAATATATCTTCATTGTGGTGCTTATTATTTAAGGTGATGCAGGAATGTTTTGTCTTCAGAGATTTGTAAGATTAGTGTTAGAAGCAGAACAAAATAGTGATGGAGTTAGGGTTAGAGTTGATGACCTTTATGTATGAGGCGCATAGCTAATAACATTAACAGAGTGGTCATAATATTATGGCTGGTTTATCAGTGCTACCTACCTTGTATGAAAATTGAAAGTCACAGTGTGAACCGTATATAACAGGAGTGTTTGAATGGACTACTTTGTTTACCTTATAATGTAACAGTTAGGCTTTTTATTGAATGTCTCCCACTCTTCAGCCTATTTCATGCTGCTGTCTGCTATGTGTAAACTAAACTAAACAATACGTAATAAGTAATCTAGATCTATTTATTTCCCCATGTGTTGTAGGTGCTGGTGTATGGAACAGGGTTCCTGGTGTGCGTAGCCATTGGGGTCTTGTACATCGTGCTTATGCCCATAGTTGGTTTGTTCTTGGCCTGCTGTCGCTGCTGTGGTAACTGTGGAGGCAAGATGCAGCAGAAACAGACCTCCTCCATTCACTGTCGCCGAAGAGCGCTGTACTCGGCCACATTCGTCACCACTGTCATCATACTGTGCGTGTTTGGGAGTCAGCGTCATGATAACAGCTTAAATTTGTGGCTCCCAGTTTGTGCAGTGTTTTGATTTGTGTTTGCAGAGCTGGGAATATTTGTATGTTTAGAAGCAACGAATCACTCAAAAGAAGCGTGGACAGCAGCACGGTGGAGATAAACGTAGCTCTCAGTAACATCAATACGTTTCTCACTGCTGTGCCTCAGGTGAGTTTGAGACAATTGAAAGCATTGTGTCAGATTAGATTAGCTTTTGTTAAAGGTGAACTATGTAACTTTTCTGGAGGAGGGGTCTGCCATCTGCTTGTCTTCATGGTGACGTTAGTGCTTTGCCTGGAAAGTTCCACAGTATGGCAACAGCAAGAGATAGATATAAGGCAGTGCCCCCCAGCAAACTGACCAGAGCTGAAGAAGCGGCTTGGATGAACAGTGAAACGTCTTCACTCCTACAACTTTTTTCCAGTTGACAGATTTGAATTTTTCTTTTATTACGCAACATGTGACGACAGCAGAGTTACAGGTCAAATCCTGGAAAGGCAACCCCCTTAGAGTAAACACATTTTTTCTTCATTTTGGTTTTAGAGCTATAAAAGTGGTAATTTATCATTTCAAGATTTATGCAATACTGTGGAACATTCCAGGAAAAGCAATGAAATCACCATGAGACATAACATAGTGTTAAATCCAAGATGTACCAATCCCACTATAAAAAGAGCAGGAAAAGAATAGCAGTAAAACCACAGCCATGTATTTTGTTACGGTGAATAATACTTAAATGTCTAGGCTTATTATTACAGAGCACTTGCATAAACTTACCGTGAAGAATATTTTGTAGAAATATCACTAGATGAACTGTGTTTTTTGCACATCTTCTTGTGAATAGTTTTTAAAGATACAGAAGGCTAGTTGCTATGTTTTCATGAAGGTCAGGAACACTTGACTTATCCTTGAAACACATTTGCAACAAAACAGAGTCAATTTTATAATCAGTGTACTCAGGATTACCGGATACAAAGCAACCTCTCTGCCTCTCTGCTTCAGTGTTTGGCGTAAACAGCCCTGTAGTTGTGAGTCATCCTGCTGATTAAATACAATCTTAGCAGAGTCAACAAACTTATCTCAAGACGTGAAGCGGGAACGTGTTAATGGGAAAATAGTTGAGTTATAAATACTCATTTTCCATAAAACATTCAAGGTTTTGTTCATGTCTTTTGTGCTGTTTTTTTTCAGCAAGTCCAGTTTGTTGTAAATGAGAGCTACGTCACTATAGAGGAAGTCACCAAAAACCTTGATGGTGAGAACAGTTATAAATTGTTTTGTTTGCTCAGGTTTGTAAATTAACCACATTTTACCTGCTCATTCGTCAGCGATCGGGCCGCAGTTGGGAAGTGAAATTCAGAAACAATTTGAATCAACGTTCACTCCAGCTCTTCAGTCTCTGATTATTCTGGACCAAGGTAATGCACAGACAGGCTCAGTCCTGCAAAAGTCAGCATGTATAATCATGAGAACACCTAGATTTAAGTAGCTGTGTCATAGGCCTGTCAGTGCAGATGCTTTCCCCACCTCTACATCACAGCATTCCTTAGATTATTGTCATTGTGAATTTACTAGGGATTATTTTAAAAGTGCACTATGTAGGTGCATTTATTCCTCTTGGTGATAGATGAGTTTATATATTATGTGATATATATAAACATTCCAGACAAAGCAAAAACATCTCCATGGAGACCTGACAATAGAAACGTTACATAGTGCTCCTTTAATTTACTCCATGATGTGTATTTTCTCTTAGCTAATTAAGGTAGGTTATGTTTTGGCTGGTGTTACTTTGTTTGCTCAGATAAATAAGTCTTTTCTTGTGACTTATTCTGTTGGTGTGATCTGCCTTTTTCCTGCCTTCATTTCCATAGTTACACGCCCTATTTAGGTTTCAGCTGTATCTTGTGACCACATGTGCCTATAAAGAATTTGAACTGACATTACACAGAGCGCAATAACATAAAAACAATAGTTAAAAATATGACCCTATGTAAAACTGCTAGGTGCCATTATACAGATGTGTAAAGTTGGCTTTGTTTGTAAGTTTCTGAACTGCAGTTTCTTCTTCTAGATCTGTTAATGTGAATATCAGTTGTTTGGCTTCGTGTAACATTTGAATGTAAAAATTTGTGTTTTGTTTGCATAAAACAGAGGTTGTAAACACCAGTGCTCTTCTGAAGAAGCTCAATACATCTCTCAACAATTTGGAGTCCAACGCGAGCACGATCCAGATCGAGATCACTAATGTTAAAAACGAAATAAACGAGACCTTATCCAAACCAGATTGTACTAACTGTGAGAATATGAAGCCTGAACTCAACAAACTCACAGTGGACACCTCCATTGATGTAAGTTAGCTAACTCTAACCCTAAGGTTAAGTAAGTAAACATATAAGCTGGTAAAAAATGAGTGCATGCTGTAAACCAACTCTTGTAGAAAACAACTTAGCAGTATCTTTAAGCTCAGCTCAAGTAGGCTACCAGTTCATTTACACTTTTGTTCACTTTTTAGTCTAGTTATTTACTTTCTAAAAACAATATTAGTCCATAGCTGATAGAATATACTTAGGGAAGTTAAGATGATTAAAATGGAAAAAGATTCAAGTTAAAATTCAGCTAGTAAAACTGGACAGGCACTTGTGTGAACGAGGCCCTGACAATAGAGCAACGTTTTGGCGCCCTCTTGTGGTACATTATTGTGTGACATTTGTGATTGTTTCTTCTCAGACCTCCAGTCTCGATGAGCTACAGACAGCATTGAATGAAATGATAAAAGCTGACCTTAATTCAAAAATCAAAGAGGTAAAAAAAAAGTTGGAGTTGGAAAAATAATACAATTTTGAATACTCAATGAAGAGCATGTTCGTCTGTGTTTCAGGTTGAAATGCAGTTCAAAAACATTCCAGAGAGCGTGACCAACGACACAAGGGAGGTTGTTAAAAGTCAGTCACAAATCTTGACCTTTTAAAAGTTGTAAATATATTTAAAATGAAATATGTCAGATTTATTATTATTTGTGTCGTTGCAGGCAGCAAGGCAGAGCTGGCGAAAATCAAAAGCCAGATTTCCAACATCTCTACAGACCTCCCATTGTCCAGTCTCAATGATGTTTTAACTCAGCTGGAAAACTTTCAGGCAAACATTAGCACATACTCACCCGAAGTCGAGCGAGTGGAGTACATCAGGTAAAACAGATGCTGCTCAGCCATTACAGTATGACATCACACATACAACAGAAGTTCAAAGTGTTGTCCCCTAAACACCTCATAAACAACCTCATAAACCTTGTACCTATATTACCTGTTATCTCTGTGTTCACCAATTTTTCCTTTTGAATATATTTTAGAGACATATCTACAAAACAAAACCGGTATCTGTGCTTTTTACTTACAGGTTTTTTTTCTACAATTTTTTACTAGATTCAGAGATAAAAGATTAGCACTATTCTCTATACAGATTCTCAAACTCAGAAGAAAATACATCGGCCTTGTTAAGTTTTGAATTAGTATTGTAATAATTCTATTTTGCCTCGGTATGTGCGCTTTGAAAACTTCCACCACTGTGTCAAACTAACAAATATCTCTGGGCTTTCTTATTTTCCTGCTTCTACACATTCGCCTGCTTGATAAAATGTTCACCTGTCAGTTTTCATAATATGATCCCAAACAAGCTGTTCTGTCGTCCAATTTGAATGCTAAAATCCTCTTCTCTTTTTTCAGGTGGTGCGTGTGTATCACCCTGTGCTGTGTGATTCTTCTGGTGGTGGTGTGTAATGTCTTTGGTCTGGCTCTGGGTCCTCTGGGTCTAAAGTCCAAAGTGGAGCCAACAAAGCGCTCGTGTACATCTGACTGTGGAGGGACCTTCTTCATGATGTAAGAGTTTTAAATGTATTTATTTGTTTATACAGGGAGAGCTCAATGAGAACACTCAGACTCTCCTTTTCGTGGGCACCCTGTTTGAACCATAGACTGTATAAAGAAGTGGACTAAAGGAGTACGACGTCATCCATAGCGTCCTGCTCCAGCCAAATGAAGCTTATCGAGGCTAGCCGTTATAGAGGCGAATTTGGAGCCGAGTTCCAGGTCAATACGAGCAGGTCAATACGAGCAGGTCAATACAAACATTTTAAGACCAGAAAGACAAGGCCCACTGCAGCAGTTACAGAGGAAGGAGCGACTTTTGTCAGTGGAGCCAGAAGTCCGTCCATTAGCACTTCCTATTTGGAATGCAGCAGCTAGTGCGTTAGCTATGTCCATTTATATATACAGTTTATGGTTCAAACACAGAAAAATACAAACAAAACAAAGTCCATTTAAAACATTAAAAACAGGTGCAGATGTGACTATAAATGTTTATCACCTGATTATTAAAGTGCATTAGTGTCACCAAAGTATCCAGTTTTGTATTCCATTTTTGGGAAACAAAACACGGCAAAACTTTTTTGCCATTTCGGTTCTTGTGCGTCCAGTTTTTAGATGTACACAATCATGAGATCTTATATTATAATTTCCCTTATTAAAGTTCAAATAAGTGAGATAAGTGTATCAAGTAGTCCCTTATAAATACATTCTATACAGTGTTTTTTTGTTCTAACAGATGGGGATGGCCAACCTACTTTTTCATAGAGTGTACTGTGATGGGTTTTCAATTCTTCACCTGTTATGAAACAAAGCGCTGAGTGAAAAAAGTGTATCTAAAGGTTTCAATGTAGAGGCTGAAGTCTGCATGTAGATTATATCTCCATACTCTAGTACAGAAAGAAAGGTTATTCCCTCATACAGTTATAATAATACTATAATACATGTTTATGATGCTATTTTTTATAATACTTACTCTGGTCTTCTCTGCAGGGGCGCTGGTTTTAGCTTCCTTATTTCCTGGCTGTTCATGATTTTGGTGCTGATCCTCTTCCTGATTGGTGCGAATGCCTATACATTGTTGTGTAAACCATGGAGAAATGGAGAATTGCTACAGGTATCAATCAAGTATTTCATTATATGTACAAAATATATTTGACTTATTATTAATCAATACATCATGATTTCTGTTCCCAGCTCCTTGACACTCCAGGTGTAATTCCTGGATTTAACCTGAGTGAAACCTTTGGGGCCAACATAACCATTTCTAGTATTTACCGGTATGTCATTGTAATAAATATACTGATTCATTTAACCATTTTGTATTTAACCATATTATTTTTTCTTATTATAATTACAGAGATTGTGAAGAAGATAAGCCTGCATGGTCTGTCTTTCAATTCAATCAACACATAAATCTTGATGACCTGCTCAATGTATCCAAAGTAAGCATTTGAGAGTAACGTGTATTCTTTTACAATATGACATATGTGTAATTCCTCAGTCATCAAGGTATGATCCATAAAAAATGTCTTCATTCTTCCAACTTTTTGTCCAGGTGACAGAATTGAATTTTTCATTTACTATTTACAATATGACGCCTTTTTTATTTGTAGTACACGGATGAAATTAAGAAGGACTTTGAGGACACCAACATCGACCTGTCCCCTATCAATTTCCTCACTCCAGAAGTGAAAGACCAACTAAAGAGTTTTGCCTCAAAATCAGGCAACATTGATTTTTCAACAACAGTTCAGGAGGTACAGGGCACAGGCAAAATGATGCAAAATAATTATTGTGGTAAATCTACTTTGTATTCACATCTTTTGCTTTTTGCAGATAAATAACTTCACCAAGGTGAACTTGAACACCACAGCAGACAAACTTGACCAATTGGCACAAATAGTGAGTAAACATCTGTAACCTATACCATATGAGTTAAAATAAACACGGTTTCAGATTAGCACAACTTGTTAAATTGTATATTATTGAGCTATAAATTAATTTACTACCGGTAAATGTGTTAACTACCAAATGTCATGAAACTTAAATTAATCATTTTTTTCCCTAAATTTTCTTTATTTAAGCAAACTGGTCAAATCAAAATGGAACTTAAAAATGAAGCCCAGAAACTAAGAAAAATCCAGGCTGATATCGAGACTGTCATATTTCCCCAACTGGTGAACTTTCCAACCCGACTAACCCATAACACTTCAAATTTGTATTTATGCATCTGTCCATTATTGTCTGAATTTTAAAGCTTAATTTCTGCTTTTAGACAACAGTAAGCTCAACCATCGATGAGCTGAAAACAACACTGACAAAAAGCAATGTGGGTACTTTAAACTTGAGTTGTTATAGTAATACTTACAGTAGTACTTTATCTCTCTGTGAGGTTAAACGTTGGCATCTGTTGCAGGCCACGGTGGGGGAGGTGCTGAGGAGCGTGGGAGTAGCACAAGACTTCTTCAACAAAAATGCAACTCAGATCGTGAAGACCGTGAGTACAGGCGCGGCAGGTCACATGAGCGGGACATGAGGGAGAGAGGCTGTGCATGTGGCTCTCTAATAACTACACTCATTTAGCCTACAGGGCCAGCACAGGAGACTAACATCACAGCTTTGTTCAAATACTTTGAGCTTTTTAACAATACACAGCGTTTTACAGTAGGCTGAGGTGTATTAAAGTTACTACTTCAAGTTATGAAATAGTCCAAGTGCACAGATATACTGAGCCTGATCCTACATGGTAAAAGAAAAATTGAATTCTGTCAACTGGACAAATTTGCTTGAGTGTAGACGTTTGGATCATACCAGGACAACTGAGGGATTACACAGACAGTTATTATTCAACATGAGTAGGGATAAAAAGTAAAAAGTAAAAAGTACTAGTGCTACCATTACTATTTTATTTCTACCATTGTGTATTGTCTTACTAGTGCAACTGAAGTGTACTAAAATTATGTTTGTGTACATTCAACAATTGTCCAATGTTTGTAGGAAAAAAAAGTAAAAGGTACTAGTGCCACTGCTATTACCACCACCACACTGCTATAACTACTGCTACTGTTACTACTAGTGCTACTACTACTACTACTAATAATAATAATCACTACTTTCATCTAATAATACTGTAGCTAATTTATCGCTTTTAAGTTTTGCTGGGTTTCAGATGACATCACTACACCTCTATAGTCCAAAGATATTTAATAAAGATGGACAGCAGCCAAAGTGAATATTGTTAAAATGCAGTTTTTTGTTCAAATGTGGTGATTTATGTGAGTTAGTCACTAATAGAAATGACCAGGTTCAACATTTGTTAATTTACCTTATGGATATATTATAGGAAAGTAGAATGTAATAAATAGGTTCTTGCCCCCATTTGTGAGTCTGACATAATCCCATCCTAGAATTTGAAAATCACCAATTGAACACATGTTTGTTCTCATTACTCCTTGTCCTACTACAAACACGCTTATTTTGAGGTCACGTCAGTGGATTAAGCATTCATGGAATTAGCCGCCTGTTCCAGTCGCTCATGAATTCTCAATAGGATGTAGTTCAAAAATGCTCAGAACTGACTCTCTGCCATGTGACTCTGTTGTTCCAGGAAAGTGGGCAGTTTTTGGACTGTCAGTTGGGATACTTCACTGCCTTTGCTGACTGGGCCCGAAATATGGTATTATTTACAGTTTTCAATAAAATACTGCTTTGTCCAGTGTATTAGCCATATTCACAATTAGACTTATGTTTTCAGATCACACAGGAGCTGGGTCGCTGTGGGCCGGTCGCAGGAGCTGTGGACTCTGCTAACATAATTATATGCTCCAATATGGTGGAGTCTCTGGTGAGAAATGATGAAACACTTAAACTTCTTGTTTCCAGTGAAATGTTATTGTGTTGCCTGGAATGTTCCACAGTCACTGACCTTGGAGACAAGCGAGTGACACCACAAGGCCAAGTTACTGGTCAAATCTGACACTGAATGCACTTTTTAAGGGTCTTATTGAAGTATAAAACCACTCTTGAATGAATGTAAGATATATGTTTACTTACTGTGGAGCATTCCTGGCAAAGCAACATCTTCATGGAAACAAGGAGGTGGCAGATCCAGCACCAGAAAGGTCCCTCACATGTGAAAAAAGCAAGTGTAAACCACCTATCATCTTTGTTTTGGTGTTTTTAGAATGCGTTCTGGTTCAGCCTGGGGTGGTGCATGATCTTTCTCATCCCAAGTATCATCTTTTCCATCAAACTGGCCAAATACTACAGGAGAATGAAGTACAATGATGTGTTTGAGTGAGTATATGCACTTTAAAGATAACTGCTTTTTCGCTAGCAAGGACCACATCACAACAATAATGCAATGAAGATATTTATTAATGGATGATATGAGATGAAGGAAATGGCTGGGTAAGATTCAAGATGGGGCTCTGTCTCAGGTGGTCAGACCCGCTGATACAGGACAACCCTCTGTAGATGTTTTAAGGCTGAAAGAGAAACGAGAGAAGGGCTGGGAGGTTGAAAATATCTGAGACAAACTGTGTTAAAGGGATAGGCTGGTACAAATAGGCTTCTGGGTGATTAGGGGTGTGGTTAAGGTGAGCTGTGGAGGAGAAAGTTGAGGTTGAGACATGGCCCTGCTCCTGAATCTCAGTCAATTATATTAACTCCATGGTCCCATATGAACTCAGATATGTATTTTTGTTTTGCATGCTGTTAACTGAGTATGTCCTGTCCTCGCAGTACCCACATAAACATGATCAACATCCCCAGACCCACAATGCGAATCAGTTGAAGTGGCAGCTCCAAATTTGTCGCTCAGAGCTCAACAGGACAACATAATGCTTAAATGTGGGATGTCACGTTTTTATTCATTTCATTTGGATTTCAAAGAAGCTATATCAGATGTAACTTCTGTAAGTGTCATCCACAACGTTTTATATTTTTTTAATATCTGTATTTTTGGTTCTTAATTTCAATTCAGTTTGGTACTATACACTGTCTGTGACCCCTGATTGTATTTAGAAAATTATTTCAAACTTGCCAAACTAGGAGATCACTTACACGTTGTTTTTTTTTATGTATTTGGTTGTATGTTTTATATAGACTGTGTTTATTGATAAAACATCTCAAACTGTTTGCACTGTTACAAATGAGCACACTATGCAATAATTTATAGACTGTTTGTAATGATTAACGTTTTTTGTCTCATGTTTTGTCTGAGCAACCATTTTGTTTTTGTACGGGTTTGTAATAATAGTTAAGATTTGATTTTATATCGTATTAAATTATTTATGTTTTATTCTTTTAGCACTTGATTTGTTCTGTTTTCTCTGTGTATAATGTATTCGAGTATGGTGTTACTGTTAGTGATAAGCTAATGCGCCGTCCCTTTGCACATTTACTGCCTTTAACTGTAACAGGATTGGAATCTGAAATAGCCTCTCTTGAATCAGCATTCGATGTACTGGTACATATTTTTATTCTTGGGTAGAAATCTCAAAATTGCACAAGACTCTGACTCTGTATTGTGGAGATATTTTGACATTAAGATTAAAAAGTAGGTCCCTGATTGTAAAATGCTCTCTTGGTTTCCGTTTTATAGCAGCCAGCATGGAGATTTCACACGGTAATGCAAGACTGGCTCATTTCCCGTTGCGAACAGCTCTATGTCTTTGCTCCACTACAGTCAGTGGTAACTTGGACTATTTGATTTTTCCACATAAATGTTTCATAATGTAATTTGCCTTTTGTTGAGGCGCTGTGGTTATAAATAGATTATGCTAACAGACTGAGCAAACCAATAGTGAGGCAGAACTTGGCAGAAAACAAGATGCTGAAAAACAAGCAGAGACACCAGCGTGTATTATTGTTGTTTAATTGCAGCATTCACCATTACAACACATACAGGATTTGATGACGCACTTGGGGGGGATCTTTGTAATGAAAAGCAATCCAGTTTGCAACAGTTTTACAGCCCTCTAATGGGGAACCATGACTTGTTTGGCCATAATGTAAAATATGTAAAATTTGCAACACCATCCAGCCCTTAGAATTTACATTACAAGAACAAAGAGAATGGATGAAAAAGAATAGACGTAACCAGTAAATAGTCGTATCTCGTTTTCTAAAAGCTGGTCACTGCTGTCATGAACTAATGCACAACCCTGCTAACCCCATTAATGAAAAAAGGCACTGATAGGCAATTCTGCAGCAATAACTGTTCAGATTGTCGTATCACTTTCAGCAAATCAGTAGTTTATTTTAAACCAACACTACATCCAAAAGTCTTTCATAAATTAATACTTTAAAATGTATTCCGATTGATTCAACAGCTTCAGCAAAAGCAGCAACTAAAATAACAGACAAAATTTTCACAACATGAACATAAAACCCTATGATGGTGCAGAAAATACTGATAGTTTGAGTGTTACCATCTAAAAGCCATGGAAGCACACTGCCAAAGAGTTATATCCTAATTCAGGACCTGATGTAGGACCTGTTCTGTCACTATGCCCTTCGCCCTCTACAGCCGTAACACAATTAGCTCTGAAATTTAATTTGAAACCAAACTGTGAGTCACTTTTCCAGGGCATTGGTCTGGAATGTCCCGCTGCACTGTGAAGGGACAGGGTCTGGAGACAGACAGGGCAAAGGAGGCACACAAGAAAAGCTATTCAAGGTAGATTAAGTTAAGATACATTAGCTGCTTAGTTACTGCTTGAGCGTTTGTGAGATATTAACTTCAAAATAGTGAACTAGCAACAACAATGCAGCAGAATATAGATTTTCTTCATAGTATTGCATCATTATCTTGTTACTATGTCTACTGTATCCAGACACTAAACAATGGCTATAACAGGTGACAGACAACAGCAATCAGGCACTGACTAATTTAAACTTTCTACATTCAACACTTTAAAAATCAGTACCTCTTACTGGGAAAGTGGCTTGTTTTGGTAGTTATTGAGGCACTAACATAATACATTAAGTATTTGTAATACTCATTAATTCACAAGTGTGTTATGTACAAGCATCATGCAAACTTTAAGGCTTAAATAACAAGGCAAAGTCATATTTTAAATAGGCATTATTTACACTGGTAAGATCAGTAGTTATACTGCATTATTAGTAGTCATACTGCACTGGATAATTTCCAAATTAAATAAAACAATTACACAGCATTAGAAAGTCTCTCATATTGTGCTTCTGCCGACAGTAGACGGTTTAACAGACACTGGTGAGGCTAATTAAGTTAGATTGGCTGGTAAAGTCATGATCCGACCATTGTGGACACTGGATTGTCGGACTCTGTACTCTCACTTGTGCCCGTCCTGGGCCGCTCCACGGGCTGCCGGGGGGGTGTAGGAGGGGGGTATGATGGTGACTGTAGGATGTCCACATAGCCCTGATTACTTTTTGTCTCTCTCTCCAGAACTTTTCGGAGTAGAGGTTTGAGCAGGCCGATGGTCAGCTGACTGCTCTGAGAGTTTGCGAATGGGGCCGGGGAAGAGGTGGCTGCAGTGGACAAGGGGAAAGACAAGGATGAATTTGATTTTGGAGAAGGCAGATTTTTTAGAACCATGTTGAGTATGTTTGTCACAGTGATGTCTTCAGGGCAAAGCGACCACAGTAGCTCCAGATAAGGGTCCAGTTCTCTGTGTTGTGCCACTTCACACAGTAATGTACTGAAGATTTCCTTGTTTAGAAGTGGACTTTGTTTGCAGAATTTCTTGGCTACTTGGGTGACCCTATCCCACTGTTGTCTGCCCATTAGAATCCTCAGAGCTTGAAGGATGGCATTGGGTCGTCCACTAACCAGCAACAACTCTACTTCCAAGTCCTGGCTCTGCTCTTGATCTGAGCTTAGGCTTGAGACCACAGACAAGGCGCGTTTGTACAATGGCACATTTTTGTCACTGCTTTCAGCTCCTCTCCCGCTAGGAAACCCCCACGATGAAGAAACTAGGCTCAGAGCTAGCCCGGCTGACCCCTGCTGCTGCTGGGACAACTCTAGGAATGAAGGCAGCCAGCTAGGTTCAAACAGGTACACCGAGTGGCACAGCAGTTCGAACACGGGCATGACAGCAGGCACACTTGGCACTTTCAGTTTCGAATTAGTGATATGATTAGCATTCAGGCTATGCTTGTACTCCCCATTGGTGCAATGATTGCTAACAGGGGAGGTAGGAGCAGGACTTAACACAGTTTTCCAGATTTCATGAAGAGAACTGCTGGACAAACCCTCCCCATTGTAGTGAAACTGAAGCGTGGCCTGAACTGCCCTCCAAGCTTGACAAGGGAACAGTTTAAAAATAGTGTTAAGGTAAAGCAGTGAATCTTTATCGATCTCCGCAGACGACAGAAGTCTGGACACCTCTGTCTCCACCAGATTCTCACACAGTGCTTCCACCTCTTTGACACTGCCCTTCACCAGGCGACCTTTGATCTCCTCCAGAGCAACCAAAGCTTTCAACTCCGACTCGAGAGAACTCATCAATTTATCCTGTCCTGCTACAGCCTCATCGCCATTTAGGATGCCATTTTGCTCCTCCCTGTGCCTCCATCCTGTCCTGAGATAGGTCCTGAGGATAGTGGCTAATGAGATAGGAGCCTGGAACCTTCCTCCTTTTTTCAGTGCGTCCACCGTGAGTCTAGTGCTGCTTAGACTTCTCTGTTGATAATATTTACACGCCTCTTCGAAGACAGCTTCAATCAGGAGCGCTCCAGGCTGAATGCTCTCCACTTTACTTGATCCGGAAGATTTTAACTTTGAATTTACATCCTTTGTTTCTGTTACTACATAGATCCCCTCCTCTGAGACAAACTGCGGCATGCTTTTCTCATTCGGATTTCTAAATAGCAACCCTGCATTTTTTATTTTTATCGTCCCACGTTCTGTACCACAGTTTACGTCTATAAGATGAAGTGATTGGTCTGTCAGTAAAGCTAGAGTTTCCTGGTACATGCAGAGGCTGGTGTGGGGACCAAATGTATGCAAGTTATAGTCCAGTTTATAAACTTGACGGAGTATACCTTCTTTTTGCAGAAAACACGCCCACCCTGAGCTGAGCAGAAGTGCCAAACCTCCACAACCTGTAGATGAGTATGAACAGATCTCAGGGGAGTCCAGTACTGATAAGAAACCTAAACAGTCTGCAAGCAATCTTTTAAAGTCAGATTCTTTGGTTGATAAGGTGTCTTCTTTGATTGGGGTACTTTTACAAGTGGTGCTTAACCTGAAAGTGTCCCGGCGAGGAGACCAACCGAGGATGACCTTGTTGATGATGACCAATGGTTTGGTTTTTAAGTCTGGCAGAAGATAAACATAATCCCCTGAACTAATGACAGTGAATTTAGGATTATTGTGCAGTGCAATCTTGACCCCTCTCAAAACAACCCCGCCCTCCTCCACCTCAAAGTCCCTCCTACAAACACAGTACCTCAGTTTATTCCTTGAAGAGCTCAGGACAGGAGAGCTCTCAGAGGGGGGCCTTTCCTCGCACCAAATAATCGAGTTAGCGCATGCACACACTGATACCACTTTAGCTCGAGGGCTGTTGCACAAATCTGACGTTTGGAGCAAATGCCAGCCTGGTTTGGACTCCCGAAATCTCCAAAACTCCGCTTTTCCATTGTCATAAATCACTGCGAGAACTGCGGAGTCTGTGGAGTTTTGCGTCAAGTACAATAGATCCAAAATAGGAACAGTCCGGGTTAAGCATAAATCCTGCTTCTTCTGGGATAAGGCAAGATGGGGTCTTTGGTATTTGTCAAAAGTCACAAGCCCCGCGGTGGGTGTGCGTAGGATAACGTGAATGTGGCGTCCTTCTGGACTGACTCGTACATCTGACAGGTCGCTGCTCCTCTGTGTCAAAACTTCAGCCAGATTAGCTCCACCGTTGTAGTCCAGGAAATCTGATGTTTGCTCCAACACAAACCGTGCCATCGCCTCTCTGTTACACCAAGTAGTTTAAGTTATTTGTGTCTGTGTGGTCAAGAAATCTGAGCTGGGACTGCGGCGGCGAGGCAGGGCTAGCACAGCGGTTGCAGCATCTCCCCGTTATGGATCCCTCATCCCGCTACTGTCCGTTAGAAGAAATGCGTCAAATAACACGTCCCGACAGAGGTAAGTCCATTTTACCCGACGAAAACGAAAGCTAACTCTGACTTTTACGTTGTTCTTTGGTAATTTTATGAGTCGGGATACTGAAAATCTCTCTTGACATTCCTATGCTATGCTAACACTCCCCCTGACATCACGGGATTGTTAATTTCCGGATATCAGGGCTCATTTGCATAAAAGGCGGGGCTTAATAACAAAGATCGTAAACGTCAGAGATAGTGACAGATCACCACTCTGTACCTGCATTTTTTCATAAATTTAGTACAGGGCAAACAACAGCAGAGTGACACATCTTCATTTAATCCACCCAGTTTAACCACACGTTAAAAAGTGGATGTAAAAGCAAAAGTATGAGGTATTTTTAGAACAACTGTCATTTACATGTATATACAGTCTGTGATTATGCACCAGACTAACCTGAGCTTGCTTTTGTCTGAATGCTTTTTGAGTTTTACATAAGAGAACATTTCCCTCTTATTTCATGCTTAAGATATTTTGTTATAATTATATATTGTAGTGTTTTAGTGTAAGGAAACAGGGCTAATTTCTTACAGTTGTTTATTTTCTGAACACAAAGGCTGATCTAAACCATGCCAAAACAACACCAAAACATAGCAACCAAGTGTCACAAGTGTCACATGCAAAGGCAGTCACATTAACCGCTCATAAACAGTCACAAGAGCAGAAAAAGGTGTCAACTCTGAACTAAACATAAAATATCAGATCATTACACTATGTTGCCAGATCTGAGCACACTACACAGCACAAATATAATTATGCTTTAGGTTCCTTGGCTTCACTAAATCCATATTTGAGCTTGAAAACAAGTCACTCAAGTCCCTTCATAGTTTGTTGAGACAGACACAGATTAAGACAGTAGCCCAGCCTTATGTGATGCCAATAATGAAGTTAGTAGGCTACTGAATGGGCTTGTGATTCTAATAAACATAATCCAATCAGAGTTAAAGTTCAACGGTTTGCCAAAATCACAGCTTCACATATTATTTATCAGTTATTAGTACAGTTTTGTACATTTTAAACTGAAATAAAGGGAATGAATGAAGGTGTCGGTCTATGATCTTCTGCTGAGCTGGTCTAAATGCTCATATGCAGTACTTAAATGAAGTATTTCTACCTCTATAATCAATAACCTCTAACCTATTATTGCATTGTGATAAGGTCCTGAAAATTGTCCTTATCATCTTTAAGTTCTTATCACCTAAAGATAATAATTATGTCTCAGTCAGTGTGTAAAATACATCCATCTGAATGACTAACCTAAGCAGACTATGTTTCAATATGTGGCTCTCAGTGAAGTAAGTTTGGACACCTCTGAATGACTTTAAAAATGTCCTTAAGGGGGCAGTATTGTCCTTTTAATTCACTGCATTCATTGCCTGTTAAAAATATGAGGATGTATTTTACAGAGCAATTCCCCTGTAAATATGCCCACTTTAATATTTGGAATAAATCTTAATCGTATAGTGAAATGATTCAATAAATAGATTAAATAAATATCACATGTTTTACAATAGAGCACAAGGCCACAGCCAGTGAAATAATCCCCTGACTAGGTTGAGGTCCATTAATATCTTTAAATTTTATTTTTGGGTTTGGGTCTGGTACAAAATGACATCTTCTTGGATTACAGTCTTGACGTTCCACAGTTAGAATGAATCGATTTAAAACACATTACGCACCCATTCAAGTAAAGTGACTGAGTGTTATCTAAACCACATATGTAAGCTGTTGCCTCAGCCTCCAGTGAAAGTTGCACTGGCAGAAAACAGCCATTATTAAAGTATGTTTAGTCTGCTGTGCCTGTCGACAGGAAGATAAAGTGCTTGTCTCAAACTAAAGTGGGTTGGAGGCAGACTAGATTTTGTTTTTTGAGTTATGGAGGAGAAAACAAATCGAGGTCTTTTGAAATGAGCTGCATGGAGAATAGAAGATTGGTGTCCTGTCAGCTCTGCAGTGCCTTAGGAGATAATTATTTTAGCATATAAGCACACTTTAGCAAAACGTAATTGATCTCGCCATGAACTTTAACTTGGCACTTCAATAAAATGTATTCTGTCCAATTAAGGGCAGTTTGTAAGCTTGTTCTGGGCTGTGAGAAGATAGATAGTTAGTTTGTCAGATAAAGCTGTTGCTGCTGTCTATAGGTTATCAGTCTTGTGTCCCTGGAGTTCAGAACGATGCATTTGGGAACTCTAGCCTCAACGTACTGTACAGTCAAATACACAAGATTTGACCTGGGATAGGTTTTATAGTGATGTGGCGTTTGTGAACAAGTCGACTTTTTTGAATGGAACTGGATCTCATTTTTTAAAAGAACCAAATCTTTTTTCTTTCTAAATTAGTTCAGTTATTTTAAAGTTATTATTATTATTGTAGTGCAACATTTTATTTCGATTCTTCATCCTTCCAATGGGTAAAAATGCTCCTGCTCTCACTTTGAACCATTTTAAACACTTCTTCACTTCTCTCTGTGATTAGTTTCTAGATAAAATGAGTTCTCACATTGGCTTCTGTCATATAAATAAATAGTAAAAGAACCAGTCTTTGAAAGGAAGTGACCTAAAAGATTTTAATCCCATAAAAGAGCTGAAAGTCCCATCACTAAGATTATAGGCATTTTCCATATTGGAGTCATTCACCTGCAACTTCTTAATTAATAAAATCTGAATGTTTTGTAAGATTTTTGGTTAAAATGAAACAATTCTCATGGAGTTTTGACGCAAATCCTGAATCTTAACATCACCGCTCCACAAGTTTGACCTCTTGGCCTGGTGCTGTCACCTGCTTATCACCATGGAGATAGATAAGTAAAATGCCATACTGTGTAATATTCTAGGCAAAGTTGTAACTAGGCCTGTCATGATAATTACTATATCGACTTATCATTTTTTGTTGACAATATTTATAGTTTGGTTGTTTTTTGGCAATATAATAAGGTTCGAGCTGTAGAAGGTTTTCTACTCATTACAGAAACAAACTAAGTACTAAAGTGTTTTGTTCCTCTATTTATTTATTGCAGCTCATGGCCTTTTAACAATACTGTAAGTTTAATGTCATGATATAAATCTGCTCTTGTTTATTTTTTATGTATCACCTTTCACAGACAAGTCAATACAACAATATGTCCGCCATAGCAGCTTCTATAAAACTACTGCACCTTAAAACGCTTGCCCAAATAAGAGTGATTTGAGTCTGCTTTTGAAGGCATCAGCAGACTCCAGTGAACACAAGGAGAGTGGGAGGTCATCCAGAGTCTGGGAGCAACAGTCTGGAAGGATCAGTCTCCTCTGGTCTGAAAACGAGAGCGAGGAGCCATCAGCAGGGTCTGATCCAGAGACCTCAAAGAGCGAGAGGGGGCATATGGTTGGATCGGATCGCTGGTGCAGGAACGAGCCTGACCATGCAAGGCTCTGAAAGTCAGCACCAAAATTTCAGATTGAAGAGCTTGGAGAATAGAGGTAATGTGAGACCTTGTATTGGTGCGAGTTAAGATACTTCCTGCAGAGTTTTGGTCCAGCTGCAGACAAGACAAGCCCATTTCTGTTTAGAAAAGAAAACACTGCGACTGAAATACTTGGGTTACTATAAATTTGTTTCATTAATATCGATTATCGTCTATATTTAAGCAATTTATCACACTTCAAAATGTGTTATTGTGACCTAGTTAAAACATCTCAATGACAAAAAGCAGGTGCCATACATAGTGCACGTTATACCTTACTCTTTTAGGTTATATTATAAAATATTGTGGCATAAGGTCAACACTTTTTCTACCAAAACTTAATGAAAAGTTTTAATAATCTGCTTTAGAGAGCTGCACTTTGCTCTATTGCTCCTAAAGGCCACAGTATACTTTTGTTTACTGACGTTTGGATGAAAACAAATTGTACTTTTGGGACCCAGCGTGCAGCTTTTGTTGTGTTGTTAGTTGTACATTTAGAGTCATGTTTTTAATCATCCTGAGTGCAACATTTCCATTTTAATTACAGCCCATTCCTTTGGTCAAACAAAAGAGCACTTACTGTTTCACGTCATTATTTTTGGCATTTGAATTGGTTTTAAACAGCCAACAAACTCATGAGGCTTTAAGTCAATAATATTGTGA
This sequence comes from Periophthalmus magnuspinnatus, assembly GCF_009829125.3. Taxonomy (NCBI): domain Eukaryota; kingdom Metazoa; phylum Chordata; class Actinopteri; order Gobiiformes; family Gobiidae; genus Periophthalmus; species Periophthalmus magnuspinnatus. The sequence goes on from NC_047140.1 coordinate 26,910,631, forward strand.
GTAGACTAAATATTTTTAAGATTTCCCATCTTTTTTTAAAAACATCTGACATCTGAGTGCAATATTGAGTGTCTAATGAATCTCTCTCAAATCCAATGCCATGTGCTGAAACAGACTGTTGATCTGGGCTTAGCGGCTCATTTATGACACAAACTGGCTGTATCCATCTTGTGATGAAATGACTGAAAGTATCAACAACAAGTGCGTGGTCTGTTGCCATTATTTTGCCATAATGGAAAAGTTAATATTTGACGGATAGGGAATTAATGACATATCACAGAAGATGAATGAACTTAAATGAATCAAGTTACTCTTTGTCATCCAGAGGTCACGCCACCACCCCCTGCCTCATTGGTTAATTGCATATCAGCCCTTTTACCACAGCCAGTCCCTGCACATTTGGCATAGATGATCCATATCCTCACTGTGGAAATAAATAGCATTAGCCATCATGTCACGCTATTAATCGGATTCATGGCCCTTGGCTCGCTGCTGAATGTTTTCTGCTCCTAGTTTTATCTCTTCATCTGTAATTCTGTCTGTCCCCTTCTTTCCCCTTAGAAAACCCAGTGTGCAGTACCCGGAGTGGCCACCTGTGCGCAGTGTTGCACAGAATAGATGGAGCCACCAGGAGAAAAGGTCATGAAGGAAACTGAACTTTTTGACAGCGTCGATGAAGAGTCCAGAGGTTGGTACAAATAGTCGCTTTGTCCTTTCTACTGTAATTTAAAACTTTAGATTAGTGCAATTTGTGTGTCTGTACGAGCCGCCAAAATGGAGGCCGAAATGATGGTGCGCCGCGCTTGACTGGGGCTGACTCTGGACTGGTGTTTTTTTCTGATTCCCTCTGATTTTTACCTCACTTTTTTTTTCTTTAATCAACCTAAAGTCCAGATCCAAATACACATCTGTGGTTATGACTGTTTTACACAATTTAGGCTACTGTTTACCCTCAAATTAGGCATTAATCATCAGCAGCAGCCAAACTGAAGCCTGCAGACCTTTGATTAGCTCCAGTGCACAAGAAAATCATGCTGCAGACCTCCACCCAGAGGACCCTACCCGTAGACCTCCACCAGGATGCACCTCCACCCACATGTCCCTCACCATTTTTCATTAGTTTACTTTATAAACGACTTGATTACACTTTCTCTCAGTTGTTGCCTTGGTTCATTGTCTATTAAAGCCCATTAAAGGTGATAAAGCTAATTTCAAATAGTTTAGATTGAAGCACTAAGCACGCTTAATCACCAATAGATTTAATTTCTAGTTTGAAAGTAACCAGCTTTGTGTTGTCTCTGAAGCGTAATATATCGCTAGAGAGAAATACTACGATAAACGATAATATTGAAACTATTTATGCCACTGACACAATAACAATAACGCAAGATAATCCCAAGACAGTATCATTAAAAGGTCTGAACAGCAGAATAAAAACAATAATTGGCCATATAAGTAACTTTTCCATCTCTCTAAATCTCGAATCATATTAGAACTAAAATAGCAAAAATCTCCCCATTATTGCCAAGACTTTTTACACATGATAAATGCTGAGCTAAAAATATATATTGTTCCAGTCATCATATATTGAGCATATTGTCACAGATAAAACAAAACTAAACAGATATTTAACTGTAACTGGCATATTAGATGTAGTTTGTCTGTGTCTGTGTTGCCGTAGACCCTGTGTTTGTTTAAGATTAGGCACTAGTCTGTAATGGTTAAGGTTTGGAAAAGGGTTTGGGCTTGTCTTTAGTGGAAAACAATGTCAACTTTGGTAAAATTGCATTGAAAACAGCATCCAGGAACAGTGGACTTAGGTGGTCTTTTGTTTACTTTTCGGGACATGTGCACAAGTCACATGAGGGTCCTCTGGGTGAAGGTTTGCAGCCAGATCCCATTGTGCAACCACCAAAACTGATCTTGTAATCTAAAGGACCACCCCCTAACTTGGAACGGTCCAACCCCAGTGCTTGCTCAAATGCTGAAGACATCTCCTCTCAAAAGTTCTTGTAACATTCAGAACAAAATATAGGCTATAACTTTGCTTGTCGATTCTGCAGAACTACTAATGATTCTATACCTTATTTCTGTCCTTTTTTTACTCGTAAGCCACCATGTTTGTTTTAACACAAATGGACCATGTGCTTCTGATGCATTACTCCACCTGTCAACCATGGCCATTGGAAATCAGGGAATCAGGACACAATTCCAGACCTTCCAGACATGTCTTTGTAAAGTATTTTCAAAACGTGTGGTTTTGGCTGGCCTGATCCGTAGTAAATCTTTCTCAAAAGTTTCTCCTCTTCATTAAGAAAAATAGGCTGTTTCTCAAATTGTGATACTGGAGCTGATTCAGGTGGTAGGTAAAGTCCTCTGCAGTCCTTGTGTTTGATTAATTTGGAGTGAATTTTGATTGTTTCTTTGGGTTCATCCTAATTTAACACTACACAAGTCATTCTTTAGTCCTATCATTATAGATCTTGAACCAAGTTTACACCCAGAGTCCTGTTTTAGAGTTGATGTAGGTCTGGTGGTACTCAGAAAGCCATTTTTTTGGTGTAACTTGATGTGAAAAGTATGGGAACTACTGGACCGCTCAGTTTAAGCCTATAAATTGAATGGGGGATATGCAACAATATAAAATTCAAATTTAATCTGATGAGTGCAGAGTTGACCAATCGCAGTGAAATGTAAACTCCTGATGACTTTAGTTCCCTCTGAATGTCCACTCCCTTCAGAATGGTAAAAAACTAGATCCGGCTTTGCAAAATACTATGTCTTTTCACTGGGGAAAAGTCCTCAAATGATGCATACAACAGGAAGCTGAAACCTATAAATGGAAAATGTGATTTCACCATATCGTTCACCTCTGAATAACCCACCCCAGCTTTCTCTGCTTTTTCTCTGCGCGCTGGTATTTGAAATCCTCTGCTGCCTTTATGTGCCTGTAATACTTTACGGGCTGCCATGATGGTGCAGATGACAAGGTATTAACAAAAGCATCTGCTATCCCTGCTCTGTCACAAGTGTCCAAGGCTGTCCTCCTTCTCTTCAGCATTCTGATGCCATCACATGAAGATCTAGGCATAAGGCCCACTTCTTCTGCCTGGGCTTCTGAAGGAGACAGCTTATTATAAAGCGTTGCCAAGACTTGAAAGGCCATCACTCAAGTCCTTTTGCAAACATGTAAAATGAATGAAGATGCACAAGCTGTTACTAGATTGACATCAGTTTAATAGTGTGTAAAAGAAGGCATTTTGGACATCAATCATTAGAGGCAAGTACACAAAAATTACAGCTACTCGATTTCCCGGAGTTTGCAGGGTGCGTTGTCATTCCCGCCACACCGACCGGCGACCTGTTCGGGGTATCATCTGGCATCTGCCTCTGCTCAAAGCTTGGCTCAGAGGGTGGCATTAACTTGGCCCGTGTGCCTGTGAAATGGATACAGCCAATGGGTCTGTCCATGTCCCGGAGCCAAGTCTTATCACACAAGATCGGTGTTGACGATGAAAAATGCAATGTAGCGATACAGAATATGAAGACGGTCGTTTTATGTGTAAAATTGTGCGTATATATAGCCTGACTTTGTTAAGGTTGTGCGAGTTAATGGGATTTTTGTCATGGTTCAGTAATGGTTGTTAATGATATTGATTTATTCTTTTTAATCCGGAGGTCGACGTCCAATCGTCTGTCAGGAAAAGCCTCTGATTTGGAGCCAAGTTTTAGTTTTTTGAGGAAGGAATGTGGCGACAGTAGCTCAGCTGGTGCATAAGTTGGCGGTGCGATTCCAGCTCACATAGATGAATGCTGTGGTTGTGTCCTTGGGCTAAACACTTAACCCAACTTGTCCCAGTGTCTGCGTAGTGTATGAATGTGTGAGTGGGATGTACATAGCTTTGAGTGCCTTGAAAGTGGAAAAGCGCTATATAAAAACGTGTCTATTTTTGCTGTTAAATGGTAATGAGTATGTCTTTATTGTTCGTTAGTTTTATGATGATTTTTTATGTTTTGATTTGTTGTATTGTGAGTTTAATGTCTTTCTTATTCTGTAAAGCACTTTGAATTACTTTGTGGACAAATTCTACTATAAAAATAAACTTCCCTTGCGATACCTTACTGAAACAAATACAAAGTCATATTGAAAGGCATTTTTATTAGTTTAAAGGTAATTATATTTATATTGACAGTTTGCCAGCTGTTAAAGTTTATCATTTGGCAAAGGTTTAAGTTGCAATAGAGGCTGAATTTAAGTTATTTCCATCCAAAATCTAAAAATAAAAAAGTTAAATTAGTTTTTTTTAACCATAATGGCATGTTTACGTTTTTGTCCTTGTCCTCTTGTTTATCCTGGATTACATTTTTCCCCATGCTGCACTGACTTTAGTTACCCGTCGTAACCTGCTTGCCTGATGCTTTCATTGTTAGATTTTCCATTCTGTTTTACTGAAGTGTCCCACTGTGACCTGCCATCTAAAAGACTGGAAACAAAAGCTCCACCAGTGACTCACATGTAACTGTCATCTAAAAAGCTTTGCCTTTGTTTTAAAAAGTATTTGCGAAATTGCCTTTTTATGCTGGGAGATTGAACACTCTTATTTTATTCCAATCAATTTAAGTAAAATATTCCAATACTTCGACTTAACAAAGTGATACGCGGGTGGAAAGAGTACTGAGTTTTTGCACTCAAGTAAAAGTACTGTTATATGGCTAAAAATGGGCTTCGCACATTGGCCAGTTTTTAATACGAAACTTTGTAAATGAAACTGTAAAACTGGATTTAATAAAAGTTTTAAAGCACAGTCCGTATTTTGTCTGAGCTGTGGCCAATCAGAGCTGTTTTGTGTTTATAGGTGAAGACGCAGAGACAGTTGTGAGACAGCTGTGCAGTAGGACAATTGGGTCTCAGTCCTCACTGTGTAACTTTTAGATGATTTAAAATCCAATGAAGTACAAGAACATGCTGGGATGGAGCTCAACAGTGACCAGCTCTGTTTCTCAGCTAAACTCAACTAAACTTAGCATTAATTTTTCTCACAGACTTTCGGAAATATCATCGTATTTAAAATCTGTTTCTGAAACTTTATAAACCACAAAGTTATTACAACAGTCTTTTAATAACTTTGTGACTTTTTAACTTTTAATAACTTTGTAAAACGGCATTTAAACAGCCATTTTGGACTTAAAACAACCGCGTTATGTCACTGTATATTGGAAAAGAACAGCACTGTATGAAATGTATCTATAAGGAATACTGTTTGTTAATCATAAGGCATAAGGCTGAGGACGAGCTGCACCAAAACTGAGATGGGAAAGACACTTTTAGCTGTTTTGCTTCACAAAAATTGAATAGACTCCAAGGAAAAGCAAAACTGGATGCACTGCTGACACAATCACAATTTAATAATCTGGTAACAAACTTTTATACACACACCTGCACCTGTTTTTAATGTTTTATATGGACTTTTTTTCTGCTTGTATTGGATTTTAAACGGGGCGTCCATGAAAAAGAGAGCTCAAGTGATGTCCTTGTGTTCCCCTGAATAAATAAAGATAAATAAAAAAAATAAATAAATGGATATTAGTTAGTATGAAGCTGGTTAACCTCTGTGATGCCCTTGGACTCTTAATATTTGAAATTTTCAGAAAAATTAATGGAAAAACCTGAGCAGAGTGTCACTGTTGAGCTCTGTTATACTCAATTACAGCATTAAATATTCACTAAAAAAGTACAATAATCCAGAAAATCTACTAAGTAAGTCTTTGTCATCATTCTACGTGTGGGTGATACAGACAAAAATGAATACAGTTTTTTTTCTCCCCTCGATATTCAGACAATATTTTAATAAAGCGTCAGGAATGTGCTAAACTGTCCCTGTAAATGTCTGTAAATGGATCTACAATCGCACAAAACATAAACTGACTGTAAAATTAACCACAAAAAGGGTAGAACTATCACTTTTTACACTTGTTTGGGAGATTACACGAGCTGTTTCTGTTGTTTCACATTTTTACTCGGCTCTTTTTGCTGTAATTTGTAATAGTTTCATCATTTTCAATATATTGCCCAACCTCTAGTTACTTCCCACCTCTTTCATATTTTGGGACTCTCTCTCATTGGAGGCTGGTGCTATAGACCCTCCTCGTGCATTTGACCCGGCGTTCTTGTGAATGGAGCAGGGATGTATGGCTGCTCTTGCACATTACTGTCTCATTGAGCCGTTTGCTGTGTGGCGGCATCTCTGAGGAAATGACTTTGACACTGCTGGCCTTTTCTTGATAAATGAGCTCCCAGGATACGAGCCCAACATTACACTGCACATTCATTACCAGCTAACCACAAGCGATTCGAGCTAGGGGGCTACCAAACTGCTAAATCACTTCTAGACAGTTACGATGAGGAATACAAAGATATGGCCTTACATTTTCTGCTTTTTTTGTTGTTAATGCCTTTCTAATAATAGTTTTATTTTAGTTATTTTTGTCAAACGATTATTTCTGTGCTACATTGAGATTTATTTATACAGCACACCTGACCAAAGTGCATACATAGGACAAGAACAAAAAACACAAACATGTGTTAAATGCCAGGGAGGAGGTGGGTTTTCAGGTTAACTTTAAACTGTGTCAAAGATTTAAAGGATCTGACAGGCAGAGGGCGCTGTTCTATAGACACTGCCACAGAAAAGGCTCTGGTCTTTAGTCTGGCTTTGGGCACAGGTGTCAGGAACTGGTCAGCTGATCTCAGGGCTCTGGGTGGAGTCTAAGGTTGCAGTGACTCCCTCAAATAAAGACGACCCATAGAGCGCACACACAAGCCTTGGTCCAGCCCCACATACAACACATGTACACATACAACACATGTGTCAAACTCAAGGCCTGTGAGCCAAATGCGGCCCGCCGTGTCATTTTATGTGGCCCGATAAAGTAAATTAAAAGGTATGACTCTCTTAAAATGTCAGTTTATCATTAGATACACAGTTACACAGCCATTTTTTCATATCTATGCAAATCCATATGCAATATTTGTAACTTGAATAAGCAATAAATATAGAAACGGTTAATTAACGAGATTGAAACGGTTAATTAACGAGATTAAAACGTAGTGACATTTATCTTACAGTTAAATCTGGCCCTTTGAGAGCGACCATTTAATGATTAGCCCTCAGAGGAAATTTGTTTGACACCCCTGACATACAATAATCCAGACGTGTTGTTACAAATGCGTGGATTGCCTTTTCAAAATCCGCGGTGGAAGGTAGAGCTTTACTTTAGCACGGAGCCTCTACTGAAAGAAGTTGGACTTTATGACAGAGCTAATGTGCTTGTCCAATTTGAGTCGGAGTCCACAATCACCCCAAGGTTTCTCACTGCAGGCGATAATAAGGACCAATCACACTGTCAGGCCCAAGCGGTGGGTTAGTTTGGCCAAACACCACAATAAGAGTTTTATTTTGTTTTAAGTTCAGGAAGTTTGGACTCAGCCAAGTCTGCACATCCTTGAGACAGTCCTGCAGAGCTTTGATTGTGGTCTGGCTGTCACTGGGAGTCACTGGCAGATATATTTGATTATTATCTGCAAAACAATGAAAACACACATTGTGCTTCTGAAAAACTTTACCGAGGTTAAGCATTTACAGAGCGAAGAGGCTCGGCACTAATGTAGAACCCTGGGGCCTGTTGTACGCTAAGGGACACACAGAGGAGTGCTGTCCTTGGTTCACAGAAAAACTCCTGTCTGACAGAATCAAAGCCAACAGAGTGCAGTACTCTTAATGCCCACATGTGTCTCCAGGCGGGACAGAAGGACGCTGTGATCCACTCTGTCAGACGCAGCTGATAAGTGTAAAAGCAAAAGAACTGCAGATTTCCCAGAGTCCGTTGTTAAAAGAAGGTCATTAAATTTGTTTAAAAGGTGTTTTGGTACTGTGCTGGAATTTAAAACCAGATTGGAATTTTTCAGAGGTTTCGATTAACGTAAACCTGCAGTTGGTCATATGCAACCTTCTTTAAAACATTAGACAAAAAGGGCAACTTTGAGATGGGTTAGAAAGAATATTTGCTTCAAAATTAGGCTTTTTGATGAGCGACTGGACCACGGCAGGTTTCAGGGCAGTAAGAAAACAACCAGACATCAGAGACAAGTTCACAACATCGGCAATGTAAGGCCCAATAGAATCAAAAACGTCCTTGAACAGATGACTTGGAATAATATCTACAGGGCACAAGGAAGGCTTTAGCTGCTGAACAGTTTCTTTCAAGTCTGAGAGAGACACTAGCTCGAAAACACTTAAAGACTGAATTACTGACTGTTGGAGCTACAAGGTCTACACCAGAGGGCAGTGGCAGTCTAAGAGTGCAGACTTTATCCCTAAAGAAAGATAAGGAATGAGTGTAGATGAGGGCACAGCAACATTTGCGTTGCATGGGTTTACAAGAGACTTCAAAGTCCTAAAAAGCATCTGAGGTTTAGTAGCTGTACTCTCTGATATTCGCTCGATATTTGCGAGAAAACCTGCCAAGGCAAGCTCAGTTAGTAGAGCGTTTGCCCACTGATCTAAAGGTTTGCAGTTCAAATTCTGCTCTTGACATAAACACTGGCGATCCATTGACCCACAGGTTGGCGGTGTGATTTCAGCTCCCACAGATGAATACGTGTGTGTGAATGGGTGTAAAAAAGCATTTTGAGTTCCTTTAAGGTGGAAAAGCTCTGTTTAAAAATGTGACCATGTGACCAAGGCTGCGCTATGGGCTTTGTGCTTTAGTCTTAACGGAGCCACTGCGTCCAAAACCTCCGCGCAAATGTCACTGGAACGAGAGAGCAGACCATCTGGCGTGTTTTCTTGCCAATCATCTCCATTCATAGTTTCAGATGTCTTGAACGCTCCAGAGAACAAAGAGGCAATCTTTTAAGTAGATATGAGTAAAATATGCTGACTTAAGGGTTCTGGAGAATATATTGTTGATGAAAATGTTGTAGCTGTTGTCTTTTTTGACGTTTTGATTTAGTGAGGTCTTTGTCTTTTGGCATGTGTTTTGGAGTCTAGTCCAATAACGATTCTTGATTAGTGAGCACTATTTTGATGAATTGTTGCAGCCCTACTTTTAAATCAAAACATATTTTCTTATAGGTTATTAGAAAGTAGTATTTTGAGGAATGTGTAATAGGCTTTGTGGCTTACTCCTTCACCATTGCGAATTAGGACCAATACTCTATTATGTTGGTATACGTTTACTCACAGTTTGACATTAAAACTACACAATATATTTTCTTTCATGTTGATGTGAATTGTGCTTTTGAACAATACCCCACTTTCATTTATTGATTTGTGCCTGTAAATGAGAAATCCTGGAAAATACTTGCAATAGGCAGCAATCAGTTGGTACATCTCCTAATTGGAAGAAGTCAGTTCACATGGGAGCAGAGACAGTGGTGGCGGCTTTCACAATGGATGTAATGATTTCCGGTGGGCAGAGGAGCCCGGTCTGATCAGGTGCAAGGGTCAGCGGAGACAGAGGGGGAATGAGATGACTTAAGAGAGTGCTATCTTGAGACTCATTTGTGAATTTGCAGACGAAAAGACGCTGATTCTTAGAGTTGGATCAATTGCTTTTGTCTATGTGCAATTGGATGGTTCTGTGGTAATGGGTTTAGCCTGATCTGAACCCACATGTCTCAGTATTAGTGATTCATTGCAATTCTTTACACAGATTATCTTTACACTATACGGGTCTGTGAAGCTAATAAAGCATTATGAAATATACATTAAATACAGGAAATGGGGAATAGGGATTTCAGCCGCTCTGCCCCTCAGCTTTGGAACTCTCTCTCTCCTGATTTCCGCAACTTAGACTCTCTTCCACTCTTCAAATCCAGACTCAAAACTCACCTGTTCTGACTGTCCTGTCTCTTATAACCAATCACACATCTTTTATCAATCAGTTTTTTGTCATGTTTTATTGTATTTGTTTGTTTTTATCTCATTTTTATCTTGTTCAGTGTCCTTGGGTGTTTTGAAAGGCACTTATAAATAAAATGCATTATTATTATTATTATTAATGGTAAGGATAAGCAACACACTATAACTGCTAAACAAATAGGTTAGAGACTCTCCAAAACTGTAAGATGACATGGCTGGAACTTATCGATTATTAAAATATTCATAATCGTCAACTAATTTAGCAACAAATGGCACAATTAAACATTACAATTGTACAGTTATTTGTTTTGTTTTCTATTTATGGCCCATATATTAGATGGGAAAAGATATTGCCTCACCTTCAGCTCCTTGCTAATGTACCATGTGTTCAGTTGTTCAGTTTATGTCCTCATACATCCTCTCACGTGATCATGTGATGTGACTTTTTTTTTGGAAGTTGATGCTGGTCACAATGACAAATACGTAACACAAAGTACAATGCTGTTTTCACCCAGAGGAAGGGAGACTTGTTGGTTGTGCACATGAACATTCAACATTTTACACAAATCAACCTACTTTTTAATTAGTTTTCAGTGGCAAGACTTTTCTCTAGTTCTCTATTTAAATAAATGCAACTCCATCTTAACTGGAAGTGCAAATCTCTACGGAAGGTGGGTTTAATGTAGTTGAAATGGTCCTATCAGTTGTTGTAGTTTCTTCATGGTGAGATTTGTAGTTCTCCTGTGGTTTGGTGACTTACAGCCAGGCTGGCATGTTCCCGTCGCTTCTGTCCTCCTCAGTTAGCCCTCCCTTATCGTTCTCTCTGTCTTATTTCCTGTTTGTGGTGTCTCCCCGCGCCGCGTTTGTCAGGGCCATTAGTTCTCAGCACACAATCGATTCTTGGGGCCCTGGGCTCGGCCACATAAAAACAATGAGCTATCGGAAAAGAGTGAGCCGAGTTAGTGGGCGTTTTTGGGCTGAAGACATATAACTGGAGATAATGGAGTAATTGCCTAATACAGGGTTATACCTTACTTAATGTAGTGACTTTTGGGACTTATTGACTAGAGATTAGCTAACACTGCAACTTTTTTTTAGAATTATAGGGGTGGCTCTAAAGTGGTTTAATTGGGCTGTACATTAGATGCAACGTCTAATCAATAATTGTACCAAAGTTCAAAGTAAAAATTAGTTTTATACATTTTTTTTACAGTAATCACTTTTGGGTTGTAATAGGGCTGCACACATATATCCAATACAATTCAAAACGCTATTTAAAATGTCAACAAATGAAATAAAGACCTCTTGGACCTCAAACATGTATGATTTGTATACGTTTTTATAGCAATTTTTATTTCTTACTTCTCTCCAACGTAAATGCTCCTTAACATTTTTAAACTGTGTAAACTTGAACACCCCCTAAAAAGGAACAGGGACCATATCACTTTTTCATTTTTGACCCAATCGTTAAACAAGGAGCCTCTTCTCTGTTTATCTTCCAATGATGAAACTCCTCCAATAATACGAGAAACACGGCCCTTGTAAATAATGTCATATTTTGTGGAGATTGATGATGTTTATATCGAGCAGAAATGACAAGCACAGATGTGGTTATTAGGAAGACATCTGACAATTTCAAAACACATTTACAAGTACACACACACACACAAGTATGCACAAGAGGCGTCTTATTATTTAATTCAATCATGTTTTGAAGTGATGTGACATGCAGCTGCTGGAATGTATGCATGTTTATTCTTATATAACCTGATATTATAGAGGAGAAGGAGATAGATATTGGTCTGTCACAGGAATAATTTTGAAGTATTATATATTGCTACAGAAAAATGTCACAATAGTTTATCTACATGCTTCCTTGATGTGTTACCCATTAAAAGTCTGGGCTCAACCGTTTGCTATCACCGCTGTTATGCATAGTTAATGTGTCACTTCAATCTGGAACATTCCCAAGAGCTTTGACTAACTGCGGTTATCAAGCCTCTCCTAAAGAATAACTTGATGCCACAATACTGATCAATTACCGAACGATCTCAAATCTGACGTTTTTAGGCAAAGTCCTCGAAAAAGTAGTTTACCAGTAGTTTATTAACTTTCTCCAAATGAACAACTCCTTTAATGTCTTCTAGTCAGATTTCAGACCCCACCTCAACACTGAGAAGGTGACAAATGACATCCGCCTGAACACTGATGCAGGCAAAGTCTCTTACATCTTAGTAACAGTGTCTCAGATAGAATGTCCCTGACCTGTGGGGTTCCTCGGGGGTCAATCCTGGGACCCCTGTTGTTCAATCTCTACATGCTGCCGTTAGGCCAGTTAATACGCAGCAGTAATGTGTCCTACCAGAACTATGCAGATGACACTCAGATCTATATCTCACTGGCAGCAGGTGAATATGGACCAGTGGATTCACTCTGCCACTGCATCCAACAGATCAGAGTGTGGATGCGAAACAACTTTCTCCAGATAAACTCAGACAAGACTGAAATCGTCATCTTTGGCCCATAGAAACATAAAAAAAAGTGTTAGCAGTCACCTCCAGTGTCTCTCTCTAAAACCTTCAAATCAGGCTAGAAATCTACACCAAAGTACATCTCAAACATGTTAGTGCCATATGAACCATCTCGGACTCTGAGGACTTCAGGGACTGGCCTCCTGCTGGTGCCCAGAGTCAGGACTAAATCAGGACTAAACATGGGGAATCAGCGCTTCAGTTTTATGCAGCTAAAACCTGGAACAGTCTTCGTGAAGATGTGAGACAGGCCTCTACTTGGACAACGTTTAAATCCAGGCTCAAAACAGTTCTTTTTAGCTGTGCATATGACTGAAAAGTTTTTATTCTACCTTGCCTAGTTCCTTCTGTCATATATTGAACGATAAGTTGAGTAACTATCGTGACAGGCCCATTTCTAAGGAGTTTACTATTCAGAACCAAGTACAAAGTAAATATTCCAACACAATACACTACCTTTGAATGCAACATAAAGTTTGTTTCATTTGGGTTATTTTATAGCAGAGATGTGGCCTTTATTGTTTTAATATTGATTGGTTTGTTCTATTCAAGAATCTTTCAGAGGTCTGGTTTAAAACTATATTGCTCCTAAGCTCCAACATGCATTTTTGGAGCAATCTGAATGATTAATGTGCAGCTAACAGGAGCACTCAGGTGTGGAAACTGCACAGAGGAGACAAAAGGGGAGTATTCTCATCAGACAACCCTGCTCTTTCACAAACCAAATGCAAATAAGCTCATTATTACAATTTTCCATCCAAGTGCTGCCGATAATTTGATTATGCTTGTTTGCTGAGGCTTTGAATATTTAAAGAGTGGAGCCTATTATAGTGAGAGGTTTCCATGTGACTGACAGTTTCTCAATGTGTGGCTTATGTTACTGCAGGGAAAGTGAGATGTACTTGTCAGCCTAACATGTCGCTCTGCCTGTTATTATTATTATTAAGCTATTCATGAGTCAGCTCAGGTTTCCTTGGAAAGTGGCTTTGCTAAGAAGGAGATAGTGAGGGTCCTTTGAGGGGATTTGCACGCAGTAGTAGTAATAGTAGTAGTTGTTGGGGTAGAATGGAGTGTGTTGGAGTATTTCAGCGTCATGGTCTGTTTGTTAGACTTTTGTGTTGTATTAATTAAAGGTCCTATATTATGCAAAATGGACTCATGTGAACTTTAAGCCATGTTCTAATGCTCTTACCTCATCAAAACCATTCCTTCATTCACACTTGTTTGGATAACCATTTACTATTAGTCTGTCTACATCTCCAAAGCTCAAAATGCTCGGTTCCAACTTGTGATGTCACGATAGCAGTAGTTTTCAAGTTAACAGCTACGTTTTACCTTTTGTTCAGTACTGATTGGAAATTCCAGGGCTGAAATTAAAAATTAAACAAACACAATGGGGCACTTCCTGTATTACCACATGACATCACAAGGTGGAACAGAGTGTTTTTTGTTAGAGAGAACGCAGCCTAAATATGCAGAGATTGTGTGTTAAACATGTGTGAATGAAACAAAACACAACTCCAGGTCTGTTTGTGATGAGGAAACAATATTATACAACAGATAAAAAAAAAAAAAAAGTATAAAATGGGCACTTTAAACGTAGCACAACATAAGATAAATGATGCTTGAGTTGGATGAGGAGTATTTTAAAGTTTGTCATACAGTTAATTCATGCATTCATTTATAGTGCAATTCATGCAAAGGTGGTGTTGTTGTCTCTGTAAAATGTGTATCTAGGTTTGCTACAGTTTATTTCATGAAGAAAATCATGGAGAGGCTCAACTGTTGGTTTATTATTGACTTGAGCCTCAATCTAGTCTAAGTAACAAATCTCTCATTGCATCGGTGGGTAGTACTCCCTTTTTTTACATTTACTTGTGTAACTTTTCAATAGAATGTGCCTTCTCAGAATCGTTTTCAGACCATAGCTTACATATATAAATGGACATAGCTAATAGTGGGAAGGGGCGTTACCTTCAACAGCCTCACAGCTGATTGGCTCTTTGGTTGCTATGATACTCACAGTGGGGTTGGAATTCCAAATATGGAACTTGGCTCTAAATTTGGCCCTGTAGCTGCGACGCTCGATTAGCTTCATGTGGCTGGAGCTGAACGCTATGGGTGACGTCACACTCCCTTAGTCCACCTCTTTATAAAGTCTATGTTTCAGACTTCTACATCAGTAATATGTATTTTACCTTGTAACAGCAGTCTTACTTGAATATATGCTTTGTTTATTCGTCCCACTGGGAATAAGTGACAAAAGCTTCATGCTGGCAATATGAGATAAGATAAGATAAGATATGCCTTTATATGAAATAAATGTTGTGTTTCCTGCGCTGCTCCTTCAGAGAAAGAGATTGTGTGTGATGTCTGTCTCTGAAAACACCAGTTTGTGCAGGATTGTCCATAGTAATTGTCCAAATTAATCTGAAATTTTAAATTAGATGTTACGGCCAGGCACTAAGCTTTAAAATGACTTACTTGAGTGTAGGTTTCCCCAAATTCCTTTGTCACCCTTTCATTTTTTTTCTTTAAGTAACTACGTCTCTGCCCTCCTCTGGCTTTACATGACAAACTGCCTGTGTACTTCTGTTAGTGTTTTCTTAATGACCAATTGATTTGAACAAAGGTCAATTATGTATTAGGAAGTTATGTCTGTGTAATCCCTCAGTCGTCCAGGTCTGATCCATAGTAAAAGACAAATATCAAATCTATCAACTGGACAAAAAGTTGAGTGAAGACGTTTCACTGCTCCTACAACTTTTTGTCCAGTTGACAGATTTGATATTTTTCTTTTACTATTAGAAAGTAAAATTTTCTTTCAAAAACAACACTGAAGAAAAAAAAGTTACAGTAAGGGCGGCTTTACAAAAGAAAAACTCTGCACATCAAACTTAACACAGAAGAAGTTTCTCTCACACTGTTTCTTCCAGCAGTGATTTATTTACAAAGACGCAAAGTTTAAGTAAAAGCTGCTAAATTCAACAAAACATAATGACTCATGATATGTGGATTAGGAGCTTAGAACTGTTGGTTCGTGTTTAGTTTTCACCTAAATTCAATAATTTTCTAAAAAGCCAATTTCTGTGTGAACTGAATGTCTTTAAGCTCACGATAAATTTGAATATTTTTATAATTTAGACTAAAGTTTTGTGAAAAGTAGAAATTTGGACTTTGTGGCTCCACTAAATTAGTGACAGTGACCCGGGTGGACCCCTCTGTCTCTATCTCTCTGTCTCTATCTCTTTATCTTTATCTCTCTTTCTGCCTTCTGTCTTGAGTCTGGGCTGCTGAGAGTTACGTGTCCTGAGCCCTGACATGCTCAGCCAAGCATTACCACTACAGCCTTCATGCATGGGCACACACACACAGACGCACACACACACACAGACATACAGTAGCAAGTCTCATCCAAATGACAAGCCCTACGCTGCATCTCGTCTTAAAACACTTGTCAGATTTCTTTCCTCTCAGAGATACTTCAGTCAACATGGCCACTGCTCCACACTTGCCTCCCGGAGCCCTAATGGGGTTTTTTTCATTGAGCCTATAAGAAACTTTCTCCCAATTACCCCTGGAGTTGGGAGGAGGAGTGTGACCTGGCTCATGCTTTTCGCTGCCTCTGTGCCTCTCCCTGCGAGATCATTATAGAGGCAGTTGTTACACATGCCCGTATAACAGAGGTGTAGGCCAAAATTCAAATCTGTAATGGTCCTGTTAATGGAAAATAATAGTTGGAATAGTGCCGTTAAAAGTCAGCAAAACCATTCTTGCATTTAGGTTTAGTGTATAATGTGAATTTTACTAGCATAATTGCTCTAAGATCCATAGCCTCCTCCATTTCAAAGAGGGGATTTTGGTCAGGAATATGAATTTTACAGCAATTCTAATGTGTTAGAGACTTAATCTGTGACACAAATAAAGCCATGAACTTCTAGCCTATATTGTCTATAATATGAACTAACTTAAATACTTTGTTAATCCTTACTCTCACACTATGATAACTGGGGTTACATTCAGTAACTTTATCCTGGCATGTTTTGTTGTTTTTTTGTTGTTTTTTCACTTAAAGAGGAGATATTTTACTTTTTATTTTTATGGGGTATAAACACATAACATCTTTAGATCACCATATTACCTTTTATTGTTTTGAAAATCCCATATTTGCCAAAAACAACCTATTAACATATTTTATAAGTTTCACTCACATGCTTCAGGCTCCATCGACTCTGGCTCCAATTCACTTTACACCGAGAAACTGTCACCACTTCCTCTGTAACTGCTGCAGTGAGCCTCATCATTCTGCTCATAAAATGTTTGTATAAACCAATAAAACACCATGATTCTGGTGCTAGTGTTAGCAGCAATGTTTCTAAGCGCCCGCTCCATAATAAACAGCCTGGCTCCAGATTGGCTCTTTAGTTGCTATGATACTCGTGGTCAGAACTCTTCTCTAAATTGGCCCCTATAACTGCTCTAGCCTCGATGAGCTTCGTTTAACTGGAGCCAAATGCTATGGGTGACGTCACACTCACTTCCCTACCTTTGCTCTTGGCGCTAAGTCACTCCCTCTTCAGAGCGCTATCACAACACAATCAGTATTCATCCCACTAATGCAACTACTGCACTTCACATCAGGTTTGTCAAGGTGTTGTGTACAGTTTAGTGTCATGCTTTTGTTAATTTATGGAGAACTGCTGTGTGGTGTGATGTAGATTTGTGGGCGGAGCCTTGTACAGAATCTTACAGATAACAATAACAAGGGTTTAAATGGGGCCCAGTAGCGATCGCTAAATTACTCAAACACACATGGATCACATCTAAAACCTCTTCAGGCATGTTTTGATGAGGGAACATTACAATGATTTTGCGTAACACCTCCTCTTTAAGCTCAAACTAGTATATTCTGCTGTATAGGGAATATTTTGAGGACTTTCCACCGCTCAAAAGATATAGCAATTTGTTTTAAATTGTTAATTGCTACCATGACAACTGTCCTAGTTTCTCATCAGTCTGAAAACCATGGATACGACTGCCATATTCTCTATGATGTCCGTCTCTATCATAGTGAGATGGTTATAGATAAACCAACACAGGGAAGTACAGTGAAGCGTATGTCCCTTTAGCGTGAATTATTTCCTGTTTTTATTACACTGTCCTATCTACACCCAACATCAGCAACAAGCACAATCACCTTGCGTAACCTCAGTCACTTCTCCAGCTCTATGGGAAAGCATCTCCAGGCGATCTATTCTGCAGAGTTGTATGCGGAGTTCTTCCCATGTAGTAATCTTGTCAGTGACGGGGGCAGCACATGTGAGTATCGGTCTGTCACAGTCCTGCGATAAGAGGGAGATGGGAGGACGAAGCGCCTGGGGATGTGCTACGCTAATACTGGCTCTGATTAGCGCTGCAGTCACGGATCTATTGTTTGTGTGAGGAAGACGCTGCCAAATAGATACTGTATAGAACGTTATCAAATGCAAACAAGATATGAATTCTGTCAGATCGATGTTTACAGCCCAGTAGAAATCCCATTTGCTATCGAAACATGTTAACAGTCCATTTATTCTGCTTCAGATTGAACTTAAGGTCACAGGAAGAACAGCTATTATTGTACTGTAAGCAGCAGAAGTACAGCTACCCGGGCAAAAATATAAAATATACAATACTATAGTAAAAGTACACAGATTTTGAGGTCTTGTAAGGCTGTAGTGATTTTGATAAAGATTTGTGCTGAATTTTGTCCAGATGGAACAATTGAATCAATCTTTTTTTTTTTTCCTAACCTGTTTTTATTTGTATATTTTTGTTTGCTCAAACTACAAACGTGTTAAAAATAAATCCCCTTGGGTTTTCAGCAGATCTCAAACTATCATAATAAATACTTTTACTTTTCAGTCCAGTTAAAAATGTAGTGGAATAGAAAATGGAGGAGTTCAAGTATCTTGGGGTCTTGTTCACGAGTGAGGGAAGGATGGAGCTTGAGATTGACAGGCGGATCGGTGCAGCATCTGCAGTGATGCAGTCGCTGTATTGGTCTGTTGTGGTGAAGAAGGAGCTAAGTCGAAAGGCAAAGCTCTCGATTTACCGGTCAATCTATGTTCCTACCCTCACCTATGGTCTGGGTAATGACCAAAAGGACAAGGTCGTGGATACAAGTGGCCGAAATGGGTCTCCTCCTGGGTGGCTGGACACACCCTTAGAGATAGGGCGAGGAGCTCAGTCACACGGGAGGAGCTCAGAGTAGAAACCCCTGCTCCTACACGTTGAGAGGATCCAGCTGATGTGGCTCAGGCATCTGGTCAGGATGCCCCCTGGACGCCTCCCTAGGGTGGTGTTCTTGACATGTCCCACCAGAAGGAGGCCCCGGTGGAGACCCAGGACACGCTTGAGGGACTATGTCTCTCGGCTGGCCTGGGAACACCAACGACTGCTGCCCCCGTGCCCTCGCAAACCAGCCCCGGATATGCAGAAGAAAATGGATGGATGGAATAGAAAGTACAGATACCTGCTCTCAAATGTAGTAAAGAAAATGTTTTATGTGGAAGTACAGATACATAAATTTGTACTTGAGAATAGTATTTTGCTGCTTTTACTTTGTTGTATTCCAACTGATTGTAAGTAGATATACACACAATGCAAATGCACAACACAAGCATTACAATGTCTTATACATATTTGCAACATTTTGCCACACTCTAGTCTCGTCTGTCTAAATATTCCACTTGTATAAACATGCATTGCTGCTGTGAAAATCAAACCAGAGACCATCTTGCTGTGGACGTGACCAACCATTCTGCACGTAACATCCTCAGAATAATGATTTCTCAGCTCAACTAATACAAAAAGGTCAGTACTTTGATTACAATTTACATATTGTATTTGCACTGACCTTTTGCTTGTAAAACCCAATCAATGCTTTGTCAAATACAGTTTGATCAGACACGCCACGAACTATTGAATTCTTAGAAAAACTTAAACTGAAGAATGAACAATATTGCTGTGAAGAAACATATGAAGTTAAAGATATTTGCAAGACAGACAGAAAAATTCCCTATAGTAGGACTGGGCGATATGACAAATAGCCATTTATAATTAGTCTGAACTGAACTCTGCTCCAAACAAAATGCTTTTACTGATGGGATTGGCTGTAGACCTCTTGATTAAAAAGACCCAAGCTTTGAGGATTTGAGACGATTGGATCTCGATTTGATTAAAATTCAAGTAATTGCTGCTAGTCTGAAGGAGAATGTGCATGAATGTAGAATCAGCACATCTTGTGATAAACGGCTTTAATCATTCTCATTTGTTTGTATTCCAAAGAAAGAAAGTTTCATCTTAAAAGATTATATTTCTGATGTCGTCCTGCTTAGTTCTGTGTAGGTCTGTGTGTAGGTTTTGAAGCATGATATATTGCTGGAGAGAAATATCACGATAAACGATAATATTGAAACTACTACACAAAGCAGGATAATCTCAGTAAACCAGTTTTTAAGAATAAAGTATCATTAAAAAGCCAGAACTGCAACAAACAAATGACAGAATGAACTAATAATTAGCCGTAAAAGCTATTCATTCAACCCACTACAGCTCAAATCTTATCGTATCAGCAAAAATGTCCATTTATCCATCCATTTTCTTCCACTTATCCGGGGCCAAGTCGCGGGGCAGCAGTCTAAACAGGGAATCCCAGACTTTCCTCACCCCAGACACTTCTTCCACTTCCTCCAATGGGACCCCAAGGAGTTTCTAAGCCAGCCAAGAGACATACCTCCTCCAGCGTGTCCTGAGTCTTCCCCGTTTCCTCTTCCTGGCAATGAAAATTAAGCCCCAAAATACATTGTCCCACCTTTCATATAGTGAATCATGAGTCGATATAGTAGTAATCGTGACAGGGCTACTTCTGTGTTCTTGGTTCCTGCCAGATTTCCCTTCACTAATGTTGCTGCTTCGTAAACCATGACTCCGTGTAGGTATGTGGGTGGGAAATTGCTCTCTAAAGCCATGCTCAAAGTAAGCTGGATACGGACAAGAATATCCAGCATTGTTTTAATAGCCACTTCTAGCACCACAGTCTTCCTCCTCTATACCTGGTGTTATGCACTGATTTTTGTTGCTAATTTCCCCAAATCACAGAGGAGCCATTCAGCCACGATGTAAGAGATACAGTCATGACTATTATTGCGGCGATGATAAAGCACCCTCACATAATGTCTGCTTGTGTTGCAGCGACTACTGAAGCGTAAGGGCGAGATTGGACACACAGCCACCCCGATGTCCCCTCATTTTGTCACATTCTTCCTCATGCATGCAGAGAGCCCTCCCCAGAGTTCACTTAAGACTTATTACGCCGCTTTTCTCTCACTATTTGCTGAAGCTGGGGTCATGTGAGAAATGGGGCCAGTGAGAAACTTGTCTGAATATAATGAGGAGACAGATCATCATAACTGCATCGATTCTGTTGTGGTATTAGCTGTTATTAAGCCCTGGGGTAAACCGGTTTATCATGTAAATGGTTGACACAGTCGCAGATGGGAACCGCATTGGAAGAGACAGGTACACACTTTGGTTATGTCGGACATGGTGCTCTCTGCCTGGAACAGTACCACAGTGTCAGGGCTTCACCTTGAAAGCGTGTTGGCTGTCCAAGTGTTTTGCAGAAAGAGCTATTAGAAGAGTCATTAATTAGTGTCACTTTGAGTTAGCAGGAGAGGCTCAGTGGCAGCGTGGGCCTGCATCCCAACAAGTCTCTTAATGCTCTACAAATCACTAATGCATTTTGCTTATTTAAACAAAATCTACATCTATTTGATCATTCAAGAGTCTTTTATTTGTTACACTATAGTCATGTTACAGCTGCATTATACTAATTCCTATGTCATTTGTGTACAATTAGCACAAAGAGCCAATAAAAGTACACTAGATATCTTGGATTGCTGCTAGTTTTGAAGCAAAGCTAGTAGGATTATGAAGTTGTTTCTGTTATTGCTTACAGCCTGAGCAAAAATGCAGTGCACAGACCTCCAATCAAAGCATTACCGTTCCTGAACTAAAACCTTTTGGAAGAAGTTGGTTATCCATCACCGCATCTGTCAGTCTGAGCATGGTTCATGGTGATTCTTCCAGTGAGAATGACCTAATGTTCAGTATCCTGTTCAATATATCACTTATATCATTTAGTTTTTAGAGAAATATAGCATTTTTGCGCTGTGCCAGGCTCACAACAATCATAACGTCTTGAGGGTTCTTGTCTCCTGGTCCCGTACTGATGGTAAATAAACTTCTCGTGTGTTAGATTTCCAGCCTTGTGCCTCTTCTTCCAACTTTCAAGATACTTCACTTTATTCTACAACAGTTTTCACCGCCCATTTCTCAATTAAATGTGTTTTTTTGTTGTTTTTCTAACATTTGAATGTATTAAATGTCATAATTGCTGCTGCACCAAACACCGCAGATGGAGGAGCTACAATTATTTTCGAGTTTTGCCTTTCACGATTCACTTTTCATTACGGGCTTGTGGATTATTGAGAGATAGCTTATCTGCTCCCACCTTTCACTCTGTGTTGGGGCTGCCTTTGACTCAGGGATGTGTGATTAAAAAGTCAGGGGATGCCTGGGGTAACCTTGGAAAATAATTGGGATATTTTTCAGCTCGTGCCTCAGAAAAAGAATTGTAATAATCTACTCCAGATCCCAATTTCCCTTCATTATTTTGACTGGCTTCACAGATTAATCATAATACAACATATAGTCTTCTTGGCGCACAGAGAAAGTCATCTGTCAGCTGAAATATGGTCCTGAGGTAGAAGTAATGGGCTTTTGCAGATCATCCCAAGAAATGGAATTATGTATGTTTTTTGTTTTTTGTTTTTTTCAGTATCCAGTGAATCCATCTAGATTTTAACTGGGTGTTTTACTTTGCATCTTCAACAGGATTAGTTCAGGTACTCCAAGAAATGAAAATGAAAAATAAAACATTGAAGTTCATTATTGAAAAATGCATCGCACAGATTTAAACTAAGATACAAACAGGACGTAAAATCTCAGCATTAACGAGCAACGGCAAAAATGACAGAACTAACGCATGTCTCTATTGGTGTGTGTGGATTATAGGACTAAACATGGACCAAACTTAGTCTAAATCAGTTTGAAAACCCCTGGAGGAGGTTGGCATGTGGTGCAGTATGTGGCCTGCAGTTAGCACCAGCATAGGCCTGCGTGGGTGGTGCTGCTGTGGATGTGATCTGGACCCTGTCTGTCCTAAGGCCCTGGGTCAGAATAATACATGAGGAGAACAGGGCAGAGGTAGAACTGCACTCTTTTAGAAAATATTGTTTTTCCATTTTACCATCTCAAGTCCCCTGCTTTGCAAATGTACAAATATGGATCCCAAGATATGATTATTTGGTTATTGAAGTGTTGTTTTTTTTTTTTTTTTACTAAATGTTTGCTACTCTAAAGATGTGAAAATGTGCTTTAATGCCTTCAATTGTACACTGTGATATTACATTATAACGTCCAGGGGCTCATTTTATATTCCCATTTGCTACATCTGCATTTGGCAGAAACATTAAAGGACAATGCGTTCATTTATATGTTGCTCTACAATTGTCTTAATACATATTGGTATTTTTTTGTGTCAGTTTAAGCCCCAGTGAGTGCTTTTGCTGAATGATATGTAAAAATTAAACAATTCTCTAAAAGTAGCTCTTAGCCCATCTCGATGAGTGGATGTGATGATTTCAGAGTTTTTTTCATAATTGCCCGGAGTAAGCACCTCTGTGATGGATGGAGACATTTACCGCCTTGAGTTTGTGGCTGGTGCTTTCTATATTAGAGTAAATAATAGTTTTTCCTCATGCTCCACCTCTCCCCTGGGAAAGCTTTTCTTCTGCTCCAATTTTCGGCACAGGGCTTTTAAAACCACGAGTGAGCAGCGTGTTACTTTTAGCATTTGTCTCTAAATTGGCCAATTAGGAGCACCTTTTAGCAGGAGATGGCTTTCTGATGTGCGGCGTCTTCATGATTATTTCATGTGCTCTTATTTGGAGGCATGAATTATGCAGCCCGTGTCATAAGTCTAGTTTGGTACTGTGCAGGACCCGAGTGTGGGGCGTCTCGGGGCTTTTGAAGGAGAAGTGAGGGCACAGACAGTAACTCGGTGAATAAAGAGTGAGAAAGGGTGTTAAGGAGCGAGAGGGACCAGAGCTGATTCAGGAGCACAAACAAGAGCACACACGTGTCACCACAGCACAAACGTGTGACTGCGCTGAATAATGCAACACTTTACTGTTTTCTGTTTTAAAATATTTAGGCCTGGTCCAGTAAGTACAGCCGCAAAGCAGGACTAAAGCCAGCCACAAACACAGGACTTTCTCTTCAGGGAACTTTAAACTAATTATCGCTGTTTTAGTTCATCCAGATGCAGGAACTATGGGTTTAGGCATTTTACCCCCTGAAGGACTGAGATAGTTGGAAGACTGGCACAGACAGAGCTGGAACTTGAAAGCTACACATCGTAAATGCATGTGTTCATGGAGGGAGCCACTTAATGCTTTCTTTTTAGGCACATATTCTAGCTCTACTGCCTCAGTGGTGCTACCAAAACTCACTATATGCTCATATATTCTGTGTTTGAATGTGTTTCATTATCTTGAAGCACTCTGGGGCTATCTATGGCACTTTGTAAATAAAGTTTACTCACTACTTGATGACTTATTGCTTATCTTTTTCAATACTTTAATCCACTCCATTAAACAGGATGTCAGTTATTTTCCCTATACTGACGATGTAGAGCGCTGCTGTGTGTCTGAACAAGGACAGAATGTGTTTTTTTTTTTTAGAAAATTCACCTTTTTTTAGATTATCTTAAGCATTGATGAATCATTCCCTGCTTTGATCACTGGCTCAATTTAACTTGGACAGGAACTGACTTGGGCGTTTTTACTCATAAGGAAGTGAGTAGGCTACACCCACCCCTAAACAAAAGCCTCAAAATATATTGATCATCTCCAGTAAAAAAAAAAAAAAAAAAAAAAAAATCTATTTTCCAACTCAGGTACTAGTTTCAAATTTCAGTTTAAAAATGTAATTAGAGACAAAACAATTGATAAGATATATTAATTTGATTTATTCCATTGTACTCAGTGGTTATAAATGTTTTTAGACACATTGCATTTTAGTAGTTCAGGCATCCTGTTGATTAAAGAGGCATCGTTTTGAATGAACCCCTAAGAAATAGCTACTCCTCAACAGAAAACACAATGTGTATCATGGTTTATTGAGACGAAATCAGATACGCAGACTCAATGAAACAGAACAAAGTATGGAAGAGATCCACTGTCACCTATGTCAGTTCATGGCACAAAAAATGGAGGCAGGGACAGTGTTGGATAGAAAGAGAAGTGGGCCACCAAGGACATATAATGTGACCGTATAGAGGTGAATTAAATCAGGTAAAAACACTGAGTACAATAGAACCAGTCTAATTAAGATATCTTATCAATTGCCTTTGTTATTATCTTTTTTTATTGTAAAGAGACTTCATGGACACTGTACATTAATTTCTGTATGAACTGTATTGATTGGTGGTCTATTTTGGTCCAGTGCCTGGCCCAGTACAGCAAGGCATTTACTGTTGGAAAGTGGATTTAATATTGTGTAATTGGTTTTCTTATCTGCAGAGAAGTGAATCCTGAGTATTAAAGGCCATTCTGAGTTCACCAGTTCAACCATCTTCAGTCTGGACACAGATCCAATCTACCAGCGTGCAGCGCCATAGACCCACTGTTATTGACTTTTTACTATAACAAGATGTGAGTCCATTTTCAATCTATTTTTAATGTTGATAGTTACAATATAGCAACAATGTCTGCCTCAGGGATAATAGTTGAATGAAAATGGCTGCTATTATTTTCAACAGATAACAAAACATCAGTTACTTTTTGTTTTGTTAAAAATGTGTGAAACTGCTTCACAGCCAAGAGCCAATCTGGCGTAAATCTTCAAATTTGCCAGTTAGAATTATTGTGAGAAAAAATTACACATTTTTCCAATTATTCACGATTATTGACAACAGTGAAGCTTGATTCACACTGTCGAATCGATCATCATTCCTCATATATGTGACCAACTTAACAATAAAGTAAAGTTAATGCTAGTATGATATATGGATGAAGCAAATGTAGACGATAAACGATAATACTGAAATTGATATTTATGACACAACAACCTAAGAGCAGATTGAAAGCACAAAAACTATTCTAAATCTACAATGCTGTTAAAAATTATGAGCGGCAATAAATAAAAAAACAGAATGAAACACTTAAGTTCATAGTTTGCATCTGTAATAGTCATAAATGTTATTAATTCAACCTTTTACTAGGGCTGTCACGATAACGCGATATATTGGTACTAAGAAATATAACGATAAACGATAATATTGAAACTACTTTATGTCACTGATACAATAACAGTAAAACAGAGCAATCCCAGTAAATCATTTTCAAATAGACAGTATCATGTAAAGGTCTGATGTGTAACAAATAACAGAATAGCAGAATGAAGCAATAATTAGGCATAGAAGTTATTATTCAACTGTCTACAGCTCAAATAATTTCGTATTACAACAAAAATAACAAAAAAACTCCCCATTATTGCCAAGAAAACATACACAAACATACAATAAATAGACATAAACAGACAGATACACACTTTTTTATAGAAGGTGATTCAAATAAACTGCATGTATTATTGTCTTAAACAGTAGTAGTGGTCTATCTATCTACTTCCAGTCTCCCGGTGTGTTATTTACAGCAATAAGATCCGTCATTGTCTCTTTTTGACTCATCCCTGTCCAGGAATATGCCCACATCCGTGTCTCTGGGCTTGTCTCCACTCAGACTGGAGAGACCCATATGTGACGTCTTTGGTAATGCACATGTATCCTGGAGCTAGCAGAGCATATTATTGCATGCACATACATTAGGTCTGCTGCCAGTGCTGTTTATTTGCTTGTAATGTGTTGTGTTTTGTCTTCTTGGCAGTCCCAGGGCTATGCGCCGCAGTGACTGTCTTAATTCATTTCTCTGTGTTGTCTGTCTGGGTGCACTAGGATTTACATTATTATAGCTTGGACAGCCTCACAGCTCTCCATCATGGTTATTGTTGTTGCTGAATAGTAAATTTCTTGGAACTCTGTTGTTATATTTCATGTGGGGAACTTGAATAGTTTTTATGGGTTTATTATGTACTTGTTTGCCTTTTGTAAATGAAGCAAAGAGATAATAGCTACATAATGCAATGGTCAAAATGGTCACATTTTTATATAGCACTTTTCCACCTTCAAGACACTCAAGGACTTTACATCAAGGAACCACTCACCCATTCACACACAAACATTCATACACACATTCATACACACACACAAGAACACAATGTGGTCAGTGGTTCTGGCCGCTCAACCAATGTTTATGTCAAGAGCGGGAAGAACCTCCAACCTTCGGATCAGGGCAAACACTGCAAATCGATTCTACACGACTTTTACCTTTGGCTAGAATTGGTTTGAAATATATATTAAAAACTTTCAATTTCTTATCTACAATAGGGATAACAATAGTGTTTGGTTTATCAATAATGATTCAGGTTCCAATTGAATCATACAGGTCAAAAATCCTTGGCTTTCCTAAAATTCTGTGAAAGTATTTTTTTATCATAGTTAAGTTGGACAATGTGAATGAAGTAATTTAGTATTTTAATAATTATTCACAGCAGTATTCATCGTTCTATATCATGACGTTGTTGTATAGCAGCATTTATTTAACAAAAAATGTCTGGTCATTCTCTTCAAAACAGTGAGAAAATATAGCAATTGTTATTTGTCTTTTGAACGTAAACATGCAAAGCAAAGGATTATGGGAGGAGTACAGCTGTTCATATGGGGCTCTGGGATGCTCTGTTGTCATTACTGAGGAAAATGAATATGGTCCAGTGCCAAAACCTGCCAGTGGAATAGTCTTTAGTGAGTATTTGTTTATTTAGTCACTGGTTTTACAGTTTTTTAACAGGGAAAGTTCAGTGTTCTCTAAAATTTGGACATAACCAAGACACCGTTTGTAGGTTTGGAAAGATTATAGCTAAAAGACTACAGCAAATTTGGGACTAAACTGTGACTAAAGTAAACATGGAGCTAAAGCAGGACTAGAACAGAACCTGAGCTTGTTTAAATGGTAAATCGTCACATTTATATGGCACTTTTCGACCTTCAAGGCACTCAAAGTAACCACTCAACCATTCACACATTCACACACACATTCACACACCAGTGTACATAGACTCTGGGTGTGAGGAGGGTTAAGTATCTTGCCCAAAGACACAGCCACAGCAT
Organism: Periophthalmus magnuspinnatus; assembly: GCF_009829125.3. Taxonomy (NCBI): domain Eukaryota; kingdom Metazoa; phylum Chordata; class Actinopteri; order Gobiiformes; family Gobiidae; genus Periophthalmus; species Periophthalmus magnuspinnatus. Next base: position 26,938,476 of record NC_047140.1, read on the forward strand.
TAATTTGTAGGAGCTGTAACTGCACAGCCAACTCATCGCCAATGGATCTGACCGCTCTACTGATGCTTTACGTTGAGAGTGGAAATCGAACCTCCAACCTTCAGATCAGTGCAAAAACACTCTACTACATGCTACTGTTTACATCAGGACCATTAAAAAAAACGCCACAACCGCAAGCCTCCTGACCAAAATGGATCACCTGTGTATAACAATTGCTCCTTGTGGGTATTTACATCGTTTCATCGTTTGTTGATTCTTCTGTGATAACGCAGTTTGTTCAGATCATTTGTGAGTCCCACTTCCCTTGTAACTGAATGTCTATTGATTTCTTCATATCTCCCTGAAATTGAAATCCTTACAGGAAGTCAGGCGGTGATGGATCGTCCCACGCTGAGCCACAGTGGCCAAAGTGGGCGGACTAGGCAGGATTTAAAGGTTTATGTTATTGGCCAAGTTTGCAATTAAAGGCCCTGGTATCCACTCGTCCACACACAGATTAATAGCTTTGTATTGACCGCGCTGCTGCACCAATTTGATGATATCTTAGAGAAGAAGAGCAATTATGCCCACCTCACACACGCTGTTTTCCAGTGAGAGTCGTACAGTATCGGTAAAAGTATACATCAGACCGCACTGACAGAGCTCACGGAGTGGATTTTTATTACTTTAATAGAATCATTACCTGTATTCCACCCACTGCACCACCCCTTTAAGATAACATTTAGTTAGGTAAGCGCTGCGTTAGTTGGTGTGTCGGGATATTGAAATGTAAGGCTCGAGCGAAACTGAAACAAGATAATAGGCCATTTGTTTTGATTTGTTTTGACCTTTTCCTCAAAGTTTATTGTTATGCCATCTAAGTGTGATAATACAGACTGTACATACAAACACTGCAATGCAAAATGATATTCAAAACTTGTAATACGAAGCTTTTTTTGCTGCTTCGAGGGATGTTATTTTATCAAACTTTCGCGTTGGGATAACTGTCGAAAGAAACTGTGAACTCATTCATTCACATTGTCTAATAGATTTCCGTTTCTTTATGTGACCTCCAAGTTACTGTGACATAAGCAGCCGGACAAAAGAGATGAATGCTGTTGTTGTGTCCTTGGGCAAGACACTTAACCCACCTCGTGTATGAATGTGTGTGTGAATGGATGAGTGGTTCCTTGATGGGAAACGCTCTGTGTGCCTTGAAAGTTGAACATCACTAAAAAAGAGTTTACTTTTTTGGAGCATAGACTGAAGTTACTTAATTTTCGTTTTCCTAATCACAGACCTGAATAATCAGTCATTATTAATCAAATAATGTTGACATCCTTGGCTCTAACTAACTGCATCGAGAGTTATGATTACCGTTAACCAATTTAGTTATATAAGACTTTGCACATTGTATGAGGTTGAATAATTGTGTTGGCTTCTATGGTGATCTTAAACGAACTGTAAACAAAACGAAAAGGTGTAGTTCAGGTCTATACTCTGTACTACTACTTACTACTACTTCTATACATACTTGATGACTGGCTCTTATTGTCACACTCGCTGTCTTTGTCTGCATATGTCGTGGTTTTTCATAACCTCAAGCAGCACAAGGAAATGAGACCTGTTTTTATGCTGAAGGAGAGGATTTACAAAAGAGGGAAAGCAATTACGGTCTGCACATACACGGAAGGAAGGAGAAAGACCTTAAGGAATTCTTGGATTTTGAATGAATAATGTCGTACTTAATGATAATGGAGAGAAAGGGTTTTTAAATAATCTAAATCATATGTCTGCTAAATACACCAGGGTAGCAGGTGGGAGCGGTCTGTTGTGTTGTTTACGGCTCATCAGTCAGCTTATTTATTTTGGCAGTGGTTATAATGACAATTAACACTCAATTAGGCATTAATAACTCCATTAAGATTCCCCTCTCATTTGCAAGACAATACAGAAGTCATTTATAAGGCTGTGTTTTCAGGTTTAACGGATTATCCATCAGTGGTTAAAGGTAAAGGGGATTTAATTCAGTCAGATCAAAAATACACTGACATGTACAGGGTAAATGGTCAAAAGTTTCTGATATTATCCCTGGTTGTTTGGTTCTTTCTCCAAGTAATGCAAACATGAGACAAAGTTCTTATTTTTTTATTGTCGGCTTTTTGTTTTTGAGGGTATGGCGGCTGGGGTTACCCGTTTGGGGCCTTTCTTTGCTGATGTTTTGTTTCTGGGATGCATTTCTTCTGGGATTCTCTGGTTTCCCCCATTTTACTAATCGCAAATTCTCCAGTTTAGGTATTCCTGACCTATCAAAGATGACTATATAGACAATTAAAACCCCCAATTTAAATCTCCAAGGCATGAGCTGTGACAGAACATCAGAATGAACTAATAATCAGCCATAGAAGTTGTTTATTCTACTCCTCACTGGTCAAATCTGAATTTCTTACATAAAAATGGCAAAAATCTCTACACTTTTGCAATGAAACCCCCCAATATATATTGTTCCAGCTTTTATATATTAATCAATTATCATGACAGGCCTATTCAAGTAAACGTCTTTCTATCAAATCACCAGACAATTAGTTCCTGTCTTGGAAAAACGTGACATACCAAAAGCAGAACATCCACGATATCTAAAGTGAACACAAGAATAGACACATGTGAACTCCAATCGTGCGTTTTTCAGACTTCACAAATGAATTCCACGTCATCATCAGTATGCAGTGAGTGTATAGGCTTCACGGCTAATTACCTGTCCAGCATGTCCACACAGGTGCTCTTGGGATGCCCCGTACCTCGGCAGAGCAGGGGAGATGGACTCATTAACTCCAGTACTCACACGGTCCCACTTTGAAGTGCAAGGCGGCGTTGCATCTGTCCCTTATGCTCCCCATACTCTGCAAGATGTGTCTCTCAACGGAGCTCATGTGCCTGCTCGACATGGACCGGCGCCTCCCTTCAGCGGCGCGTAAAAATTTGGATTTTCGCAAAAAAAAAAACAGCCTCCATGACTTTACAGCTGTGTTCGCTCCTCGATCTCACTGTGAAACATGGTGAAATGCTAATTGCGTAATTGCTTATTTGCTGAGGGGGATTGTTGTAGATTCACATGGCAGATTTAGGTGCAGTGGGGAGCCAGTCGTACAGGGATGAATCAGCAGAATAACAATGCTTTCTAATGCGTTTCACTTGGAGGCATCACCAGAGCAGAAGGCCAAAGCGGTGCACCTGGAGCCCGCTTTGACTGCTTAGCCAGAGGGGAGCTGAGGTGGGAGTGGGGGGCCCGCCTGGTGCTGCTAAGGCAGATGGGGAAAAAACCAAACCACCGAGTCATACAAAGCGATTCACGAATGACTTCACGATTTCAGTCTGTGCCAAGTCAGGGATTTAGGGCATGAAAAATGAAGAGAAAGTAGCATCTGTTTAAGCAATGGTGCTGATAAGCCGCAGTAAACCAACATTTTACTGTCAGTTTGTGTTGTTTGTTATGGATGATTTAATTTTGGTTTTAAATTGTATCTGATGCTTTGCAAAATTGAGAAGTTCTGTGTTTTCAGTAGTTACAATTTTCATTTTCATGTATTTTTAAAAAAAATTATATATAGTTTTTTTATTAGATACTTTCAGCCACTCTTATTTATCCAGAGTTAACTATGATACACAGAGAGTACACCAGTTTATTAGATCAGAAAACCTTTATTTGTTTTCTATTTATTTTACATGTTTTTCATTCTCCTGTGATATTTTTTCCTTATTTTTTTTCCAAATTGACCATGTGCGTCTCTGATTGGCTAATCCACCTGCATCACGCCCGGCAGACTCATATCTTCGTAAAGTATTGAAGAACTGTTTATTTGGAATCCCAGGAAATAAAACCAGCAGCAGTAAAAAAAATAATAATTCCAAAACAGTATCAAAGAGATTCAAGGTAAAAGAACCAAATAGGCAGAGAAAGAAAAACACGAGAACACTTGGGATAAAAATAGTACTTGCAGTATATCACAACGATTGGAGGATTGGAGGATTGGAGGGTTGGAGGATTGGAGGAGCGTGGCAAAAGCTCTTAAAACTTTTCATTATCTGTGATCTGCCGATATATCTGACCCAAAAGACTGCACAACGGCACAGAACTTTACGCAAAAGTAGCTCCATCACCTTCTCCTTTCGAGTTCTGCTGTTGTGCATATAAATCCTTATCATTTAAATCAAATAATTGGTCGACCAACACAACATCAACCAATTAATCGATTAAACCACCAAAGAACTACAGCCAGTTCGATACACAGGTTGTCCTTATCCTCACTTTTAGTTATTGTAAAGTACATTTTGAGAGTTTATTTAGAAGCAGTGATGTGACGTCTGAGCGATCTGTAGTGAAAGCTTATTAAATTAATGAAACCAATAACCAAAAACGCCGGTGCAGACTGTCTGACAAACATAGTTCCAGCAAAGCAGTTTATTTGGAAACTTCATTTGATGTAGCAACTTCATTAGTCAGTATAAAATATTTAACTGCCATGCTGCTGGTGAGATAATGAGCACAGTAAAGAAACCCAGAGGAACAATGGGACTTAAGACTGGGTCAAGAGCCAAGCCAATTTACAGCTGTAATCTAAATGAATCTGATAAACAAATATAATAAACAAAGTGTGTATATATGAGCTTCAAATCCTGAGTGACTTTCCAAAAAAAAAGAGTTCTTGCCCCAATTTCGTAGTAGATTTTTCAGCGAGTCAAACAAAAATGTCACTAAATTATATACACATTCAGGAACAGAAGCAGAATATCACACTCTCAAAACCAAACCACTTCAGACCCGCATTTGCCAAACTTAAAGTGTTACCATGACGACACACCTACGACACGTATCTTGTTTATAAAAGTCATTTCATTTGCAGCTGAAACTACAACCGACGCATAACAGTTATAGGCGTATTCTCTTCTCGCTTGAGGTCATCTCCAAAAGTTTGCGTAAAAAGTGTTATGGTTTATAAACGTGTCGGCGAGGGGGAAGGGTGAGGGTTGGTACGTGGGTGAGATCCTGCAGGTGGAGACTGCTGCAGCGTGGAGGCGGAGGTTAAATTTTGTGTTTAATGCATAGAAAGAGACGGAGGGAGACAGTGAGGGAGAGGAAATGAAGAGGAGGATGCTCGATTTTAGCTCGAGTGAAGACGACAGCGGGACAAAACTATTAAAGGGGCTGTTTTCTGATCTATGTTATAATGTTGTTTCCTCGTCATAAACCGACCTGAAGTTGTGTTTTGTTTCATTCACACATGTTTAACACATAAATCTTACATATTTAGGCTGAGTTCTTCTCTCAGAAAACACTCTGTTCCACCTTGTGATGTCATCATGTGGTAAAACAGGAAGTGCTCCACTGTGTTTTTAAACTCAAACCTTCACTAGAATCATTTGCATAATTTCAATCCTGGAATTGCCCATCTCTACTGAACTAAAGGTGAAAAAGGTAGCTGTTAACTTGAAAACTACCACTTCATGACATCACAAGGTGGAACAGAGCATTTTGAGCTTTGGAGATGTACAGACTAATAATAAAGTGTTACTCAGACATGTGTGAATGAAACAAAATGCAAATCCAGGTATGTTTTTGAGGCGTAACAGCTTTATAACATGGCGTAAAGCTCACAAGAGTCCAGTTTACATAATATAGGATCTTTAAAATCGTTAATAGTAGCAACAGTCCTACGTTTACAGACTTACAGAATACAACACAGTGATGATCTAATATAGGTTTTGTTGAATATTTTCACATTTTGTCAGGACTTGCATTTGTTTTGGTATTGGTGACTTTTATGTGAGGGCTGTAAACTGCAAAATAATATGTAAAAAACTGTATAAATGTCTCACAACCTCCTGATTGCTTAATGTAGAGAGCGTAGCACAAACTAAAACTTAAATTATGATGAAAGTACACACCAGTTTGCATTACGCTTGTGACCCATTTCATTAGAACATCATTTTATCTTTGCACTGGCGGTTGAGCATTTCCGCTACTCTTTTGATTTCATAACAAGAGTATCTGGAGACGCCTGTTTAGCGTGGAGGGGGGACCTTATTGGAGCGAGTAGTGTCTGACTTAAGGAGGGTAGAAGTGGACAGCAGGACGCCCTGAAGACCGAGGCTGAAGACGGAGGTGTAAATCTGACTTAATGGGCAGATACAGACCTCGGGGTGTCCGCAGCTCCGCCGTCTCACCGCCTCTGACTGTGTGTAAGATATACAGATGCATAGAAACGGTGGAGGAGGAGAGAATTATGCAAAAATGACAAGGCGTATTTTAAAGTGTGGCAGATTAATGCGCTCTAATGGCTCAAGTGTAGCCATGTGTCGGACTGTTTGAGCAGGAGGGACCAGAAATCTGTCACTGTTTTTTCTTTACTTCCAACAGCGTGGAAATAACTCCTTGTCTTTTTCCTTAGAGTGTGATTCCTTTACTGCGTGTGACCCGTGGAATATATGTTCCAAAGTAATTGTAATATTATATAGTGGAGGAAATGATGGGCAAACCAATTACGTTTTGCTTCTGAACGTCTACTGCATGACAAGCTGCCTGTAGAAAGTGACAATGAAGAAGTAATTATGGCTAATAATGGAGCGGGTTTATAGAGAGCATTATGAACCAGGTTTATTAGTCATTCACTGCACAGGCATGCACTTATGATGGTACTTCTGATGGTACTTCTGTGGCCACAAGTGCCCTCTGACTTGTGGCAGTGGATAACTTGCCAACAGCTTCTCTCTTTGCAAAACAGTAAAGCAAAAAATATCAGTTGTTGAAGTAAAGCCTTCAAAAGTAATACTGGTTATAGATAGACTGGTAGATCCGCTAATTTCCTTTTTAACGTATCGGCCTTAAATGTCCAGCAGAGGCCAACCAGCTGCCTAAAGAATACGCACAAAGCTTTATATTAACAAGCTATAATTGCAAAAAATGTAACGACACAGCTCTCTTAAAGGTTTGCGGTAAAAAAAAAGGACTGTGAGTGAGTTTTTATTACATTTAAAGGACTCAAAATAAGCAAAAAATATCAGCAGAGTTTATCAGCCGTCGGTTGTCTTGGATTCTAAACAACTGTATCGGCATCGGTCATGAAAAAAGTCAAATTCAGTCGATTTCTAATACTGGCCAACTTTGATAAGAGCGGCAGTAGCTCAGTTGGTAGAGCGGGATTGTCCAAACGTTTCTCATTAAGGGCCACATATAGAAACACAGACAAAGCCGAGAGCCGATTGAGGGCCATAGACTCGTCGCCAGTACAGTGAATACTTCAAATCTGTGTGTTTATTACAAGTTAGATTGAACCACTAGACCTTTATTCATGCTTACATCCTGAGACACATTAATTATTTGAGATGGACAGTAAAATGTACAGTAAAAAGTGCTGTTTAAGGTAATATGGACCAATTCACCTGGAAGTTTGAGGGCCAAGAAAAATTGGTCTGAGGGCCGCATTTAGCCCCCGGGCCACAGTTTAGACATGGCTGTGGTAGAGTGTTTGTCTACTGGTGCGTGTTCCTTGATGTAAAGTGCCTTGAAGGTGGAAAAGTGTGACCGTTTACCATCATTCAGATTAGTTGCTGTATAATATATGCACTACATTTTACAAAACTATCTGTCAGTTTTCTTTTGGCTGCCATAGCAACCAAGTGTTTCTGGATCTCTTTCATAATCATCGTCTTGTCTAATTTCAGTTTTTCTTTAGTTTCACATTGGCTTCCCCTGACAATAGCTTTCTCCACAGTCTCAGTATCTCGTACCATCACAACCATAAAAGTCACTCAGTTCATTTGTCCGTGTTTGTGTTTTACCCGTCACTAGTCATGGATTTGCTATTCTGTGTTGTCTGTTCTTGCTCCACGATACAATGCGCGGATGGTATGAGTCTGTTCTTTTCTGAGAAGTGGCTGTCACACGAAATCAGCAAAAGATGAAAGTAAAAAAAAGAAAAACATGACCTATTTTCAGTTTTGATTTGCAGGCAATTCATTTTTCTCCACACAAAGCTTCATGGATATTTCATCAGGCTCCAGAAAAGGTGCTGTGTGCGTGCGTGTGTGTGTTTGTGTGTGTGTGTGTGAGAGAGAGAAAGTGAGTGAGTGGGGTGCATGCATGAGTTATGAAGTCAGTCCCTTTATGTTACGTAAAGAAACTCAAAAATGTAGAAGTTTAGCGGTTTTGTTTTTACGGCACAAACAACGGAAAAGCTATTCTGAAAAAAGTACTTGCTTATTCTTTATACAAACCTATTTTGTCTTTTTTATTTTGCAAAGATTGAGCAATTTCACTACAATTAGACCTGTTATGATCATTTCTATATCGACTTTGTTCAGTATATGAAAACTGGAACAGCACTTTTTGAGGTCAGTATTTATCGTGTGCACTTTTTCTTTGCACTACTTGGAAATTTTGTATTATTTTTTTGGCTTTATGATAAGATTTAAAGCGTCAAAGGTTGAATAATTAACTTCCATGATTCATTATAGATGTAAACAAAGTACTGAAGTGTTTAATTCTGCTGTTTATTTATTGCAGCTCGTGTTTTTTTAACAATATTGTAGATTTAGAAGTAGCAGAAGTTTAGTTTTTGTGGTTTAAATCTGCTCTTGGGCTGTTGCGCCAGTGGCATAAATAGTTTCAATATCAATATAAAAATAAAGATTACAGTGACACACAACATAATGAGTGTATTGTTTTGTTTTTAAAATGGGGTGTAATATAAAATACACATTGTAACGTGTGGACAATAAGATAATACCTATGTTTTGGTCATTTTGGATAAGGTCACTTCTTATCTATTGCCCCTCACACTCACCTTGCTCGACTTTGCTTAGAGTTTTTAGTTGTAACACCATGCAAACCAGAAGAGAACCCGCTTAACACACAAATATACATTAAGAGACACTATAAAAGCTGTCAACATGCACATCTCGGGCCTCTCTTCTATCCTTTCCTGAGAGTCCGTTGTCTCATTCTTCACTTTCTCTTTGTGAAACGCATTAAACTCTCCTGACTTTATGTTTCAGACTCTTGTTCCTCTTTGACGCTTACACCAGAAACTAATCCTTACATGGTCTGGACTGACACATGAGTGAAACGTCTCGGCAAAGGACCACTGTACTTTTAGACGTCGTGGAAATTATCTGTAAAATAATACCAAAACAAACAAGAAGACTCTGTATGTTGGTTTATTACGTTTGCACTGGTAAAGAAACGGTCCCACAACTGACAGACAGAGTTTCAGTTGCAGTGGGCCCAGAGCGATAGAGTAAGACTTAAATACTGTCATTCACCAAGTACAATTTACATTTAGGTCAGACTGGCTGGAGATTTGACCTTCTTAGCGCAGAGAGGTTGAGTTAAATTAGGGAGAGATGTGAAATCAAACAGCAGAAAAACAAAGGTACCTATAGCCTTCTGTGAAATTATAGGATTAGACAAAGTACAGTGGGTCTTTTAACACTTTTTGCAGTGTTTTTTGGACAATGTAACAACAATACGAAATACTAAAAGTTCTACCACATAGTCAAACTTTGAATTTTACCTCAATCATCTGGTTAATGTGTATTTTAATAGAAACTCCAGTGTCCAAAGATGTCCCTCGGTCGTCCAAGTATGAGCCATAGTAAAAGAAAAAATCCACGTTTTTTAATTTGATTTTTTCTTATACCAGTGTCCAAATAAAAATGAACAAAACCTGCATTAGTACGATTTTGAATAGACCATATGAATTGCTAAATCATACTCCAAAACGCCATTATGATACTTTAAACAAGAACTTTTTTCACAGACTCGTAACAGTGTGACATCTGATATAATACCCGGCTTGAGGCTGAACAGTACTTTAAAATACTTTAGTGAAAAATCTCCCCATCTGTGCGGCGGTATAAATGGAGTGAGTGACATTTCTAGGCCATTAACAGTGAATGTCTCAGCTGCTCGAAGAAGTATAGTGCACATTTTCTCTTCATGTCAATCTAATTTGACATTTGAGAGTTCTTAGCTTCAGCAGTTTCGTCTTCAATCGAACAGAAACGAGTACGAAACAATGAAACATGACTCTAGGACTGATGTTTTTTTTTGTTTTGAGCTACAGAAGTCGCCTGTCAGACTGATTTGTTTACACACGGAGAGGATTTCTTTCAAAGTGGTATTGTTACGGTGCAGTTGCGTGTTTTAACATCATGATATTAAAATGAAGTGAAACATGTATGAGAAAACGTCAAGCCTAATGAGCCACAAAATGAATCTTCTTTCAATTACTTTTTCTTTTCCAAGTTCATCTCTTACTCATGAGTGACAACAGCATAAAAAAACATTATAGGCTCCAGTCATTCTTGGCACTCTTTAATTTTGTGGGTTTTTTTTTTGGTTTTTTTTTGCATAATGCCAACAAGAAACAACACAGCAATGATTGTTAAAATTGTGCGACTGAAAACTTTAATCTTTGTGATAGTACAAATGGCTGGAATGTTCTACACTATGGCATTAGATGTATGTATCTCCATGGAGACAAGCACATGATGCCACCTGGTCAAGTTACAGGTCAGTTCTGTGGAGAGCCGAGTTTGCTCACAGTAAGAATAGGCTCTTTTTAAAAATAAAACCTGTAACTGAATAAATGCAAGATAGAATAGATTAAAGGGCCCATGTTACGCTATTTTCTGACCTATATTACAATGTTGTTTCCTCATCATTTGTGTTTTGTTTCATTCGCACACGTCTAAAACTCTGCATATTTAGTCTGAGTTCTTCCCTCAAATAGAAAACACTCAGTTTTACCTTGTGATGTCATGTAGTGAACTATAATCTGTGACACCTGTGGGTTATTGTGTTATAATTTGCACACGTTAAATCGCAAAATTCATCTAAAATTACTTGATAAAAAGACAAGTCCACTGTCTTCTGTGTTAGAAAACTGCAGTGCCCAATGGGAGCTGACGTGACTGTAAACTTCATCAGAATAAAGAGTCGACACTGATGGATAGCTGCACGTCACACCAGCGAGCAGTGGATTATTTTCACGTATCAAAATGACTACACAATTAAACATAGCTCAAACGTGCACAAATCACAACTTCGGGTGAGTAAATGTAGAAAGGAAACGACTATAACATGGTTAAAACCTCTGAAAAGTTGATTTTGCAGAATAGGTCTGCGTTAAATATTCCATCATTGCCAGCGGTTACAAGATGTTCAGTTCTAAGAGAAATATTAAGTGTTCATCCGTCACTGTGGCCCACCTCATACTGTAGCTGTGTGTGTGAAAAGGTGTGAAATACAAGGTCTAGTGTTTCTGTCACAACTGAGTGGAGATGCATTACATAACACCACACAGAGGCTCAGGTCCTGGGATGAACTGGGCCCATCTACTCTCAATACTCAGGGCCGAAAAGAAGAATGTTTTTTAGCTCAAGTGCTTTTCGGTAAATGCACTGAGTTTTGGTAACTTTGGATTTCTGAAAGTTAGAAATAGGAGTAGTAAAGCTTGCAAATATATTTAGATTGGTGCTAGCTTATTGATATCTATATGATTTGATTTCTGCATGTGAGTGTAACACATTCTCCCTGTGCAAATGATTAAGAAAATTTGTTAATCTTCTTTCAGGGGAGCAACAAGCCCAGCAGACATGTCCAAACTTCCCCCTCCCCAGACGCCTCCACTACTTCCAGGGGAATCTCAGAGGTATTTAAATAGCTTGGAATATACCCCAACGTCTCAATGGTCTACTGCTCTAAGGCCTCTTCTGAGTGAGACATGCCCAAAATATCCAGTGCACCATGTTCTATCACATAATGGTTATTTCACACTTGCACTAATCCAGCTTCAAGTCTGTGGATGTAATGATTTTAAGAAGTACGAATAATTTAACTCACGAGTGCATATTTTAGAGTGCTTCTTCCTCCTCTGGCTGTTGCTAACCACAGGTATAGAAATAGTTGCAGTGCTGTGTGTGAAGCAGTTGAATTATTGCTGGGGCAGAGTGGGGTTCCCCTCTCTGTGGTCTGGCTACAGCTCTGTGTGAACAGGCCTTAGCTTTCGCGGCTCATTTGTCAAATGGACAGCTCTGCCTCTGTCCCCGTCTCCCGCTTGTGCATCAGGGGGGATCTAGTCTGACTCCACAATATTTGCATTTCGTGGCATTTTCCTGCTTCCTGCTCTCAATCCAAATGTTTTAGGATTTGGTTTTGAATAATGCAAGATGGGAGAAGCAGGATTCATTCAAAGCCATAAATAGAATACGCAAATACGACTTTTCCCTCAGGTGTTTGTGTGTCCGTGTGTGCTTATGTCTCCTTGTGTGCGTGTGCGTGTGTAAACCTATTATAGTCAGATGGTGCCGGTTGATAATTTGGTCATATGTACGCTATGCATGTCTCACAATCTGATCGCCTTGGGTAATTAGAAATGCTTTTACACCATTACTGACACAACAAGCAGTTTGTCAGTAATGTGTGAGAAAAAGGCAATGCATTTAAATAGGCAGCATTAAAACACTATATGTTGGGTTATGTGATGCATACATTAACATTTATTTCAAGCATGTGTTCTAATGTGATCATTATGCATAATTGCCTTTAATGTACAACCCTGTTTAGTTTTATTGCATTTAAAATTTTAAAGTGGTTGGTATTCTAATAGCGCCTAAAGTAGAAGCACATTTTAAATCATTTTCTGACAGTGTGTGCCAGGAGATATTGAAATAATTCATCATTTATTTAAGAACTTTTATGAATGAACTGGGCTAACTACATAAAACTCAACATGCATCATTTCCTCTGTAGCCTGCATAAATGTCTGAAGACAGATTTGAGGACATTGTACTGAGTTTAAAACCACATCCACTCATAACCAGCCATATCCATCCATGCACACATACATTTTCTTCCACTTATAGCAGCCTAAGCAGGGACTCCCAGACTTCCCTCACCCCAGACACGCCCTCCAGCTCCTCCAGTGGGACCCCAAGACATTCCCAGGCCAACCAAAAGACACATAGTCCCTCCACTGTGTCCTGGGTCTTGGTATGAAATGTATAAAGTGACATTTCTAATACATTTAAAGACATGTTTTAGCTCATTTTTGTTGGGCTGCCAAGATATCTTCTCAATATTGTTATCGAGATCCTACAAAAATCTTGTGCTCATTTTTGTCAACACGTCCATCCCTACCACACGCCTTTACCTTGCTGTCCCCGACATCAATCTTGTGTTTGCTCTATCCCTGTGGGCTTAACCTGTGTGTATCCTGTCTACCTCTGTGGACTGCAGTGTCATCAGAATCTATCTAGGGACTACAGCCGCAGAATGAGATGCATAGCTGTGTGAGCCTGACCCAGAGTGACACTTCTGTCAACACATGTGACCCTGGTGAGATGGATTTGATATTCTGTTACCTTTATCCACTTGTCCCATGAGATGAATGGCTCCTGATGTAGTGCGCGCTTCACGAATTACCCGGGGAACACACATTTTATGATACAACTGGGATATAGTAGAGCAGGATTCTTTTTTTTATTCACAAATCCCCCAAGGACCAACCCATAACTGTATAAAGAAGTGGGGTAAGAGAGTGCGACGTCACCCATTGCGTTGGCTCCAGTCAAATGAAGCTCATCGAGGCTAGCAGTTATAGCGGCGAATTTTGGAGCTGATTCCATATTTGGATTTCCGTCTGCGAGTATCATAGCAACCAAAGAGCCAATCCGGAGTGAGGCTGTTGAAAGTAACGTCCCTTCCTGCCCGCACCACTGGTTTAGTAGAAAACGGGCACTTAGCAACGCTGTCAATCAAACCTGTTGCTAATGCTAGGGGGAGCAACCTCGGGGAAAGAAGTCACCAGATTTGTTTGTTATTAATGTTTATATCTTGATTTACAGACACAATAGTAATAGTAATGTAGAGTGGGTAAAAACGAACATTTTAAGACCAAAATGGAGGGAATGAGGTGTCTATGGAGGGAATATAATATCAAAAATTCAAAAACATAATTTGGGTAAGCGCCGATTTGTGATTTTAGTACAAACAATCCTCCCATTACTCATCATGACCATTTAAAGTGTAGCTGCGGATGTGTTTCTGTGGTTTGATGCTCTTCTTCCTGCTCCTTATTGTCAGGGGTGTATGTGTCTCAGTGTTTTGACGGCGCCCCCTGTGGTGAGATTAATTAGCCTTGTACCTCTGAGATGATGGAAGCGCCTCGTGGTATTCATCTCTTTGCCTTGTTGTATTTCACATCCACACAACATCACTCTTTCATTTATTTCCTGTTTACACATTTCTTTTTGACATTTCCTTCCAACCTTTTAGAGATTAGTGTTTTTCGATTTCTTTTATAGTCTGCCGCTAATGAGACTCACATTTTACAAAAGTATGATCACTGGAGGATCAGATCACACTTTGATTTTTATGTTTTTTATTGCCTTATCACTCAGTCCTACAAAATAATCTTAAGTTTTTTGTTTTTCACAGTCCTGTATTGAGTTTAGAATAACTAACTTTTCTTTGCCCTCTAAAAAAAAAACCTGACAAACCAACCACAAATGAAAACTGCCCTTTCCACAAAGCCAAATACGGGAAGCACTTAGCATGCAAAAACACAGCTTTACATAATTTGAACTGGCTCCTTCGCCCGCACCAGCAGATCTCTATTTTAAACTTGCATGAGCCTCGAAGTGAGTCCAAAGAACAGCGAATGTGGTGGGAGGAGGTCGACTGTTGGGTCATTTTTAAAAAACTGCTGTGGTTACTTATAGCAAATGAATGCCAGGACATGCATCCAATTAAAAGGTAGATTTTAAGTTCATAATTTAGTCCACATTTCAGGAGATGTTTTTTTTTTTTCTTTTAATAGGTTTAGTCTCTCAGTATAGACGTATAGCTGTTTGCATTGAGACGTTGTTGTTGTTGTATGGAGTAAAAAGCATGATTAGAAAATGCATCTGGAGTCATTCACTTTGCATGAAGCTGTCTGAAATATTTATCTGTCTTTACTTTGCTTTGGCAGCTGTGGTTTTATTTGCCCCTTTAGTCCAGTCAGAGAAGCAATTACACAGTGTGGGTACAAGGATGAAATTTAAACGCCTAGTAATATGGTTTATGCTTTAGAACTATGGAGTCTTGGTCGGCTAAAATTGCGTTTTAAATGATAAAGGTTTTATATGGAACAACAGCAGAAAGGAGGAGTAAGTGAGTGTGTGAGTTATCTGAAGATCTGGTATCGTAAACTTGTGATGTTAAACCAGTCAAATCAAATATACTGTATAAAAAAGTCGACTAAGTGAGTGTGACGTCACCCAAATGAAGCTCATCGAGGCTGGCAGTTATAGGAGTGAATTTGAAGCCATTTTTGGATTTCCGACCTTGATTTGTCTGTTATTAATGTTCATATCTTGACTTACGGACACAACAGCAAAATAAGAACCCCAGGATCACGTAAAGCGGGTTAATACGAACATTTTAAGACCAAAATGACGAGTCTGACAGCAGCAGTTACAGATAGAGGGGTGACAGTTCTGCAATAGAAAGTGAATTTGTCATAAAGACCAAACAGACAGGACTCGGGGAAACAGTTAGAACAGAGATTATTTGTAGCGATACAAAATTGAATGAAGGTAGTCATAACAGACAGTTGGGATCGGTGTTGTAGGCAGTTGTCCTGGAGCGGGTCGTGGGTCGCAGGGTCAACAGCTGGGGTGTTCGTACCGGACATGGAGAGCTGGATCGGAGACAGAAGCGCAGGGTAGATTGAAGGAGTGGAATCACGGTGGACAGACGAGCAAGTGAACCGGAGCATGGCATGAAGATGACACGATGATCTGGCCCTGAGTGTAGGATCCTCAGTCCTTTTCTACTCACAGGTGGATGCTTGTGGAGTATGGAGATGGTGCCAGAGTCTCCACCCAGCTCCAGGCTCAAATACAGAAGGGAGAGGGGAAAACATCACAGAACACACAAAAACCCCCAAATCCTGACAGAATTAGTCGTCATCCATGCTCACTTCATATTTTGAAACGCAGCGGCTCGCAGGTTAGCTATGTGTAACCCAGTAGAGAAAACGTGCCTTATTTCTCTCCTAGTGTTAATGCACTCATTTTATTTTGAAAACTTTTATTTTGGTAAGAGGAAGTGTGAGCCTCTCACTTGCCCTATTGACTTCCTGTTTTATCAGTCACGTTGGGTGATAATGACCTTCTTATTTGTCAATAGTAGTTAAGTCCCACCTCCTTCAGATGTGAAGTTAGGTCCACTTTAGTTTTTTGTTCTTTTACGCTTTGGACACACGAGAGAGGCTGGTTGACGCACTGTTTAAATTGCTGAGCTAACAGATTGTTGGTGAGTGCACGTTGAATTATTTTGATGTAAATATAAGTGTAGAATTCTAATTGGGAAATTGTTATACTGTTTTAAGTTGATTGCCTGAGTGAACCAGAGCGGCCCTGACGGTGTGCACGTTCATTGTAAAACCCTCATCTTGGTGAGTGAACATGTGCTCATTACAAGCTAACGTGATGCTAACGCTAATCGCTAATGCTAATCGCGAGTGGTAAACAACTGCTTAAGGTCAATATGAAACGTATGTGTGCTTGTTTTACGGTATTTTAAAGCAAAAGTAAAAGTTAACAAATGGCACTGTATTTTATTTAATTTTGCACTATTTCAGGGTGAAATGTGATGTTTTTTAAATGTTTTGTTAAATGTACATATAGATGCTTTATGCAAAAGCATGTAATGTAATGCTAAACCAGATAAGGTTTACTAATTCAATTGGATAAAAATGTTCATCACAAGTCACATGGTTAGTGAGTTAAGATTAAAGGAGCGATTCAATTTGTTATTATTGCATTTGTAAAAAAAACAATTTCATGTGCAACAATGATATTTTGAGTTAAAACATGCATGTATGTTACTGATATTGTAAATTGTACAAAGGGAATACAATATTTGATACTTTGAGAGAAAAAAGAAACAAAGCTATAGCTACTACTACAAAGATTAGAGAATGGAAATGGACTTTTAACTAGCTGTATACATTATTGTTATGCAGGCTAGGTTTTGTATGGTTGGAGATGATTCAGAAGACTCTCAGAGGAGATGGCGAGCCTGTCCCAGAACCCTGAACTGTCAATGGAGAATGGCAACTTTCTCTATTCTTCTTGTTGATCATCACGTGGTAACAACTCAAACTACCACAACGAGGAACTTTCCTTTTTGGACAATTGACTGACTGAATGACTGAAATACCACTGAGCTCAGTAGGACTTGTTTTTCTGATTTATATTGTACAGAAGTAAATGTAACAATTGCCGGCTGTTAGTTTGTTGATCATTTTAATTAATTTTATTTTTTTTTCTAATTAACAAAATCTTCATTGCTCATTTCTGTCTCCTGCCATTTCATTTACACTCACTCTAGTCTTATTTTTATTGTAGCCCTTACAAACCTAGCGCTTGGTCCAATCTATTAGATTATCTTAATATATTTGTCTTGAGTCGGGGGTTACATATGTCCATTGTTTCCTAGAACTGTTTTCAGTATAAATAGTTGTTTTTGCATGATGTCCCATGCAGGCGTAGTCTTATGAGTGCAGTTTGAGTCAGATACGTAGAAATGTGTAATAGTTTTGAGATCTTTTGCCATGTTGACTAATCTTGCAGCACACGTCTTTAGTCACAAAAAGAGTTTTAGTCAACTACAGCCCATAATAAAACGTACGCTGTTTACCGTGCTTGCTGTTTGTGAATGAAATGAACTACTAAATTAAAAATGTTTTTTTAAAGTTTGCCTGTTAGTTTGTCAAACTGTAGCAAAATAAGACCAAACGTAATAGAGCCACAGAACATCAGAAAAGAAAAATCAAACTTTTTGTGGATACTGGGAGCTGTCTTTACTTCTGAAGAGTCAAACATATCAAAAGGGATTATCTTTATTTGAGTGTCGTAACTGGTGGGGTTGGGTGGACCAAAGATGTGCAGACTCAGGGCAGATTTACAGTGTTTATTTACAGTTTGTGAAATAACAAGAGTCAATATTTCATCAAACACACGGGAGGCAAACCAGGCGGGCGGAGTGGTGAGCAGGAACGGGGAAAACCAGGACCGGACAGGCACAGGATCGGGCACGGGACCAGAGCAAGCCAAGCGGGGGTAGTCCAGAGCGGACACGGAGACAACCAGGGCCGGAGCAAGACAGGACCGGAAACGAGACCAGGGAGGGCCGAGCAGGAGTAATCCAGAGAGCGGGAGCCAGGGCAGGAGACGGGAAGCAAACCGGAGACCAAGACAGGACAGGAGGCGAAGACAAGGGGTGGACTCTACTGGAGCTGGAGTGCAGGGTCAGGAGCAGGAACGAGCGAGAGAGCAGGAATCTGGGAAGCAGCAAAATCCGGTAAGACACGAGTAGGCAAGCAACAAGATACAAACTTGAGCAGGAACATTCACGTTTACACGCGGACGGTCTGGCCCCGAGTGTCTGGAGCAAGTCCCTCTTATCCACCGCAGCAGGTGGTGGTGATTGCGCGAATGGAAGGCAGGTGCGCGCGGGAGGAGCAGAGAGCTCCGCCCAGCTCTGTGTTCAGGCAGGTGAGGGAGGAGGAAGAGACAAAACAGGAACAGAAATACACGCATCACGACAGTGAGCCACAATCAGGCCAACACCATGACAAATCCATTGCTTTTCATTATACTTCACTAAACGGATTCACGTTTACAGTACACATACGAGCACATACTTTGTCTTTTTAAACCTAGACCTAATTGTTATGCCATAGAGACTCCTACCAGATCTTCAAAGCCACTTGACTTTTTGATATCAGAGTAAATTAAACTTGTTTTCAATTTACCCTGGAGCGAAACCATTTGGACTGAATACAAAGTGAAGAACACACTGCAAGTAAGTAACGAGATGAGCGAACTTCAAGGTTATTGTGCTGCTTTCATTTACAGCTTGTACATATGCGAACCTGTGTAATATAATGATCTCTCCCACGGTACGCCTCATTTGAGTTCATACGTCTAAATTATTCAGGTAATTAACACACACATGTGGAATTGTAAACAGTTTAAGTGTCGGCCTCCAGTACAAATGCTGTACACCGCTATAGCAGACTGTTTTATATTTGTATATGTTTGAATATTAACCCCATTTCCCACAGAGCTGATCCCATTAGGGGAGAGTAAAGCCCACCGAGATTGTAGGGATTTGGCTGCAATAATTAGTTGTGATTACGCTGCAGTACAAGCTATATGTTCTGGCCCAGGTGTAGGACTTCCATCATATTCCCAATCCTTTGAATATTTTTTTTTTCTTTAACACATTTCTATAGGTTGTTGGTGTTCCTGTCCCTAACCACATGGGAAAAACATCTTAAGACGATCCAAGTCTTTATTATTCTATCACCGTGTAGCCTACATCTTAGCATTAAATAGTCTCCTATTGTTCCGTGTGTTCACCTCGCAGTTCAAAGCAGTCATTTCCCAGTTGTTTCCTCGTGAAGACAGGCCGTAGCAGATCATAACTCAGAGAAGGTGAGACTGTGGTGATAGGATGTGATTTTCTAGGCTTATGGGGAGAAGATTGAAATTGATTGTTAGTGGTTTAGGTCTTCACCCAATGGCTCTGTAGTGGTTATTGATCAGTATATGTGACCCTAGGGTGCCCTTTACATGTAGACGGACTCTCATAAGCTGATATTTTAACCGTTTAAAGACATGGCTGGAAATGATACTCACAATTATTAATTATAGGGGCATGTTTACAAAAGCAGTTCTTTACTCGCGCTGCTTTGACATCTTTGACTCGTGATGGTAATCTTTTTTCTCTGTATAATTTTACTGTTATTATGTTCCACTATGTCAAGCACAAAATGTGGTAAATATAATACTATATAATGGATAACTGGCTCATTAGCTGTGTCCAATCACAATAAATGCCCTTTTAAAAGCTTATCTTTAGCAGGCTTCAGTATAAACGTATTTCCATAGATTACTGTTTTCAGTGCAAAGGGCTGGAGAGAGTCAGCTGTTTCACACATTATCCAAAGGCCACTGGGCACATTTAGTGAGGAAATGCCATTGGTAAATGGCCTCACACGCACACACATGCACACACTCATACACACACAGATGTATATACGCCAAAGGAGCACTATGCCATTTTAGTTCTGGAGCGGGGGGTTGACCTTGAGGTTTTAGCGAGCTGCCAGGTTAGACAGTCTAAAATTAACACCTAAAAATATTTGCTATAACTATACTAAATACAGATACAATATTTTTTTTTAACTGGTGTTATGAAATACGGATGGCTCTTGAGTACTACTGTACACAGGACCGCTTTGTTTATGCAAGAAAAAAAACAATTATGCATCGTAGTTCATTTCAGATTTGATTTACCCACTCTCTGCAAATCTGCATCCACTCTGTATCTCACAGTCCAGTCCAGTGCACCCCCCTTCCCCTAGATTAAATATAGATGAGTGCATCCGAATGAGCGCTTATGTTTATATGTGTGAGTAGTACTTGAAAGAAAGTAAAGAACATCCTGTGTTAAAGTTTTATACACATTTCTTCTGTCCTTAAGTGAAATAGAGAATATACTGCTGTTATTTTTAAATGAAATCCACTCTTCAGAAAAACTGAACAACTACAAGGTCAAGCTCGAGCAATTTCCCTGAGGCATTTGGTTGGTCTTAAAGTGATAGATATCCAAAAGTCCCCTCTCAGAGTACATCTCCTCTTCTTGTCATTTATCCCCGACCTTATATTTTTTCCCCCCAGACGACTACGACTTTATTATTTCATAGTACTATCGTGGCTCATTCCTATTCTCCTTCTGTGCTCCGGTCTCCTGTCCGTCTGTGTCAAAGACTGGGTCAGGACCAAAGAGAATTCTGTTCAGATCAAACTGAAACACCGGCCTCAGTGAAGGTTTCAGCGTGGTCTGTATCATTACAGTTACATTACATATTTCAGTGGTGTGTTGTTTATATTACATCAGCTGCAGTGGGAGTTTCAGACGGTCTGTCAATCCAACACAAATGTGCATAGGCTGCTCAATACTGAAATGTTGCATATTTTCAAATATTTTAAATATTCAGATAATCTGTCCACTGCTAATCAAATCATGATAAATATTCCTATTTCCATATATTGTTATGCCTCACTCAGACTGCACAGCTCCAGCTGTGACTCCTGTGTCAGAGTGGGGCTCCACTGTCCTCTGCCTTTGAAGGCTGCACACGCGAGACCACGTGTTCTCATGATAAATATTCATTTATTAAGGGAAAGGCTATGATCAGCTCTGGGGTCCAACAAAAAGAGATTCCCAATAGAATTAATCCTCTGCACCTTCACCGACACCACTGGACTACGCAGCGTGCAGCCTGAGCTCCTCTTGATACTTTTAATTATATGGAATACTTGCATCCACTGGACTGGAGCTGCAGCATGTGTGCTCTGAGCCCCGGGGTTATAAATTATATACACTATTTGTCCTTGTCCAAAATTATCTTTCTTTTGTGACGCCTTTACTCTGTCAAACCTAATACACTATGACTTTTACTATTTGCTGTATTACTATTCGGTCCACTCTGGGTGGCTCTTCTGTGTAAAGTTTGCGAGTTCTCCCCATGTGGGTCCCTCTTTGTTAAATAAAGATTTTACATTAATTTGGCGCTTGATTTTGACCTTGATCTTTAGTGTTGAGACAAGTCTGTCTGTGCTGTCAAACTGAGAAGAGGGATTGATCACACAGCAGCCTGACTGATTTCACACTCGATTACAGCTCCTCATTCATCCTCTGGGCCCCCCTCCTCTTCCTCACATCTGCTCACGTCATCTGCTAAGCCCCACCTGGGGACTAGGGGGCAGGCGTTCTTATGTAATGACTCCACAACTAAAGTAATGTACACTTCAAAGCCCACTCTGATGTCCATTGTGTTTATTTAATGTGACTGTAGCCATGTATTGCACTGTGAGTACTGTAAGTGTGCAGGTGTGGCCTATAATGCTCCAGAGAAAGTCCTGTTTTATTTATGGAGCAGAATCCTCCTCTGTGCCACATCTGCCTCTGTCGGCCTGTGGGGCACTGGGAACATTAGTATCTGGCAAGAGTGACCTTTACAAATGCAACTCTGTTTAGTGAAGTCGGAGTAACTAAATACCACGCAGGGTCAGGAATATCAGTGTATTGTGTCGACATTCTTTGTTTATATTATTCCAAAAGGTATAAACGACCATGCTTTTATCTAGACTATTTCCACATGGATGTCATTCTGTTTCTGGAAAATAAATAATATGTGTAATGTGTGACAAACTCCCACAACACCTTCTGCAATTGACCGTAATGTAAGTAAAATAAAATATTGGTAATAGGCCTAAAATTAGCACAAAAATAGACAAAAACAAAAGCTTTTTTCACATTATTGCATTGGGAAAAAACAAAGAAACAAACAAAAATCATTCATCCTTTTACTATGAGTGGGCTTGCATCTCCACAAACCTGACTTTTATTTGGTTTAGAAGAGGCCTCCTGCTTGTCTCCATGAAAATCTTCTTCCTTCGTCTATATTAATCAGTATGACATAACATGTATCTATCTCAAATAAGAATGTTTTGAAGCACGGTTTTAACTTTCTATCCACATTGAATCATGCTCTGAGATGTCACCTCCAGAAAGTTACAAACTGCAGCTTTAAATTAAATGAATAACTGTTATTTCCTATCAGGGCTTTACATTCTGGTCACCATGGAAATTTATGCCTACTTGCTTCTACAACAAACATTTTAATCCTTCTTCAGAAAAATATGTTTCAAAATTAGAGCTTTGTTGCCATGGTTTCCTAATATCTCACCCCCCAAATAACCCACAGCAGCTTAGCTTTACTGCTTTCAACGTGGGTGAGGTTGTACCTGACTCATCATCAATATGGGCTAAATATAGACCGAGCGAGCCGTAATCCAGCGAATAGGTAAACGCAGCTTAAGACCCAAGAGACCTCGGAGAATTACAACTAATTCCTGAAGGCAAAGCGCTGCCGGGTGCCTGGGGTTTGGGTGACAGAGGCAGTAGTTCTGATTTTAAGTGATTCTGACGGAGTTTGTGTAGGAACGCCTGGATGTGTCATGTACAGAGGCTGGTTGCCGTGGAGCTGTTTTCTGACACATTTCTGCCTCTGTCAAAGCGGATCGTCTGTGATTGATTACCTGTCACGCCGAGTCTAGAGCCCGTCCCAGATCACACCACTGGAGATTTTTGTGAAGCCCTCCCATGATCAGTAGACCCTTGATGGACCCCAGATTTTTATTGTATCGTCTGAATGGTGTGTGGTCTCAAACATCCCTAATAAAGCTGCACTATGTAACATTTCTCATGGATAGTGATCGTACTGTATGATCATTGAGTGGTTTTGCAATACGTGTGTTTTAATACCTTGAAAAACACACATTCTTACCATAAACAGGGTCACCTATCTATAGTAGTTTGACCTGCTTGTCTCCATGGAGATGTGCAAATTTATTGCCATGCTAGGAAACATTTCAGGCAAAGCGATAGCATCTTTTTGTTTCCAGTCTGGTCCGTGTTTTCAGTATTCCTGTCTTTAAATCTCCAGTCTCTTGTGAATTGTTATTTACTTTTTAACCAAAACTAACCTATAGCAGAAAAAATACTCAGACCTCCCTCTCCCCAGACGCTTCTGAGGAAATACTGATGCATTCCCAGGTCACCCTATAACCTATAGATCCCGTATTGTGTCATTGATTGTATTACCGCTAGTACTCAGAGGCCTTCACCCTCGTGTACATGTTTTTCACTTTGCTCAACTTGTACCTTGTTTTCAATCAGCAAGTTGTACGTTTCCTGGCCTTGAAAGTGATGAAAGTCCAGCTAGAATATTCCGCGTTCACATTGGGTACATGAGTTAGTACTTTGCTTGTTATAGTACAGCAAAGTTACCAAGGTATACAGAAAAAAAACGTTGTCTACACCTGTTTCCGAAGTGCAAGTAAACTTCAGGGATTTTAGTTTATGTTGCGTTTGGATTATGGGAACAAACTGCTCCAGCTCTGCACAAACTGTATTTTTAACGTAAATATTCATCACCAGTAGGGGGCAGTGTATTGATTGTCTCGAAGTCGACCATTTCTCCTTTGACTACGGGGAATATGAATCGCAGGGAATATGAATAACAGTGAATGTGAAGTCCGGTTAGGTCATGAATTTATCAAAATGCTTATTAGCTTTGGCTGCGGGCGGGTTAGAAGACTTTACCTGTGTGTGTTTACGTTGGTGCGCTGGAGGTTTGCCGGGGCCATCTGTGCCGGTGCCGTGCCAGGTCGACCTCATTGCAGGAGGAAAGAGAGCTGTCTGTAATGAGCATCTGGGAGTCGGGCGGCTGCTGCGGCGAGACCATTCTATTGTCCTTCAAAACAAACTCTGACCGATAACGTAAGGGAGAAGTTTGTAAGACTTGGGCTCGTCAGGATACGGCAGGTTCATAGTGTGTGTGTGTGTGTGAGTAGGTGTGTGTGTGTGTGGGGGGGGGGGGGGTGTGTGTGTGTGTGAGTGTGAGTGTGTCCTTGTGTGTCGCATAACCTGATGTGTAAGGTTAAAGATCAGGGGCTGTTACATAAAAACATCTGATATAATATTCTGAACATAAAGAGACACTACGGAACATTCTGGACATAAAGAGACACTACGGAACATTCTGAACATAAAGAGACACTACGGAACATTCTGAAGATAAAAAAAACACTACGGAACATTCTGAACATAAAGAGACACTACGGAACATTCTGAACATAAAGAGACACTATGGAACATTCTGTAGATAAAGAGACTACGGAACATTTTGAACATAAAGAGACACTACGGAACATTCTGTAGATAAAGAGACTACGGAACATTTTGAACATAAAGAGACACTACGGAACATTCTGAACATAAAGTGACAGTACGGACCATTTTGAGCATAAACCAATAATATGGAACTTTCTAATCTAAAGCAACAGTATGGAACATTCAGAAAATAAAGCCATAGTATGTAACATAAAGAGACAGTACAGAATATTCTGAACATAAAGAGACACTATGGAACATCCTGAACATAAAGTGATGGTACGGAACATTTTGAGCATAAACCGAGAATATGGAACTTTCTAAACTAAAGCAACTGTATGGAACATTCTGAACATAAAGAGACACTACAGAACTTTCTAAACTAAAGCAACAGTATGGAGCATTCTTAACATAAATAGACAATACGTAACGTTCAGAACATAAAGCCACAGTATGTAACATTCTGAACATAACAAGATGGTACGGAACATAAAGAGACACTAGGGAACATTCTGAACATAAAGTGAAAGTACGGACCATTTTGAGCATAATCCGACGGAACTTTCTAAACTAAAGCAACAGTATAAAACATTCTGAACATAAAGAGACACTATGGCACATCCTGCACATAAAGAGACACTATGAAACATTCTGAACATAAAGTGACAGTACGGACCATTTTGAGCATAAACCAATAATATGGAACTTTCTAAACTAAAGCAACAGTATGGAACGTTCTAAACATAAAGAGACAGTACTTATCTACCTGTAGTATTGCGGAGTCAGATTGTAGGTAGGTGAAAACCGCACTCAGGCTTCCAAAACACGAACGCTGAAACATAAAAGCGCATAAAAGTTGACGTTGCGTAATACGTCGCCTTTACACGCGTTACAAATCGATCTGAACGTGAGAAATGTTTCATAATTCCTGCCTAGTCTTTCGCAGCCTCCTCCTTAAACGCACTTTGTGTCAGGAGTGTTACTACATGTCACCGTTGAGAGCATCTGCTAATTATGTGCTACTGAAGCATTAAATAAGGAAACTTCAGGATTTAGCACTTGCAATTTTAAGTTTGGTCAAGGTCATCTCAACTTTAGCTTCCCCGTACGGCAGCCAAAAAACAGCAGCCGGACCGTAGCTGTGGGTGGTCCTCTTCGTTCTGGGCGGTCTTGTGTCAGTAAGCAGGGTTAGGTGACAAAGATGAGGTGACTCCAGTGAAGCGTTGCAGTCGAGTGATAACGGCGCCGCGTGGGAGGGGACAGCGGGGGGGCTGACTCTCTCGACAGGTGCAAACTGTGAATACTGATCAAACTCCTGTTGTTGCAAAAGTCACAGCTCTTTTCTTTAACGTGGTGATAAAAAGTAGGATGCGCTTCTCACTTATTAGAGTTGTTTTGGGTAGGGCCAGACTGACATGGATTTTTTAGATACAATATCGATAAAAGGGACTTTGGAGGCGTCAATATAAATTAAATTGTATGTCTTTTTTTTTTTTTTTTTTTTGGTCATTACATTCAAATCAAACATATTCAACTTGTATAAGGTTGTACATAACATTTCTATCATAATAAATACTTATAATGCCTCACCCATTTTAATAATAACACAAGAATTCAAAGAAAAGTCCTGTAATTTTCAAAAAGTAATGTTTTATATTGTACCTCTTTTTAAATGCTTCTATTGTGTAGGAGCTTTTTAATTTATCATCGACATTGTTCCACACACTGACCCCTCGAACAGAAATACAATGATGTTTTTAATTGGTTCTAGTCTTAATTTTTTTTTAATATACCTGTTTGTCTGAGATGATATTGACTCTGTTTGAATAACATCTCTAAAAACAAGGGGGGCGTTTATGATTATCTGCCTTATACGTCATTACGGCTGTGCTCAAATCAACAAGATCAAACAATTTTACTAGTTTTAACTTAACAAAAATTGGAATTGTTGGTGTGAGATCATCTGCTTGGTTAACTATTCTAACGACCTTCTTTTGGAGTAGAAAAATAGATTTTATGTTAGATTTATACGTATTACCCCGGATTTCTACACAATAATTCAAATATGGTAGGAATAGACTATTGGACAATAATTTAAAAGTGAAACCTGACTCTTTTTACTCATTATAGCAGCAATTTTAGCTAACTTTGTCTGAAGAACAGTAATATGCACTTTACAATTAAGTTTTTCATCAGTATAAATACCTAAGAATTTGGTCGCAGTCACTTGTTCAATTTCCATGTCATTTAATTTGATATTAGTTGGGCGGTCAATTTTTCTATTTCCAAAGATAATATATTTAGTTTTATTTAGATTAATTGAAAGTTTATTAATATCAAATCACAGTTTTATTTTGCTAAGATCATTTTCTACTGTATGTATAAGATTTGGTAGAGGCTGGTGTCATCAGCAAACAAAATACAGCTCAGATTGTCCATTGCCTCACAGACATCATTTATGTACATGATAAATAATTTGGGTCCTAAAACAGAACCCTGCGGAACTCCGTGCGTAATAATTTTTTCAGCAGAGTTTATATCATTTATATGTACATACTGAGGTCTATTCAGAAGACAGATTTCCAGGCAGCTGAGAGCAATTCCTCTAAAACCATATTTTTCAATTTTTTTTTAAGCAGTGTATGATTCAACTGATTAAAAAGCTTAGGTTTAGCTCACTTTTATTTGAAGTTGGGTTTATTTAGGCTACGCTTCCTGCTTTTCTGCCTCTTCACAGTTATTTTTAAAGATAGTAGGTAGACCTAATGGTATTTTTGAATAACACTCTTTTCTAGCCATTTGCAACACTCACTGCTCAGATAGGCTCCCTCTCAGATCCCAAATCTTCACAAATAAAATTCCTTTTAATCCTGACTCAAAATGCTTCTCCGTAAAAAGAACATAATCCATTACGTTGACAGCAGAGGTCGGTGTGTGCTTCATCTACGGTGACAATCCTCTCTCTTCTCCTCCACGCCGGCAGTTTGATAAATATATTGCATTGTATTGTAAATATAATGTATTTCTGTTGCTGATGTGATCTGCGCTGAAGTTAAGTTTTATTCTAGAAAGTTTAGTTCAGACCCAAATGCATTTAAAGCCATAAGTGCAGCCTCATTGAGAGTGGATGTATGGAGTGAATGGTGAGAGCACACAGGTGTAAACGAGTGACTCTGGGGCTGCGTTCAGGTGCAGCACTGCGTCACACAAACTACTCCACAGATACTGCACATATTAGGACATTTATCTGTCTGCAAACTGGATTAAATATAGAAAATATAGAGAGTCTAGCTTTATAACAAGGTATAACATGTTCATGTGGACTATCAGTTTGTCCGATAGCTGATATTTCTTCAAGTGCTCAGGTCATAACATCTACCAACCGATATATTGACCTGGCCACAGTTTTGGATTAATATTATTTTGAGCACTACACACAACTTTTACATGCCAGTTCTCATTTAAATGTCTTAAAGGTCAGATAACTTAAGGAAACTTTTTAATACATATGACCTGCTTTGGTGTTTCTATCAAGATTAATTTTCACTTACCATCGTAAAACGCCATAATTTACCACCTAAAATGAGACTTTAGATAAAAATCAGTGCTTTTATTTTCTTGTATTTTGTATTTACTGTGAATATACGAGTCATAAATTACCGTAATGATGCAGTCGGTTTTATAACAGCATTGACCACACAGAGCAAAATGCCACTCTTAAGTGGGCGACACACTGAGATGGAGAGTTTATGGATGGCAGAGCACATTTCCTCCGGTGCAGGCTGATCTGGTGATCGATAGACCGACATGTTTGAATACAGCACGCTCCAGTGAATGATGCAGGTGCTGATAAATACAGACATCCAGGAAGGAGAGAAATACCACATGTTTGTGCTTGAATATCAATGAAATCTATAATGTCATATTATCAAACATGTTCATCCACAAAGGCTGTTATGTAGCTGCTGATAGTCCAAACTTTAGAACATTCGCCATGGACACATATTTAATGCGATTCTGTGGAACATTTTAGACAAAGCAACGATAACTCCATCTCCAAGCCAAGTCACAAGTCAGGTCTGTGGAGAGGGTAATGAAAACATCTGTATATTTAGTCTGTTTTCTGAAATTATACGGGATTTTGGGGCGTTAATTTGTTTTTGCATTTTCCACGTTTTGGGCGAAGTGACCGCAGGAACGAAGTGAATGGGCATTGAACGAACAACAGGAGACTTCAATCATCTGTTAAAGTCCTTGTTTGTCCATATAACCCTGAGCTGTAACATGCCAACGTGCAATGACAGAAAACGTGCCCATCTGGAAGTTTAATGACCCGTGTGTGTGGCCTTTGGTCTTATCACAACAGTCTTATTTGCCTAATTGTAGCCCAAGACAATGTCTGTGTGTGTGTTTCATAAGATCCTTTAAATATAGCGTAGTCTATAGCTTAAGCATATCGTTCCCAGAGAAAGCCTTAATGAGCAGCGAGTATAAACAGCCTGTATCCCTATAGAAAAATTTGAAGGCTTTCAAATGTTAAAACTCCAGCAGTTACAAAGATGAAATGCCGATTCAAATTAAGTAAAAAAAATAATAATCAAATTGGTAAGTGAAACAGTTTTGTTCCTGTATTTTGTTCCTCATTTATCTGAAGCTTATCTATCAAGTTTATATGGGACAGTTTCCAGCCACTTGCAGACAACGCTGAAGTGTCTATGTTCCCCGATACCGATGTCTCCGCCCGGTCCAGCTGTTCCCTTATCCTGCTGTTCCCTTATCCTGCTGTTCCCTTATCCTGCTGTTCCCTTATCCCGCTGTTCCCTGATCCCGCTGTTCCCTGATCCCGCTGTTCCCTGATCCCGCTGTTCCCTGATCCCGCTGTTCCCTGATCCCTCTGTTGCCCGGGCTGGAAATACTCTAGGATGTTCACAAAGAATATAGTACACACATCTGTAGTAGCTCAAGCTGACTTATCTCCCCACTCTGTAAGGACTGGGTCAGTGTGGATAGTGCTCCCTGTGCCTCTCGTGATGGAGTCTTCTCTCTCCCACATACAACCAACAATAAACCGGGAAGCTCCAGTTGTGTATTTGCTTGTAAACTTGCCCTGTATTGTAAATATCCAGTGATGCAAACTATCTGCATGCATTGATCAAAGTCCCGGTATCCACCACGACGAGGCACCAGCAGCAGCCTGGCTTGCGGGTCGCTCCAAGCAAGCATCCAACACCAAAGCCCTGCTCTTCACAGTGAGAGCACAGAAGGGAGATCCACTGTCCCAATGCGCCATAGGCAGTGGGGCCTTTCTGTCCCATGGAGTCTAGTGAGCTCACCGCCTTTGACTGCTCCATGTTAAATAGGCTGAGGGTGGACTAGACGACACACTAGGGACTGTGTCTATGATCCAACACAAGTGGAGCTTCACCTGGAGAAATGTGTGAGGAAAACATAGGTTATTAATAGACTTACGCTTTTAAATCCACTTTTATTTACAGTGGTTTTGTTTACAGTCTGGTTCTCTCATGCCGCAACTTTTTTTTTTTTAATGTACCGGTATCCTAAATTACTTTTATTTTTATTATAGGACTACTGATTTGAGGATAAAATAACAGTGTGATTATTATTTGCATCAGGGCAGGTTTCTGCTCCGTTAAAACAAAACTGAATCGACTTGACCTGATTTGACGTTTTGTATGTGAATGTGGCATGATAGGTCTATATGGAAAAAGTAGTCATAGTTGTAAATAATGAATAATGAATGAATAAAAAACACAGTATTTATACTATTATACTATTTATACCCATCCTAAGTCCCTTGTGCTTGAGCTGAAGCGTTGGGCCAGCACTGTCACTCCTCTGTAAAAATGTCACCACTTCTTCTTTCACACTTGCATCATAAGTCATGTTTCTCCTGCACCCTTCGCTAGTTCAATATAGTGCTTTGTGTAGGACTGTGTGATTTATATATCTGTGTTAGGTGGACCAGTGACCGGGCTGTGCTCCACTGACTGGTGTAATGACAAACTCCAGCTGCAAGATTATCTCGTTTCAGGTGAAGCTTCGTGCATGACACTGCTTGGCTCCAGAATACGTATATGTACAAACATTCAAATCTCTTAGGACTTTTGGATATTCAAGCATCTGTGTTTCATGTATTCAATAGTTTCTGTGCATAAAACATTTGGAGGAGTTTAGCAAGGGTTCTAGACATTCTTTGTAGTGAAGGTGTTTGGTGTAATGGTACAGTGGGCCCAATGTAGGTAAGAGGCATTAAAAGGTAAGTTCCACCTGACATCAGCAGGTTTTGAGCTCTCAAGCAGGAGACGGCTTAAATATGTTAGATACCTGCACAAATTTAGATGGAAGAGCAGCCCATTGAGGGGGTTGATGCTGATGCTGATGGTAGGAGTAGTAACAACCGCAGTAAAAAAAAAAAGTAGAGAAATGCGTGCAGTTTTGAAAAGCAATTTGGCAACGTGTGTAGTATTTCAATGACATCACTGAAGTAATAAATCTCCTCTTGTGTTTGTCATTCGCCCTCTTCACATGCCCTTACTTGGAAGAGTTTGCTTTTGCTTCACTTGTTTTTGTGAAGTTCCTTTCGCTTACGAGACTTTGCACATATATTTGTTATGACAGTTCGTCCTAATAACAGTTTTACTAATTGAATTTAAGTTTTTTCAGTATTGCATAGTACTCATAGTTAGTTGTACCTGGAGATAACTGCAGCTGTGGGCCTTGAATGGAAAACTGCAGCTTTACTCATCATAATATACAAAAGTGAATTCACGTTGAGTCCCATTTGTCTGGGTTACTTCCTTATCGTGTGTTGCCATGACCTTTCTGTGCCTTCTGTTTATCTTCTAATCGCAGTCGTGTTTTTGCATCATTTTATCTTTGCTTCTTATTCAGTCATGCATTTGAGCTTGTGTTTTGTCTAAGTTTTATTTTAGATCCAGTATTTTCGGATGCATTCACACTTGTAGGCTGGTTCTGGTCTGGGTCCAGTTTTAGTCTTAATGCAGATTTGTTTTTTCTTCCTGTTCTAATCCTGTTTTTTTTTTTTTTTTCCCAGTTTAGGGATTATTTAATGCGGTGACTGTGCAAACGTGAACACATCCTTAGACGCTATATCCTGTCAAAATCGCATCAATATCAACTTTCAGATTTTGAATATAAAGTTGAGATTAGTTTCCGGAGCCTATAGAGCAGAGGCTAATCCCCTTCCCGTCACTGCTGGCCTGATGATGTCCATTTATGGTCTTTTGGGCTGTTGTGTTCCCTGTTTCTATCGCGTCGGTTAATCCACCGCCAGCTCAAGTGCTTGATGAGATGCCTCAGCAGCTCTCAGTATACACAAAACACTGAGCAGTCACAGAGCTTCCTTCCCTTTGTATCTGAGCGAGCGCCAGGCTTTTTATTTAGTGAGCGGAGCAGTGTAGTATATGTGTTTGGGTGTCATAATATCCTCCATATGAGTCACAGGGTGGAACATTAAGCCCCGGATCATCCCCCTTATTTCTCAATAAGCAAACACTTCATTTTGACACATCATTAAGGAGACATTATCTTTCATTAGGCGCCTTTGCATTACTTATGAAATCCCCCAGCACACACGAGTACCTCAGATCTTGCTGCTCATACAACACACAAGAGACAGAACATTATAGAATGAGATGTTTCTGTTCGTCACATGTTTCTATTACTCAGATCTCTACATAATTTGTGTTCTAGCATCATGGTAACTAGAATTTCCTCTCTCCCAATTATAAAATTTCCCCGTGTGCAGTCGTTTAAATCAATTCAAGATGACAATTATAGAGGTGACAGATATATAAGTGGATAATGGGACTTTTGGTTATTTTGGAGATGTGTAAAAATACAGTATAATTTTGAGTTATATAGTTTATTATTAAAAAAAACACAAAGTTGAGTGGATGAAGTGATATTTCAATATATTTGTGGTTCATTTAGGCAATAGTATCTCAGTTGGTAGAGCATTGTCCACTGGTCCGATGGTTAGTGGTTCGAATCCTGCTCTCGACATAAACATCGTTGGTAGAGCGGTCAGATCCACTGACCCACAGGTTGGTGATCAAAAGCACTTTGAGTGGCTTGAAGATGAAAAAGCGATATATATATATATAAATGTGACAATTAAGATATTGCCTTAGTGGTAAGTCCAATCTTTTTTTTTTAAATGGGAAATTCTGCTGGACTGTCTGAAAATTAAAACGGATAGTTGTGTAATACTGACAGTAACTGGTGATTGTTGTTTCCATCTTGTCGTAATGGCTGCATTTGATATGATTCATTCAATTATTATGTTATTCATTTGCTGATGTAATATGCTGTGCTGTGCTGTTGTTCTTTGCAGGGTTTTAGTGTGTGTGTGGGTTTTTTTGTTTTGTTTTATTTGTATAAAGCAAAAAATTCAATAAAAATAATGTTAAAAAAGTGATAATTTACCATTTGATTTACAGTCCATTTAAAGGTATGTATGAGCATGTTTCTGAGGGGTTGCTGCATAATCGTCTGAATATCGTCATTTGGATCAACCTCAGAAACCCCAGAGATCTTAACTTATGTCAAGACCAGGTAGGCCTACAACAGCGTTATTTCTTAGACTAACGTGGCGAACAGAAGTCCCGTGCACAGTGCTATCAGTGAAAACTACGGATGTAAAGATGATTTGGTTGAATAAACGTGATTATTCAGGTCACGATATATTAAACAAAACTAAAATAATCATGGTAAAATGGTCATTTTTATAGAGCGCTTTTCCACCTTCAATGCACTCGAAGTGATTTACATGAAGGAAACATTCACCCATTCACACACACATTCATACAGCAGTGTACGCAGACACTGGGAGGGAGATGGGTTAATTGTCTTGCCCAATGACACAACGACAGTAATCATCTGTGGGAGCTGGTATTGCAACGCCAACCTGTGGATCAGTGGACAAACACTCTTCTAACTGAGCAACTGTCGCTACTGTAACGTTTATCTGGCTCTTTATGTCGCTAAAACTTTACTTCAGAGACTTTGATGGTCACATACTAGACAAATATTAACGTGTTGGACAATGTAAATGAAAGAAAATAACTACTCTGTTGTTTTGTCAAGGATAAACATGAATAATCATTAACTGTGACATTTCTTCTCACAACAATCGCAACCCCACAGTCTGATATCGTGAAATCGCTGGGGACAAATTGACCCAGTCCTGTGACGACATCAGTATAACACCACATTTGTGCCCGGTGTGGAGGGTGGAGTCTGTCTGCGTCCCTCCAGACTAAACACATCCATCTACCCGGCAACAACATCGACACTTGTCCTGTTTTCCCCCCTCCATCACACGCACCACATCCTCCAGCCCCTACTGCCTATTCATCTCCCTTAGCTGGTTTTCCCTCCTCTTAAGCCATAAACCCTGGCTCGCCCAAGCACACCCGAGTGATCTATCAGGGGCTGGCTTTATGGGCTCCCCCCCTTCTCCACTGATGGCTCTTTAGCTGTTATCATCCACGCTGGGACTATCTGTTATTGTGAGTGTTTGTCCAATATATTTAGACCATTTGCTCATAGCACAGCGGTGACAGATGGGTATGCTTGATAGAAAGTTATGACAATGTATTTCACGAGCCGATCAATGACACGTGAAGGAAACAGGTGATAATGAGATTGTTGTATAGGGCCACGTTGAAATGATGATAGATGTGATGAGAAGAGGAGACGAATTATGTTTTCTACTTTGCATTCACATTTCCAGCAGTCTAGTAATGCATATGTAAATCAATGTCCACAGACTTTGTTTTTATTTTATTACGCCTAAGCTTTCAAGGACACTTTCCTCCTTTGGATTTGGATAATAAGTCTTCGTTTTGACATTGTTTGAGTGTAACCCCACTGGATCTAGTTAGCACTTCTGTTGTTTTCATTGTCTAGTTCTGGTGTAGTTATGGTTTCGTCT
The DNA here is from genome assembly GCF_009829125.3 of Periophthalmus magnuspinnatus. Taxonomy (NCBI): domain Eukaryota; kingdom Metazoa; phylum Chordata; class Actinopteri; order Gobiiformes; family Gobiidae; genus Periophthalmus; species Periophthalmus magnuspinnatus. The sequence goes on from NC_047140.1 coordinate 26,973,296, forward strand.
AATGGTGCGCTCCAAGCAACTGGTAACTGGTAGAAAAATCCCTGGAACGCCACTCGAGCTAGTAATTCCTTCTGGTGAACTTTGGAAATGTCGAGGGACTCCCAGTTCACAAATAAGATCAGTTGCGATGCATAACTTCAATGACAATCAGCGCAGAAAACAAGATCTGAGCGGTTTGACTGTCACGTAAATGATCTATTCTGTCTGTTACATGCATGAGACTGTGCTATGATGCTTAAATTGTGATTTCGTCATGTTTACACTCACATTAATTTATCTGAAACGCTCTGAAGTCTTGTCGTGTTGGTTTTGTCAGAGTGGCTCAGTGCGAGGAGGTTCTCGACTTGATCCCGTCACCATTTCCTTTTGCACGATCTTCCTGTGTCTGTGCAGGCCATCTCGGTTTATTCTCCTTTCCTTGGTCTAACTAAATATATAGACTGGGTTAGCCTCTGGTCACAGAGTCTCAGGCTTAACCCTATCTTCAAACACCAGCAGACACTAGCATTGATTACAGCGTTTGCTTCACTGATTTGCGTTTGTGAATATCAATGTTTTCTATTTCTATTGTGTTGCTGTTTGGTGGATTGGAGACAATACCTCCCCATAAACCAGTGGGTAAATCAATGGGGGGCTGTGGCGTAGACTGAAGCCTCTTGGTCCACTGGGCAGCGTTTTTCATTACAGCGCAGTGAGCCAGGTACATGTGAGCCCATACTAATGTACCTGTGTTAGGCAGCTGCTTAAACAACAAACTAGAACAAAAAACGAGAATGTACACTTTTTTTTTGTTTAGTTTTAAAGTTTTTTAAGACTTCCGCACGCAGTCATCATTTACTTTTATTAACACAATGGTTCTGTCCCTTTGAAACTACAGTAATAGAGCAAAACTACATTTGATTTCACTACACTCACTTACTTTCGGGGTTATGGCCTTCACCAGCGATAGAATAAGTTCCCGATCTTGCTTGTAAACTGTAAAGTGTAATAATAATCTTACACCAACTGGCCCCTGGCAACACTTCGGGCTTCCTACCATCGCCGCCATGCAGAGCGATGATATTTAAGCTCTTTGTATGAAGCATATCCAGGTGATGGGGGGGGTGTTGCGGTGATTGATGTAAACATGCATTGTCTGCTGATTAGGTCCACCAGAGGGCACCTATCTAATTCTGCTTCTTATTTAAATGCAGCTGCTGTTCTGATGTTTGTCTTCCCTTCCACAGAAATGACTTCACTGTCTGGACAGAAAGGACGCATCTGGGACAGGCTCCACAAGGGCATGTGACAGGTGCAGCCAAAAGAAAATGTAAATGAGAAACGGTATACTTCCTACTCATAAGTAATTCATGTATTTTTCCTGCCTGTTTGAATTCTCTTCAGGCCAGTAGAGTCCGCACTGTTCAGTCCTTATGTTCACTCAATACAAGACTTTTAAAGGCAGTAGTCGGAGGTGGTGACTCTGTGTATCGTAAAGTCACCGCACGGATGACAGGCGAGTTATGGCAGGACCGGGAGTGCAGCGCCGGGTCGGAGGGTGTCGTCCCCGAGGCGGGAGGTGACGTGGGTGTAGGGTCCCAGCTGACATCTGTCACAAACAATCAGGGCTTTTTAAACGCTCGGGGAGTCAGCCACTGCACCTGAGGGTCAAAGTTCACCTCATCTGGCTTTTACTGAAACATATTACAGATATATAGATACTAATGCTAGTTGATTTACGGTTGGATCAGCTTTTGCAATAAGTTTTTGTTCGGAATTACTTGCTGGCGTGGGAATCCATCCTTTTGTGGAGGTCTCCTGTTGCTTTGAATATTTTTGTAGTTATTCTAATTCCATAAATCAAAATAGAACAAGAAATGTCATTAGACGTAGCTAACGAATGGAAACTATAAGCAAATACGTGTGTTAGTTTGTGTAGTTAGTTCCTCGGCTTGGATGAGCAGCGAAACGTCTTCACTTTTTGTTGAGTTGACAGATTTGAATTCTTCTTGTACTATGGATCATACCTGGACGAATGAGGGATTACACAGACATAACATAATTTAAAAGCTTAATGCACCGTATCCATCTATGTAACAGTGCTTTTATAAATAAACAAGCAACATGGCCTTCATTATTCATTTCTGTTCAAATCATAAGCTACCACGGGCCATATACATTTAAACAGAAGCCAGAGGGAGTAGACAGTCACTTTGCATTACAGATACAAGTACTCTGAAAAGTACAGCCTGCGGAGGGGAGAACGGCGAGCAAGAAGAATGTTGTTGTTTTAAGGTTGTGGTATCTGGTTGGGAGCCATTGTGTGATATTAAAGGTATACATAAGAAAGTGACATTTATGGGCCTATAGCAAATTCTCTACTTAAACTTTAAAGCCCATATAGTAAATTCATTGTCTTTCATAAGTTTTATTCAGAACAGGAGCATACTGTGTAGATTAATCAATGGTACTAACTCAAAATAGCTGCCTCCAATGCCAGAGAAAACCATCTGTTAGTCCTTCTGATACGATCCAATAGAACATATTACAATTGTGTTTGCTGTGTTTTGTTCCTTTTGCAAATACAATTGCATTGAGTTGTCTTGATGTGCAAATTGTATCATTAAACAAAAGTGGCACTGGTATTTTATTAGGAAATGTCCTATAACCCATTTGGTGACAATGGGATAATAGTGACACATTTCTTTTTCCTCAGCTTGACAACTACATCTAATATTCACAAATCTATATAACTCTTCTTTTTCATATTGGTTTAGTTTTGTATTTAAATTAAAGAGATGATATTTTACTTCTATGGGGTATTAATAGGTTACACATAATATATTTAGATCACAATGTTACCTTTTGTTTTGAAAATGCTATATTCTCCAAAAAACAATGCACTAACACACAACATATATAAGTTTCACTGTCGTTTTTTGTATATTTATGTAAAATTGTCGTGTGGGAGCATGGAGAATCTCACAGTTAACCATGTGAAGGGTTTAAATAGGACCTGGGAGAGATTAAAGAGAGATTAAAGTACTCAAACCTGCATCAATGACATCTAAAACCACTTCAGGCATGGTTTTGATGAGGGACCAGTGCTATAACATGATAGAAAGCTCCAAGAACATGTCATCCATGCATGTTTGAGTGTTTTAGCGAACTCTCCCAGACGTCAATTCTCTATAAATATACAAAAACAAGATAAAAACTGTACACAGCAGCTCGATGTGATGTGCAGTTGATTCATTAGTGGGATAAATGCTGATTGTGTTGTGATAGCGCTCTGAAGAAGGAGTGACTTAGCGCTGAGAGCAAAGGAAGGAAAGACTCAGAGCCTCAAAAACGAAAGTGAAACTTCTAAAATATGTTAATATGTTGTTTTGGGCGAATATAGCATTTTCAAAACAATAAAAAGTAGCATGATGATCTGAATATGTTATGAGTTAGCAGCTAATACCTCAGAAAAGTGAAATACACTCTTTAAAAGACACTGATTTGTTGACCCTTGGAGCTGTACTAGTAAAATTGCTTCAGATATGTTTCAAATTAGTCAAAAAGAACCATTGCATCTTTGATTTTGAAGAGCAAAAACTTGTATTGGCATGTTTTGTGTGGGTTTTGTTGATCTTGTGTCTTCATGTTTGTTTGTGTGTGTCTCTCTGGACATCATCAGTCTCTGGTTCAGTCAGAGTGGGCCTTATGTCTGCGGCTGTCAGCTCTGAGCCCCAGGTCACTGTCTCTGCTGAATAATGAGATGACATGCCACTCTCTGTTTGAAGTGTTTTAATGCCTCTTAACAAGGAGTTCTCTTACTTTCCTGCTGAAAACACCCTCAATGACAGCACTTTGCACTAATCCTTCTTACTCTCATCTTTTCTGCTGTAAGTGCAAAACTGGTCTGCCGATGTTTCTTGGCTTGCACGGAAATCAATTGTAAAGACATTTGGACACGTTAAATTCATCAGATATAGACAGACCTTGCCAAATTGAGAATACATGACACTTATGGACGAATCTCACATTCACAGCTTGCTTGGGAGTCCCCTGGTTATGCATTATTAATATTCGGAGTGTGTTTTTGGTCCACTCAGGCAGAGGGCTAACCTTGGGGTTTCCAAAAAGTGCGACTGACCTGATTTCTTTGCGCTGATGATGCTTTAGAAACATTGTCATTTTTTGGTCCTCTGCCATCTTTTCACTAACCAATCACCAGATATTCCCCACATTTCTGCACCAGACTACACTTTGCTCTAATTATTTTGCACAGCGTTTAACATTCACGGACTAAACTCCCTCTAACCTGCATGTCGGGGTTCATGTTCGCAGGGTTTAGTGAATGAGGATAATCCTGTTTAGAACCGGTTCAGGTGGAGACTGGGATTTGTACATTTTGGAGGGATTTTACAGTTGGGATGTCTTATACAATCAAAATACTTACATGTCTGAAGTGATTAAATTCTTGAATGACTAATGTATTTACAGGAATGGCCGGGCTGTTTATGTTCGCTCCAAAAATAGTTTCATAGACCATTTGTTTATCTGGCTGAGTGACAGAGGAAGGAACACAAGATTCCCTCATTCTATGTTCCCAATTCAATCCACGAGGAGCGGGCGTCCCAAAACAGACCTATACATCCACTCAGTGTAATATTTCAAAATAATAACTTAGAATTAAAAAAACAAACAACCATAATAAGAGGCTTCGTTTAATCTGGAACGCATTGTGTCAAGATCCCAGTCTGCCCTGCCTTTTGTTGGACTGTTTCCCCCGTCCCTTCCGTGTCTGAGCCTGGGTCTGGACGGAGATTTGGGCTCCTCCTGTACACACCTGCAACTAATCTAGAATCAAGCTGCACCTGGGGAGGACAAAGGGAGCCAGGACCTGACACTCAGCGCCAGATCGTCCGCGAAATCCTCAGTGGTACAAATCTGCTCGGCTCAGTTCAAGTTTTTGCATTTTGTTACTCGTTTTAAGTTGGATATTTTTGCTCCTCGTCAAGATCCCACTCAGCTCCTCTGTCTCCGACCCAGCTCTCCACGACCGCTACGAACCTCACATCTTCCGACCCAGCTCACCTCGTCTCTGACCCCACTCCTCACGCTCTACCCCCCGGACCACGGCTTACAACCCCTGCTCTCAACTCCCTGATCTATCCACCTTCCTTTGCACATTTAAAACCTCCGAATAAACATTGTTAAACTTTTCCCCGAGTCCTGTCTGTTTAGGTTTCATCGGAGACAGTATTCCAGTACAGTATTCGTCCTCTGATCCGAAGGTTGGTGGTGCGAAACCCATTCAAACTGCTCGAAACATCTTTGGTCGAGCGGTCAGATCAAATGACCCACAGGTTGTCGGCGCCATTCCAGCTCTCATAGATGAATGCTGTTGTTGCGTCCTTGGGCAAGACACTTACCGCACCTCGCCCTCATTGTCTGCGCACACTGGTGTATGAATGGGTAAGTGTTTCCTTGATGTAAAGCGCTTTGAGAGCCTTGAAAGTGGATCAGCGTTATATAAAAATGTGACTAACTATGCTGTAAAAGTGGTGGTAAAACACTGGTATTTACATTTCTATAAATATTGAGTCATCTGGCTTTTAGATGTTATGTGTCCTGTGATATTATAAGAATTTAAACAATAGAAAACTAAACAGCGGTGTGTGTCCCTCTGGCACCTTTCCCAGTGTCTGTTAATGTGGATTACTACAAGTGTTCATGTAGTTCACCGCACTGTCCTTTTCCTTATTTCTTGTTTCGGTGATGCCTGCCTCGAGCTCTGTCGTCTGCGGCCTCAGACAGCATTCTCATCAGCCACTTCACAATTGTCTATTTCGTCTCTAAATCACCAAATCCCCTCCAGCGCTTCATAAATCGATCTGCGCACTTCCACCAATCTCACGCATTCCTCTCTAACCTTCATTTGGAATTCACCTCTCCTTGTCTCCTTCCATTTACCACGCACCAGTATCCAATCACTAACCAATGGGCCGTATCTGTGAAATATTTTGTTGGTATTAGATGACAGAAAAAGCAGGACTTGTGGTTGTTGGGGCCATCACACTGTTTATTAGCCACATGGAGCTTCGAATAGGTTTCAGCAGTGGGAGAATCAACAGCCGTGACCTTAATGTGGAGAAGAGCCTCTGAAATGTACCGTTCTTCTTCATACCTGTATGCTTGGCTGAAAATGCTAATAATTTACCTCGTTTAGACAATTTACCAAGCACAAATAAGCAAACATTTTTCACCCAGCTCGATGAACTGATGTGACAGCCAGTGCAGGGCCATAGACGCACATGCAACATTGGCTAATTAGCAATTATGGAGCAGCTGTTGTGAACATCAAGGAAAAGCTTTAGTGTGTTCAGCATTTTACAGTAGGCTAAATACTCCTTTTTTGTACACTTTTGTTAAACCGTTTTAATTAGGTATAAAGTCTAGGATTTAATTGAAAATACTTTATTGAAAAATAGTAAAAACTCAAAAGAATGCACAACTATAACCATCTCTCTGGGGAGATTTTAAAGGTCCTGTATTACACAAAATTGATTCATGTGACATTTTAGACATGTTAAAGCGTTGTTACTTCCCCAACAACATATCCAGAGTTTTGTTTCATTCATACGTGTTTGAGTAATCCTTTATTATTAGTCTGTCTACATCTTCAAAGTTCAAAATGCTCTGTTCCACCTTGTGATGTCATGAAGTGGTACTTTTCAACAGCTCCTTTTACCTTTTGTTTAGTAAAGATGAGCAGTTCCGGGGTGCTAAATGATTCTACTGAAGGTTTATGGAGTTTGAATACACATTGGAGCACTTCCTGTATCACCTCATGACATCACAAAGTGGAACAGAGTGTTTTCTGTTTGAGAGATGAACATGCATTGTTTGAGTTAAACATGTGTGAAACAAAAGACAACTCCAGGTCTATTTGTGATGAGAAAACATTATAACATAGATCAGAAAATAGAGTAATATGTGCCATAATATGCTACTCTATAGGCAAGGAAAGTTTATTTGTACAACACAATTCGTACAAAAGGTAATTCAAAGTGCTTTACAGAATAAGAAAGACATTAAAATCACAATACAACAAATCAAAACATAAATCATTATCACAAAATTAGCATTCAAAGAGAAGAGTGCAGAATAAAAACCTTTCAGTCGTATGCACAGCTAAACAGAACCGTTTTGAGCCTGGATTTAAACATAGTCAAAGTAGAGGCCTGTCTCACATCTTCAAGAAGAATGTTCCAGGTTTTAGCTGCATAAAACTGAAACGCTGATTCTCCATGTTTAGTCCTGACTCTGAGCTCCAGCATGAGGCCGGTCCCTGAAGTCCTCAGAGCGCGAGATGGTTCATATGGCACTGACATGTCGGAGATGTACTTTGGTGTTAGGCCATGGAGAGACTTGTTCACAAACAGAGCTGCTTTAAAGTCTATTCTCTGAGCCACAGGAGCCAGTGCAGAGACCTGAGCACAGGAATTATGTATGAAGTACTTCTGAGATCTAGTCATGAGCTTGGATCCTTGTAAGTCTAGAAAACATATTCACCCATCTTCCGTAATTTCTCAGTAAGGTTCAAATGCTGCAATGTCTCCGGACCAGTGGGTTAAAGTGACCTGGACAAGCCTCATTCACTGTTTCTTTCATAATCAGTTTACCAAATCCGCTTCCATGACCTTCTTGTTATCCAAAAGATCCACAGGGTTAGACCTACATCAGCTTCTTATTAAAAATGCATTTATCGGATGAAACCTTTTTTTGTGACAGACATCTTATTAAGATCCTGTCAGTTGATTCCTAAGAGGTATATCTGACAAATAGAGCGTTCCCAGCCTCCATTTGGCAGAGGTCAAAGTGCATCTCAAATTTGTCCAATAATCACCATAATTACATGACTCAGCGCCTAATATTGTCCCGTTTATGAATAGCTGATAAAGGAGGGGACTGCACAATGGATGGATACCGAAATGGCTCCACAGACACGGTTTAACAGCTTGTGGCCAAATGTCAGGGCGACTGTGTGAAGAGGAGCGGACGCAATGGCACTCATGGGAGAAGAAGACATGTAGAAACAGCGCAGGTTCCCCCAGCAGCACCAGCGAGTATTTATAGATCACACGGAGTCTCAAAGTGTCTGGCAGCGCTTCCCAACTCCTTATTGCTTTTGCTACGAACAGGCAGGGAAAAAAACACAGTGGTGCCAAAACGCGCGATACAGTCCAACATTTACGCAGACCTCGTGTTTTGTGAGGGTTAATTGAGCATTTTTACTTGCTGCTTTGTGTGTCATGAATGGATACCGGTGCGCTGATGAGTGAGTGTGTGCGTGTGGGAGAGGGGAGAGGGAGTGAGAGACGAGCCAAAGGGAAAAGACGCGCGCTTGGTTCAGTCACTCTACTCCAGGAATCACAGAGCGCACACGCAAACCGGAGACACGCACTCATCCACTTCACGCATTTGACATTTCATCCATCTTACTCCATTATGACATGTTAACACACGCGGACAAACACACAAATTCAAAGCCTGCGGTCAGTTAGTTCAGACTAGACACTGTTTTGTTCTTGAGTTTACATTCCGGCGCACGAGGAGGGGAAAACATGAAGGCGAAAAACCGCGACCAAAGCTTGACGGACTCCAGGGAGCTGGACGGGTCCTATGACCAACTAACCGGTAAGTTAATCGATATTATGGACTGACTGCGTTTGGAATGATGCGTTATTTTGTGTCTATGGATGAAAAGATTCAGTATGGACACATGAGAGTGGAGTGAACTTCAGGTGCGCTTTGGAAATTCTACAACCTGTTATAAAAAAAATACTGGCTATAAATCTCACTCTGTGCTTATTTAGGGCCAAGTTTGACTCAGACTTGTGTCGTGCCTCTGTGTTATGTTTTATAATCATAACATTTTCACACTAGGGCCAATTTTCAGTGCTAAAAACGCACGTACTGAATCTCCTCATCCTTGTTGCATGTGTGTGCCTGTGTCTGCGCGTGTGGGTGCGTGTGTTGGATGATATTTGGCACGTTTACTCGTGTTTAAAGTTGCTGAAATGGCTGAGAAATGGGAGATCACGTTATTGTTGCTTTGGTAAGAAAACATTATTGGAACATTATTATCAGTGGGGAGATGTTCAGGCTTTTAAGCTGTGTTATTTAAGTGTAATTTCAATATTATACTGTGTTTGTTTTGCCTTGTACACGTCATGCTTTATCCAAGTGCGCTGGATCCACTGTTTATCAGCGCGAAGGGCACTTAAGGTTTCTTTTTTACTCATAATGAAGCGCGCATTGAGGGACAGCGTGTGGCGCGTACAGGACTTGAGAACTGTATACCTTCTCTTGAGCTGTCTCCACTACATCTCATTGGTTTATTACTGCTTTCATTTGATCATAAAGTCCACATTTTTCTCCTGTCCTAGAGATGAGTACAGCTGCGTAAACGCGTGACCACATGGGGATGGTAAAGGCTTGTCCAGACAGCTTTGGCCAGTTCATTAGCAGCTCAACAGTTCCTTGGCTCTCCTCTTCTTCTTCTTCTGAGGTCTCCTGGCAGCACAAATACATTCTTGTGATGTTTTGTGGCCGCGTTTTGTTGCGTTTATTATTAGAAAACTGTGAAGGAGGTATAGGCAGGTCGGTGTGGGTGAGTGCGCGTAGAAGGAACTGATTTTCTTTCGGGTCTTTGTTGAAAACTTAGATGGAAGGTTTTGTTCCACTGGATAAAAGGATCCACTAGACTCAGGCACAGAGGCACCAGGAGTCATGTCAGTCAGCCCACACAGCGAGCAGGGCCGACGCGCTTGGACAAACACGCAGCCCCAGACTACACTACACACTTGACTGGTTTGCTCCTTTCCACTGCAGCTCCCTGGGAAGACAATTTGAAAGAGGTTTATATTTCCCTTTTTATAACCTTGTTTATGGAGGAGCAAAATTTGGAGAGGATGCTTTTAGACATTTTGTTTTTGCAAGTAAAAGAGTCATATTGTAGGAATGTGTTAGTGTTTTTGTGTGAGTTTGAGATGGTCAACTTAGTAATTGTAGACTTCTTTTCTTTAGTGAACCAGAAATAATATTTTTCCTAAACTAGAACTCACCTACTTCCCCTCAGAGTCTCAGAGTGCTTCTATATTTGTGCTATCTCCTTTTTACTCCTAAAAACCATAAGACTTTTGCACTTTAGCGTGTGTAACAGGCATATTAATGTACAGTATATTTGCATTAAAATGTATTTTGTACTGCATTCTGTTCCATGGTCCAGTCAGAGTACTCTGTTCTGAATACTTGGAGTACTTTTACATTGAGTTGCATTTAAATATAATATAGTAAAGACGCAACATAGCTTTAAAAATATCTTAATGTTTCATGTTTCATCATTTCTCTTTCGTTTCGTTTCTTAGCAAAGATTAGAGAAGGAAAACTCACACATGCCTCACTACAAGAGCTGTGTTTTTTTTTCTATTATCTATTTTTGAACCCAAAATTGCGTGTATCAAGTAGTATGGAGTCGATTTTAGGAAACTAGGAAACTGAATACTACCAAATGAAAGAGTAACTGTACCGGGTTCGTCATGGTTATACATTTTGAAGTGCGATATTTTGCTGAAGTAAATATAGACTAAAATGAAACCATAAAGCAGAATTATCGCCCCCAAAAATATTCTAAACATACAATATAAAAAAAACAAACATGAAAATAGCAAAATAACTAAGCAGAATGCAACACTTAAGTAATTAGTGAGTCATAAATGTTATTTATTCAACATTCTCCAGCTCAAACCTTTTCATATTGCAAAAAAAATCAACCTTAGCCTACAAACCGAAACTGTGAACAATAGGTGGGTTAGTTTCAGTGCAGTTAGCTCCTCCCTTCAGACAGATATAAGGCAGTGTCCAGCAGGAATCTGACCAGAACTGAAGAAGCGGCTGAATCAAACCTGGACGACTGAGGAATTACACAGACATAAAAAATAAAATAAAACAAAAATACCCCACAACTGCAAAGAAAAACTACCTATGATAATGTTGCCCATCCAAATTATTGTTCCATTTATCATGCATTGAATCATAAGTCGATATATAGGCTTAAAATACAGTTACTATAAAAAAAATACTTTGAAGCTCAATTTTCCGGTGTTCCCTACTGTACCCTCCTCCATCCAAATCACACTTCCACCATCCCGCCTGTAAATGGGCTGTACTATGCCCACAGCACATGATATCCTATGCTTTTTAATAGCTCCGCCAGACACTTAGAGGCAGATGGTTAGCTACTCATTGTGGCCAGGCAGTTTCCTCTCAACATAATTCTAATGGGTTTTTTAAATGTGCATTGCATGGTTAATTGGCTGTTCTCAAAACTTTATAATAGCGTTGTTATTAGGCACGCTAGCTTCACACGTTTTGTTTAGGAGCAGCAGTAGATAAGGAAATAGTTGGGGATTATAGGTCTAAAACACGGGACGTTTGAGACATTTGAGACATTTGAAGAGTATTTTGATAGATGTAAAAGTAGGCATTATTGAGTTTAAATGAGAGAACATGGTCAGTTTATTGTCAATTATGGTACTTAAAGCTGCACCATGGAGCTTTTCTGGTCAAGGGTCCACCACCTGCTTGATGTTAATGAGTTAATTGGCTGATTTCTAGCTTTTTATGTTGTTATTTTGCCACGTTGCTGCCTTCGTTAGACCCGGAAGCGACAGTAGTTCAGTTGGTTGAATGTTTGTCCGCTGATCCGAAGGTTGGCGGTTCGAATCCCGCTCTCAACGTACGAGGTAGAGAGTTCAGAAGCACATGGTTATCAGCTCTTTATGGCCACGCAGTTTCCTCTCAGCATCTTTCTAATGTTTTTTTTTTTATGTCTTGCATCGTTAGCTGTTCTGAAAACTTCATAATAGCGTTGTTATTAGGCATGCTAGCTTCACACGTGTCGTTCACTGGCAACTGCAGATAAGAAAATGGCTGAGGATTATCGGTTTAAAACATGTGATGGTTACATTTGTGTGCATATCATACATCGTGTGGGTCTGTCATGTAAAAATAGGTTCCTAAGCATGTTTTCTTGTGTGGGAATGACAGGTGAGTCATTCTAACCTGTAAGCCGGTTAGCGCTGGAAGAACCGAGCTAAAACATGTGTGAGAGAGCAACACGCTGGCCTTTGTCACTTAATGGTGGCGTGGGTGTTTTCCAATAAGCGTTTGGAGTGAAATATACCTCTCTAGGAATAACCCGAGCCGATATGATACAGTGTAGTCAGGAGATCTCACTCTGTTCTGGTGTTCCCCATCGAGTAGAGCTGGAGAGGAGAGAGAGGCCAAAGGTAATTATAGAAGCACGGTACACTAATCTCCTCCAACACCTCATGAGCCACACTCAAGAGGAATCGGATCACCTGGCCTCCTCCAACAATTACACATGCACAATGGCTCCCACACATATGCACACACGCTTTATCCCAGTCTCATTTTATACTTACTATATTGCATTTTATACGAGTGAGCCAGAAGATTATCAACTGCAGGGAGAAGTCAAGTTTATCGCATTTACATATGTGGTTGATTCAAACACAATGAACGTAGTATCAAAGTAACAGTAGGCATCATAAAGGTGTACTATGTAAGTTTTCTGGTGCCAGCTGTATCCGTGAGTAAAAGTATCTTGCATTTATTCCATTACAGGAGTTAATCAGGCTTGTCTCTCTATAGATCTGCCCTAACTAAATCCAAACTTTCTCTTGTATTAAAGCATTTTGAGAATAATAATTAGATTACCATGCAGTTTGGGAATATTTCTGTTTTATGAAAATGCAGATGCACAATGGTGATGATTGGAGGTTAACATTTGCATAATAATAACTGTGATTGGGCTGTGCTAATTTTCACATTTGTATCTCCGATATTTTTGGCAGAACAAAATGAATGGGCATCGGTGCTTTGAATGTACTAATTGCTGTATTATGCAGGATTCTGATGGAAAAATGAAAAACTAAATTGCACAATAGAAAGAAATTTGTTGCATGATGTGTTTTTGGATCCTAAGTAAATGACACCGTCTGCAGCCGGAAATACCTGCTGATAACTATGAAAACGAAAAACAAGACATCGCTATGGTTACTCACTTGCATCACGAAGGCTGTATGTAATTATGAGACACGTGAACACACTGACATTTTGCACAAGGATACACAAAAATGCATCACGTTTTAGAGCGCGGCTGCACAAATTTAGGAAAAAACTGAATTGCAATTAGTATCGTGAATATGTTTGATTCTGCCTTTGCGATATAATAACTGCACCAACTCAAATAGTGATTCTGCTTCAGTTGCGATATATTTTTCAGCCTTAATAATACGCTGAGTTTCTTTCTAAAGCAACCAATTTCTACATGAAGGCAAAACTTGATCCAATTTATTTTGAAACAGGCAGTGAACAAAGACTCAGAACAAACTTAACCCCCTGTGTTATTCAGGCCTGTGACGACTTCTTCTTCTTGTATTGCTTCTCTTAATGAGCTACATTGCGGTTGGGCTCATTGTTCGAGCTCATTGTCAGCTCAGACTTCATCCTCGACCCACAGTGGCACCGGGGGCCAGGGCAGAGGTGTCCAGGTGAAGGTCATTATCTGGTCATGATTTACAGCCTGACCTGCAGACCGATGCTGAGCCCTGTGGTGAAAAACATAATTAGCCAGACTGTAGCCATTCCCAGGGAGAGACAGTCTTATAATTGAGACTGTCAGAGTAACTTTAGCCTATAGTCACCTGCAGTTTCTCGCTGGAGCCTGGGCGGCGTTGGCACTAATTAAAAGCCTTGATGTAAAGCTTTATGTGATGCGTCGGGACAGGGGTGACGCGTCGCTAGCACGTTGTCAGTTGGGTCCCAGGATAGAGCCAGCCCTGGGTTTTCCTCGCCAAGCGCCACTGATGAAGAATGACTCCTCTCCTCCACAGCGGAACTGCTCAGAGCGCTCTAATGATCTGTCAGAGAGCTGGCATCACACATACAATTGAGATGAAGAGGGGATGCAAAGTGACAAAAATACATATTGATGGTCATTTAAAGATAAGAGTTCTTAACGGGGCGGCTTCAGTGAATTCAGAAGGAAGCGGCAGTGTAAGTCGGAGTTTTATGATAGATGTAAAAGTGGTAATCGTATGTGTTCTTTAGTCTGAATGAGAGAACGATCAGTTTATTTTCAATTACAATACTTAAAGGTGCACCTGCTTGATGTTATAGAGTCATAAAGTCCAGGTTCAACAGGCTGATTTCTAGCTTTAAACACAACTTTTGCCATAATGCTGCTTACCTCGAACCCAGAAATGATCTAGAGCAGGGGTGATCACACTTTTTCAGCTTGGGATCTACTTATAAAATGACGAAACATGCTTCCAAATGATCATCAGTCAAGGTGGAACAGTATTTGGACTTAATAATGTTCATGTGGGAAAAGGCTGACACGTATAAATAAATGGAGGCGAATGATGTAGTCAAGGAGGTAGTGCATTTTCTCATGTTGGGGCACTTTTCCTTTATGAATAAGTTGGTGTTGTAGCTTTTGTGAACGGTTCGAAAATGCTGCTCCACATTTCCCTTCTTTGGAATAGCAATGGTACACTGGCAGATGAGGCAAATGCACAAAAATCCTCCTCCCATTCCATATGATTGCGGTAAGTTTTTGGTTTCATACGTAGTCCTGCTCTCCCACTCATTCCATCCCCTTTCTTAAGTTTAGATTGAAATAAATTGGAGCTAACTAGATGATAGCTTGACTTTGTTTTGCCTGATTTAGCGTCTATTTGTTTGCAATCTACTCGTACTACCTTTGCGATCAACCGATAGATCACAATCAATGTATTGGGCACCCTGATCTAGAATAAACGACAGTAGCTCATTTAGTAGAGTGGTAGTGTTCGTCCACAGATCTGAAAGTTGGCGGTTCAAATTCCACTCGTGACATAAACTTCGTCTGTCCTTGGGCAAGACACTTAACCCACCCTGCCTCCAATGTGTGTGTGTGAATAGATGAGTGGTCCCTTGATGTAGTTCGCTTTGCCTTGAAGTTGGTAAAGCGCTATATAAAAATATCCCCATTGAGAAATATTCAACAGTATGGCATTAAACATATCTTCATGGAGAAAAGCAGGCTAAGTTACAGGTCAGATCTATGGAGAGACAACCCTGATCTTCTCACAGTTTTGTCAAAGCAAAAACATCTCTATGAAGACGAGCCTTTGCTGAACCAATCCAACCAGAAAAGTTGCACAGTTCACCTTTTAATTCTGTGAGCACTTGTTGAGCATTTGGCCTTTAAATGCAGAGTGTTCTTTTGCAGAAATAATCTGATTAAAGTGCAAAAGAGCAAACTGATATTGCACATTGCGAGTTGCATTTACCATAAAGAAGCCCGTCGTCGTTGGTACTCTGTGGGTGTTGTTTGGCCTGTTATAGAACTGCTGCCAATCATATAGTGGTAATGCGAGAGCCTACCGTCCCACAGTCCTTTAATGACACGGCACTATACCCACTTTAGCTCTTAGTAACATTTGCATCTGAAGTTTAAGTGAATTTGGTGTCATCTTGAAGAACTATAATGATCTGTCCATCGGTTCCTCCCTCCGCGCTCCCTCCAGTGTCCCTGCTGGATTTGGGCTTGACAGTGCACACTTAAGCTCATTCTCTCTCACTCTAGCGCTATCACACGGCCTCACCACCCCCATACTCTGTCTCCGCTCTCGCATTTCAGATTATATAATAACATCATATATATTTCTGTCTCTAAGTGTCGTCAGCCGTTCACTTTGGCTGATGCTCCCACATCCACTTCCATTGTATTTTCATAACCACGTTTTGCATTCTAGATACTTCAGACAATGTACGAAGCGAATCAATACTTACTCGTTGTTCATGTGAGCTATAAAAGCTATAAAAAGGTCCTCAGTGTCGCCGTGGTAAAAAGATATTATCATTAAGGCAAGTCCTGAAAAAACACGTCTACTCCCAACATCATATTGTATCTGTAACATAAGTGGCAAAACTAAGAAATGAACTACAGATTAATTTAGACTCAGGAATCTATCCATAAACCCTGTATTTTTGGTATTATACATCAGAGAAATATTTGATTGTGAGCATTGCCATTAGATTTGCAGTTTAAGATAAAGTAAGGTATACTTAATCGACTCCTCATGAGGGAATTTCATTTTTTTTCCTTTGACCCATCCTTCAGTGCACCTGGGGCGACCTGTCAGGAGCAGTGAGCCGCTGCCGGAAAACGCCCAGGGACCCATCTCTAGATATTGAGCTTGGCTTGGTCAACACCACCACCTACTCTGTTCAAAGTGCCCATGTTTGGACCAGGACCCATTAACATTTGATCGAAGATGTCTGTGTAATCCCTCAGTTGTCCACGTTTGATCCATAGTAAAAGAAAAATTAAATTCTGTCAACTGGACAAAAGTTTTAGAGTGAAGACGTTTCATTGCTCATCCCAGTGGCTTCAGATCTAATCAGATTGCTGAAGGACACTGCCTTATATCTGTCTGAAGGGAGGGCTCTCACGCCTATTAGCATAATGTCTACCACTGTTGTTTCTCTTGTTTTGATTTAGGTGTGATGATGGAGTTATAAACAGGAGATAAATGATGTCTGAGCACCTCATTCCTGTTCAAAGATGTATTGTCTTTCCTAAAAAAAAGCCTCTTTAACTCCCCTCTTAAACCATTTCAGTTATTAGGTCTTTTATCATTGTGCTTGTGCTAACATTTTAGGATCTCAGCAATTACTACCTAAAAAACCAACAACAAAATCTAAAATGTAACCTTATAACTTACGCTGCCACCTATTCCCAACCATTCCCAACTTACTATTAGAAACGTATGCATGCAAAAACATCTTCTTTCAACTTGTATCCTTTTTGGAAAGCCGTGAAATTCCCCCTCATCTCTCCAGATCCTTTGTTATAGGACGGTCTAAGCATGTTCCTCTAACCCTTCTATCCCTCATGTCCCACTCTTTCAAGTCAAGGCACAGCCGTAGCTTAATAGGAGTGGAAGCCACAATCAATCCTAACGAGTTTTAATCTTTGACCGAATCTACAGAGGGCCAGGCAATCGTTAATTAAAATAAGCTTCTCCTCACCTCTCCCTTTGGCCCTGTATCCCTCCTCGGTGCCTTGAGGAGCTGAGGAAAGAGAATGGAGAACAAAGTAGTTAGGAAACATAGGAAGAGAGAAGGCGATTGGCTGAAAAACAAGACAATGGGCATGTTGTACTGGTAAAGGAATGAGAGATCAGGTAGGTAGCGATACTTAGGGCTTAAATGAGATGTTGCCTTGTCTTGTTTTTGTTTTTGACAAGGGTATTTTTCCACACAAGGGTATTTTGATTGACATAAAAAGTGAGTGATTTTGATTGGGGCTTGTGTGGCTACTGTCAATCAAGCAAACATCTGGTCAACATTAAGAGGACGCATCGCGCTTCCTCGTCTCCTTTGGACTCATCAGTATGGACTATGGATTAGCTCGCAGACTGACCAAGCTGTGTAAGTGTATTACATTGTCTGCGGTGACCCCGTTGCCCTTGCTTTGTTCTGTGTGACTTGTTGAAAGAGATTGAGGGAGTGAGTCCTCTGTCGTCAGCGGTTATCTTTGTACGGCTCAGATAGAGACAGAGGAGCAGACAGGCTGTGCGGAGGGCGGCTGTTGGTGCCACCAGGGAGGTTTGCGAATCTTTAGTAAATAAAAAACATCTTGAAATTAAAAGGGATCGAATTAGAAGGTTTGATTTTCATGATAGATGCATTAATACTGTGTCGACTTTGGGCACGCCTGCAGCAAGCGTCTCAAGTGATATATTCAGTTTGAACTCGCTTTGGCTAAGATGTACGCGTAGATTTCTTGCTCAAAAACATAATATGATATGAACAAAACATTAATTATCCTCCAGCTCTACACTGTGTTCAATCTGCTGACATTTAAAAACGGAAAGACAGTTTTTTTTTTTTATTATTGTAGATTAAAAGAGTGCTGCTGTTTTACTTGAGCACTTGTGTAATAAATGTAACAACACTGCGCACACACACAAATGGAAACTTTCTTATGCAGAAAATAAAGATTGTGCACTGACTGAGCTCTGTCTCGCAACTCTCCAAATGTTTCTAAACTACATTTGAAAATCAATAGAACAGTTGGTTTACGGTATGCAAACTCGGATAAAAACAGTATGTACAGAGTGAAAAGTCTCCAACCAAAGTCTTGCTGAAAAGTTACTGCATTAATTGTCTTGGTGATTGTTGTCCATCATTATCGTCTCAGGAGCCTCTGTTGTGTTGGTCTAAAATGGCTGCCTCCGTCACTGCCTGTGTAAGCCCGGGGCAGGATGTCAGAGGGGACACTTCCTGTCAGCTCACTCTTTATCTCTTTGGGGATATGCTTAAGTCAGCTACATTTCACAGCTAAATATGCACGCTGTACAAGTTTGACCCATTATTTGGACTTATTGCTTTCCGCTGGTTCTGGCGTGTTCACTGGTTTAATAGGAGAGGAGAGGCAGATGCTGAGCCATGGGTTTTTAAGCCATGTCTCTGCTTGTCCTGACTCTATTACACTGTCTATTGGACCAGTCTGCTGTTACACTCCTGAAGACATGCCAAATTGCGCTCTTGTATTTATCCTAAAGATGTGGACTATAGTTCAACAACATGGTCGTGTGCATGAAAATCCATTTGCTTTTATATTCCTCGGTGCACAAAACTCTCCCTGGGCCTGTTGGAGCTGAAAATCCATTTCCCCATGTGGCCCTGGTAAAGCGATTACTGTGCACAGCGACCTGACGCTCCATCGGGCTGTCCCCAAACACACAGAGGTGGCACCAGAATACTAACACAGCTAATGGACTGGACCAATCAACACAGAGCTAACGCTAACTCACACACTCGATCACATAAGCCTCTGACTGATGAGACGGGGGACAGACATGACAGCAGTGCGATTGGGCCCAGGGTTCTGACAAAGCCATCAAACAGGAGACTTTGCCCCTCAACTTTAAAATGATACAAGGGAGCATTGCTGTAAAATACGAGTCGCATAAAATTGGAATTGTCATTACGTATTGTGGTATTTTGACACGTTGAACCAAAACACTCAGATAAACCTACAAAGCTCAAGGGCTAGCAACCAAATGTGGAATCTAATGTTTTATTGCCTGGCAAATCCAGACTGACATCTCTCTGTATTTTTTGATATAAGTCTGGTCTCCACGTCCTCAGTTGCGTCTCAAACTGGGTCAAACGTGATCGTCCAGTCAGATCTGCTTTTTTCTTTGACACGTGAAACGAAGGATCTGATCGGTCACCTGTGATTTACAAATAAATTCAAATCTCTCTCACCTCAGATTAACCGAGTTTGGTGGTTTGTTCACTGAATCTGCAGAAATCCACATTTTTTTTCAGCTTCTTGTGATATCTGTGTTTGCCTTATCCAATCACGTCCATTGGAAAACTGGGAGATGATAGGCTGTATATAAATGGACATAGACTTTCAGCTCCATCGGCTCTGGCTCCAATTCACTTTACATTAGAAAACTATCGCTCCTCTCTCCGTAAATGCTGCTGTCAGGCTCGTCATTTTGGTCTTAAAATGTTCGTATCGACCCGCTCTACGTGACCCTGGTATTTTTATTTCGCTGTTGTGTCCGTAAATCAAAATATAAACATTAGTAAGAGACAATTCAGCCGCCTTCTTACCCGAGGTCACTCCCACTAGCGTTAACAACAGGTTTGATTGATAGCGTTGCTAAAGGACGTTACCTTCAGCTGCTTTGCTCCAGATTGGCTCGTTGGTTGCTATGATACTTGCTATAACCGCTAGCCTCGACGAGCTTCATTTGACTCGATCCGAACGCTATGAATGACGTCACACTCACTTAGTCCATTTCTTCATACAATTTATGTGGTGGATAAGGCGTGTCAAACACATTTTCACCGAGGGCCACATCAGCAATCTCAAAGGGCCAGATGTAAAATAAATGTAAATCCTTTTTTTTTTTACTTCTTAATTAACCGTTTCTGTATTTATTACTTACTCAAGTTACAAACATTGCATATGGATTTGCCTAGATGTAAAAATATTGCTGTGTAACTGTGTATTTCCTGATAAAATGACATTTTAAGACCATCATACCTTTTAATTTACCCTGTCGAGGGCCACATAAAATGAGGTGGAGAGCCACATTTGGCTCGCGGGCCTTGAGTTTGACACGTGTGGTAGATTCACATTCGGTGTCCAGACTCACATCTTCATGAAGTATTAAAGAAATGTGTATTCTGGATCCCAGGCAAAATGTTTTAATATTTATTCGCTAAATGAAAGATTAATTAAGATTGAGTCCAATAATCTCATGTGTTTCTTTGTGAAATCATGACGCTTGATAGTTTTTGACATTTGAACCTATTCTCAAATGTAATATCTCATTTCATTTGTTAGAGTTAAATGTTTTTGCTGTCTGTATTGTTTGCCGTAATGACATAATAGCTCTAATACTATATATACAGCATGTGAGGGCGGGAGACGCTTTTCATTTGTGATTGAGCCGAGCTTCTGAAGGGCAGTTATTAAAACCATGTCATACACGAACCTGTAATGCACATGTATAATTTCACTTCATTAACTATTCAAATTATGCATGCAACGACTCCTCATATAGACTCACCAGCTCGATGTGGACTCACTGAACATGTATTTCTGAATGACCTAAAGGTATAGCCTCCTCGTCTTGAAGTCTTACCGTGTGCGAACATGATTAAACCTATAGCTCCGTAGACGTTCAAGTCACTGAATGCATTATAGAGTTTAACAGTTCTCAAAGAAAGTTGATCTGAGTTGTATCGTGAAGATGCTTTCTCCTAACAAGGGTGAAACAAGGATACGAAAGTCATTAGGAAGAGCAAAGATTATTAATGAGCCATGTGTTAAAATGCTGCTTTGAAATATTGCACGGCGTTTCCTTCCTGGTTGTTCCTGTGTGCAGCGCTCTTGTATGTTTCACCATCAAACGGAGCTTTACAGTTGGGAATAATGACACTCCTGACTCTGGAAGGATAAGCAGAGTTTGATTAAAGCACTTCATTAAAATGTATTTTCATGTGTATTAATGTGGAGGTTCTCGGAGAGGTCATATCCACATTAACGTGATGGACTCTCCTTCGCTGTTCTTCAGTCGCTTTGCTGCACATGTGTAGTTTTGATGTCTGTGTAAATGTGTCATGTACAGCTGAAATCAGAAGTTTATGCATGAATAAAAAATAAATCTCTGTTATTATTATGTCATTTAGCAAATAGAAATAATTTTGGTGATGCTAAATTATCTAAAACAGGGAATATTTCGTCTGATTTTATTTCAGACAGTGAGAGAAAAAAGCATATGTGTATTTTTTATAGTGTATTTAACTGTATGATGACTGTTGTAATAACCCAAAACATCAGTAATGGTGTAGAAATGGGAAATACCTTAAAAATATTATGATGATTTTGGAGAATGAATGAAAATGAATGTAACTGAATATAAAGTATATTGTCTATAATAAAGCCTAAATCTGCAAAAAGTTCAAATTAACACAAATAAAACAAACTTGCCATGTCTGATCTTCTAAAATGGTTCTACACTGTGCTAATTTTGAATAAACCACAACCCTTATAGATTTACAGACACATTTTTGGACATAATGGGTTGCCGTACTATCATCTGAATATCACATTTGTTAAAACATTTTAGTTTTGGGTCAACATTCTGGTCTATAATACTGTTTGTCTTGTTTACCTCTTGGCTGGATGTCTTGAAACCTTCACAAATTCATCTTCTGATTGTATGATTTCAAAACAGTAGAAGGAAAAACTCAGCGTACCTCCTTTCGTTTTTTTTTTTACACTATTTCTCTCCTGTCACAACCTCGAAATTGCTACTTTGGATTGGGACAAAACGTACACTTGGATTATTATTTTCCACGGCAGACTCGGAGCTCAGGTTGTTTTGATGAAATTTAGTTTGTTTGACTGTTTTCATAAAGCGTTTTATGTGTTGTGTAAAGTGGGAAGAACGGAGAAGAATTTGGAAAGAGAAAGTGTTTTTGTACTTGGGCCAGTGCTTTATTAAGGTGCATCTTTTTCAGGAACAGCACCAGATTTTAGCTGCAACTAAACCTCATAATCACCAATATGCATTCGTTTACAGGTGTAGATTTAGCTCTAGCATGTCGATACTTACGCTACGAGTCAATGCTTCAATGCTTTTTTTTCTTTCGTTTTACTACTTTCTACATTTTAGATACATACAGAAGACATCAAATATATGAAACAAGATATATGGAATTATTTATCAAAGAAAAAAGACATTTGACTTTTTTCTTTGCTCTATAATTCCATATATCTTGCTTCATGTATTTGCTGTCTTCCATCTGTATAAAATGTACAAAGTAAAGGAACATACAGAACAAAAAACATTGCGTAAGAGAGTGTGTCCAAACCTTTAACTGGTGCCGTTCAAACATACATGACCTGTCAAAAGTGTGAACCATAAACTGTATAAAGAAGTGGACTAAGGGACTAAGATATATGGGATTATGTAGTAAAGAAAAACAGTGAAATAACTACTTTTTTTTTTTTTTTTTTTGACAATGAAAAGGGTGGCTACTTTGAGGATTTGAGATATAAAATACAAACAAATATTTAATAGATATTTATCATTTTTCATTGCTACATTATCCCATATATCTTGGTATTTAAAACACAGGAAGTAGTAAAAATATAGGAAAAAAACACATGAATGAGAGGGTGTATCCAAACTTTTGACCGATAGTATTTGTGTTGTTATCTTGGTATATTGTCACTACCCAAATGACAGTCCAACGCGTATTCTTGTTCGTGCTTCGTGACGAGTTGCGTCTCTCCTCTTGGTTCTGCTGCTCCTCAGAGAGACAGCGGTGATTAGGTTGGATGTGTGTTAATAGTTAAAGCCAAAGTCTTCATGCTTGGATGCCCCGAACTCACACGCCGGAATTAATGTCTCGTGTGTCTGAATTCTCTTTAAGACAATACTAGACTCGCTCCACAGAACTGCGGAGGTTCAGTGAGGTCAAATAATAGCCGTGTACTTATTAAAGGTGGGTAGAGTAGCCCCAAATAGTAACTTTCTTCTGTGTTTTTGTTTCTTCTTTGTGTGACCTCCGCCATGTTCCCGGTATAAATTTGCGATTTGATTTGTGATAGAATGTTTAAATAAATGGACACAGTTAACGCTCTAGCTGCCACATTTCAAATATGAAGTGATCATGGCTGCGCTTCTGGCTCCATCAACTCTGGCTCCAATTCACTTAACATTGAAAAATTGTCACCTCTCCCTGTAACTGCTGCTGTGAGCCTCATCATTTTGGGCTTTAAATGTTCGTATTAACCCGCTCTACATGATCTTGGTATTTTTATTTCACTATTGTGTCCAGAAATCTAGATTTTAACATTAATAACAGACAAATCGGACAAATCACACTCACTTTATCCACTTCTTTACTCTGTCTATGGGTTTGACCGCTGCCTTTTCCTTTTGTAAATTCAGTTTTGAGAAAAGGTTGGTCATCTATTGTAATCTCATGATCTCTCATTAAGAATCCTTTTGTTATTGTGAAGCAGGTATGTTGTTTTTCCCCTTGTATTGGGAAGAGTTTGAGCTGAACCGATAAACAGCGGCATATTTTGATCCTATTTTCTGTTATTTTGAACCAGATTAAACGGAGAGCGCCTCCAAAAGTTCCCGCTGTGTCCCGTGGATCCGTAATGCACCACAGGCTTTGCAAAACAACACAACGCAGAAGTCCACCGGTCACATAAGTACAAAGGAGTGGTTCAAGAAATTCCTCACGTATGAGTAGAAACGAATATGAGGGAGAGCAATAAGACTAAGGCTGTCACAACTGATTTAGAATTTTAAGATTGAAAATGAAAGGATAAAATATTTACTAATGCACTAAATCTGTCATTTTGAAAGGGTAGACTACAAAATTTAATGCTAAAAACTTATATCTGAAGGATCGGTGCAAGAAACACATGTTCAAATAATGTAATATTGCCACATAAAGTTTGTCAGGATGGACTAACTTAACACTTTTTCTCAAGTCTACAGTTGCGTTGTAAAATATATCACTCAAGTACAGGTGGAAGTATGGTGTGTGGTGACTACTCTGAGAAGTACCTTTGTATTTAAAAGTTACCGCCCACCTCTGGTACTTCCTGAATCAAATGTCCAAATATGGTTTTGTGTAGCATCTTATTAACACGCCTTCTGTGTTTGATAGGGAGGAGGTGAAGCGTTCTCACACTGCCCACATATTCACAAGCACATTTAAGACAGAACGGTAGAAAGAAAGCCATACGTTCTGACACGTTTTTACAAAAGCAGACATTTTTCTTTTGTTCACAGATTGGAAAAAGTACTTTGTTCATCAAGTTTATATGTGTTTCACTACAGCAGGAGGAGGTTGTTGTACAAATTACAGTATCGTCCATATGTAAAGTTTGGACTGTCTTCTTTCCCATCGATTCTTCTAAAAATTGGATTAAAGTGTTTTACATTTATAATTATAATACATTGCTTACTTCCAATGTTTCCCATATAACAGTTGTCATTTCTCATAATCACAGAAAACTCAGACGTAACAGTTACATTTTGGTCAAGGCCACGTTTCGTTGTGTTAGACTCAACATTTGATTCTGCTTTGAATTTTGCTGCACGCTGCCTGTACGCTGACTGTACAAAAGATCTGCAGAATGATTTCCGTGCCTCTGCGCCTGTTCTTCATACAACAGAACAGAAACCCACACTATAAAGCGCTTTACGTGAAGGAACCACTCCCCGTTCACACGCACATTCATACACCAGTGTGCGCAGACACTGGGGTCGAGGTGGGTTAAGAGTCTTGCCCAAGAACACGACAGTAATCATCTGTGAGAGCTGGAATTGCACCGCCAAAATGTGCATCAGTGGATCTGAAAAAAGAAGTGGACTAAGTGATTTTGACGTCACCTACACCGTTCAGCTCCAGTGGAATGAAGCTCATCGAGGCTAGAGCAGTTATAGGGGTGAATTTGGAGTGAAGTCCCACATTTGGAATTCCAACCTCGAGTAACATAGCAACCAAAGAGCCAATCCGGAGCGAGGCTGTTGAAGGTAACGCCAATTCCTGCTTGCACCGCTGGTTTAGTAGGGAGCGGGCAGAGAGATTTGTCTGTTATTAATGTTCATATCTTGATTTCTGGACACAATAGCGAAATAAAAACACCAGGATCATGTAGCACAGGTTAATATGAACTTTTAAAGACCAAAAATCACGAGCCTGACAGCAGCAGTTACAGAGAGAGGGGTGACAATTTTTCAGCGTAAAGTGAGTCGATGGAGCTGGAATTGTGCCCATGCTCACTTCTTATTTGGAACGCGGTGGCTAGGTAGGTTAGCTATGTAATTTTAATACATATTGTCTTTAATCTGACGGTTCAATCAATGATATTTATGTCGAGAGCGGGATTTGAAGCACCAACCTGCGCTCTACCAACTAAGCTCTTGTCGCCCCATTAGATCCTGTAACTCGTTAACATTGTCACTTGCGTTGCCGCTTTTAGACTGCACTGATATGTATTTAATGTGTAATTTATGCACTACGGCAGGGAAGCGGAGGCCAGTCTGATCAGATCAAAGATGAGTGCTGTGTGATCGGCCTTCATACGTGGTTTAAAGATGGGCAGAAATAGTTCATTTGAAGCCCTCTCAAGAGGTTCTACAGAGACATAATCAAGGTAGAAATCTGGAAGTAGATACAAGCCTCCGTCCACCCAAGATCTGTGCCACTGAACATAGCGTGGTGTTATCAAAGATCATGCCGAAAATAAATAATGTGGTAGGAATTAGGTTGCATCGTAGTGTGTGGTCATTGCCGTTTCTTGATCATATTGTTCAAACACATGGACATTTACAGACGCTTCCTATGAGTAAATGATAAAAAACAATGAGTCTAATAACAATAATTGGTATAATATTATCAGTATGTCGCCTGATGCCTTCCCTTCATCGTACAGGTGAGACTGATCTAACCTGCAGCTGTTCCCTGTCATCGCCTCTAAGTGCCTCTGTCACCACAGGCCGTCCGCTGCAGCGCTCATGGAAAATCATCGTGGTCCTGCCTTTACATCCTTGGATACGGTTAAATCATCCCAATCATCCAGTAATAATAAAGTCCTCTTACACCACACTGTGCAGTTTAACATGTCATCACCAAATGAACACATGTCGACTCCCACAGAACAAACTGACCGTGGCGTTTTGGTTTGCTGCCTGATCTCGCCGGGGCATTTGGTCTTTAGAGTGTTTGGAGGTTTTATGATCTCTTATTATACTGGGGCGACAGTGGCTCTGTGGTTAGAGCAGTGGTCTCTAGTGTCAAAGTGGTGTATGTGAGTGGTCGGAGGAGCCAGTGTCGCAGATTAGCAGCCTTGGTTCTGTAGTACTTACCATCACAGAGTACGGAGTGAATGAATACTGACTGGAGTGTAGCGCCTTGAGAGACTTCGACGAGCATGAAAAGCACATTACAAGTGTAAGGCATTATTATTATTCTTATCCACTTATCTGAAGTGACTCTACATCGCTCTTGTGGGACATATTTGTTGATCTTACATAACAAACAAATCAAACAGAACTTGGCAAACAGCCTGTGTCTATTAGTAATTATTGCTTTATGTTTTTATATGGAACAGAGGAAAACTGCAGAGCTTGCACTATTTCCTGCTCCAGTGTTGGTCTTTATAAGCTGGACGAGACAGAGGTGTGTGCGTGTCGATAGCAGACAGGTGTGTGTTCCCAAGTTACACAAGCGCAGATGAAATGCTCTGTTCAGATTTTGTGCTGAAACAATCCTGCTTCAGACAGGCAGCGGGGGGCTATAGTTAGAACTGCTACTCGTTCTCTTGGTAACAGTTTTTACATTCAGGTTTTTAATGACCTAAATACAAGCTGCTGTTGCGATTCACAAGAGTCATAAAACAGTTCCAAGTACATTTATGGATTTACAAGGTATTTCTCTGTTAAATAGGTCTCTTGCCAATTTACTTGAAGGAAGCAGGTTCAAACTCCGGCCAACTGCCAAAAATGTAAAAATGTGTCATGCTTCTTGGAGTCCTCACCACAGGTTTTCCCTGGCTAGCTCGCACCTCTCCGAGACACGTGTTTGGCTGTGAATGCGTGATGAATTATGAGTGAAGTTAGACAGAATAGTTGACTATCTTGGTATTTTTGCAGAACAAACTCGATACAGTGGCAATATTGAGAGTGTGGACAGACAAAATTGGCCTAACCGGGGATTGTACCTTTTGTATGAACTGCAGCAGATGAGCCTTTGAGACTTTATTGTATCTCTTTCTGCGTCAAACACATTCATCATGTAGTCTCCTGCACCTGTCAAAGCCTAGGCCCACCTGCCCCGAGATCCTGCCAACATCCACTAACCCAATCACACTCCACAGCCCCAGATGGTCGCGCCGCCTAGAACACATCACATATATCTCTGACATGTCAATTTGCTCTTGGCATTTTTACAAAGGAGTCTGTATGTGGAGCTCATGACACCATCTAGTGGCAAAAGGGTTTTAAAAGATTATTAAAGCAAAGTGAGCAGATGAAAAAATACCAACCAACTTTAATTTTGGGGAGATACATCAAGGAAAATATTTATTAAATCAGGTTTCAAATAACTGCAGGTATTGAAGGAATGTCCAATACCTACTTGTTTCAATCCATCCATCCATTTTCTGCCGATTATCCGGGGATGGATCGCAGGGGCAGCAGTCTAACCAGGGACTCCCAGACTTCCCTCACCCCAGACACATCCTCCAGCTCCTCCCGTGGGACCCCGAGTCGTTCCCAGTTCAGCCGAGAGACATAGCCCTTCCAGCGCGTCCTGTCCTGGGTCTTCCCCGGGGCCTCCTCCTCCTCCCTAAGTCTTAATGGAGATGTAATTGCTTCTCCCAAAATGTTCCACAGCCTGGCATTAAACTTGTTAATCGTCATGGAGACAAGCAAGCTGCACCAGGCCAAGTTACAGGCCTGAGCTGCGTAGAGGCGGCGTCGCTCACAGTAAGAATGGATGATTTGTCGATGTATTTTTAAGCAATACAAACACTTTTATCTCCATGGAGACCACACACACTGCATATATAAATGGACATAGCTAACCCGCTAGCCGCTACGTTCGAAATATGTGTGAGCATAGGCGTGTTTCCAGCTTCATCGACTCCAATTTACTTAAAACTGTCGCCCCTCTCTCTCAAACTTGTCATTTTGGGAAAAGGGGCATTACCTTCAACAGCCGCGCACCAGATTGGCTCGTTGGTTGCTATGATACCTGCTCCAAATTCGTCCCAATAACCACAATCTCCGATGAGTTTCGTTTGACTGGAGCTGAACGTTATTGGTGACGTCACACTCACTTAGTCCACTTCTTCACGCAGTCTACGGCACACCCCCATCAGAAAAGTTACACAGTGCACCTTTATGTAAATATGTGTTTCTCCTGCACCACCGGGTCTCAAGACTGCCGTCAGATTAAACGACAATTCCAATGGTTTCGACGTAGACATTGACGAAAGTATAAAAGAAACAGCCAAAATCCAGCTCCGTCCTGATGAAAAGAGTCAAAGATTAACAGTGACACGAGATAAGATAGAGCAGATAAATGGTATTCTGCGCTTTGTGGGTTTGACTGTGGGGTGATGCACGAGAAGGGCCGCCCTCCGCTTCTGATGACACGATTTACCTCTCATTTATTTGCCGCAGAAAATCCTTCTCCCGCCGCTCTGCCACAGTCTGTGATGTGTGATCCTCATTGTGCCAGTGATGACAGAGCGTCTATGACAACAAGCCTCTTCACCTCTTTTATGTGGCCCTCTCTCAGCCCCCCGCGCCCCCATGCTCCGGAGCACAAAGGCTGTTTTCTGTCATGTGGAGACAGCCGCTGTGTCACTGTGTCAAAGTATAGGTTTCACTGCACTCACTCCACTCTGATTATGCATTATGGAAGAATGAGTGTAACCCCCGCGTAGATGTGCACACAAATATAGACTTTAGTTATTTCAAATGCAGATCATAACAAGAGCTATTTAGAGTTATTTAGCTATTTTTACTTTTCCAATTTGAGGGAGCTTAAATGGAGCTCAACGGAGATCGCTCGCTCCCGGTTCCGGAAGTAAATTCATTCATTTTTCTCGTAGACTTTCCCAAAACAAAACAAAAGATAATAAAAGTTTGAAAGCTTCCTCAGCTACACGGTGAGTAATGACCACAAGGCCTATCATTTTATTTCAAATCTGTTGCTGAAACTTTATAAAGCGCTAAGTTATTAAAGCATTTCGCACCAATATTGTGTTTTAAATGTGTTTTTTTGGATATTATTTAGCTGGTAGCTGGTTAACACGTTGCTGGTTAGCCTATGTGATTACTTTGAACTCTTAATATTTTGATTTTTCTGAAAATTTATTGGAAAAATGAATGAAAATTTGACATCTAGGAGTGGAGGACTGAGGGCAGAACTGTTGAGCTTCATCCCTGTATATTAGTTTTTGATC
This sequence comes from Periophthalmus magnuspinnatus, assembly GCF_009829125.3. Lineage (NCBI taxonomy): Eukaryota > Metazoa > Chordata > Actinopteri > Gobiiformes > Gobiidae > Periophthalmus > Periophthalmus magnuspinnatus. The sequence continues at coordinate 27,002,952 of NC_047140.1, forward strand.
CATGAGTGAAGAACATGTTAGAGTTTGAACTTTTAGCCCCGCCCACTTAGTCCCTTCTCGAAGCTGTCTCTATATGGTTCTTTTCTCAGTTTCAGTCACTTTTTTTTGCACATACTTTCACAACACGAGGTGCTTTTTTGAACTGGAGGAAGTATAAGTTAAGTTGAGTCCTGAAGTGTGCATCAAAGTGCAGTTTGCAATAAAAAGTCGTAGGATTCTGAGCACATTAGGATTCATAGACGGTCATAGGGGAGTATATGGTGTACTGTATATGCTTTTTTCCTTCTAACTGAATTTCTTGACTCTTTACCAATAACACAAATACAGCACAAACACAGCTTTATTCACAGTATATTTATAAATCGTTCACACATGACCTTCGGGCTGGACTCGTCTCAAAAATGTAAAACATATCGACTACTTTCAAGGTGAACTGGAAATGGACTTCTGCCATTATTCATCATCTTCTTGTCTCTTTTGCAGCCAGAGCTTGTTCTGATGCCTTGTTCTTATGTGTGTAATAGGCTGCTTCTTGGAGAGGCCACTGTTAGCTCTGAGTCATAGCCCAGTTCTCTACCTTACAAATAGGGGAGTATTTCTGGTGTCCTTGTCTATGTCTCTGCAACCTTATTGAAGTTTTTTTGGAGACGGAAGATCTTTGGGAAGTTATTGACAGATGGATTTTATAATAGCGCAGACGCACACACACACACACACTTACACGCACACGCACTGATGAAACAAGTCTATTCAAAAAGGTGTTTCAACCACAATTTCTGCCTTCGCCTCTGCTCCCATTCAGGGGCCGCTGTCAGTCTTATCAACCCGAGCAGCTGTGTTTCGGATTGGGCATCTCGGGGTCCCTTCTCCCCTTGCGTGAGGCGAGCGGGCAGTGATTTGGCATGCTTCACACACACGCACAAACAATTATAGACTCACTTTTCCACTCCAAAAACAGACTTTGTTATCCAAATATATTCTTTCCCATTTGGATGTTTTGTCTCTTTTTGGAGAGTCCCGGGGAATTGTCTGCCATTACGGTTTATTGCATGTGAAGCAGCATATGTTTAATAATAATACTCACTCATGGTTATAATTTTATTCCAGTTCTCTTCTTCTACAGTGCCAAGTGGCTGCAATGTTCCGCAGTATGGCATTGAGGCAAGGGAAGGCAAGGCAAGTTTATTTGTATAACACAGGAAAGACATATAATAAGTCATATGCACAACTAAACAGAGCAGTTTTGAGCCTGGATTTAAACATTGTCAAAGTAGATGCCTTTCTCGCAACTTTAGGAAGACTGGTCGAGGTTTTAGCTGCACAAAACTGAAACGCTGACTCTCGATGTTTTGTCCTGACTCTGGCCGGTCCCTGACGTCCCTCAGAGTGCGAGGTGGTTCTTATTTCACTAAGCGTACATATCTTGCATTTATTCCATCGCAGTTTTTTTGTTTTTATACCTCAAAAAACACGCACAGGGCGGGGCAGCACCGCTCCACCGACCTGATCTGTAAATTGGACCCGTAGTAGTCATATTGGTTATATTTTCTTTACCGAATCTCTGTCACACGATGCTCTCTTCACCTGACACCATGATGCCACCACTGTTTCTCTGCATTCCCACTCACTTAAGCCCCGTAATGAGCCACCTGTAATAGTGTGTGTGTGCGTTTGTGTGTATTTGTGCTTGTGTGTGTGTGTCTATCAGAACGGCACGCTGGCCCCTTGTGGATTCCAGCCAATTATCTTTCTTCACTGTTCCTTTTATGGCTGCTTTAAATTGAGCACGTGTGAGGGGAGCGTGGAATGAAACGTTGGTTCTGAATTATTTGAAGTCTGTTGTTTGTGGCTGGACGTCGCTGTTTGTCGCATTTCAGGCTCCAGCTAAGTGACGTTTGTGCGAATAATGTGCGCGATGTCCCGAGAACTCAAATATTAGTCGTAGTGGATTCAATTCAAATCAAATTAAGGTTTTGTTCACACTTTTGAGAACTAAACCAAGTAATAGTGCGTAAATGAGGCAAAATTTGAATTTTTAGGCATATTTTCAGATCTAATTTACTCAAATACTAAGCAAGATCCAAAATCACTTCTGTATTTATTTTAGAATCTAATACGACAACAAAAAAAAGCTAATTTAAACCTGGTTTCTGTTCTGAATCTCCCTTATTTTTGTGTGAACTTAATACATTTTTTCTTACATTTATGAGAGTAAACTACAGCAGATGTTTCAAATTGATATCTCTAAATATCAGATGTTTGTAATAAACTACACTTGCCTATGAGAGGACCGTTATAATCCCTGATCTGTATTAGTGAGGACTGCTGCATAGTTCGTGGTCATTACAGGTTATATGTGGTAGTTCTTACTTAGAAATTTAAAGGTGAAACCCACACAGGAGCCACTTTCTCCGAGGGCTTGTCTAACGTTGAAGGAGAGCTGGGATCAATGCTCTGCTAACAGGGAGGAGGGCGGTTTGGCTCCCAGCCTCACACAGTTAAATGGATTTGTTCCTGGAGGGGCCCACATGGACTCTGTCATAATGATGTAAGTACAACAGACCGGTGGAGTAGGTTATCAAAGGGCTTTCCTAATGCTTTCTTCCTGAACAGCAGTGGCTCAATGGTTCAAGCATTTGCCCCCCCAACCCAAAGGACGATGGTTCGATCTGAGTTTAACCGGTGCATGGTGTTGTTGTGTGCTCGGGCAAGACACTTTACTCACCTTGTCGATGAATGTGAACGGCTGATGGTGCAGATTGGAAGCTTTATTTCCAGTTTACCACGGAGTACGGAGGAGTGAATGAATATTGACACGTGTAGCGCTTTAAGAGGCCTGTCAATGAGCAGGTGACAGTAGCGTCTTTGTCACTAATCCGACATAAACATCATGGGTTGAGCGGTCAGATCCACACACCCACAGGTTGGCGGTGCGATTACAGCTCCCACAGATGAATGCTGTTGTTGCATCCTTGGGCAAGACACTTAACCCACCCCGTCCCAGGTGTCTGTGTACACTGTTGTATGAATGAGATGAGTGGTTCCTTCATGTAAAGCATTTTGAGTGACTTTAAGGTGGAAAAGTGCTATATAAAATGTGCTCAAGTAACTGCAATGCAAATGTAAGGCTTTATGATTATTGACATAAAAAAACTCTATATAATCATGAAAAAAAAAACCCACTGACATTGACACTGAACGGAAAGAAGAAAACTAAAGTAAATATGTATAAAATCAATTCTTTTCCTCCCCAACATGCCGTGGCTTCCTGTGAAACTCAAAGCTTAGACTGGTGTCATTTCTGAGCGCAAACACAGGAGCAGTATGTCCGTCCCTTTTCATGGACCGTCTGTTATGTCTGAGGTGTTTGCCCAGATCCAGGTCACACCAACAATTAACCCCATAGCACCAGAATAAAGCTGTGCAAACATGGTCAGGTGCATCTCCACACAGAAAAGACAACAAGACTGATGTGATTTCCTCAATAGTTTAGTTTGTGATGTTCAGTCCTGCTCCACTAATCCCTGTTTGAACAGAAGGTCTGGTCTTTCAGAATAATTGGTGTTGGTGGGAGAGAGGCTGGTACAGCTGCAGCTAACAGCTTGGAGCCATGTTAGCTCAGTTATGGGACACCTACGGGGCTCTGCAGGGATCACCTCTCTGGAGAATAAAAACTCCAATCTGTGTGGGTTTAGATGGAAGAAAAGTCCTTGTAAAAATCAAAACAGCTGCAGCTTAAATTTGGTTATTAAAAGTGTAGCGGAGGTTAATTACACAAATAATAATCTTGATTTGAGTGTGTAGCAATTCAATTCTATGGGATAAAGAGAATTTGAAATGGACTCCTGAATACTCCAGTGTAAGATTTATAACGTAACAAAGTAAAATTTGTAAAATTTTTAACTTTTATTTTTACCTCACTACATTTGAGAGACGTCATCTGTACTTTCTACTTGCTGCATTTTTTAATTTCTTTTTTTTTACAGGGCTGAAAAGTAAAGGTATTTGATATTATTGTCTAAAATCTGCAGAAAATAATGAGGGTTTATTTTTAACACATTCATAATTTGAGCAAACAAAAATATACAAATAAAAACAACTAGAAAAAAGACTTCAGTTGTTTCTGTTGGTTAAAATTCAGCACAAATCTGTATCAAAATCACTACATTTGAAACTTTAGATCTCAAAATCTGTTCGAAATACTTTATCATTTTACTCTTTAATTGCATTTTAATATTTATACCTTTACTGAAGTAGATTTTTTCATTTGATATGTTTACCCCAGTATCTGTACTTTTACTTAAATAACAAAACTGAGTACTTCCACCACTGGATTTATTGATTGATTAAAAGCTGGAATGTAAACTATATTACACTATTACACTTAGGTTTTCCTTATTTCCAAATAAAAAAATCATCTTAGAATTTCTTAGAATTTTCAAAAAACATCTTAGAATTTACTTTGGAAACTTCGGCAGTGCGCTATACACTCACAATGTATGTACAAGTCTCTGCTGGTACTATCTCTGTGAACCAGGGCCGTCAAAGTCTGTAATGTGCATTTTTCTTTAGACAAAACGTAGTGCAGGCCAAGATGATTTGTGCCCAGGGCCCAGAGTTTGTTGCTACACCCCTGCAGTGAACTGAATCTGATAAAAAATGAGTCCAAATCAGACCAGACCGTCTCTTGTGATTGACAAAATAAGTCTCGTCCTCGAATGAAGTACTACTAAAATAGAAAATTTTAATTAGGTGGTGAAACGCATCACAAATATGGGCTCTCAAAAATGTCCTCCAAGAGATGTAGGACTAGTGCCATCCAAAACAGCAATGGAATCATTTTAATGAGAATTGTAAATATTCTTGGGTGCGCACATTAAAGCTATCGGTACACAATAAAACAGCCACTAACGAGACAGGAGCCTACATATAGCGTTAATAATGAAGTCTACCAAAGTTTTCTCCACACATAAAGTAGACTCCAGGTATTGCAGAGTGGCCTTTTGTGTTGAAATGTCACACTTCTCTCCCTTCTCTGGTGCTTTTTAAATTATAACCTTTGTAGAGCTGTATCACAGAATGGCACACCTACGTACTGCACACTGACACTTAATTACAGCCAGGCTAACCACTGCAAAAGGATCAGACATGCACTTACTGTCAGTCAAAATGTTGGTACCACTGAAAACATCTCATACCTTCCAAGACAACATATTAATTGCCTTTCGTGGATTATGACGAGAAAATCACTATTGGTTTAATAAAAATTCTTCATGTGAATCCTTAAAGCAAACCTGTTTTGCAAAATTGACTTTTCAGACCGTGTTTCAGTTGCGTCTCCTTCTTGTTTATCCTCTTTGTTGTATTTTGAAGGATCTGTGCATGTTTGAGCACGCATGTAAACGCTTATTTTCCAAGACGCCATATTGCCTCCATCGGTACACACCCACTACTCTCTACTTACTTTGTTCTCGTTGAATTTTATTTTCTTAATCAGAGATATGCGTAGGATTCAGCAGTGTCATATAGTCACAAATGAAAAAACAAAACAAAATCAGCACCGCAGTTTTCTGATTCAGAAGTCACCACACTTGTTTCTTTTATGAAGTTGTTTTAGATTAATGTTGCAATACAAAGTGTGCAAATTATAACTTAATGATCCACATGTGTCATAGATTACAGCTATAAAACAGACACAAGCACAGTAGGTCCTCTTTAAAGTCAAAAATACAAGTAAATAGGCTATGGAATTATCTACAGCTCCACTCTAATATAGGCAGTGGTGGAAAGAATACTTTGAAAATGTATTTAGTTACAGAATACTGAATATTACATATATTATATTCTGTTACATGAGCCAAGCAGAGTGTAAAAATGCACCATAGGATTAAAAACAGCTTCATGTTTATTTCACAGTTTGAAATAACACGTGTGTCATCATAAGAGCGGTGTTTTTTATTTTATTCATCAATGCAGTGCAATTTGAACCCCAAACAAGTACTGCAATATCCCTTACATTTTAGGAAAGTGACAGTGAAAAAGTAACTGTAAGTGTAACCGGAATACAGTTACTCAAAATTAGTATTCAGTAAGTATTTTCGGTACATGTACTTCCCTAGACTAGTATAGGACATTCATATCATTCTCCATATAACTTTACAACCACTCACTCTTATGTAATACAAAACCTCCTCAGGTCAAATCACCTTTTTCATATTATATCATATTATATAGCTGTCCTATATTTTATTCTTCTTGCACATACGCAGATCTGTCTATTTGTGCCTTATGTGACAGAGTTTTACTGGTTTGGCTACGTTAATTATCTTGAAATTAGAGTTTTATTACTTTTTTATTATTATATTACAGTGTGTGAGCTAGTAATTTCCCTCGTGGATCAAAAAAGTTTGTCTAAGTCCAAGTACAAGCTGATGTTACCGAAAATCGAGGCTAAAATGTAGTGTAGGAATCAATGACAAGTCTCTTAAAAGCACCGTGAGAAACAACAAGCCCATAACGAGTCTTGCATGAATCTCTACACCCACATATTGTTCCGTTCACTTTTGAATTATTATAACACTATTGAATACCATATTGGCTGTCTGCTGCACGTTGTATTGCTAAAGGGCACCTCTCCACGCTGCACTCATCCTTGTAAATGTACATGTGTGCTCAAGACTCGCTGTAAATGCCTCAAGTGTCTGACTGTTTGGAGAGCGCTAATCTCTCCCAGTAGGTATGGGATATAATAGAAACTTCATCCAGAATTTATAAGCACACACACACTCACACATGCACAGACACAGACACACACACACACGGGTCTGATCGGCTATTGTTGGTCAATGTCTGTTTGGTTTTCCATTAGTCCAGACATTGAAAGCTGCTCTATTCTCGTCCTCCGGCAAAAAAGATGTTGGACTTAACACAGTGCACTCTGGAGAATCTGGAGTGAAGGCTTCAAGCAGTTTTCAGAGGACTGTCAAAATTGTGCTGGCTAAAAATAGAACATGACCATCCTTTTGTCATCCAGCCAAAGGGTAGATACTCACTTTACGCTGTTTGTAAAGTTCAATCAAACCTAATTTAAACCTAATCTTAACCATAATCCATTTTCTAACCTTCAAACTGTATTAACTCAACGTTTTTCCCCAGTAAAGTGTATTGTAAAACAGAACTTTGTGATGAAAGTGTCATTACTGCACGCTGTCTCGATCAAATTATAAAACATATTATAGGTCACAAACTTGTAATAAAGAGCCACGTGAGTCACTGTGTTCTGTTCAATTCGAGTTTATTTATATAACACCTTTAAAACAACTTTATCTGACCAAAATGCTTCACATAAAAGTCAACATATGCGATACATAGGAAAAAGAACAATAAAACGCCAAGATATCCTGTTTAGTTAGTATTAAATGCCAGGGAGAAGAGGTGGGTTTTCAGTCTAGTCTTAAACCGTGTTAAAGATCATAAGACTTTAAGACTTATATCAGATTTTTAAAGAGTATATGACACTTTGGGATGAGCTGATTGGCAGGTCCACTCCACTTCTCTTCTCCGTCTGAAAAAAGCTGTTTTAATGCCCAAGAAATACATAAATATATCGTTCATGTGTATATCAGATAAATGGTGTATGACAACTATCAATTAGTTAGACAGATTTGTACCAAGAACTCCAGCGAATCACAGTAAAACGTTCATCAGATCATTCTAATTAGCAGTAGAATCTTATATTACACAAAACTGACTCATGTGAGTTTCAAGTCCTGTTATAATGTCATTACCTCCTCAAAAACACACCTGGAGTTGTGTTTTGTTTCATTCACGCACGTTTGAGTAACACTTTACTATTAATCAGACATTTCCGAAGCTCAAAAATGCTCTATTCCACTTTATGATGTCATGAAGTGGTAGTTTTCAAGTTAACAGCTACGTTTTACTTTTAGTTTAGTAGAGACAGGTAATGTCAGCGCTGAAATTATCCTGTGTTACTACATGACATCACAAGGTGGAACATAGTGTTTTCAGTTTGAGAGAAGAATTAAAGCTTTTATATACAGGGTTTGTGTGTTAAACATGTGTCAGTGAAACAAAGCACAACCAGAAAATAGAAATATAAAATACGATCCAAATAAAAACAACAGATATTTCACCAACTCAGATTTAATTTTTTTCATTTACAGGTTTTACTCGACACCACTCTTTTTCTTCTTTCTTTTGCAGCATAGTCTAACTTTTTGTCTTAAAAGTTTTCATCATATTTCAAATCCATTCAGTTTCGATACTCATTAATCTATAAATGCAAGATTTTAATCATATAAAAAACAAAAAAACACACAACTCCAGGTCTGTTTGTGATGAGGAAACTACTTTATGACATAAATCAGAGAACAGCGTCACACCGGCCCTTTAAAATAATCTTGTATTTAATGCTAAGTCTGTATTTCGCTGTTAAAATACTACGTCAGTGTCTTCCATAAAGCTGCAGTGCTCTTGAGTTTGACATAGTGGGTTTCTGTCCTTGTCCCTCTCCTCTGAAAACCTGTGGCCTCAGCAGCCCCCCCGTCGACTCCGCCCGCAGTGACAGCTCTCCTTATCCATCCTCATATTCTCACGCCATTTTGTTTTCCCTTCAGGCCATCTGCCAAAAACAAACGCAAACTGTCCCTCGTCCACGTTACTAAAAAAGACCTTATGTAAAACTCTGTGACAGCTTTGTCCAGCTAATACCCCGAAATCTTGTAATAAAAACTCTCATATTTAATCTGCTTGAAAACGTGTGTGGTTAGAGGAAGTGGAGCAGAGAGAGATTATGCTGGAGTGCTGGAGTTAAGAGGAAAAGAGCAACTAAATAAAGAGACTTAATAAACAAATGTGAGTCTCTGCAGAATATTCTCCTCGAGTCTTTTGAATAATACAGACCGTTTAATTCAACAGGCAACATTTATGATCAAAATAGTAGCGGCCTGGAAAAGAAAATGTAACTTCTTATTCCACAAAAGTACAGTAGTAATATCCTAGAGTGTATATATAAATGGACATAGCTAACCTGCTAGCCGCCATGTTACAAATAGGACGTTAGCATGGGCACGCTTCCGGCTCCATTGACTCTGGTTCCAGTTCACTTTCTATTGAAAAACTGTTGCCCCTCTCTCCATAACTGCTCCTGTCAGACTCGTCATTTTGGTCTTAAAATGTTCGTATTAACCCACGCTATATGATCTTGTTGGTTTTATTTAGCAATTTTATCCGTAAATCAAGATATGGATGTTAATAACAGACAAATCAGACGCTCCCTCTAGCAACAGCAACAGGTTTAAATGTCTACGTTGGTAGCACCCACTCCCTGAACCCTAAATGAATCCCTAAATCAGCGGAGGCAGCGTTACCTTGACCGTCCTCACTCCGGATTGACTCTTTGGTTGCTATGATACTCGTGGTTGAAATTCCAAATATTGAACTTGTCTCTAAATCCGCTGCGAGCCTCGACGAGCTTCATTTGACTGGATCCATTAGTACATTAGACTCCATTAGCACAGTCAAATTCTTTTTTTTATTGTTAGAATTTGTCAGAAAGGTCAAATTCACATTCTCCGTGAACTGGTGTACAATATTTACTGTGAATGGCTTAAAGTGGCACTGTGTAACTTTTCTGGTGGAGACTCTGCACCTGCTTGTCTCTGAGGAAAACGTCAGTGCTTTGCCTGGAATGTTTCGTACCATGGCATTATTAACCTTATGTATCTTGCATTTATCTAATTGTTGTTTTTCGTGCTTTAAAATACCTAATAGTGCGGTCGCCTCTCCACAGACCTGACCAGTATCATTGCCTTGTGGCGCCACCAGCTTCTATGTTGATACTTTGCAGTGACATCATGCTAGGTGTGTTCTACATGTATCTCTATCGGCGGAATGTTCAGCAGTTGCCATGGTTACCGCAGCAAACATAGACAAACACATTTTAAACTGAAAACTGAAGAAAAAAAACAAAACAATATGGATTTAAACAAAACATTTTCCGGAGAATGTGATCGATACGAGCGCACACGCCCGGGGAATGTTTATGACATTAGCTGTAAAGTATCAATAGAAGGCGGAGGAAATAGGATAGTTTAATGTCACACACTGTGGAACGTACCAGGATGAGCATTAACATCGTCATGGAGACAAGCAGGTGGCAGTGCGTGTTCAAATGTAAGGCAAAAAACACTTTCAAAGCTTTGTCTGTCCGTTCTTCTGGCAGGGTTTAAACGTGGATCCTGCAGAGTGATTTTTTACAGTGTAGGCCCACTCCCAATTAGACGTCCGCTGATGTCATCCATCCTTTCTAACTGCGTGTCAAAGCGGAGACAAGGGGAAGGAGACCGAATTGGAGATTGTGGGAGTAATGGGCAAAATTGGTTGTGCAAAATGGATCGATAAGTGAGAGGGTGATAGATGAATGCGACTGAGCCATCCCTGAAGCTTCATTTGAGAGCTCCTGCACTTTAGAGACATTTTCGGACCATTTTGGAAAGGAAACGGTCCGAGGAGAGTGTAGCCAGGAGACTTAGTGAACCGGGAACAAGCCACTGTATGTATTATAGATAAAATGAAAGCTGTGAAGCCTGGAGAGCCACTTTTTAAAGCACTGCCCTGCCAGACGCTCCCCGTGTTGCTTCCTTTGCTCTGTCACAGGGAGAATACGTTAGCAGCAGGAGAGGGCTAGCGCGGAGCTCACAGAAAACAGAATAATAGAAAACAAAGATAAAAAACATCAAATATAAGGGGAACTGCTGTGTGTTAAAAACTTCTGAACTTGACCAAACACTTTTTCAGTATAAAGATAGTGACGGTGGCTCAGTTGGTAAAGCGTTTGTCTGCGTACACTGGCGGTTCCTTGATGTAAAGTGACAAAAGATATAAGGAATCCAATTTAAATGCAGAAAAACGCTATGAAACTGCAATTTTCTGCATTTATAGCGCTCGAGCCGTCTTTGTTACGTGGTAATTATCGAAGCTAATCACACTGTTAATCACAATTATCTGGTCTGTCATATTAATTATGATTAGATGGAATAATGTGTTTTTCCTTTTACTCATCAAGAAGGTTGTAGAAAAGGTTGTACTCTTCTGCAGACACAAGTTTAACACATATTTTTTAACGTTTTGAGTGCATGTAGAGAAATACTGAAGAAATAAGTATTGAGTTCACATGTTTTGACATTTGTAGTAACTTCTGATGCATCCTGAACTTTAGATGACTTTTAATAACAAAGTCACGCGATTGGATTGGATTTAGGACTTAAAATAGCTCTGCTTCTCTAACCCAGCAAAAAAAAAAAAAAAAAAAAAAATCTGTTAATCTCCTGAGTCAGAACTGTCACAGCTGTTACCTAAAAGCTTTTAAAGTTTTGACCCTCGAACTTTAAATTTTCAGCGCATAAAAAAGTCAAAGTACTGACAAAGCCGCACGTCCCGGGATGAACTTTACATTTTTTACTTTGTTTTTTTTTTTTTAAATGTCACGTCTTTCATAAACAGTTTTAAGGGACATGCACGAGGCACGAGTCGTTTCCTCTGGGACACGATGACCTGAAGCAGTGAAGTGTGTAAGAGAATGAACCCACTCAGTGTCCTCCCCCTGCCCCCCCGTCCCCCTACCATGTCTACCCCTTCTGCCCCCTCTGCCCCCGTTCCCTCTGCCTCATCCATACCTGTCCACCCACTCATTTCCCATGAGCCTTTGGTGTAAGTGCATGTGAAGTCAACTGAAACCAGGAGGCGTCACTTACTGTTCAATGTAAGAGGTTCTCAACTGGTGGGTAGGGAGTCAGTTCATCCATGATCTAGTTGTGGAAATTGCTCGTCCGTTATCGTCATGTTGGTAAAGAATCGACTCAAACTAATTGGCTCTGTGCACGACGGCAGCAGGATGGGTCCAGTCACAAGGACAGTCGGCCTGACCACTTCCAGTTTAATGTAATCTCTATGAGGTTTTTACAAAGTCTGCGAAAAAGCAATACATTCTGACAGATCAGGCAGTGGACATGGAGCTGCGGCTGGATATCACTGACAACGTGTTAAAAATGTGAGGAAAACTTCACCTGAGGACTGCAGGGGGCGTACATCTCCTTAACTGTAGTTACTCTCCACTGCAGTTTAAAAACAAGGTCAGAGGTTTCCTTAAAAATGGTCTTAACCCTGATATGTTAAGTGCTTTGTAGAAATCAGGTTTTCTCTGTGGATCAGACCGGAGCGGAGCATAATTCAATGGTAATGAGCAGCACAAATGCACCCGTGAGTCTAGACCTGTCTCTCTTTATTGTTTTTGGGTCAAAAGATATATTTGACCACCCCATATTTGAATACAAGTCATATGCAAATTCTTCACAAAGTTTTCTACAAGAGAAAAGCAGCTCTTAGATCCTTCGTTCCTGCAGCGTGAACCATAAAACCAGGTAGAGGGGTCAGAGAAAGTTGACCTTTTGTCCTCCGTGGTGACAGTGGTGGGACCGATGTGTCCCCTGTCCTATTAGGACTGATGACATCACTTAGATACAGATGGGCTATTTAACCCAGCAGCTGTCCTCATCACTGCACACACTGAGCTGTAATGACCCGCCAGGAGCTGTGCAGGAGGCAGCACCATCACGGCTCCTACAGCAGGGAGCGGGACACTTTTAGAGGAAATCTACCAACACTTTGAGAACTTGGACAATACACAGCCCTGCCTCTAAGCGTGTAATCATCTATTTATCTTCTTGTATCATTGTTTTCTTAAGGCGACGGCTGAATTCTGATAATCCCAGACAGTTGGGGTTATTATGGTGATATAACACAAACAACAGAGATTATAGTAGTTTGACATTTTTAGACTTTCTCCATTTTCAGAGCCAGATGGCATTAGCAGGTGGCAGGGATTGTTGTAAGTCACTCGTAATGGCTTCTACAATTTGTTGTTTTGATTCATTGTGTTACACTTACAGTTCATTTGTTTCACTCTGAGCGATATAGACTAAACACTACTCAAATCTATATCTCACTACTCAAAGTAATATTTCAAAACTACTGATTGCATACTTTGCTAATGTTGACGGATGAATATAACAGACAAACACTCCATTACCACAGGATCATTACACCAGCCACATTAGGACGGAGAGGACATTTTGTAGAGGGACTCTTCAAATTCGATGATGGGAGCAGAGCTGGAGCGCTTGACTCAGCTGCTGCACAACTAGTTTTAGGTCAAAGTGTGGGCGCTCTGTGAAATGAGATTACCAAAAATTAATCAGTGAGTAATGCAGGTGAAGAAGGCAGCTCATATAATCCTGTTCCAGTCTCCATCTTTTTCTGCATGACTAACAGCCAATAGGGACGTCTTTTAGCAGTCGTTAAAGTACAGTCACAGTAGCTGGTGTACAGAGCTGCTGGTGTACTGAAAAAGACTGAATCACTTGTATATTTTGAATGAAGCCTTTGTTCCTGTAAGATTATGTATGTATTATTATGTAAGGCTTATTAAAATGTAGTTATTATAAAGTGCTACCAGTTTTTACATTAGATTTGCATATTAAAAAGGGGGTGTTATGCAAAATCGACTTTTTTGGAGCTGTCTATCAACATTTTTCCCTCATCAAATACATGGTTTAAAGCACCTACATTACTCAAAATTGACCCTTGTGAGCTTTAAGTCATGTTATAATGCTGTTACCTCATCAAAATCACACCAAGAGTTGTACGTTGTTTCATTCACATGTTTGAATAATCCTCGTTTATTAGTTTATCGACATCTCCAAAGCTCAAAATGCTCTGTTAGTGGTAGTTTTACAGTTAACAGCTACATTTTACCCTTAGTTATGTAAAGATTTGCAATTCCAGGGCTGAAATCATCCAAATGATTCTAGTGAAGGTGAATAAAGTTTACAAATGCAAGGGAGCACTTCCTGTTTTACTGCATGACATCACAAGGTGGAACAGAGTAGTGTTTTCTGTTTGAGAGAAGAACTCAGCCTAAATATGTTTGGGATTTGAGATTTGTGAGTTAAACATGCGTGAATGAAACAAAAAAAAAAACACAACTCCAGGTATGTTTACGATGAGGAAACAACATTATAACATAGATCAGAAAATGACATAATATGAGCCCTTGTGGTTAACAGTATAAACCACTTAGAAAATGAATATGAAACTCAAACAGAGAATTGGGCCGAATAACACGGTTAAAAAGATTAAATATAAACTCTTGACACATTTCTAGTTTTTCTCAGGGCACAAACATCTAATTACAAACGTATATTAAGCTGGAATATTGCACAGATGATCCTAGAGCAACAGCTACAAACGTGTTATCTGCATCACACTGTACTAGTTTATACGTGGAATCAAAACCGCTGTCAGTATATCACCGAGGTACATTGAAGGGAAGCTGGTCTGATGTGGTCGAAGTAGTAAGCAGACTCGGAAAAGTCCAAATTTACGCAATGTATTACAGGCATGATAAACCGTGGACCAAAAAATAATACATATTCACGAAAATAAACTGTGCTCAACATAACAAAGCAACAGAAATTAAGAAACTAAGGAGAAAACTTACATATACCCTGGCTACGCTGATGTCTCCCCGAACGTCTGATTGGCGCTGCTTATGTACCCCCTTAACAGGAAGCACCTCCCCCCGGTGTACACCATATACTTCACAGTGTAACATTAGCTGTATCTCGTGCTCAACTATCTCTCTGGACCCAAGTCCCTTAACAAAAGTGTTTAAAAGTAAACTATAAACACTTAAAGCATTGAAACTAAATGCATAAGACACTGTAACAAACGACCACACCCAAGCCTTTAAACATGGCCGACATAGGACACGCCCCCTCTTTGTCTGGACCATGTGGAGATTCAGGTCAGAGTAGATGGACGTATTGAACGAAACTGACTAAATATAACCAAATAAAATACACGACACATCAAAACATACCAGAAAAAACTAAACCAGGACCAAACCAAGTCGACTTCAGGTCTATATCCAGCTCAAATTTGAACCAGATCATTACCCTGTATAAAGACATGGGTACTGAACATGTGTCACCGTGGTGTGAGGGCGGTTAAGCACTATTCAGTAGCACCAGGAGAGTCTGAAAATAAGCGTAGAGTCTCTCTCCTCCCACACAGCAGCAGCTCTCAGTTCAGTCTGTGATCTTCAGTCACTAAACACCTGCTCCAGTCTGACAGAGGAAGACGGGCCAAGAGAGGGGCGTGACCGTGATGAGAGGCGGGCACCTGGGATACAAGCGGGGGGAAACCACATATGTGAGTCTATGGTAATATAGGCAGCGAACTTTATTACTTTTTGAGAGAGAGACTGAGCCACATCACTAGACCGTTCACTGTACTCCTGTGTGTTTATTTTCTGTTTAAAGGATACATTTTGAGGACATTGAAAAGATGGTATATTTTGCTGTTTATTGTTAATTGCTACGGTAACGGTGCTAATTTTTCACCCCTCTGAAACGCATGGATATATACTAAAACTTAATTATACTAAAACTTTATAATACTAGCGTGACAGTAGCTCACATCACTGGTTGAATGATCAAATCCACTGACCCACAGGTTGGTGGTGCGATTCCAGCTCTCACAGGTGAATGCTGCTGTTGTGTTCTTGGGCAAAACACTTACCGTATTTTGTCCCCAGTGTCTGCGTACACCGGCGTATGCATTTTTGTGTGAATGGGTGAGTGGTTCCTTGATATAAAGCGCTTTGAGTGTCTTGAAGGTGGAAAAAATTTATAATTTTACAATTTTTACAGCAGAATTCTTTGCCATTTCTGTCTGTATTTATAGATTTAAGCCATATTGGTCTAACACTGCAAATATCATATGCAAATTAAACATATTTTTTTGTACATGAACCCACAGAACGCCCCTTTGCATCTCTTGTACTTTTTCCTGCACTGCTCCTGGATATAGTTTACCTCAGAGTTTCCAGATGAAGAATATATGGACCGTTGCCATAGTGATTAACAATTGAAAACAAAATTGTACGCCTTTTGACTGGGGAAAGTGCCTCAAAATATAACACAAAGCTGAAACCTACAAATACAGGACTGAAGCGGCTCTGTGTGCATTCCGGCAGTAGCACAGTATCAGTCAATGTAGTAATAGTAACAGTTGGAGATGTTTTTATACTTTTAATTGGCCTAGATTTGTTCTTCCAGTTCTAGTTGTTCGATGAAAGTAAAACATAGTGTAGTTTAAGAACGTGTTGACATCAGCACTTAAACTTCTAATGCCTCTCTTGTGTCTTGTAATCCGTGGTGTTGTGGCGGCGGCGGCGGCGGTGACGGTGCAGTTTGTTGATGGCGTTCTATAAAACACAGGGAAAGTGTCCAGCCGCCTGTGGGGGAGTTATTTGCAGACCTTATGGCCCAGTGATCCATTTCTCTGTAGAGCCTCTGCCTGATGTGCCAGCTCTGTCTCCTTGTCCTAAAACACACTTTTGTTGTTAAAAGTCTCATCCAGCAGGTCGATTTGCAGCGCTGTTAGATTTGATTTATTTGCTATATTCACAGTTGTCAAAAAATCAATACACAGAAATGAACTGATGCTATAACTATTTAAAAAAAGTTGGTACAATTACACTGAAAAATCACAGAAATAGGCCTAGTTGTGAGAGTTTGGACCTTTCCTTACTAATTTTATCATGGTTAGAACTAATATTTGTTAATTATAAAAAAAAAATACTGTTAGTTTGTGTTGAAAATTACATTGTGTTATCTTAAAAATAGTGTTTATTTTCATTGTAGTATAAAAATTTGTATGGAGAATTAAGACGTTTCCTTTAGTCAAATTTCAAAAGTGTTTCAGTAATATTTTGACAGCAGTACTTCATTACTTGCACTTTTATAATGATAACATAACAGATAAATATGGGGAGACTATTGCTTATTCATTTGTTGTTTGTTTCTTATGTTAAATCAGTGATGAAAATGCATTAGTAAAGCTTTTTGTTCAAGCCTTTAGCAGAAGTTAATGTTATATAATATGCTATAGTTAAATGGCTTAGGTTTTGATGGTATGTGACTGCCCTCTACTGGTCTGTTTGTTTATTACAGTTATGGAATTAACATTTACTTATCAATAAATGGCCTTTGTTTGTCACTTGGTTTTAATTGTAGAACATTTTATCAGGCAGTTTATCATATAGACTCAGTGATGGAAGAAGTACTCGATTTGTTACTTAAATAAAAGTACAGATACCAGGACAAAAATACTTAAGTAAAAGTATCACATGAAAAAAAAATAAAAGTAAAGTATTAAATTACCTGGTTAAAAGTCTGTGCAATCTCTCAGTCGTCCAGGTGTTAAAGAGTAAAAAGTCAGGGCTTCAAATATATTGTTTTTGATAAAGATTTGTGCTGAATTTTGAGAATTTGAGTATTTGAGTTGTTTTATCTGTATATTTTTTTGCTCAAATAATTATGAACTTGATAAAAATAAACCTTCAGCCTTTACAGCAGGTTTCAAACAGTAGTAGTAATAAAAAAATACTTTACTTTTCAGTTCTGTAAAAACTGTAGTGGAGTAGAAAGTACAGATATCATCCCTCAATGTAGTGAATTTGTAACATAGATCAGAAAATAACATAACATGAGCCCTTCAATATCTCGTTCTTGTTTGAGTAATGTTGTAATCTCTCCCACTATTCATTAATGGGACAAATAACACAATTAAAAAGATTAAATATAAATTCTTGACACGTGTCCTGGTCTTTCTCAGCTCACAAACATCTAATTATAAAAGTATAAAAAGCTGTAACACAAGTAAAAGAAAAACTTTACTACTTTTACTTTGGTTCATTCCATCACTGTAATTGCATTTGGTGAATAATGTTCATTTAAGATTTATGCAGGGAAAACTTTTAGACAATCTATTTATTAATTCATTTTTGTCTTCAGTTCAAAAGCACTGTATCATTTCCTTCCACATCTAATAATAACAACAGGTCACATCATTTCCACATTTTTCTGTTGTGACTGTAAATACCCCTGTGCTTCTGTCTGAATGTTCCAGTTCTGTCCAGCAGATGGCAGCACTTCCACACCCAGTCTTCTGCACAGTCCTGGTCTTGCATCAGTTGTCAGACAGTCAATGAAAGTTGAAGTGTGAGATTCACTGTTTAATAATACATCAGTGGTCTGTGAGTGTGCAGCAACTGAAGAACCCCAAGAGCCCGATGCCTCAAAATGAATCATGGGGAGACAGAGTTATTTTATGTGAGTGTTGGGTTTTATGTGCAGCCAAAATATGTATTATTCATTATTTGGGGAGTTTACAATCTCTCCCTTTGAGACTACCGGTTCAGTCTAGTGGACATATGCATATAGACATGTAGAGTTATGGAGCTCTATAGCACCAAGGTATATTTCCCATTCATTTTTGCCATAGATTTTTTGAAATAAATTAAAATATTAAGAGTTTAAAGCCACGACGGGGGCTAACCAGCTTTGTGATAACTGCTGCAATTATTTTGAGTCCAATCTGAGTCCAAGTTTTGTGTTAAAACTTTAAAATCTGACGAAATGTTTTTGTAACTTTGCGTTTTATAAAGTTCCAAAGATACAGATAAATTAAATGATGTGTCTCACGCTCATTAGCCCCATGCAGCTTTCAAACTTTTCTTTATTTTTGGGGGGTTTTACAAGAAAAATGAATATTAAATGTACCTTTTTAACCTTGTGATTGATGGTCACTGTTGAAATTAAGCTGGTTTCCCTTTTCCAGGTGTATAGATAGAGCAGTATCTATACACTTATAGTTTAGTGGTTGTATTAGCATAGTAATTGAAGGATTATTCTATATCTGCCCTGCGTAAGGCCCATAGTTGCAGCGATAGCCTCAACACCTTGACCCCCTGCAGCAGATGAACGACTTCATTCCATCACAACGAAATGTAAACAAGCTCGTTCTCGTATGCAAATAAGACCATCCCACTGGCCTATACTTTTGATTAGACTTTGTTCTTTCAAGGTGACGCTTCTCCTTCCTTCTATAGACGTGTGTGTGGCCTCTAAGCACATCGCAGCTACTTGAAGACGGTTGAGTGTCAGTGTGCATTGAGCCCGGGCTGGTGTTTGAGAGCTCTCAGTGTAAATGGGATCCAGAGTGAGTAATAAAACAGTAGACAGGAAGTCCATCTAATCTTACGTGAACCGTGAAGTCTGACACCTTTTCACTTCTGCCTCGCTCACTGATGTTTCACCTTTGGGGCTGTAGATGTTATAATTAAAGTTTCAGTATGGCTTTTGAGATGAGGTTTTGGTTATTATTGTAATGATTAGAATCGAATTTGTGCGAATGCTCATAATTCAACAACATTCTGCAAAACTATGCTGGTATTAGCTGCAATGAGAAATGAATTATTTATCGTGCATGGCCTGTATTGGTTTTTAAATTGCCTACTTTTCTAAGTCAAATGTAAAAACCTGTAGGAAAAAAAAAGCTTGTGCACAATAATAACAACAGTATAGTACTTAAAGGAACTGTATGTAGCCTGTGTTTGTTTTGTGCTTTACACGTGAATCTTGGTTGCCAGCGTGTAAACCTGAAGACACATACTCGTTTTTGTCGTTATATAGACAGACCGTGCTTCATGTGAAAGCTCAGAACCTCCAGAATCCACTGCTGCAATAACTCTACAGCGCTGATTCATGATTGGCTGCAGGTGCTGGGCTTTAGGTAACGAGGATTTGGATCAGAGAAAGAGTCATTTTAAGCTTGAACCAACTGGATTTCAGCACAGAAACTTGCAGCTAAAACCAATATTTGTGCAATTACGGTCATATAAATCAATATTAGAATTGCTCTGTTTGATTAGAACAGCTACGTTTATGAAATTTTAACTCCACACAGCTCCTTTGATCAAAACGAACTATATATTTGATATCAACGCAGCGGTTCCACTGATCTACCACCTTAATTCCACATAATCTATTTTGCATTCATGACATGTCTATTAATCCCCTGCATTCCCAAACACAAGTGCTTCCACCTGTGCTCCTCCATTTGCCTCCTTTTCACCCTCCTCTCTCCCTCTCTCTGCTTCCTTGTCTCCTCTCCGCGCGTCACATGATCCACAGTCAATTGACACGTCGAGTGGGCTTCGCCAGCTGGTGCCTTTGCCTGCCACAATATGGCTGTTAAAGTGAATGTGCTTATATAGACATAGTCATAGTGTGCGCGTGTGAGTAGCAGCCTCCCCGAGCGTCCTCACACTCCCAGCCGACACACGCAGAGCTCCACCCGTGTCACAAACTGGGAAAATCATTACTTCATCCTCCAAAGACTTCACAGTACTTAAAATAGGCCCGGTTAGGTCATAGGAAGGAGGGGGGGGGGGGGGATTTTGAGCGGTGATTTTCGAGGGTTCGTGGGGTCAGAGCGGAGTTGGTTTTAACGACGTGGAGGTGATCTGAAGCCTTACAGACAGGTCAGGAGGGCACCTGTCATTTAAGAGCAGCTTAGATGCCTCATTCTCTCCGTAACCTCTCACTCTGTTTCTGTCAAACTTTTTCAATCCAGTATTTATTTCATTTGGGCTTTTCAGTGAGGAAATCAGTTGTACAGTTCGATGTGTAACTGATACTCAAAAAAGAGAAGGCAGAGGAAAAAACACAAGTGCATAACCCCTCTCACACTGCGGGAAAAAAAAGTGAATTTGCTTTTGTGTCTTCAGGCAAACCCGGTTTAATTTGTCTGATCATTTAAGCAATTCATTAAAGGTTCACGGTGTAGTCGTTTCAATCAATACTCGAAAAAGTAAAGGTACATGTGAAGCGCTTTTGATGTGGCTGTCACTTTAACTTATCGTTTGGTAAAGGTTGATTTCATAAAATTGGCCACGGAATATAAACATGATGGAGGCAAGAACTAGTTTCCCTATTGATTACATTGTACTTTACCATGAAATATCCAAAAGGTAAATTAACAAATGATGAACCTGATCGTTTCTATTAGTGCCGAGACCCAAGAACTCACTGTATTACAACGAAAATCTGCGTTTTAGCAATATTCATTTTATCTGCCCCCATCTGTTTTAAATATTATCGAACTATAGAATGTTGTGATGTCGTCTTAAACTAGTAAAGGCTCTGTGCTCTTTTATTCAAATGGAAAACATAAAATAAACAGCCTGTTAAAGTTAATCAACATAAAAAATTACCCTCAACCAATGGAAAAATCTACTTCTAGAACTGGAATACTCTCTTACACTTTTTACAAAACAACTAAACTCACTTAACTACAGATTCGTGTTCACTTTATTCTAACTACTATTATTATGTATTTTGTTTCCTCTTTGTTATATATGTACTTTTTCTCATATTTTCTGTATTAAAAGTGGCTCCTACATCATGATTATTGCTGTTGTAATTATTAATATATGTTTATGTATTATTATATATATGTTTTTCTTTATTTTTTGTATATTTTTATGACTTTGATGACTCTTCATTTCTGCATAATTAACTAGTAATAATATATTTTGGTATATACTCTCACATAACATAATACATAATCAAAATAAAGACTACCCAAGTATTTCATATGTAGAATACTTCAGTTTGTGGCGTTGTTTTAATATTATTTATATCTCAAAATCTGCATTAGCCTTAGCTCTGACACACAAAAACATCTCTTTGTAAACTCAGAAGTGTCCTGTGCTGAATTATTCTTTTTACTTGTGCAGTTTTTAACATGTCGTCAGTGACATCCACCCAGTAGCTCCCTGCCAGCTGCCTCATCTTTAAATATTTACTCATTTTAACGTGACTCTGCAAAAACCACATAGAGACACAACTGGACGAAAAGTAGTAACGCCTATAATCTTGAGTATCTGTGATTTTTCTTCTCACAATAACACGATACTATGACATAATCCTCCTAGACTGCACTTTTCACAACAGTCCAAGGGTTTGTTAGCCTGTTACCCAAATAAAAAAGTGAATAAATATTAATTAGACTTGATTTATTTCTTATTTGTGCATGTTTCTGTTTTGTTTTTGCACTGAGGAACTTGTTTGTCACACGGTGTTTGTGATGAGGCGCTGAAGAGTTCACTAAACTGATGTATTCTCCACTTTGAGTCATTTTTACTGTCAAGCTACAATAACACAGTTGGCGGACTCCATTATTCATCGGCTCGAGTGAACACAATGTCTAAAGAGAGAGAGAGAGAGGGAGAGAAAGAGAAAGAAAGAAAAAAGAAGACAGAGATATTTGTGTCAGTGTCTTCTGTGTGAGATTCAAACAAAAGCTTCATTCATGCGGCGTGTGTCTGAGAGAAGGCAGGCGGACTCGTGTGTTTGGTGCTGTCTTACGCAGGGGGACGGGGGATTGGACGGAGGAGGGTGACGGGGACGGGGGGGACAGGGGGACAGGTGGACAGGTGCAGCTGCCTCAGAAAGAGTCAGAGGTGAAGCAAAGGAACAAGGGTGAAGTGAGAGTCGGTTAAATTTGGCAAAACTCAAAACGAGAGACCAAATATGGAAGACAAAAGAGTATTTTCACTTCTACTACTAACTACTTTGTACAAAAAACATAGCGTTACATTATATTTGTCATGCTGTAACCTCAGTCGTGTGAAAGTATATCGACTTGATAGATATTTGATAGTGTTTTGATCTGTTTCAGTGATACTTTTGGCTTCTTCTTTAAGCCTAGCGTCCGTGTCCTCTGCAATTCAATACAATTTCATTTATACAGCACATTTTAAACAACTTCCGCTGACCCAAGTGCTTCATATAAAAGTAAAAAACAAAGAAATATACAGATAACACAGATAGTACATAGGAAAATAATAGTAAAACGTAAGATATCCTGTCTAGCTTGTGTTAAATGCCAGGGAGAAGAGGTGGGTTTTCAGTCTAGTCTTAAATTGCATTAAAGACTGAGAGTTTCTAAGAAGTTCGAGGGATTTATTTGCAAATTTCATTCTTGTTTTGTCTTTTTTTAGTCTTGTTTTAGCCCTTGTTTAGGCGTAGCTTTATCCTGGTGCTGTTAAAGAGCTGCTTTAGACCTGCTAACTCTCTAAAAGCCAAATATTTTCTTAAAGAAGACGTATTGTGCTTGTTTGTGCTATATAGTGATAATCTATGACACCTGTGGACCATTACGTTATAGTTTGCACATTTTAAACTGCAAAATTAATCTGAAATGACTTAATAATGATAATAATGATACTTTATAATGAATACTATTATAAAAAACTTTGAAACTTAGTGTAAAACTTTCTATATTTTACTTGGTGACTTTCCTATTCACTCTTTGACTCCTCACCTGTCTGTCCTTCCACCTCTAGAGAATATCGTCCTGTATTGCATAAACTTTTCCTACCAAACCCTTATTGCTCCCGTTGCAGTAAAAAAACATTTTACTTTCGCACCCATAACTACTGTCGCCTAAAATAGATTCTCGTTCTCATCTTTGCAGTTCTTGAAATAGCTTTGAGATGAACCACGAGTGATCCCAGCACGGAAAAAGCAGGAGGTGCGGTCGTTAATTAGAGGATTATCCTGATCTTTAATTGTACCTCAGAAAGTGTTTGTGCCATCTGCTCGTCGCCTTCCTCTCCGTCGTTTAATAATAGCATTTGAAGACTGCCCTCCACTCTCTGAAGGCACCATCGATTTTTCAGAGTCACGTGAAGACAACAAGAAATCCATGGAGTCGGGAGGTTTCCATAGCAACCATAATCACTTTTAATTCAGCGCCACGGACAGAGGAGAACCGCGGAGGATCTGGCTCGGACGTGTAAATAGTGAAAAAAGAACCCAAGGGACCCGGACTTTGTAAATACAACATTGAAATTGAGGTGATAATGGTGTGTTTGTTCTCTGATTTGAAGGTTGATGGCTCCAGCTCCCACGGGTGTTTACTGCTGTTGTGTCCTTAGGCAAGACGCTTAACCCACGCTGACCCTAGTGGCTGTGAGGAGTGTGAATGTGCGTGAATGGGTGGTTCCTGTAAAGCATTTTGGAGAAAGAAAAGCACAAGCCTATGGAAATGTGACTATTTAACATTTTAATTCATGACAACACGTGCTAAGTGAATAATTCCTTACATAATGGTTACTAACTGTTAATGAAAAAAGAGGTGAGGGGTTAGATTTGTA
The DNA here is from genome assembly GCF_009829125.3 of Periophthalmus magnuspinnatus. NCBI lineage: Eukaryota > Metazoa > Chordata > Actinopteri > Gobiiformes > Gobiidae > Periophthalmus > Periophthalmus magnuspinnatus. The sequence continues at coordinate 27,027,106 of NC_047140.1, forward strand.
GGATTTCTTTGGGAGTTTTGAAATGGTTATGGACTTCATCAGGTTTGCAGACGCACATCCAGTAGAGTGAACAAACGGGAACGACAAATCCAACTTTAAATTCAAACCAAATTTCTGGACTGGCTAATCAAAAATCTGTGATATCAAATTAAAAACAAACATTAATTGAACTCTATTATTAAATCTTCAATAGCTCCTATAATTCTTAAGTTATATTCACCAAATTTTAGCAGTAGGTGAACAGAACTGAGATTTTTGGCAATATACACGGTTATAATTGTTCACTTACACTTGAACTTATCACTACTTAAACTAGGAGAAGTAAAAATGACAACATTTTAAAAAATAATGTTTTTTAAGTGTCCACCATTTTCAGTTTCAACACACTTTGCATAACATTTAAAGCATTTCCAGGCTTATGGCTCTTATCTGCTCCTCGATATTATGTTTTAAGTCGTTTATTGTCTGAGGTTTATTCACAAACACCTTTTCTTTAAGATCACCCCACAGGAAGAAATCAGGACGAGTCAGGTCTGTGGAGATCACATACTGCCCCCTGTCTTTGAAAACCACTTATTATTCCTTTAACGGCATTTACTCTCGGGGCATCTCTGGTATTAAAATGTCGACATAAAACACCTCTGGGTTTGTGAATTTGACCCATGTGACTCAAAGTACCACTGTACAATGAGGGTTCGTTCCTCGGTGCTGTATTTGCGCATATTAATGTCGGAAGGGTCGTTCTAAATGCTCTGAAAAAACGAAAGAAAAATACTTAGAAACAAAAGAGTTATGATTTTTTTTTTTTCAATTGCAGAAGGGAATCATTCAGATGGTGGGGCTCTGTGTGTGCTCAGTGTGTGTCAGTGTGTTAATGTGTTATGTAAATGTTAATGTTCTTGGTTCTTTACAGTCTCGGTAAATGAAAAGGGAGAGAAAAGCTTTTCATAAATACCTTTTGCTCATCCCCAGTAGAATCGCACGCCCCTCCCCTTCTCTCCTTCCCTCCTTCTCTCCTTTTTTCCTCTCATCCTTTCGTCCACTGACAGATAATAAGTCGTTATCAGCCTCTGTGGAGAGCTCCTATTTATCCACCAACCCTGTCATGCTTTTACCACTTTATTTTCACATTTATCCGTTTTCCCTGTTCTCACTTTCTTTTATCTCACACTTTTAATTTGACCACTATCCCAGCTGGAACACCCTTAATGACTATGGGGACTTCAGACAGACAGCTAGACCACGAGGAATAGCATGTGAAGCTAATTAATAGATTTACTTGTTTCCCTGTCTCTCCACTCACCCTTTTGTCACTCCTCACAGTCTTCTAACTGCAAAACAACAACATCTCCGCGGGAAAAAAAAATACCAACCAGCTGCCACTCAAGTCATCTCGGCTCTTCGTAGTATCTCACATGCACACACAAGCACGTGCGCGACGGTCGGTAATTTTCCTCCACGCTTCTCCGCTCTCGGCCAATCGGATGGCTCACGCGGGGAGGGGGGGGAAGGGGGAGGAGTCGGAGCGAGGCTGGGTGATTGACAGGCAGCGCCCTACAGGTGGAGGGAGAGAAGCAAGGAGTGAGGAGAGGAGGAGAGGAAGCGGAGGCTCTTGATACTACTACCTAGCTTGAGAGCGGTTCTCGTCTACACCTTGGTACACACTACACAACGGCGTCAGGATGAGCCAGTGCAGGAAGAGATGCAAGAGGCAGCTGACCAAAGTGGCACGTTATTTCTATCGCTTCCTCATGGGGACACTCACTCAAGGTAGGAAACAAAACTTCCCACAAAGATTTCTGAACAAGCTCACTGGATGCTGCTCATATGCAACAGTGCAGTTACGAGGTACAGAGTTGTTTTTGGGATTAGTTTTGTTTCACTGGTGTTAGGAATTCACATGTAGCCCTGTGCGCACCTGAGGTATGTGTTTCATCTTCAGACAGTGGGCTGTAAAGGCTACACATCAAAGCGCTGCAGCTGGGGCATGAGCCATAGTTGATAATGCACTATATATCCGGTTAGGTAATAGTACACCTGACCATTTTACTTATACTTACTTATACTTACACTTTTCTCTCTTGTCCTAGTGCTGCATGTAGAATTTTCCTGATGAATTATGTGCCCTCTGTGATTATTTTTGTCATGCTAATCTGTGAGATGGCTTAAATTCAAGTTCACTTTGATGGGTTTACATCTTCTATAGTTTTTGTTCTAATCCCAAAGCCGGAATCCGTTTCTGAACATGACCTAGTGACAACCTGCTGCTAAGTTCCACCTGCCTTGTCCTTTGTGAGAGACGTGAAGCCGTGGTTTTGCAGTAGTAGCGTTGCTTTAGGGAGGACACAAGTGTTTGTAGGATGTATTTAATGTGTTATTGTATCTGTGTGCTGCCTGGCTGGTGCTGGGAGGTGCAGTTAAGCTGTGTTTAGATGACCTTGTGTGAACGCTAATGTGACACACACGCCGCTCATCCGCACCTCTCAGCTCCTCGTTATCTCCTCACACTTTGACATCTGCAGTGCTCCTGCTCAAGCCAAAGGAAGCAGCTGGAACATGTGTCTCTGAAGGACACTTACACTTATGCTCTGGCTACTCATCAGGTCATAATGTTAGGAACAGTTTCTACTGTGGGAACTAATGGCAACTCATCACCCATCCAGCTCTTTTAGATCTACACTGGCATTACAAAAGATAGTCGTTTTTATGGTTTGAGAAGATTATATTGTCATGACAATCTGCCAGTGTTGAGAAGTAACTGAAAACGTACTGAAAATACATATTCTGAATACTAATCTTGAATAACTCTGGTACAGTTCCTTTTTGGTTTGATGATACTGAGGATGCAGTTACTTTTCATGATGCAATTTTGACAGTGTGTTCTGCTTGGCAGTGTTCATGTGTGATGTTTTGTCTCTAATTAGACATAAATGAATACATAGCACCAAGAATCAAGTTACGTTAGTTAAGTTAGTTGTAATCATATAATATAATGCAGCTATTCTTAGTGTTCAGAATGCAGTACTCTGATTGCCCCATGTACCAGAATATGTTACAAAATACATTTGAATGCAGGTATTCAGTATTCTGGAACTAAATACATTTATAAACTATTCTTCATATCACTGCAATCTGCAGTATATTTTTCATCTGGTGTAACGTATTTGTCCCATCAGCAAATAAAAAAGTCCATTGTTTGTTGAAAATATTATTAGTCAAAGGGATAAATAATAGAATCATTGTATTGTACTGATTCATGTGAAGAAATAAACTAATTTGTCACATTAAAACATAAAGGTTAAGATGGACTGTAAACACAGATTATAAACTGTTACATTCTGAATAAGAAAAACATCTTGAGCATTTTCCATTTGTGTAGATTAAATGAGATACACTGAGGATTAACATCAAAGCTAATCCTGAAATGCACTAATTACTAATTAATAACATCAGAAAAAACATAAAGCATCACCATAAAAGTTAGAAATATAAATAATATAATTTTAAGCTTTACTATAAATATTATACATGAAAAATCTAACTATAACATTCATTCTGTATCCTGCCTAACAGATCTTTATCTTATCTTTATAACATGCAGATGTTATAAAGATACAGCAAAGTTATAAAAATAGAGGTATAAAAGTTGTAAAGATCTCACCAAATGATTGACCGCAGCTATCATTAATAATCACTAAAAACATGTATTGGTTTGTTCATGGAGGAGATATACTTAACTGTACCTCAGTATTAAATATAACACAGACAATGAAAGTGAAAGTACAACCACATAAAAAAGTCAGGACACTGATGTCACTTAAAAGGATCATCATAACTGTGATTGCTCTGAACATTATATTTGCCTACATTTTAATGAGGCGTTTTATTGGCACGTTTTTCTGTCAGAGGAGGATACACAGCGGCTCGTGATTTACAGTAGCGTGTTTGCTTCCTCGTCCTGGAGCCTGAGCCAAGCCAGACAGACAGACACATTAACAGCATTTAGGTAATCTAAGCTGGCTGCATCCTGAGCTCTCAAACTGACCTTGTATAAGAATTAAAAAAAACCTTTGGACTATTCACAGCCTCATGGCCTCTCCTGTATCTCTCCCTCATAAAGTATTTATTAAAATATTGTGTCTTTTTGTGGGTTAGTTCAAATACACATGCTTAAGTTTACTCAGAAAGAGGTTGCCATGACTACTGGCTTGTGCGTGTCTGCTCCACCAATGGCGAGGCAGAAACACCCACTGTATAATGTATAACGCTTCAGAGAGATTTCATCAAGGCCATTCAGAGTTTGGTATTTGGGTGTGGAGCACTTGGAGCATTCGGAGACTTGAGGATGCCGTGTGTCGGGTTGGCGGAGCGGGAGCATGGATGACAGGAGGTTAATTGGTGCTTTTTCCACCTAACTAGATGAAGTCACTGACCCCTGAGATGCTCCACGGCGGTTCTGGTTTAGTTCTTGGTCAGCCTGTAATTAGCTGTGTCAGTTTCTATTCCCGGTCAAGCCAACGCAACACTGCACATGGACAAAACAGTGAATGCTTTTTGTGTTTATTTCGCAAAGTATTACAAAATCAGTTGTACTTTATAATGCAGTAATTAATACAGAACAATGTAACACGTGTTTAGTCATTTCTGGAGGTACAAAACAGCAAATATACAAGCTCAATTATGTATTTAATGTGTTTTGACCTGTTCTTAAGTGTGCCAAATCGCTCCATGAGTTCTCACTAGTAACTACGCCTCAACAAAGTAAAAGTTTTTGATGTATTTTTATTTCAATGCACTAAAAAAATAACAAAAGGGTTTTCTCCAGTTATATTTAGAAGTGTGCATGTGTCCCATTGTCCCATTCTAGATCCTAATTGGTAAAAAAATAAGGGTTATTTTTGGTCTGGTGTGCCCTGGAAACATCTAGTTACCTGTTGTGTAGCTCAGGCTAATGGAATGCAATGCGCTCTTTTTGTTTGGCGTTGTATTGTGTGTGTTATTTGATTTAAAGGTAGGTCGTATCTAGACTTGTCAATAGGTTTAGTGTCGATGGCTAGTAAATAGTGTTCCCCTGCCTTCTGCTCACACACAGACATATAGGGCTGTATTGTTAACCATTATCTGCCTGGTCCACACGCCTGACACTATCTGAGGCTGGAGATGTGACTTTGACAGCGGAGCGTCTCCCAGAGCTGTATCGATCCATGCCTCGACAATATTCTTATCTTTAACACGAGTAAACCCAGGCGCTCCATACAGACTGCACACTGTTGTCTGGGCAGTTAAATTTAATGTATATATTATCCTTTTTCTTTTTTTTAAATAGACATCCTGTATATAATGTGATTGCTTTGTCTTTAGTCAAATGTATTCAGTGTTTACTAAGTACTTTTTTGTGTGTAAAATGGCATTGTACCTGGTTTCAACCTCAGGCTAGTAACACAAGTTCACGTTACCAGGAACTGCTTACCTTAAAACAATAAACTGTTTTTAATGAATTGTTGCAGTGTATGTCTCTGTTTCTGGACCCGACTTTAGACCTGGTCTGGTCTCAGGTCAGGAGTCTCGTCTGGACTCTAATTTGGACTCTAGTCTGGAGTCTGGTCTGGACGCTTTGGTCTGGACTCTGGTCTGGTCTCTGGTCTGGTCTCTGGTCTGAACTCTGGTCTGGTCTGGTCTCTGGTCTGGTCTCTAGTCTCATCTGGTCTGGTCTCTGGTCCGGTCTCTGGTCTGGACTCTGGACTAGACTCTGGTCCAGTCTCTTGTCTGGACTCTTTGGCCTGGTCTCTGATCTGGTCTCTGGTTTGATCTCTGCTTTGGACTCTGGACTGGTCTCTGGTCCTGTCTCTGGTCTCGTCTTTGGCCTGGACTCTGGTCTGGTCTCCGGTCTTGTCTCTGCTCCATTTTCTGGTCTGGACTCTGGTCTGGTCTCTAGTCCGGTCCTTGGTCCGGTCTCTGGTCTCTCTGGTCTGGTCTCTAGTCCGGTCCTTGGTCCGGTCTCTGGTCTCTCTGGTCTGGTCTCTGGTCTAAACTCTGTCTCTGTTTCAGTCACATCCTCCATAATGGTCGTCTAGTGTCTGATTGTCCAGCTGTTATTCATATTTGTCCCTTCCCCTTAATGTCTCTAGTTGACGCTGTTTATATCTGAGGGCACATAGAATCTGGCAAATGTCCTCTTTGCCCCATGGTGCCCAGCAGGGGTTTCAGGAAATAGCCTCATCCATTTGGTGGTGTGGAGCAGGTCTCATTTGTTATGGCTTTGACAGTTTGCTAAATGAAACTGGATGTTAATCTTCCAGCAGAGGCCATTAGCACTTTGTACTGTCTAATTAATGACCACTGATTACATTCACATATGTGGCTTCCGCTTTCTCCACTGCTTTTTAGAGCACAGTTTACAGTATTTCTCTAAGAGCCTGACAGCACATCTGAGGTGAAAAAGTAACAATTCTTTAAATCGTGTTTTGAAGAATTGGTGAAGTCCCTTTTTCTTTGCTCCTCTCTGTAGTTGGCATTAAATTTTCTTGCTTCTATATAGTTCTACATTTTTGGAGTCTTGCTCACTGCTGGGATTAAGGGATGTGCATCATGTCAGGATCAGGAAGTGTGTTGTTAGCATGCTTTACCGTGTTGGTATAACTCTGCTGTGGTATCTAAAAGTTGCAAAGCTCTTTTAAAGTCATCATGGTGAATAATTCAGAATGCATAAAATACATGATGAATAACTCTGGACCCCTGCAAACTGTTAAAAATAAACCCGTTTAGTTTTTCATTATTAACATGTGTACACAGTGGTGGTTCTTTCTTTTTTGTGTGTGTATCAGACCAAAGAGATTTAGCTATGAGTCTGATGAATAAAAACATGGACAGTGCGAGCTGTGGTCTGGTCACTGGTCTGACTCTGGTCCTGTCTCTGGTCTGGACTCGGGTCTGGTCTGGTCTTGGTCCTGACTCTGGTCTCTGGTCTGATCTGGTCTTTTCTGACTCTGGTCTCTGGTCTGGACTCTGGTCTTGGTCCTGACTGTGGTCTCTGGGCTGGTCTTGGTCTTGTCTCTGGTCTCTGGTCTCTGGTCTCTGGTCTCTGGTCTCTGGTCTCTGGTCTCTGGTCTCTGGTCTCTGGTCTTGGTCCTGGTCTTGTTCCTGCCTCTGGTCTGGTCTCTGGTCTTGGTCCTGGTCTTGGTCCTGCCTCTGGTCTGGTCTCTGGTCTTGGTCCTGGTCCTGGTCCTGGTCTTGGTCCTGCCTCTGGTCTGGTCTCTGGTCTTGGTCCTGGTCTTGATCCTGCCTCTGGTCTGGTCTCTGGTCTTGGTCTTGGTCTTGGTCTTGGTCTTGGTCTTGGTCTTGGTCCTGGTCTTGGTCCTGGTCTTGGTCCTGCCTCTGGTCTGGTCTCTGGTCTTGGTTCTGGTCTTGGTCCTGGTCTCGTTCTGGTCTTGGTCCTGCCTCTGGTCTGGTCTCTGGTCTTGGTCCTGGTCTTGGTCCTGGTCTTGGTCCTGGTCTTGGTCCTGGTCTTGTTCTGGTCTTGGTCTTGGTCCTGGTCTTGGTCCTGGTCTCGTTCTGGTCCTGGTCCTGCCTCTGGTCTGGTCTCTGGTCTTGGTCCTGGTCTTGGTCCTGGTCTCGTTCTGGTCTTGGTCCTGGCTCTGGTCTTGGTCCTGATCTTGGTTCTGGTCTTGGTCCTGGTCTCATTCTGGTCTTGGTCCTGGCTCTGGTTTTGGCCCTGATCTTGGTTCTGGTCTTGGTCCTGGTCTTGGTCTTGGTCCTGCCTCTGGTCTGGTCTCTGGTCTTGGTCCTGGTCTCTGGTCTCTGGTCTCTGGTCTCTGGTCTTGGTCCTGGTCTTGGTCCTGTCTCTGGTCTGGTCTCTGGTCTGGTCTCTGGTCTCTGGTCTTGGTCCTGGTCTTGGTCCTGTCTCTGGTCTGGTCTCTGGTCTGGTCTCTGGTCTCTGGTCTCTGGTCTTGGTCCTGGTCTCTGGTCTTGGTCCTGGTCTTGGTCCTGCCTCTGGTCTGGTCTCTGGTCTTGGTCCTGGTCTTGGTCCTGGTCTTGGTCCTGGTCTTGGTCCTGGTCCTGGTCCTGGTCTTGGTCCTGGTCTTGGTCCTGGTCCTGGTCTTGGTCTCGTTCTGGTCTTGGTCCTGCCTCTGGTCCTGCCTTGAAGCGGCTGACTGCTCGTCTCTTCTCACTCTGTGAAAGTGTTGAAATGTGGGCAGTGATCCGCCTGTTTACAGTTCTGCTCATTTGATCAGAGCCTCATTAACATGCCACGCTCACGACGGCCCCGAAAGCCGCTCTGCTTCACAATTAAATGAAATTGGCAGGGCACCCGAGGGTGACAGTGATTTATAAATGACCCGTACAATCACCTAACAACTATTCTAAACCCATCGATCAAGGACGACCAGTGATGGGAAGAATACTGTGAAAATGTGTTTAGTCACAGAATACTGAATACCTGCATTAAAATGTATTTTGTAACGTATTCTGTTAAATAGACCAGTCGGAGCACTGTATTCTGAGTACTTTGAATACTTTTACACCAAATTGCACTCTATTATTATGAACAAACATGACACATAAAAACAAACAGCTTGATTGTTGTTGCACTGTCGCACACACACACACACGCACGCACATACACACGCACACACACATCGTAAGAGCTGTGTTTTGTTTATTCTCTCTAATACTGTACAGTCCAAAGGCAAAATTGTGTGATCCAATACCACCAAGTATTAGTAACAGTACCGGAATACAGTTACTCAAAATTAGTATTCAGAACATGTATTAGCAGTTACTTCCCAACACTGAGTACAACAAAGTATCAGAGAATATTGACACTGCATGTATGTATACTGTTACACTACACTACACTACTGCTGCTACTGCAATATTATATTACTAACTTCAAATTCTAAGTCAGATGTTATGCCCAGACAGTTACTTGAGTACACACTTTCAACTATTTTTACTTTAGTAGTAATTTTCCCAAATATTTTTCAATTTTTTTGCTCTCATTTCTGCATTTGCTCTCATTTTTTTGCAAGTTACAGCTCTCGTTGGCAGAGCAGACAGATCCACTGACCCACAGGTTGGCGGTGCGATCCCAGCTCCCACAGATGAATACTGTCGTTGAGTCCTTGGGCAAGACACTTAACTCACTTCACCACCAGTGTTTGCGTACACTGGTGTATGAATGTGCGAGTGAATGAGTGAGTTTCGTTATGTAAAGTGCCTTGAAGGTGGAAACGCGCTGTATAAAAATGTGACTATTTGACCATTTACTATTAATTGTGTTGATAGTATTTATTCAAACGCCATAAATGTGGATGTATTATTGTAATATATGCACATAAAGTGTATTGTTTGGACATGGCAGAGCACCTGTTCTATTGGACCCCTGTTGCTCTTTGACGAGGACCCCCTGTGGACAAATTGTGTTTTGCTTTAATAGTCATTACGTGCCCATCAGTCACCTTCTCGCTTTTCATTTCACCGTTTAAATAAATGCCGATAACGAAGCGGCGATGGCATTAATAAAACATACCACTGTGTTATGACCAATTTCAGAGTGGCCCCCGCTGCGTTGGGATCTTTTTGATATTCTGAGGGAGTATTTGTAGAAAGGAGTGAGACGTGTCCCAGTGAGGGGGAGCACGGGCGCAGTGGGGAGGGGCTGTTCATTAAGACTTACTTCACTTACTCACAGTTCAGGCCTGTGGTGAGATGTGAGCCAGACTGAGAAGCGTGTTGTCTTATGTGACTGGATCGTCTTATCGAGTACGCACGAATAAATAAGGTCAGGTTCTGTTAATGCTGGAGATTAGCCTATTGACACTTGCATCCATTTACTGTTATTACTGCGACGGAGCTCAGACTTTGTGCTTCGAGCGATGAGACAATCACCACTGAACTTCTCATAAGATATTCTATTCATATTGTCTTTACATTATTCACACTCTCTTCACAATTTCCCGGATCACTCACACATCACATAAGAAAAGAATCAATCCTCAGATACGAATTTGAGTAGTTGATCCTGAGTAGTTTTGTCGTCTTTGTTGAAATCAGAACTTACGTCGGATTTACACTAAACACGCGTCCGGTACGTGCTTTGAAAAGGTTACGTACGGATTGCCTGTTACACCAACTACGACAACTACGCGCACGCACTCCGCCGAGGTCAGTGTGGCAGGCGTAAAGGTCAGGGAGCAGAGGTCATAGGTCAGTAAGTATCAGAGGAAATTGATACTGTATGGATGTGGCAGGGAGGTCAGAGGTCAGAGGTGAGTGTGGCAGGCGCAGAGATCAGAGGTGAGTATGGCAGGGCGCAGAGGTCAGTGTGGCAGGGTATAGAGATCAAAGGTCAGAGGTCATGTGGCAGGCGCTTTGGTTTTAAGAGTCCCGTACAGCGGCGCATTTGCAGTCTGTGTACATCAAGCGTAAGAACATATTGTTAGAAACTGCAGCTTTCACACCACCTTCTCTCGAGTTCTTTTACTGTTGGCTTGATTACTCTTTTTATTTTAATGTGCAAACTTGGTCGCTGATGCAAACAACACCATCAACACCTCTAACGCCACCAACGCCACCCCCGAACTAAAATAATTTACATACATTACAATTAGAAATATATAATAAAAGACAAAATTACAGCACATACCTCGCTCGCTGACCCAGACGTAGGAGGTAGAATGACTTTTTGTCACGGTTCCTGCTCTGCTCTCCCCGTGTCCTCGTCTTCCCCCCTCCCTCACCTGTCTGTCTCCGGAGCTGGGCGGAATCCGGACTCCTCCCACGCGCACCTGCTCCCCATCAGCGCAATCAACGCCACCTGCCGTGGATAAGAGGGGTTTGGACGAGTCACTCGGCGCCGGAACGTCCGCGTGTTTCACGTGATTATACTCTTGGCTACGTACTTTGATTCATGCTCGTCCTCTGTGTCTCACTCAACCCCTTTTGTCCTGCTCCAGATCTCCGTCCCTGAACCTGCTCCGGACTACCCCAGCACCCGCACCTCCGCCCTGGTATGTCTTGTATCCTCACTGCCGTGCACTGTGTCTCTCTACGCTCACGGACCCGCACCCACGCTCCCCAGCTACGTTGGACCTATGAACTCTGATCTCTATGAACACTTCTATGAACTTTGATTTCGATAAACATTTATTGTAGCTACTTTGGATCTATGAACTCTGATCTCTATGAACTTTGACTTCGATTAACATTTATTGTAGCTACTTTGGATCTATGAACTCTGATCTCTATGAACTTTGACTTCAATTAACATTTATTGAGAATAAAGACATTATAAAACTTTGTGAGTCCCGCTACTCTGGTCCTTACGCCCCGCTGGTTACGACACTTTTACTTCGATTATTAACTTAATTTTTACTTTAATATACTTGGAAAACCGCACGCCACACTTCTGCTCGTACCAGGTGTGCGTCTCTATCAAGTGCTACCAAAATAAAAATACTAAAATACCATGTAACATATTATCCCAAGATGATTTAAATAAAAGGTAAATCAAAATTATGGCAGTAAAATTGACTGTTTTGTGTTGCAAATTACATTATGTTGTAAAATAGATATGATTCCGTAATATTGAAATTTGACCATCAACAGCAGCACTAATAGACAAGGAGAATCATGTGTGTTGCTCAAGGACACAACAACAACAGACATTTAAGCTGGAATCAAACCACTGGCCATTGTATCTGAGTCAACTATACAACACATCATACAGAAATGTGCGGTTTTATTTGCCTTTTAGTGTTGAAACTACTGATTCAAAGAAGAATAACATAAAACTTTGTTGCCAGACGCCAAGATTCTCACTTTTTAAATGTTCTGTCTGTGTTTGACACCTCCTGACTCACATGCTCACACTCCAGAAGAAATAAAATTAAATAAAGTCTAAATTTAACCAGCATCAGGTCAGAATTGGCACAGACTCTCTATTTTTAAGAGCATGGGTGATTCTTGGCGTGAGTGTGTGTGTGTTTTCTGATCAGACTGGGAGAGGACAGCTGGTTTGTAGACTGAATAATCCCCATTGCTCTCATAATTATCAATAGCTATTATTATTCTGGCCACACTCCCACTCTCACCCACTCAGGGCTGAACGTGTGTTTGAAATTGAGATAAAGTCCAGCGTATTTGGATGAAAATATTGCATTGCATATTTATGTATACAGTACATATATTTGAATCCCTTTAGTTCAGAGAGAAACGCACGAGAGAAATTGAGAAAAATCATCCCAGTGGATATAAATAGCCTAAAGTAGCAATTAAAACCCACCTTTGCTTTTTCATTTTCCCATTAAATTTAGCAATATCTTTGGATTATATTCCAGAAAAGCCTTAGCCTATAGCTGTCTTTACCTTTCTTAATTCAACACTTCACCTTTGACCTTTCGTCCAACTTATCATATGTAGTTAAGAAAAGAATTCATTCACGCTCGCAGCTAACTCCCTTTGGATGTGTCTTTTAATGGGTTTTGGGCGCTTTTATCTCACTGCTCTGCCGCTCCTCATCTCTTCCTTAAACACACTATTATCTTTCTCAAATCTGTCTTCTTGAGTTTATTCTGGCTCTTTTTCTCCCGGTCTTGTCAGAAAGGTGTGAAACGGCACCTCTATCTGTCATGTGTGTACGCGCTCACATGAGACTCACACATGCTAAAAATAAACTCTTATTAGTAGCAGAGTCAGAGCGTGAGGGAGAGGAGGAGAGGGGCTGAAAGAGAGGTGCCACTTCTGTAAAGAGGACAAAAGTGAACGTGTGATGAGGACACGGAGGACTGGGGTTCTATTGTCTGTTATGGTAAGAATAGTTCAGTCCTGCAGGAAATTTGAATGTACTGTATCCATGCACACGTTCATGGACACAGGTGGTTGTAAAAATGAATGTGGAGGTTCTATTATGAAGGAAACAAAATGATAAAAACTGATTTAGGTTGTATTTTAGGTTCAATACAGCTAACTTCTCCATTCTGCATGTAAAAACTGAGCTGCAGAGGCTGTACCAGCGCTGATTACTTTACTATACTTTACTATATTAGCTTGCAATAATTAGATGCCTCTCCTTTTTCAAACTTCTTGCTCAATGTTCTATTTTTAAGCAAATTCATGATCGGCCGCAGGTGCTGGAATTAAGTAGTGAGGATTCCAATCTTAGAGAGTCATTTTAGGTTTAAACTAACTGGATTTAGCTTTAGCAACCCAAAATAATAGACCCACGTGAGGCTTTCTCTGCTTTCCAAGTCCGCATCGCTTGTATCTTAGGACACAGAGAGGTCATTTTCACAAACATGATTCATGTGACATCTTTAGCTCTAGTTTAGACCTCGTATTGATTGTTACTAATCCTTGTAAACTTTTAGATCGCAGCCGAATGGACTTTTCTCTCCGGTGGCGCTGTCCGTGGTGCTGAAGTGTTTATATTCACGGGCACACACTGTCCTCTATCTGTTCCCTTTAACTTCCTGCTTATCAAACTGTGCCTTAATGGAATTTATATTGTGTTGCTATAATTAGATTCTCCTCTTTTTTTCAAACAACTTGCTGAGTTTTCTGTTTTTAAGCCAATACGATGAACAGTTTTAAATAGGCACATGTCTATTAAAGCTTTTTTTTCTTTTTTTTTTATCCTAATGACATTAAGAAGATGAGGGGAATGTATTAAAATGTGCTCGATGTGCAGAAAAATCCGTATTAATGAATTAACTGATGCGAACTAGAGTTTTAAAGGAGTTTTATCAGCGCTGTCCCCGTTTTATCCACTTTAAGTGCAGCAAAGTTGTCCACGGATCAGCTCATTAAAACAGAAGAGTGTTTTAGATGTGTTCATTCTTGCCTCATTTTTAGCAAACAAAGTTATATTTACATACATTTTTGTGTCGTTTTACTAAGGAACCAATAAACGATCTCATCTTTTATCCATAGCTCGCATTTGATAATTTATTTTTGTGTTAATACAGTGGTAACACAATTACACTGCACCTATTACGGACACTGTGTCACGTGACCTCACCCATGACTCGGATGTAACTATAATGACTTCACATTTATCAATTTTTAGGGGAAATTTTTAGTCTTATTTTGATCAATAATTCATTTTCTAATCAGCCTCAGTCATTTAGCTCTTTCAAGTAGTATATTTTCATTCCTGGTTGACGAGTTGCCTTGGCAGGTGGATAAATTTACTGCTAACTATAGCCTCTAACTAAATATAGCCCTCGGGGATCTTGTTACACACCCACTGCTTTATGAACACACAACTGGGAAATCCACGGTTGTCCTGTTTACCCTCCAGAATACCATGGATTCTGAGATAAACTCTTGATCAGTGTATAGATTATTAAGCCTGATAGAAGAATCTTAGTCCATATAGATCTGCCCTTTTAACCCACAGTGAGAATGATTCGTGTTTCGTGTAATCTCAGCTGCTGTTATATTTTTCTGTTTTTTGATCTATGTTATAATGTTGTTACCTCCTTAAAAACATGCCTGGAGTTGTGTTTTGTTTCATTCACACATGTTTAACACGCAAACTCTCTGTCCCTCCTTGTAATGTCCTCCACTGTGTTTTCAAACTCCAAACACCTTCACTAGAATCATTTGGACGATTTCAATCCTGGAATTGCCAATATCTGCTGAATTAAAGGTAAAAAGGTAGCTGTTAACTTGGAAACTACAGACTAATAAACCAGGATTACTTAAACATGTGTGAATGAAACAAAACACAACTCCAGGTCTGTTTTTGATGAGGTAACAACATTATAACTCGGCTTAAAGGTCACTCATCTTGTGTAATATAGAACTTTTAAGAGCTGGAATGTTTTTTGTCGTGACCCTTGAGCGAAAGAGCCTCTAAAATGACCTCTGCCTTTGCCGTGAGTTTCTTTACACTGTAGCGGTTAAACAACATAAGGTTAGCTGAATGTGACATGTGATTTGTGTCTGCACTATTGTGAGGCGTGTCCTCGGTGATAGAGCCATAACAAAGACGTGAGGCTGTTGTCCCCTCCGTCACCCTGTGTGTAATGGACAGGCTGGACAAAGGGACAGAGGAAGCACACTCATGAGCAGAGTCCACTGGGAGGACACTGGTCTGAGGTACTAAAAGTCTGCCGCTCCCCAAACGGGACGGGTCTGTCCAGTCCACTCAGCGTCGACCTTGAAATCTGCCTCTCACCTCAAGTCTGCAGTGCACTCAGGAGGCAGCGAGGTTAAGATGTGCAAAGAAACAAGGATGGAGGTGATAAAAGCAAACCCCAAACTTGGAAAAGACAGAAAATTGTACCATTTAATTAGCCTTAATAAAACATGAACAAACTCTTATGGTTTGTATGGTTTATTAAGAATGACTCAAGTGTATTTGTACAGCGCAATTCACACACAAAGTAATTCAAAGTGCTTTACAGAATAAGAAAAAATCACAATACAACAAATCAAAACATAAATAATCTCTAAGTTTTGAACCTGGATTTAAACAGTGTCAAAGTAGAGGCCTGTCTCACATCTTCAGGAAGGAACTGTTCCAGGTTTAGGGCTAACTAATTAATCAATCAATAAATACATAAATAAATAAAAGTAATAGTAGTAATAGTAATAATAATAACAATGCACGAGTCTTATACAACACCTTTGCAGACGCTCAAAGTCGCTTTACAGTTTCGTGCGTTATTCATTCACTCTGTACTAGATGATGGTAAACTACAGTTGTGGCCACAGCTGCCCTGAGGTAGACTGACAGAAGCGAGGCTGCAAATCTGCACCACCGGCCCCTCTGACCACCACCAACACTCACACACCACTTTCGTATTATTCAACGGGTGACATGTCCTACTTATGATGAGATCAGGCTTCGACAAGGAGGTCTGGCCACATTCAAGTCTTAGAAATTAGAGTTAAGGTATTAATGAAGTACTTACTAAACCTGAGTCATTCTTAATAAACTATTTGTTCATTGTGTTTTTGCTGATGCTTTATTAAAACTGATTCAAAACGTAATACAATCCTGACACTTTCCTCTTGTTGCTCTAAACCCTCTTAATAGATATTTTGATTACATTCACTGTCAGATGGTAGTAATCTATTCCACGGCACGCCAGGTTCATTTACATGTTCTGCGATGGCATGTTAGAACGCACAGGAAATCGTTCATCTACCAGAATACAGCTAAACTAGCATCCAAGAACAAAGACTAAATCCATAGACTTACATTAAAGGCCCGGTATTTGAATGGCTGTGTCACACATTTGCACTGACAGGATCTTTCTCGTTCGACTCCTCCTCCGGTGGCTCTTCTCTGTCATCCTTTCTCGATACATCATTTTGCTGTGTGTCAGTCTAGACAGCTCCTCAGAAATATGGGACACTTTGAGACCCCTTCTGTCACATTCCTGAGTGATATGTTTGAGATTCTGACTGGAGTGTTGTACAGGGCAGATGTGCGGTGCGTTCAAAGACAGTGACGAGGAACCGGGTTTTATATTGAAAGGCTTTTTGTTGATATCCCCAAAATGACCCTTAGGAATGAGAACACTTGAGCAAAGAGGTTATGGGTTGAATTCCGTAGTGCTGTGGAGTTTTATACTTGTTTCAAACCATCAATGAGTCATTTTAAAGAGGCTGTACCCAATTGTGTAATGTAAAAGAGTAAAAATGAGTCTTGTCCCAGTATAAATATATTACAAAAGCAGCTCAAAATGAAAACGCTGTGTGCTGTCTGCATCTAATAACAAAGCATTTTTATTATCCACGAACAAACTGTAAGGCAGGTGCGCTGTTAGCATGCTAGTGGTTGTTAGGTTGTCCGCTGTGGCCTCTGAAAGTTGGGAAACATGCGTATAAACTCATCGTTGCGAATAATTAGGATACAAGGAATGAGTTAAGAAACTGACGGATGTGTTTAGACAGTTGTGAATAATTTTATATAAACTAGTTTTGTTTTTCAGGGTTTTTTTTCTAAATCTATCTTAGTTAGTCTGTCTTAGTCATAGCTGCAGGAATTAGTCACCCAAAAACTTGAAACACATAACAGAAAAACACATAAAAACCCCCTCCACATACTGTATATAAAAAATACAGTTATATAGATTTGACACTGACCCATTGTGTGTAGTCCTTGTGTGCTCAACAGTATTTATTCCTGTGCGTTGCTTATAAGTTTTAAGCATTAGTCTTCGTTAGGGATGCGCCGATCCAGCTTTTTCAGTTCCGATACCGATTCCGATACTATGGATTTAAGTATCTGCCGAGACTAAAAGCTGCATTTATTTCCTTAAAACTAAAATACACAGATAAACTGATCAAAATGTGTTATGTAGCTGTTATTTATCCCTCAAGTAACTGCAGAACAACTTTGTATAAAAAGAAATTCAAATACTGTAAGTTTTTCTGGGTGAACTACGGCATGTAAACAGTTTTATTACATGACTTTATATGTCCAGCCAGGATATCGTCTGAACTGATATTTGGAAAACAGTATCTGATCCAGTAAATGTTTCAGTATCGCCGCTGATATCTGATTCCAGCATCTAATCGGTGTCTTCATTATATGTGCTAATTGATTCACAGTCATTTTACTGATAGTTGTGATGGTATAACTACTGCATGCATGATATGACCCTGCGAGGTCATTATGGAATTAATTAAACTGTAATGCATTTCCAAACAGGCTTTAACATGTAACTCGCACACTTGCTCCTGTGTCTATTGTTTCAACAGTCTTTATCATGACACAAATCACTTTTAATATTCCTTCCTCTGCTCCTCTGTACCGTCAGCCTCCCCCCATCATCTCCGCAGGCTCTTGTCTGGGAGTCCCATCCTATTCTCAGTTGTATTACGAGCCCGTCTCCACTTTCTATTCCTCATGTGTCTCTATGATGTCATCTCCACTACATGATTCAAGCCTTTCGAATGCCCACCTCACTCACACACACACACACACACTCTCTCACACACTCTCACACAAATATGGGGATGCGGGATCTCATCAGTTACCACCTCCGGTCTCTCCAAATCTGATTCCTCTCAGGGCTATTTTTAGGCGCCAAGGCCCACTCCACACTGTGAGGTGCTACGTCATGGCCTGTGCGTCTGCATTCAGATGTGGGAACTAGAACATAATACAGTAGGAAGCGGCTCTTTCTCGTAGCCAGTATGTGCTCTGTCACTTCGCACGCATGCAGCAGTTGTTCGTATTAAGCCAGGCGCAGAAAAGTCTAATAATGAGGCAAATGAAGAGCTTTACATCAGGAATGACATCTGGGGTTAAGTCATAGGAAGGTCATATGTTTTTGTAGGGCTGGGTGATATACTGATAACAAAATAAATTGGTAATATTATTGAAACATGATTAGTGCTTCCCTGTTTAATGCAAATGTATGGTCAAAGATGCACTTTTTCCCACTAGTTCCTCCTATTGAACAGCTTCAGTGATGCTTCGACGGAGTGACAGGTGAATTTAACCGTTCGCAGTGAAGAATTAACAGAGGTGCACTGTTAAAGACAATGATAAATTTAATTGGCAATTGCTTATATTTGAAAAACAATCAAATGTGTAGCTCAAGTACCGTAGTCATTGAATTAGCTGTAGTAGTACGCGTGTATATATGTCTATGATAGGGTTAAGGGCGGCTCAGTTGGTAGAGT
Source organism: Periophthalmus magnuspinnatus (assembly GCF_009829125.3). NCBI lineage: Eukaryota > Metazoa > Chordata > Actinopteri > Gobiiformes > Gobiidae > Periophthalmus > Periophthalmus magnuspinnatus. The sequence goes on from NC_047140.1 coordinate 27,045,754, forward strand.
ATTTGTCCACTGACCCACAGGTTGGCACTGCTTTTCCAGCTCCCCCAGATGAATACTGATGTTGTGTCCTAGGGCAAGACTCTTAACATTCACAGGACAGAAAGTAACCTGAATATCTTTAGAATGATCTTGAGCTGTAGGCCACGTAGACTAGTATACACCCATGGACCACTGAGGGATTGCACAGATATAAGGCCACATGGGAATAGAAAACAAAGTACTACCATTTAATATTGAAAATCACAGTATATTGTCTAAAGAAAGAGTCTGTTCCTTAGTATCAATATTGAGTTTGAATGAACACGACGTACTACTGATGAATCTAATAGACTGGACGCTTATTCTGCTTCATGACATCACAAGGTGGAACAGAGCATTTTGAGCTTTGGCGATATAGACAGCCTAATAATACAGCTTTACTCAAACACCAGGTATGTTTTTGAGGAGGGAACAACATTATAACAAGGCTTAAAGCTCACAAGAGTCGATTCTGTCTAATATAGGACCTTAAATGACAATAAAAATTTTGTAATAATTTGTCTCTATATGTTCACACACTGCGAAAAAAGAGATATGTGATCACTCATTAAGATTTTCTGGCGTTTTGACCACCATCTGCTTCAGTCCTTCCAGCTGTTGCAGTTACGCATTTCTTCATCATGTGCCTTCAGACTGACAGGGGGAATTGTGCCCTTGCCTGTGTTTCTGAGGAAGCTTTACCCAAAAACTATAAATAGAAACACGTATTGAGTGACAGTGCGAGATGTGTTTGATGGGAGAGATCTTAAAGGTCCTAAATTACGCAAAACTGACTCTTATGAAGTTTAAGCCATGATATAATGCTGTTACTTCATCAAAAACATACCTGGAGTTGTGTTTTGTTTCATTCAGACATGAGTAATCGTGCTTTATTAGTCTGTCTGCATCTCCAAAGTTCAAAATTATGTAATGAAGTGGTAGTTTTCAAGTTAACAGCTCCCTTTTGCCTTTAGTTCAGTAGAAATCGGCAATTCTCTCGCTGAAATTATCCAAATGATTCTAGTGAGGGTGTATGGAGCACTTCCTGTATCACCACATGACATCACAAGGTGGAACAGAGTGTTTTGCTTAAGTTTGAGAGAAGAACTCAGCCTAAATGTGCAGGGTTAGTGTGTTAAACATGTGCGAATCAAGCAAAACATAACTCTAGGTATGTTTGTGATGAGGAAACTACATTATAACAGATCAGAAAATAGTGTAATAATAAAAACGAATTAAAGATCCCATATTTTATCCAAAAACTGGAAGTCGTGTGTTTAAGTATAAGTAATGATCAGTGATAATGTCAGATCCTGTTGACATCCTGGTGGCCAACGTGACTAAAAGAGAGGAAATATAATCTTCCAGCAGCAGGATCCAGATGTGTGCCGAGCGCTCGTGGCGGCTCAGGGAGGTTGCTATGGAAACCTGTTGCCGCAGTAGGTGTAGTGGTGAGGGTCAGCGGTGAAGGGTACCGACGTGGTTATGTATGCAAGGACAAATCTCATCTTTTCATCTAAATTGCACTGCTCTCAATGGCTCGTCCTGACAGTAATTTATACATGAAGTCTGTTTGCGTCGATGGCACCTGTCAGCTTCAATCCGAAATCTACGTTTTATATGTTTGAGATAAACTTGAGATAAATTTGACGTTTCTAGAAGGCGACTGTAGAAGAGAATAGACGCTGATGACTGTATTGTAGTTTGTGAGCGGGTCTCCCATACAGAGAAGCGACAGTGGCTCAGTTGGTAGAGTTTTTGTCCACTGACCCGAGGGTTGGTGGCGTGATTCCAGCTCCCAAAGATGAATGCTGTCGTTCTGTCCTTGGGCAAAACACTTAACCCACCTGTATGGGAGTGGGTTATGGTTCCTCGATGTAAAGTTTCGAGTGCCTTGAGTTACCATATTGTAGTTTGAGAGCAGCTCTGGTCTGTTTTATGGAGAAACATGTAGCTGTGTTGTAGTTTGAGAGCAGGTCTGTCTTATAAACGTGTAGCTGTTGTAGTTTGAGAGCAGGTCTGTCTTATAGAGAATCATGGAGCCGGATCAATAGTGTGTGATATAATAGATGAAATGTGCCTGTCTGCACGTGTGATCCATGTTGTGGTTGAAGACTCAAAATTGATGCTCTGTGTGGTGTCCATGACAACGGCCTCTCCCCTTTTCTCTCTCAATCTCTTTCCCCGACCCTCTTTTGACTGAGTCTCTCTTGCTTTTTGTCCCCCGCCCTCTCTCATCTGAGTCTCCCGCTGTCTCTCTCTCTGTCCCTCACTTTCTCTCTCTGCTCTGAGTCTTTCTCTCTGTCCTTGTGTCCTTTCACTCTATCTCTCTTTCTAGATCTCTCTGCTCCATTGTCTCTCTGTCTCCAGTGAGTCTCTCTCTCTTTCTCTCTCTCTCTTTGTACTTGTTTCCTCTCACTCTCTGACCCACATCTTCTTTCTCTCCTGAGTCTTGCTCTCTCTCTTTCGCGCTCTTTCTCTCTCTCTGTGTGTGTCTCCCTCTCTCTGTTCTTGTGTCATCTCACTCTCTCTGTCTTTCTTTCTCTTTCTACCCCTCATCCTCTATTTCTCTTCTCAGAGTCTCTCTCTTTCTCTCTCTCTGTCTGTGTCTCTCTTTCTGTCCATGTGTCCTCTCACTCTCTCCCTCTTTCTTTCTATCTCTCTCTGCCCCCATCGTCTCTCTCGCTGTCTGTCTTCTCTCTCCCTTTCCTCTGCCCTTTTCTCTCCACCCCCTCCATCTCTCCCTGCCTCTCTCTTCCCCACCCCTCTCCCTTTAGCCCTCCATCTCTCTCTCTCTTCTGAGTCTTTCTCTCTTTCTCACCCTTGCTCTCTCTATCTATCTTTATCTCTCTCTGTGTCCTTGTGTCATCTCTCTTTCTTTCTTTCTCTGCCTCCCACCCCCCCTTTCTCCTCTGAGTCTTTTTCTCTTTTTCTCTTCCCCCCTCTCTCTTTCTCTCTCTTTCTCTCTCTCTCTCTCTCTCTCTCTCTCTCTCTCTTTCTGTCCTTGTGCCATCTCTCTCTTTCTCTCTCTCTCTGCCCTCTCTCTCTCCTCTGAGTCTTTCTCTCTTTCTCCTCTGCACTCATGTCTGTCTTCTTTCTCCCTTTCCTCTGCTACTTTCTCCCCACTCTCGCCCATCTCTCTGCCTCCCTCTTCCTTACCCCTCTCCCTTTTGCCCCCATCTCTCTCTCTCTCCTCTGAGTCTTTCTCTCTTTCTCACCCTTGCTCTCTCTTTATCTCTCTCTGTGTTCTTGTGTCATCTCTTTCTTTCTTTCTCTGCCTCCCACCCCCCCTCTCCTGAGTCTTTCTCTCTTCCCCCTCTCTCTTTCTATTTATCTTTCTCTCTCTCTCTCTGTCCTTGCGCCATCTCTCTCTTTCTCTCTCTCTCTGCCCTCTCTCTCTCCTCTGAGTCTTTCTCTCTTTCTCCTCTGCACCCCTGTCTGTCTTCTTTCTCCCTTTCCTCTGCCACTTTCTCCTCACCCTCATCCATCTCCCTGCCTCTCCCTTCCTTACCCCTCTCCCTTTTGTTTTGCCTCCCTCTCTCTCTCCTCTGAGTCTTTCTCTCTTTCTCCCCTCACGCTCTCTCTCTCTCTGTCCTTGTGTCATCTCTCTCTCTTCCTCCACCCCCCCCTCTCCTCTGAATCTTTCTCCCTTTCTCCTCCACACTCCTCTCTGTCTCCTCTCTCCCTTTCCTCCCCACCCCCCTCCACCTCTCTCTTCCTCCCCCCTCTCCCTTTAACCCCCCGCTCTTCTCTCTCTTCCATCCCTCTCTTTCTTTAGCTGTATGATGTGACAGCTGACAGGTTTTACAATGAGTGCCAGGACGAGGTTTGAGTGACACATGCGTCTCGAGTCGAGTCGTGTCCCTGCACCTCCCTCGACGCCATGTGCCTTCACTCACACTCAGTCATTCAAAAGAAACACATTTAAGAATCAGTTCACATCTTTGAAATACACAACACTTCAAAAATAAACATTAATGTAAGTATCTAAACAAGCGAACGTGCTTCAGTATAATCAGTCCTGTCAGTTGTCCAGTAGCTAAGTCGCCATAGTTGGAAATCTTGTGTCAAGGTTGGACTCTAACTTGATTTAAATAGGCGTTTAAAGTGATGAACGACTTTGCTGGCAGCTGTATGAGGTCATTCTATTATACTGTTAGTAATTAGATCTAAAATGTGGAGTCAGGCCCTTGCTACAGACGGACTAGTATTTTCAAATCGCTTTAAAGTCTTAAGGCCCACACCAGACTGGAATATTAACATTACAGGTTTAAGTACAAGCAGATGACCAAGATACTGCAACAACCTCATATGTTTTTTCTATCGTCTTATTATTATTTCACATATTTCACTTCCTAAATATATGCGAATCCTGCTCTTTGTATAGACTACGCTTGGTATATTCAATGTAAATGCTCTGACCCATACTGACCTCTAGTGGGACTGGGTTACTATTGCACCTCTTAAAATGCATTTGTGCCTAATCGTTTAACTTTCGTCTATTTAAATGAACCCAAATTATGCAAAACCAGCAACATTAGGCTCGTATGGTTTTAAAATATGTATGATTTGTGTTGGGGATCCACTGGAGGAGCTGGAGGACGCGTCTGGGGTAAGGGAAGTCTAGGAGTCCCTGCTTAGACTCCTGCCCCCGCGACCCAGCCCTGGACGGATGGATTTATGATTTGTGTTATGCAATACTCCTCCAGCATGAATCTGATTACATTACAAGTCAAACTTTCTCAAATATCTCAGTGTATTATTCATTCCAGTTTCCAGTGCCCAGACTTATTTCACAACGCTGTCTACAATGCTGCAGCCTTCCCTCCCTCCCTCACTTCTTTACTATGCTCTTTCTTGTTATTGCAAAGATTTTCTCCCCTACTTGTCCTGCACTGTATGAAAATTCAAATTTGACTTTCATTTTTACAGTATCGCTCTAAATTATCAGCAATTTATTTTCGATTTTAATTGTATATTTAACTAGACATGCTTTGTTTAAAGGTCCTATATTACTCAAAAGTGATTCTACCTCATAAAAACATGCCTGGACTTGTGTTTTATCTACGTCTGTCTACATCTCCGAAGCTCAAAACGCTCTGTTCCACCTTGTGATGTCATGAAGTGGTAGTTTTCAAGCTCCTTTTACCTTTTGTTCAGTAAAAACGGGCAATTCCAAAGCTGAATTTTACCCAAATGATTGTAGTGAAGGCGTATCAAGTTTAAAAACACAGCGGATCACTTCCTGTATCACCACATGATGACATCACAAGGTGGTACAGCGTGTTCTCCACCGTGCACACTCAAGTCATCTTTTGTACGGTGCTTCGGATCAGTCAAAACAAGCGATGTAGGCAAAGAAAAGAGTAGTCAGCATCATCAGTTTTCCAGTAAACATGTATTATAGTGCAGTCTAAACAGATGCGTATCTACACAGGCGGCGCTGTGCGGGGAACGGTAAACAACATGCTAACGTGTACAAAGCTAACAAACCCCTAACACATTTGTCACAAGAGGTCATTCTGCCACTAGTCGCTCTGATCATGCGCTCTGATGTGCAAAATGGCGGGTTTTATGTTTATGTTCTGCTCTTAGTCACAGTATTCTCTCTGTATTACTGGATGTTCAAAGGCAAAGGTAAGACTGAAAAAAAAACCCAAAAAACACATGTACTTTATCTGCTATTCAATCAATGAAATGTTCTTTTAATCAGGTATTCACTTTGAGTTCACTTTTGGAGAATACTGGAGTCACATTAAAAAAAGTTCTATATCCGTGGGTGTCCGAATAATAATGAAAAATTAGGACGATTGCAACAGCGATTAGAGATAGATCGATGTATATATATTGGTTTGCAGGTTAATCAAACTGATATTTCCACTTTTTTTGTATTGTAGTATTGGTTTGGGCTCACTAATTGCTGCATAAAGCTTTATATTAAGACTTTAGTGCGATGAGGGCATTGACAAAGTGAGATTACACAGCTCCATTATGGCTTAGTAGTAAAAACAGTGTTGTGGATGTCTAAAAATCATTTCTATTGAGATATTTTTTCCTTATTATAGTTTGATTATGCAGATTTTTGGGGAAAATCCTCAAAATTGGTCAAGTTGCTCTGGATTCTAAACAATCTGTATCGGCATCGGCCATGAAAAAACACGTATCAGTCCATTTATAATAGTAATTAACAAAGTATTATGTCTTTTGAATTATGCCACTTTTTTACCATATCATTAGAAATCCATGTGAAGTTATTCTTTTGTTTTGCAGTACTTTTTACAGTACTTTTTGCTGTGTCATGCCATTTAACAGTCTCTGCTCTGTGCACACTCTGCCCTCTGTGCCCACTAGATGTCCTAGTCTAGCTGACCCACTATTTCAAATGTCTACGTCTTTCCAGTCCTCCCCTCCACCTGTTTCTGCTTTTATTCTCTCCGTTATTATATATTAGTGACGGGACTTTCAGCTCCTTTGTGGGATCTGAATCTTTTGGATCTGTTCATGCCAAAGAGCCGTTCAAAAGACTAGCTCTTTTACTGTTTATTTCCACGAGAGAAGCCAATGTGAGAACGGATTTCCCTACAAACTAATCACAGAGAGAAATGACCGAGGCGTAAATGTGTTTAAAATGGGTCAAAGTGAAAGTGGGAGAGTGTTTTCCCTTTGGAGTTACGATGCCAAATGTGTTTTTTGGCTACAAATCTCTCACTTGTGATGGATGCTCTGTTTCTGTGCTGATTCTTGTGTTGATTTAACGTGAATCTGTACAAAAAATGCATAAAAATTAAAAAGAAAAATTACAAAATCCAAATGTTTACATAAAGGAACTGTTCAAAAGAGCCGTCTTGTTCACAAACATCACATCACTATTATGTCCCAGTGTTTCCCATTAATACAGGAGACTACGGTGGCCCCACAAAGTCTAAATACACGCTGGGATATATTGGAATAACAGAATTAGACTTGATCATAAGCTTTTAAAAGGGAGTACACACAAACATATAGGCAACAAGTGACATTTCTACTCCACAAATTGAATGTACCGCGTAATCTTAACCAAACTTCTGAGAAACACTGATTGTCCCGCTCCTATTGATCACAAATATAGCTGCTATGTTCACGGCCCATTATCTGCACAATGGGGCCGCTGAAACGTGTGATTGCAACAGTTTGGGTATTCAGGAGGTGCAGTAGCTGTCATTTTGGTCGAGAATTTTTCTGTGCTCAGTCAAGCCTTATTGAATCCTGGATCGATATCCATGTTCTCCAATTAGCACGTTGTGTTGAATAGAGAATGCAACATGCGGAAATCAATACGGCTGGTTTAACAGGACGGTGGGTTTGGGCAGCGGGTGCGTCCACGATGGGGCAGAACCAGAATGACCATAGCTGTTATAATGTTTGACAAAAATAAGGGATTTTAATGTTTTATTTCTTTAAGTCATATTTAACTGGGTAGAAATTTGGGGAAACAGCAATTTAGGGAAATAGTCTAGCAACAAAAGAGCATAACAAAGTAAAAATAGTAAAGTACTGTGCTTAAATAAAGTACAGACACCCAAAAGTTGTCCTTAAGTAAATTAATAGCTAATGAAGTGTTAATTAAGGTTGTATTTAAGTAGTTATTAAGCCTGAGTCATTATTAATTAAGTGTTTCTTCATGTTTTATTAAGGCTAAATGGGGTGTGGTTATTATAAAGTGTTACTGATACTTTTTACTTTTACTTCACTACATATAAGAGCAGGTATCTGTACTTACTACTACATTCCACTGCTACTAGGGCTGAAAAGTAAAGTATTTTGATAGCAGTTTGAGACGTGCTGAAAAGTTTGAGGGATTTATTTTTATCAAGGTCATAGTTGGAGCAAACAAAAATAAAATCAATAAAACCAGCTCGAAAAAAAAAGAAAAAAAGATTGATTCAGTTGTGTCTGTTGAACAAGATTTGGCACAAATCTGTATAAAAATTGGCACGAAATACTTTTAAAATGGATACTTTAATACTTTTACTTAAGTAGATTTTTTCATGTGATACTTTTACTCAGTATTTAAGTATTTTTTGCTCTGTTATCTGTATTTTAGTAACAAAACTGAGTACTGCTTCCAGCACACATGGATTTAAAGACTTCAGACTGTTCCATCCTTGTTATTTACATTATTTGTGGCATGACAGATTTATATTATGATAAAACATAATCTATTTGTGAACTCAAAGCAGGTAGAAGTGCTGCTTTTTCCACAGTGAAATGAATGAGCTGTCGATACGTCAGAAACCCCATAATCACAGGATTGATAAAGGTCATAAAGCCCCATCTGAAAATGAACAAATGAACAAATGAAGGATGAAATATAAAGGTGTGGTCATGATTGTGTGTCTGTTTCCTCTCACTGCTCAAAGCATCTCTTTACAGTATATTTAGCTACAGTCGAAATTTGGAAAAATCAATAAGGACTTGAAGGAGAAAAGAGGAAGCAATGTAGTTTGTGTTTTCATCTGAGCTCCAACTAAGCCATAATCCACCATCAAAGACTCAACGAAGATCTTTAGCGAAGGTAACAGAAAGTTATTGAGATAAAAGTAACAATAAGGAGAGTTTTGCAGGTATCTGAGCTTAACAATAACCCTGCAACATGTGGAGGGGGATAAGGGCATTAAGATATTTAGACTCTACTGTGGATTTGTGGATACACGTCAGTAAAGGCTGAGCAGAAAAACACACATTCATCACTTTTTATGCGTAATACATTTAGTTGTAGGTACTTTTACTACTGTTCTTTATGTTGCAACGTTGAAATTTCCCTATATGATCTGTACAAATAAAGGATCTCATACTTATTACTTACTACACACTCCACTGTGTTGATAAATCTTAATACACAGACCATAACCACTGCTTTGTTCTAGCACCAAAGCCACAAAAACCTGATACTTTCCAGACAAAAGAATACTTTCCAACAAGGTCTGATTATATACAGTAGAAAAAAGTACAATGAAAACAAAGGGCATATCCACAGTGACAGAGTATCCTCCAGGGCCAGAGCTGGTGTCTGCGCCACATAAAGAAAACATGTATGTGCCTCTGTACTGCAAATGTGTACTCAGGGGATCCAACCCTAGAGCCCACGCCACACACTGCATCAGGCTTTTCTTTACAGTGATAGAGAATGTACTTTTTGTGTATATTTTTTTAAGTTTAAATTGAATACTTTTGCTCTAACTGGTTCAAAGAAGTTGTAGTAGTAGCAGTAATAGCAGCAGTAGAGGTAGTAGTACTAGAAGCAGCAGTACTAGTGGTAGTAGTAATAGTAGCAGAAGTAGCAGCAGCAGTAGTAGTGGTAGTAGTAATAGTAGTAGAAGTAGCAGCAGCAGTAGTAGTAGTAGCAGTGTTAGTGGTAGTGGTAGTAGCAGTAGCAGTAGCAGTAGCAGTAGCAGTAGTACTAGAAGCAGCAGTAGTAGTGGTAGTAGTAATAGTAGTAGTAGTAGCAGTAGTAGTAGTAGTAGCAGCATCAACAGTAGCAATAGTAGTAGCAGCACTAGTAGCAGTAGTAGTAGTAGCAGCAGCAACAGTAGTAGCAGTAGTAGTAGCAATAGTAGTAGTAGCAGCACTAGTAGTAGTAGTAGTAGCAGCAGCAATAGTAGTAGTAGCAGTAGTAGTAGCAGTAGTAACAGTAGTAGTAGTAGCAGTAGTAATAACAGTAACAATAGCAGCAGTAGTATTAGTAGTAGTAGTAACAGTAGTAGTAGTAGCAGTAGTAGTAGTAGCAGTAGCAGTAGTAGTAGCAGTCGTAGTAGTAGCAGCAGTAGCAGTAGTAGTAGAAGCAGTAGCAATACCAGTAGTTGTACCTCATTTAGCATTACAGCAGATGCAGTAGTATAAGCAGTGATGATAGTACTGTATTAGTATAATTCTACAGGTCGGAGCATCTGAGTTTATCACATTTCTATTTTTATTTTTTTTATGATATATCGGCCATAGCAGAGACCAGAACTGAACGTGAATTCCTCAGTCATTATTTTAACCTCATGTTTGTGAGTATCATTATCATGTTTCAATCGTCTTAATATTATGCGTCAATAACTGTACTTGAGTAAAACTTTATCCATCGATGTCCTTTCCTCTCCTCCTACTTTCTCTCCTTCAAAATAGCAGCTCGTCCATAAATAAACGTGTTTGTACCAACAGGTTCGGCTCAGATTTCTCATTCTCCCACTTCGTATTGTGGTTCAATATTTCTCTGTTTACCTCTACAATGTCGGCAATAGGAGCTCCCTTCAATACAATTTTGTTTACGTAGGTTTGCTTTGCCTATAGTCCAGAGGTGGGACAGTCCCGTGATGAGTATGAAGAGACTCACATCACGCGGGGTTAGGTTTCCTGTCACCTTGCGACACTTGGCTTTTCTTGCACTGCTGTGACAGACTTCTCCATAATAAGGCAAGATGGTGGACACCGTCAAAAACACAAACAAGACCAAATGAGGATGCCTATGTACTCGAGTTGTCAAGTTGTTTTTTGCTAGAATTATACACAGGGCTGGATTTAAAAGAGAAAAGCGTAAGATTTGGTTATTTTAGTTGCTGTCTGGTGATATTCTCAGTGGGACATGGGCTGGGAGGGGCGCTGGGGCGGGCTAACTGTAACAACGTGCCTTGCTTCTGGAAAATGTAATTTTTTCACTTGATTAATGGCAGTGTGTATGATGTGTGAGGTGGGAAAGCAGGGCTGTACGCAATGCTCAATAAAAAGTTCACAAAATGGAGAGACTTACGGTTGGACATTGCTTTGGAAAATGCAGTGCTTAGTCATGCTCTGTTTCGCTTTAACTTTAAAGGTTCTATATTACACAAAATTGACTTTTGTGAGCTTTATAATGCTGTTACCTCCTCACAAACATCCCTGGAGTAGTGTTTTGTTTCATTCACACATGTCTGAGTAACCCTTTATTATCAGTGTGTCTACATCTCCAAAGCTCAAAATGCTCTGTTCCACCTTGTGATGTCATGAAGTGGTAGTTTTCAAGTTAACAGCTACATTTTACATTTAGATCAGTACAAATATTCCAAAAATTCCAGGGCTTTAATCATCCAAATGATTCTAGTGAAGGTGTATAGAGTTTTAAAACACATCGGAGCACTTCCTGTATTACCACATGATGACATCACAAGGTGGAACAGAGTGTTAAACATGTGTGAATGAAACAAAACACAACTCCAGGTCTGTTTTTGATCAGAAAACGACATAATATGCACTTTGTAAGATGTTGAACACTTAAATTCCTTATGTTTTATTTCTATATTGTAGGTCGATCTGTACAATTTAGGGAAAAATCTTACTGTGATTTTGATAGCGATTAGATTTAAGGGTTTTTTTTTCACATTTTAAACAATATTAATATTTGAGAGAAGACTTTAAAATGAATTGTGTAACTAATATAATAAGAAAAATAATAATAATAAGAAGAGAAGAATACAAAACAATTTGAAATCTATTTGTGGATTAGTCTAAACTACTTTTTTTTTTTTTTTAGTATTTATTTTACTCGTACATTCAAAATCAAACATTATTCAACTTGTATAAGGTTGTACATAATTCTATTCATTCATTTTGGCTAAATAGTACCAGCCTTTGTGATTTCAAAATGGCGACAGTTCAAATTACTATTTCAACCTGATTTTGATTATATTCCATTTTCTTTTCAGCCAACAGGTGGTCTTTAACTCCAGTAGAAACCCCTCAAAGTCAAATTGTACACACTGCCTTTTCGCTCTGGCTAAGACACCCTAATATTACGCTGAGGTACGCTAAAAGAGCCATCTCCGTAAACGCCATTACGATTCACATAAACAAAAAACAGCATTTTTAATAACCGCCCATTAGTTAAATCTGACACTTATGCCGTTACCGTGGAAACAGCGTGAAGCAAATCAATGGAAGTAATGTCACATGTGTGGGAGGACATTCGTAACCCCCCCTTCCCCGTAGCTCCTTATCGCACCCCTCCTCACCCTCTCACTGTGCTGCGGTTTGTCCTCACTTCCTCTCCTCTTCCCTCCCTCCGCCCTACCTCCATCCCTCTCCCTCTCTCCCCCTCGTAACATTTGCTTCTTGACAACCACTGCCAAAGGACTACTACACAGAGCGGGTGTAGCGGCACATTCCATCACTTTGAGAAGAATAAATAACAACTTTTTTTTATACGTTTTGGCATTCGGCGTCATGGCTTCTACTTGGGGATAGGTCTTTCCCCTGAGGATGTTGGACGTATTCAAAGTAGATCCTGAAACGCCGCAGAAGAAGAAGTGAAGAAGTTGGACAAAGTTTTCTCGTTGAGGACAGTGGTGCAAGTCCTCCGCCCCGGCTTGGAAGCGGCTGGGAAATGACAAACTTTTATGCCCACCATGTTGACTCTGGATGGGCTAGAGATGATCGCGGTGCTGGTTGTCATGGGTCTCTTCATCAAAGTCCTGGAGCAGTTTGGGATGTTTGAGCCGGTTGGTGGAGAAGGTAAAAGAGGAGCATGCAGTTTTAATCTTAAACTTTGAAATAATTTAGCTTATGATCAACTTTATGTATGACGTCTGTTTAAAAATGTGTTTTCGGAGGTATGGACTTTGTAAAACTTCCTCAGCCGGATTTGTCTGCAGTCTGCATCTCATACCAGTGAATTCAGATATTTTATAGTGTTTTTTTAGTCTTATTATTGTTATTATTAAGTTTAAAGTTTGTCAGTGCAAGTCTAATTGATCAGGCTGGCTCCCCAAACCACGTAACTGTAAATACCAATAGTCCTGACCCGTACATGACTGGACTGCAGTACTGGGCTAAAGGTTTCTGTTAACATTACAACTCTCTCTGTCTCTTTCTCCCTCTGTTTCACTTTGTCTCTCTTTCCCTATCTCTCTATCAATTTCTGACTCACACACAGGCACACGCACACATTGCGTTTCCATGCTTCTTGGGGACTTATATTCATTTCCTAGCGACTGATCCTAACCTTAACGTAGTCACTATTTGCAGAACGTTCACCTATTTTAACCTAAACGCATCTGGACTTGATGTGATAATAAAGCAGTTTTATTATCACGGGGAGGAGCCGGGACCCCGTGCGTACAGGTTTCAGTCCCCACATTGTGAAGAATACCCGTCTACACACGCACACACAAACACAGGAGTAACTTTAGCTGCGCATGGCCTCCCCCTGCCCCTGGGGTGTGTGCTTTTACCCTGTGATCAATAACACTATGGACAGAGTGGGTCTGAGTGCTGTGCAGAGGCGCTGGCTCACTGAGGGAATGTCAGGCTCTCTCTCATTAGCCTGTAGCCCTATACTGCTCTGATATATGGAAAGAACTCACCTGCTGGGAGTTGACAAGGCTTCACTGTGTCAACTAAACTGCATCAAATTAAAAGGGCACAGTTTGAGGATTGTAGTTTTTGGGGAATATGATGAGCTCTAATCTCAGAGTCAAAATAGTTGGATCCGTGAGAGATGATATAATGGATGAGATTGGGTTTACTTCTGGTGCAACAGCAACAGTCATAGTGTTACTCTGATTTGTAGCATTATTTTGTGGTCATTAGTTTATGCCAGATGCCCTTCCTCTCAGCACGATAGATAGTTTCTGAGCTGATTGACTGATATTTAGTACACAGTAATTACAAGTTGGTAAAATCAAATCAAAGTCAAATGAAAGTAGAAATGCCACAGCTGTCTGGACGTTTGTCGTCACAAGCCAGCTGCAAATGCCTGGGATCCAGAATATATGCACTTTTTCAATACTTTACGAAGATGTGAGTCTAGTCACTGGTGAATCTCCCTATTTTCAGATGATATTCAGATGATTGACAAGTGGATTAGCCAATCAGGGACATGCATGGTCCATATCAAAACAAATATGGCTGCTTATGGTATAAAAAGAAAGGAAAATGTTCTCAAACGGGACTGTTCTTTGACTTCTGCAGAGTCAAAGAGCAAACCACTTAACTGTGTAAGTCTGAGGTGAGAGAAATATCATTTTGTTTGTAGATGATACGTGACCAATGAGCTTCTTTGTTTCACATGTGTCACTGAAAAAACAAATCTCCAAATGTTTTGTTCTGGCACGAGGCATGACTGAGGCTGTGGGGACCAGACTGAGATCCCTCTATATAAAAAACACAGAAATATTATCCTGGATTTGCCAACAGCCCTAAGCTTGGACAAACGAAAACATATTTATAAAAACAAGTTGTTATGCAAATCACTGCAAGCAAAGATAGACATCAGTTGGACCGACATGTTTACAGCTCTTATTAGACTCTTTAATTCAGAGGTGTAAATAACTTTTATTGTTCAACACCCCCACCAAAACTTTCCCCATCCCTCATTTGGCCTGCCTGTCTTATCTGGATGACCCACGTTGTCTCCAGACCTCTTTACACTTCCTTATCTGGGCCTCCTTAGTGACAAAAAGAGATTGGATTCTTATCTCCCTGCAGATGATAAGACTCCCTCATACCTTAAACCTATTCCTCTGTGGCCATCTGTGGACTTAGTTTGATCCTAATGACGTAACAGTGTTTTCCATCTTATCTGATAAATGATTCAAGTATTAAAGCAGGCCTTATCCAAACCCTTATTTTAAATTACAAACATGATATGAATGTTGATATGAGGAGGCCAATTTCTTTGATGCACCTGGTGAAGTGGCTTTGTTTTACAGTCGTGCACCAATAATTAATGTTTGGACAATGCACTCGGAAAAAACAAGAGTACATTTAAATGCTATTAGGCTGTTTGCATCAGTCTTCTGCATGCTTTGCCTATTCTTTATGGAAAACTGAAGCCTTAAATTGTGCGTGTGTGTGCGTGTGTGTGCGTGTGTATGCGTGCCAGCTCCCCTATGAGTACTTAAGATAATGAATTTTCTGTTTAATGGACGAACTGACTTCAGAAGGCCAAAAGTATTACACATAGTATCTGCAAGATCAGAGATGGCTTGGGACCAAAGAGCTTATACTGTCTTAATGTATATAACATACGATTACTTTCATTTGTACAAGTTGAGATTTTGTTCTGTCATTTTGATCCACGTAGCACTTAAAAGTAACATTATCCACCATTTTCTTTAACCTGACACTAGTTAAAAAGTCAGATTAATGGGTAGAATAAAGAAAGTTATGATGACATCTAACTGATTGGGTTGGAGCATTAGGAAAACTGCAGCTCTGTGTGAATGGCCTTGTCTGCAGTGTAGTGGGTGAAAAAACACAAGTCTTTTCATCAGACAGGAGCGTTTGTTTATCTGCTTTACATGTTTCGATTTCTATGTCTGAAGCCTTCCGCAGAAGTGTCACGTGATGGTGTAGTGACGACATGTAGGCTGTGTAAAGGAAATTAAAATATTGTGTGATTATTTTACCTTTTAGAATTCACCTGGTCTTGTAACTAAAACTCATTTGGTTTGGTGGTCAAAGACAGTGTTAGAAAACCTTTCGTGTAAACCCTTTTGTTCCCTTTTGGCTGCTAATCTTAAGATGTGTTTGTAATATAAGTGAAGATAGATGCAATCAGACCGTACAATTGGCTTTCAGATCCCTCTCCTTTGAAATGTATCACACGTTGTATTGTATTGACTCCACATTACATCCTGAAGCTCGTCTGGCCACACCTCAGTAAGAGTGTCACATCCTTACTTTGAAATATATGTCCTCTGGTTCATCTCAAACTATATAAACCTGGTGAGTTCCTTCATTCGGGGTCTGACGTTAGGGGGAGATGCTGACGGACCTATTTCTTGCAAGAAATAAACTCTTGTCTTTGCTTCAACGTTCATCAGAGCCTGCAAAAGGAGTCTTATTTCCACAACAGGCTGCTTTACTTAGTTTTTCCAGACGGTAGGGGAAGCTTACGCCCCCTACTGCCTGACGCTTTCCCCAGGACGGCATCCCATGTGTGTGATAAAGCGTATGCTCCCTCATCACGATTCATGCTCCTTGTACCTCATTTGCGGATCTCGATGGCTTCTCTGATCCAGCGCTGGTATCTGTTTCAGTGTGGATAAGCCTGGGATTGCTCCAGTCCATGATGTAGTTTTTTCTCTTGTGATGGTTGGATATGGCTGATTTTAGATGTTCTTGCTCAGGGGGTTGATGTTGATGAAGTATGTGCTAAAGTAAAGTATGTATGTGCGGTGGCATCAAACTAGTGACTGTAAAGCAGCTGTTTATCAATACTAATGTTCGTTTCTATGTTTGTTAGAGACATTACATTGACCTTTACTGTTACTTCTTGCCTAACTTTAACCACACACTAATTTTAAGCCATGTTTGAACTTTGAATCATGTTGTAATCTAGTAACAACGAAGGATTAATGTCACGAAGACCTGAATTTTGTCCGCATAAGGGAGGCACGGCTCCAGAATTAAGTCTGTATATAGATAGCCCCTACGATGTGGTAAATACCCGCCCACACATGTTTGTTAGTGCAGTGAATGAATGAAGAGGTGTAGCGTGTCATGTTTACATACTTCCCCAGACCATTTCAAGTCGATGTTTAGTTAAGTACTTAGGATTTCTCTGTTGGGGAATCTAAAGTATGGTTGGAGATAGCTGACTTAACAATCGTATATATCTAGGAGGTCGGCAATGTTGACCAAAATGAATATCTCACCATTTTATTGGATTATCTTTGTGACATTAATCAGATGACAGTTTGCAGTTCACCAGATTTAGCTTAAAAATTCCTGTAAATATCTGAGGTTGCGGAAGTATTGTGCAAACAGTGATTAGACTGCATAAATAAATATTAAAGTGCAGTGCAAAGTCTCTACCTGTTAGCAAGATTATGCAAGTATGTAAACAACAATATTGATATTATCGGCTTTATATATACACACACTTACACTGTACACAATTAACTAGTTGATGTCCTTATTAGCTTGGATCGTGTCTTGTGACAGATGAGCTGACTGTGTTGTACTGCATCTATAGAATGGAGTAATGTGATGACAGTGGTGGCAGCGTGCCATGTGCAGAGCTGTCACTTTCACTCCTTGATGTCCAAATAAATTGAAGTGGTGTCTGATGTGATGGACTCCTCAAAGTCATGGACATGCTACAGTGGCTTCTGCTAGTTCATCACTTCTGGTTTTGGAATACGCTTTATATTTAACTGCCATGTCAATGCGTATATGATGAACGGGAGACATAAAGCTTCAGGAAGTCACATTAATTATCTCAATTATAAGTGAGCCATATAGAGACTTGTCCATATTGTGAATGCCGTTTTGAAGATCTGCAAAATTTGAATGTTGGGTACATAATTTATTTTTAAAAAAAGGAAAAATGCTGCAAAAATCGCTAATAAAAATGGATAAAACCTGCCACACACTACAGGATAATTTGACTTAGGACCCAATTTGCTTCTCTCTGACTTGAAGGAGGCGTGACCCGACATTGGAAACTTGTGTATGATGTTGAATCAGCTGTGTTCCTCGTGTGTGGTTTCAGTGATTCTGAGCTGCTCTGTCATATCACAACCACAAAACATCAACACTACTGCACCAGCCAATAAAACAGAGTGTCAGGGGCAGTCAGAGTGATGGACACAGACGCACAAGATACAAACTCAGGAAATTGTGAAAATAACTCAACTTTATTACTCACCTCTCAGTTGTAAAGTTAAACTACATAATTCTCATCCGTATTATCCCTTCGAATCTGTCCTCTGCAAGTAGCGATGCTGAGTCCACAAAGCAGATAATAATCCGGTTTGAAGCGTTTGTTAAAAGTAAAAAGGCGACAGTAGATCCTCACGTGTGTCTGTTTACATGAATCCACGCTGTGAGGATCTGGGTGAAGCTGCTGCTACAGTAAACACGACTCTACTTCTTGTGTTGTTTATTGCCGGCCTTCTGTGGATTAAAAGCATTTATCTGAACTACAGCACCACATTTCACAAATAATAACACAGTTTTGACTTGCATCTAAAGCAGAAGTGCTGAAGTTTGATCTTTTGTTGTTTTATTCTACATAGGAAACAGCAGAAGAACTTTTAGCTTGTGGTGTACGGTCTCTTCATATCCCATTGCAGCTTTTGCGCTCGGCGATTTAAGATCTTATCTGATTCTCCTCGTGTCTATGGTCTGAGTTTTGTCGCACGTTTAAAAATTGTTGAAGACTAACCTGTGGTGTGTCTAACAGAACTTTGGCCTTCTTTAAAGTAGGGAATAAAGTGATATATCTGCACTTTTATGGGTGATTTACAGTCCTGTCACATTTGCCTGATACTCAAACCTCAACGATTACATTTAAAGACTTTTCCTGGATTGCCAAAATGTCGAGATATACATTTTTGTCAATAACGTCAATCCCTAGTCTCAAGTAAGATTTGTCTGTCTGTTTGTTTGTTGGCAAGACAACTGAAAAGTATGTGACATTTTACAGAGAGCCAACAAACCGGAGATAAGGTCAAATACTTCATAAAGGACTGTGCTGTCAGAGTCATTAAAACTGCATTGGACGCTAATGAGCACACATAACATTAAAAGTACGTATATGACAAAATCGATATTGATGAGAAACTAAAACCCTTTAAGTTTTAGACTTTGAATGTTGAGGTGGTGTGCTCTGAAGACTTCCATGTCCATTAGGAACAACATCAGTTTTCTGTAAACAACGAGGCTCAACGTATTATTTTGATGCTAAAAGGAAATTTGGCAATGATCCGCTGTGCGTGTGTGTGCCAGTGTGTGTGTGCGTTCCAGTGTGAGTGAGTGTGTTTGAAGTAAGTGCCGTTATAATGCTCTGTGAGTGAGTGAGTGAACACACACACACAGCGTAAAGTGTAATTGTCCTTCAGTAGAGTCCAGCTAATGGAGAGTGCTGTGTGTCTTCATATTAATATGGGGACATAAATTTTACTTTACGTCACTAAAGACTTTTAGTTACCTTATCAAAAATGACACGCACACAGGGTAGTTCATTGGATTTTGTTTCTGAAACTCCTGAACTGAACCCTGTCAGAACAAAAGAAGCAACTGTGATGAGCGGCAAAAAGTATTCACTCTAAGATCAAGATTAATGACTGTATTCATTATTCCAAACACTGGTGCATGGCAGGGAGTGAGTGACACAGCAGTAGCACACTATGGGGGGTAATTCGGGGTCGGATGTCGGCAGATTCTGTGAAGTGTGCCTTTTTATAACTTTCTGACAAAACATTCAATTTTTTTTTTTTTTTAAATGGTGAATCTATTGCCTGTAGCATTGTCTAGTATTGTCTAGACTGTGAGTGACTCCGGCTCCTCAGTTCTCATTTTATTTGATCTCCGTGGCGCATTGTCTCTGTTGATCAGTCCTTTTAAATCGTCTACAGGCAGAAATGGGTTTTCAAGACAGAGTTCTGAAGTGATTTATCTATCTCCTACCTAAATAGTAGATCTTTTCAGTCAAAATGAACAATTCTGTGTCCTCTCCTGCTCCCATGTGGTATTCCCCAGGGCTCCATTTTAGCCCCTCTTTTATTCTCTCTGTACTTGGATCTATCCTCAAGAAACATAATGTCCAATATCATCTGTATGCTGATGACTCTTTTATTTATATTTACCAGTTTCTGAGCGAGACAGTTCCCCTATAACAAATCTTCATAAACGCTTAGAAGACGTCAAATGCTGCCCGTCAAACCATTTCCTACAGCTAAATAAAAACAAAACAGAGGTGATTTGATTTAGGCCCCACAAATCACTTGAAAAATGTTCTTGGCCCATTGTCTGTCAGTCTTCATAGTTCAGCCAGAAATCTTGTGTTTTATCTTGACGTCTCCCTAAAGTTCGAAAAAACAAATAAGTAATGTTATTAGAGGCAGTTTCTTCCGACTCCGTCTATAGCTAAATCAATAACTACCAGGTTGGACCACTGCAGCTCTCAAACACCAGCATCGGCAGATTACAGCTTGTCGAAAACGCGGCAGACAGGTTTTTAACAGGTACTAAAAAAGAGACCACATCACCCCAGGTTTAGCTCAGCGGCTTTGGCTGTCAGGGGAGTTTAGAATAGATTTTAAGATGCTAGATGTTACTATTTGTTTTAAAGTTCTTAATGATGCTGCCCCATGTTACCTGTCTGATCTCTCGGCTCCTTACTCAGTCTCTCTGGCCCTCAGATCAACCTCCCAGCACTTACAGAGTGTTCCTCCATCCTTTTTCAAAACCAAAGGCGATAAACAATGTCTGTTATTGCCCTGAAACTTTGGAAAAGCTCTTGATCCGTGTAAAGAATGCCACATCCGTTGATCATTTTAAAACTTTATTGAAGACTCACCTCTATGATCTGGCTTTTAACTAGTGCTACGACTTTACTAGTGTCTGGTTGTTGTTCTTATATCTTTGTACTGTATTTTCTGTGAAGCTTTGGTACTTTGGTCTGTTGTTTTTAATCGTGCTATACAAATAAAGTGGCTTGGCTTGGCTACTGTTCTGTGTAAACTCTGTGAACCTACATAGCTGCACATACATCAACTTTATGTCCTTGTTTGAAAGCTATTTTATCTGCACATTTACGGTCTTTTATTTTTTATAGCTGCTCAATAATCGAATTTTGCATCACTCCAAGACAATAGTTGCAATGATTTTTTGATGCGTCCAATCCATACATGTTTTATTTTATTGTTTATTTGAATAGGAACAGATAAAACAAACATAGATTAACAGTTCAGTAATCATATGAGGCTATCCGGGCTTTATAGCTTAGTTTATAGACTAATTCGCAAAACCAGTCCTCAGAAGAGCTTTTAAAATGCTTTAAATTGGCAAATCTGATCACGTCTTTTTTCTATACCCCTCATCACCTTGATCTACAAACACTTTAATGCCACCAAAATCTCTCCGGTTGAAAAATAATGACAAGATGCGAGAGTGATCGTGCCAATACAGTCATATAATCGTGTGTGGTGTGGCAATTTCTTCAACAAGTGCTGCACTCGCCGAGCTTTGTTCACGATAATGAATGTGTTGACCGTGTCTGTGTCCTAGTTGTCCTTGTGATGGGTAGCCAGCCAGAAGATGAGAGGCCGGGGCACTGGGGGATCAAACCAGAGATACTTAATACACGCTCCCAATCCCTAGCCATCGTCTGTGGTTCAGTCTCACCTCTTCTCTCGATGCAGCTGCCAAGTGTGAGAGAGGCGGTGCACTGTAAAAAAAAAAAAGCATCTGTCTGCAAAGAGAAGGACAATATTGAGAATTTAAATAATGAGCTCATGCCTAAAGGGCCCATTTTACGCTATTTTCTGATGCTATAATGTTGTTTCCTCATCAAAAACATACCTGGAGTTGTGTTTAGTTTCATTCACACATCTTTAGCACACTCTCTTCAGCCCTGAACTAAAGGTAAAATGGAGTTGGTAACTTGAAAACTGTTGCTTTATGAGATCACAAGGAGGAACAGAGCATTTTGAGCTTTGGAGATGTAGACAGACTGATAATAAAGTGTTACTCAAACATGTGTGAATGAAACAAAACACAACTCCAGGTCTGTTTTTGAGGAAGTAACAACATTATAACATGATTTAAAGCTCACAAGAACCAATTTTGAGTAATATAGGACCTTTAAATGGTGCCACGTATTCCACTTTGTCAGTTGTTCTTTCATTTATTAACTGTTGATTATAAGCAGGTGAAATTGGTGAATGTTAAATAGGAGAAATCAACAGACAGGTCAGAAGTACATGGATATCAATTGACAAACAGTTACGCAAACAGTTCATCCATATCAGTTTGTAACGTGTATGTATCTATAACATTACTGTAATTAATGAGCTTGCATTTCTTGTATTGTCTTATTTTTGGACTGGATAGTTAAACCAAATTTGAATGTTTTTGAGTGTAAGAGTCTATGATCAGCTTGGGTCTTTTTATCTGAGACATCTACAGCTAATCCTCTGTCAGTAAAAGTTTGGTCTGAAGCAGAGTTCAGACTTTGGAGGAATAAATTGGGCTATTTTTAGTTGTCTTGTTGATGTTCATGAAATCAATACTTAAAGTTTTATTTAGTTTTTTAAAAGAAAAACTTCAGATTGAATAGAAAAGGCTCAAACAATACAAGGAAAATAGTTGTTGTTTTTTTGTTTTGGTTTCATTTGTGTGCCATATCGTGCAGCCCGTTGGATGCTACAGGTGTCGAGCGATGTGCTAACGGGCTTTATTTTTACAGTACTCATTTGTGTGCGAGCTCTCAATGAGAAGTTCAGCTTAAGTTGTGTTTGAAGTGCCTCTTTCTTCCTCTTCATTATCGACCAGCTCAGGATGTTTACCTGATTTGGCTCCTGGCAGGATGCTGAGGAGCAGAGTGTTTATGATTCGATGGAAAAAAGCTTGAGAGAATGTTGCTTTGGAATGATGCAAACTCGATTTGGATTGACGCCTTTGCACCCATTTGGCTCAAAAAGCATCCTTAAAAATACCTCTGAGTGGCGGTGCGCTTCGTATCTAATATAATGTTCCATATGGGCGCATTATATAACTCAAAAACAGGCTGCTCTATATGATCGTGGCTGTTAATGGCTTGTGATCTGTCATTACCCTCCCACTGTTAGACTAGTCACTGGACTTGAATTTCAATGAAGGACGCTAAGAAAAGGGAAAGGAATACAGGCTGGAGGTGAACTTGTAAACAGCACTGCACACAGCCTAAGCTCTACTGCCCTCTACAGGCGAGAATGTTGAATTCACTAACATACATGCACAATTTTCTGCTCCATAACTTTTATCAATGACTTTTAGCATAAAGCTTAAACATTTAAAAGAGTTTAACTGCAGTTTTGTACCTGTTTTTCTCAGCTGTTCCACTCTTTTATACACTTATTAGCCGCTCCCTGTGAAAAAAATAAAAAATAAAAAATAAGGCATGATTAGAATTTAAAAAGAACTCTCACTTCCCACTTCCCTTTCATTTTCTCCTTTTTTTTGCAGTATTAAAAATACCCCAAATTAATGATCTATGCAAATGGGTTCTTCTTTCACGTATCTAATTGGAAACACACTAGCCAATTTTGAGCCCCATTTGTCAGTGACCTCCGCTGGGTCTCCTTCACACAGACTCCCCCCGTCTCCTCTCCTCCCCTCCCTCGTGTTAGACATTTTAATCAGTTTTGAGAGGAATAATTGCTCAGGTAGACGTCTAAATATGGCTGTATTTCAATTAGCTGGGGTGTCTGGCTGTAGGCAAAATCTGCCACACACAGTAATCTGCAGAGAACGATGAAGCTAACGTTTCATTACTGTACCTGTGTGACTGATGCCAACGTGCTTTTCCAGTAAGTGAATGTTTGTAATATCGAGTTCAGTGTCTCTGAGGGGAGATAAGAGTGACAAGTGTTTTTTTTGTGGCTTTGTTTTGAAGTCATTTTACAAGTATGGCTCCGGTGTAACTAAAAGGAAGACTGTGTATAGATAAATTGACAAATATGACTTGTTTTTGCAAAGATGATCCAATTTCAGGCACCAACGGTCAGGAATGAAACAGATGAAGGAACATTTATTTGTTGACTCGTGTGAAGTCTATATATGTTTTGCTTTGCCAGTTACATGTGCAGGTATTTATCAAGCAGAAAAAAATAAGTAAAATGACACAAATACTTGGATGGATGGTAACAGTAATGCAATTCTTCTAACAAAAACTAAGCTCATTTATCTTTAGCTTTCACACAGGTATTGCATCAATATATCCACTTTGCCCTAAAAGTCACCCAGTCTCTATTTTAAGGGTGTGAATGCTGTATACATGACACAGTGGGGTCAAAGGTCATCACCATAACCTAGTCTACAGATCACACTTCTACCGCTGACATCTCAGGTATAACTTTGTGACTGTAACTGTGTTTGAAAGTTTAGTCGCCTGTAAGAATGTTTGTTTCCGGTGTAAGCGTCAAAGAGGATAAAGTCAGAAGAGTTTAATGAGTTCCACACAGGTAAAGTGAACAATGAAGCAACAAACTCTCTGGAAAGGATAGAAGAGAGTCCTGAGATGTGCATGTTAACAGCTTTTACAGTTTTTTTAGGCAAAGTCTCACAGTGAGGGTCACGCATTCCTGAGATGTGGCTATAACCAAAACGACCAGAACTTAGGTGTTATCTTCTTGTCCACATGTGCTTGTAAGCCCCCACGCTCGTCTCCATGGTGTCCCGGTGATCCCCCGTGCATTACATATCTGCTGGTGCGCATGTGTTATTTACTTTAGCATTAGTAAATCAAGATACCAGTTTGGTGTAGTGCTGCACTGCTACAAAAATACAGGCCTTAATATGTCAGTGTAAAAGTGTATTTTGATAATGTGCCCAGCAAAGACTGTGTAAAGAAGTGGACTTGTCAAATGAAGCTAATCAAGGCTAGCAGTTATAGGAGCGAATTTGGCGACAATTTCCATATTTGGAATTCCGACTGTGAGTATCATAGCAACCAAAGAGTCAATCAGGAGCGAGGCTGTTGGAGTTAACGCCGCTTCCCACCCTTACCATTAGAGCGACCTCAAGGAAAGAAGGTGCCTGATTTGTCTATTAATGTTCACATCTTGATTTACGGACACAATAGCAAAATAAAAACACCAGGATCATGTAGAGCGTGTTAATACGAACATTTTAAAACCAAAATGATGAGTCTGACAGCAGCAGTTATGGAGAGAGGCATGACAGTTTTTCAATAGAAAGTGAATTGGAGCCAAACAATGGAGCTGGAAGCGCGCCCATGCTCACTTTATATTTGGAACGTGGTGGCTAGCAGGTTAGCTATGTCCATTTATATATATATATACAGTCTATGGTACCCACAGAGGTGTTCAGACTGTATCTCATATTGTCGTTGTAGTTCGTAGAGTTGAGATACTTGTGATAATTGTGCATAGCCAGAAAAAGCCAAAGGTAACACTGTAAATCAGAGATGAGTGAAAACATCAATTATTACTAGACACAACTATTTATGTGATTGTACGGGCAGAAAAAAGTTGGTTTTGGAGGTAAAAAAAAAACATGCTATAAAATGCAAAAAACATGCTATAAAATGCATGTGATTCTTGAATATTTCAGTGATCTCTCTGATGCCAAATGCTCTCGGACAGGTTTAAAATATGCACGGAATCTTGATTTTTAGAAAGACATAGCAAATCTAATTATATTCTTTGTCAGAATAGTTGAGCCCTTAACCCAATTAAATGGCCCATATTACACTATTTTCTCATCTGCGTTATAATGTTTCCTCATCACAAACAGACCTGGAGTTGTGTTTTGTTTCATTCACACATTTTTAACACACAAATCCTGCATAGTTATATCACTCTCAAATAGAAAACACTCTGTTCCACCTTGTGATGTCATGTGGCAATACAGGAAGTGATCTTATACAACTCTCAGGTAATGTAATTTAATCTAAACTCCATTCACAATAAGGAGTAAGGCCTGTCCTGAAAGTTTTAGCTCCATTTTCATCATTTACTAGGTACTTGGTATAAATAACTCAAACTGAAAACACATTAAAAGCAGATAAACATCCTCAGTGTTTAAAATAGATTCTACAGTTGCTCTTTTGCCTCTGGGTGAACTTGCCAGTGATCTGATATTGGCAGCTGAGGACTCTCTCGCTCTCTCCATACTCCATACTTTGGCTTTGGTACACAGGGCATGTTCTGGACAGATTTTCCTTGTGGCGTTGAGTGTGGTGATGTGAGAGCATTAGTTACACTCATGGGAGACTGCCACATCTGGAGTGTGTCCACCGGAGCCACTGGGTCAGATGTTTGGCCTCTCTGTCGTCATGGCTCCCGTCTGCTGCTCTTAACTCTTTCACTTTATTTGTCAATCTTTTTTTACGTTCAAAATCGCTCGCATTTTGTACTTGTTTTAGTGATGGCTCAGTCAATATGTTTCCTGGCAGAGATGTAGCACCAGATTTTGGGCCCTGGGTAAAACTTATCTACATGTTGTCAAATGAAAATTGGCCATTATAGATTTAGTGAAGGGCCCCTCCCTGAACTGGGACCTAGGTGAACGGTGCTCTTTACCTCCCCAGTCCGATGCTCCTCTTCCCTCTTTCCTGATATCAGTGCTACTTTGAACATTTTTTTTTTCTTTTTAATCATTTTCTTTTTAATCATTTTTGCTATTTGAGAATGCTGTTAATATTCACTCTGTTATTAACTGTATTAATAACAATGGGGGGGGAAAGTATTACATTTTGCTAAATAAAAGTACAGACACCAGAGCAAAAAAGTACTCAAGTAAAAGTATCACATGAAAAAATCTACTTAAGTACAAAGTATTATGGTACCTGATATAAACATTTACTTAAAGAGTAAAAAGTAAAAGTATTTCACGCTGATTTTGGGTGATTATGATAAAGATTTGTGTTGAATTTTGTTCAACATAAACAATTGAATCAATTTTATTTTATTTTTTTTTATTTTATTTGTACTTTTTTTTGTTTGGTCAAATTATGAAGTTGATAAAAATAAACCGCTCAGCCTTTTCAGCAGGTCTCAAACAATAATTAAAAAAAATACTTACTTTTCAGTCCAGTTCAAAAATGTAATGGGGCAGAAAGTACAAATACCTGCTCTCAAATGTAGTGAAGTAAAGGTAAAAAGTACCCACTTACTACTACTACTTTGTTATGTTTCACCACTGATTAATATTCACTCTGAAACCCAAACTTGCTACTCAATATTTCATCTTTAAAAGTTACTTTTTTTTTTTACCAAGTTTAGGCAGATCAAACATTTAATTTAATAGTTAATTATATCTGAAATGAATAATATAAGTAATAACGATATCTCACAGTGTAGTCCAGCATTGTAGGGAATTATTTACCCACAGACTCTGAAACTTCTCTTTAATGTTCCCTGGTACGAGTAAAACCACAATCGCATGTTTTTCTGTATTCACTCACTATCTCTCTACTTCTTTCGGCTACTTTTTCTCCTGCCCAAATACACCTCCTCTGTTCTCTCTCTCTCTTCCTCCTCCATTCATCACAGTGTTGCATTCACAGTCAGTGTTATTTCCAGGTGCCGCCCATCTCTCATCTATCTTTTGTACTTCTCCACAACTCCACCTCTCCCTCACTACTCCTCTCCTTTCAGTCAGTCCCATCAGTGACCCAATTAAATGTGGGGAGGGGATGCGCCAGTGTGGTGGAGTAACGAGGTAAAGCGTACACGGCGACAAAGACACGGGAGGGAGGAGAGGACAGTTAGCCTGACTTTGACTCCGAGTGGATGGGAGCCGCCTAAGAACGCACCAAACAACTGCTGTGGACTTGCCAAGAGGATGCTGGTGAGGCATTGGCCCCAACTTTTACCTGTAACTTAAACAACGTGTGACAGGCAGCGAAAGGAGGCGGACATCAATGGTGGGGGAGGTTGAGGAGGGGAAGAGGAGTGGAGTGGAGCGGACCAGGCGACACTTCTGCTCCCACACAGTGAAGATGGAGATACAGCGGGAATAACAATTTTCCGAGCGAGGATGGCAGTATAGCGGGAGGGAGCTGCTGAAGGCGCAGGCTGCAGTCCCAGGAGGAGAGGTACAGGGCTTTCACCTGAGGACAAGGATCCCGTTTAAGGATGCATCTGTTCTTCCAGGAAAAATGGGAAGTGGAGGGGCTGCAGACTCTGGGTATCCTCTTGGTCGTATGCAGTTCGTTAAAACTTATGCACTTTCTCGGGCTTATCGATTTGTCTGTGGAAGGTAAGAAACAGGGAGACATTGAAAGGATTCATTAAGCAGGAGAAGTCGTGCTTACTTATGTTTTTCCCTGGCCTAATTTTCAGTTTTGTCACGTCTATTTATGGACTTCTGAAGTGGCACATCATTTTTGGATCGAGCCCTGTCCACCATCAAGGAATTTCTTACGATTTTTTCATTGTTTTGTTTTGCTCATTCATTCAGGATCAGTCATTTCAAACCACTACAGACACTTATGCAATAATGCTCTCCAAGGAGTTGTGGAAAGTGTGGCAAAATACAGTGACGTCAGTTGCGTTATATCTGCATGGTTTCACGTTTAGACTGAACGGGGCAGAGAATGATCGTTTTTTGTTTTTGCGCATATTCTATAGCTTTCATAAGTCTGAGGAAGTTGGGTTCATTTAAGGTTGTGAAGATGAAAGCCATCTTGATTTTTTTCTTTTTTTTTATGACAAAATGTGCACTGGTCTATGCAGCTCAGGATCAGACGTCAAAAAGTTTACGCTACCGGCCACACGTGCAAAATGTGCATAGAGATACATTAACCAAAACAATACAAAAAGTAAATTAAAGAACTGCAGTGCTGCGTCACTACTTGTACCACTATAGTGTCAGAATACTTGAATGCTAAATAGTAGTAGTAGTAATTTGCATGTTAAAATATCCTTTTATGCTATGATATGTAAGAAAACAGTGCTGAGCTCTTCTATTTTATCTTGTTCCTAGTCATTACTGTCGCATTAATGAAACTGAACACATGCAAGATCGTAGTACTATTGTCCTATCAGCCACCAGCCACTACAAACCAATAATACAATCTCAGTTATGTTTTTATTATTAACACTTAGTGTCTTTGTACCTACACACACATATGAAGAAATTATTTTGAGATTTGTTATAACAGAATTATGTCTCTAAACCTGTTCAAGGAAGGTGCAAGTTCAGAACACATCATTATACTGCTAGAGAAATATACAACATATATTCATCCACCTGATGTGTGTTGTGTCTGTTAAACCTGTCATGTTAACAAATGTTTAAATATATCGCTGAAGAAAATATAGGCGATAAACGATAATGTTGAAACTAATTTATGCCATTGACCAGGGGTGGCGCCAGAGGGAGTTTAAAGGGCACTAGCCTCCCCTATAATGGCCAATGCACCCCCGTAGCTCCTCTAAAGATTTCTCCTACACTTTCATAAACATCCAGTCTAAAAATGTTGTTCAAAATGAGACTCCAATAATTAGAATTCGATATTAGCTTTTATAAATCACTATAGAGGCTAACTACATTTAAACTTGTGTAAAACTGCAAAGCAAACACAGTAAAGGGTATCGTTAAAAGGCTCTAAATTAACATGTTAAGTGAGCACCGCCTTAGCGCTTCCAACAAAAAATGTCTGGGACCACCCCTGCCACTGACACAGTAACTCTAAAGAAGTATCCCCAAAAAACTATTTTAAATGCACGATATGATAATAAAACTTAAACAAAAGCAGAATGAAACACTTTAGTAGTTAGCTTGTATCTATAATCAGTCATATAAGTTATTTATTCAAGCGTCCACAGCTCAAATATAATGGTAAAACAGGAAAAATAACAAAAAAGTACATCATTAGTACTAAGAAAAAGTACCTGCGTAAATATTGAGCCCCCAAAATGATTGTTCCATCTAATGTAAACATATATCGGTATAGTATTTATCGTAACAGGCCCAGTCTCGGTATCTTTAGAGAAAATGCTAATTAAATCTGTATTTTATTCCATGGTGCGATAATGAGATGATTGACAACTGCATGTGACCAAATACAAAAACTCCTTGTGCATGCTAATCTAACTTATATCAGCACTGGGAAAATGACAAGGTGACATAGAAATGACACGATAGATGGACTGTCAGGCCTGCAAGAAATCAGGTTACTCCCACTGTGATCAAACATATTCACGAGATGGACTGGGCCAAGAAAACATCACAAAGAAAGAATAAATTTCATCAGCCCAAGACCAAAAATACAACGAAGAAACAGGCCCAAACATATCAGAGAAGTGACAGATCGCAGTGATCTACGGAGGCGCTGCACCAGAGTCTTTCCTATTGTTTTTGCGAGGTGGACTACATCTGTCAAATATTCTGGGTCGGTAATAGCACTATTTCATTCAAGAACGTACATATTTCAATCTTGAAAATTCAAATGATCATGATTTATTAAAAACGTTGTAGATATTGGAAAGTTGATTGAACTGGCCTAAGTTGACTTATCAGTTAGTGGTTATGTCAGTCTTTAGTTCTGTGGTATATTTGTTTAAAAACAGCTCAGTTAGGAACATTTTGGACATGGTTCCCTGTAATTCATCAACGCACAAGTGGTTTTCCTTCTTCCATCCTGAACCACCTGTTGTCACATAATAGAAATGATAGAAATGTATTAAAAGATTATTAACGTAACTGATATTTGTGATTATACAGGTCACGAGTAGCAGAGGTGGGGACTTGCACGTCGTAACTTGGACTCGAGTCAGACTTGAGTTACTATTGTGGTGATTTGAATCTTGACTTAAAACTAAGATGTGGACTAGATTTGGACTTGAGGGTCAGTGAGGACTTGACTTAGGCTTAAGGGTCAGTGAGGACTTGACTTAGACTTAAGGGTCAGTGAGGACTTGACTTAGGCTTAAGGGTCAGTGAGGACTTGACTTGGACTTGAGGGTCAGTGAGGACTTGACTTAGACTTAAGGGTCAGTGAGGACTTGACTTAGGCTTAAGGGTCAGTGAGGACTTGACTTAGACTTAAGGGTCAGTGAGTCGGGACTTGGCTTAGACTTAAGGGTCAGTGAGGACTTGACTTAGACTTAAGGGTCAGTGAGGACTTGACTTAGACTTAAGGGTCAGTGAGTCGGGACTTGGCTTAGACCTGTCTCCTCAAATAAATCTATCAAAAATCTATCAGAATTATAAATAACACTCTTCTCTGCTTAATTAAAAGGACACAAACTGGAACATGTCCCTCCGGCTTCTCTATTTGTGTTTTTTAAGAAGGACCATGGACCAGGAAAAAATCATATAAACTGCAAAAATACAAGCTGTATTTGGAAGTTCGGTTTAAAGACTTGAAAGGACTTGGACTGGACTTAGACTTTTGAGCCACTGACTTGGGACTCGACTCAGACTTACCTGTATTTGACTTGGGACTCGACTCACACTTGATGCAAAAGACTTGAAACTTACTTAAGCCTTGCAAAACACTGACTTGGTCCCAGCTCTGCAAAGTAGTACATTAAAAATAACTATTGTGCGAATATGAGAAGCAAATTTAAATCGATTTATTTCAATCTATACAAAAAGATCAAATATAAATGTTTCTGTCTGTTATGTGAATGAAGAGGAACTCATTACTTACCTGTTATTTGATCACGGTTAATAACTAAACTGTAATGATGATGCTTCTTCTCATAATAATCATGACACATAATATCTGCTACCGTGACATCTGTACTACCCCGTGAAAGATCTTCCTTCGTCGTGTTTCGAGATATTGCGCTTTGATTCTCACATACTGTGGAGCAGCAGATTGAAGCCTCCTGCTGGACATATTAATCAAGGATGTGTTACTCTTGCCTTTTTCTTCCTCGCGCTGAGAACCTGAGCACTGGGGGTGATTGCTGGTTGGTGGTGGTCGTGGTGGTGTTGTCTGGTCCCCCAGGCTTCACTGTGCATAGGGTAATACAGCCACAGTTCACACGTGCTCCATAGTCAGAGCAGGAAGTACACATAGGCCCGTATTGGTTTTCACCCCATCATTGCTTTCATCCTTCAGACCACTGGGGTCGCACTGAAAGGGTTTAGGGAACTGTTGCCATGGAAACAAAGAGAAAAGTGCACAGACAGGAGCATGCATATGAGCGCTGATCTTAATCTACCTTTTGTATCGAGTTAAAGGGGATTTATCGCTTCTGATCTATTAAAGTTGCGTGTTACTTGAACGTGCCTTTTGTTTTGAGATCTGACACAAGCATTTCTGGTGAAAAATAGCATCTGGAACTTGGTGTTTTGGTCAGATTTAGATTGTTTTTGTCCTGTGTCTTAATATGGTTGAAGTTGGCAAAATGTACAAATAGTTTTATGAATTAATAATACAATTTGATGCGATATTTGAGCATTATTAGACTATCTTCATTCACAATTTGAACCTACAATCTGCAAAGTGTGATTTGATTAGGTTTTCGCGATCTGTTGTTTTACCTGTGGTCTCTCCCATCTCTCAGCCAAACCAGCAAACACTGATTTTGAAATGTTGAATTGAAATAAAAGCCAGCACGTTGGGTCTGTGAGCTGCATGAGGTGCCTGTGTGTGAATGTGGATGAATTGGTCACTTGGAAATAGCAGCTTTGTCTAACCTTTGTGCTATTGGTTGGTGATTGCAGGTAATCCTTCCAACAGCCAAAGCAAAAAAACCATAAAGCAGCGATTCCTCAAGCTGCTGCCATGCTGCAAACCCACGGTGGTCCCCTCAATAAGTCAAAGCAAGTCTCACTACTCTCTACATTTGTCCTGTAAAAAAACTCCATCTTACACACACACTCTGACAATGTTACATGTTTTTACTGCCCCTGTCAAAATGATATGCCAACTTTTATACTTTTATATCGTGTTCTATTTTTGTGTATTGTCACACTATAATTGTATTCAGGTTTTCTCAGGTTCATATGTGTATAGGTGCAAAAAAATGAACAATATTTTTCTGCAAGTCTGTGCTGAGGAGACAGCTCTGACCAGTCCACAAACACGCTACATGTCATACAAAAATACATCCTGGAACAACTGCCATTGTGCTGTAATAACATGAGTGTATGGACATCAGTCAGACAAGCTTTTATGACCCTATTTACAGCTTCATATGCAACTCGCTGTAGTGCAGTTCTCTGGCACCTTTCAGCACATTTGTCTCGATGCACAATGTTATCAGAATGCTCACCTCACTGTTTAATATGTATAGCAATACTGTATACAAATTAAAGCTAAAGCGGGTGTGTAATCTATGAGATCTGAACATGCCTCCCTCACGCACTTCACATGTGCATCACGAGACGTTGGTTCACCGCTGGACTGTATTTAGGGCAGTTGTCAGTTACAGTTTAAAACACATTAAAACTTCATGTTGTGTTTAATGCTACAAGCTCCAGCAGCTTTAATTACACATCGTATTGACACCCAAAAGAAAATGTATCACAAAAATCCCTCTCTTATTCTCGTATAATTTTATAAATGCATTTAATATCTAGAAAATGAGTCTGTGTTGAGCGATGTGACAGTAGTTTGCAAAAGACTAAACTCGACTATAACTTGCCTTTATTAAAAGTGCCAGCAGATCCCTGAGTGCGGTCTGATGAATGTGCTGATGCTCATCTCTCCCACAGACAGCGTGGAAGATGACTTTGAGCTGTCCACTGTGTGTCACCGTCCTGAGAGCATGGACAAGCTCCAGGAGCAGACCAAGTTCACCAAGAAGGAGCTGCAGGTCCTCTACCGGGGCTTTAAAAATGTATGTGACACATTTAGACATTAACTGGTGTATGTGATGCACTGTAATAATATCTAATGTCTCTATGTCAGGAGTGTCCCAGCGGTGTGGTAAACGAGGAAAATTTTAAGAATATTTACTCACAGTTCTTCCCCCAGGGAGGTGAGTAAACTTGCATAATATTAATAATACTTTTTGAATAGAAATAGCTGCATTCTATTTATAATAATGGCTGAGTACAAAACACACTGTCTGCTTTGAATGGTATTGACTGGGGCAGCGACTTGGCACTTTTTGCTCAAGGATTTTTCAGTTGATGAAATGTTAACCACTTGCCTTGAGTTGTATTTGAAATAACTTTTAAATCTGGTCTATATTTAGCATGCTGCTGATTCCAGTCGTTTGGAGAGTTTGTGTTTACAGGAACCTTTTGGTTTACCTTCACAGATTCAAGTATGTATGCACATTTCCTGTTTGAAGCATTTGACACAAACAAGAATGGTTCAGTTAGTTTTGAGGTAAGCGTTTGTATCATCTTACTTTTTGATGTGTACACTTTAACTAGCATACACTCAGTAAACACACATATTGAAACTTTGGATTTCTGCATTTAATCCTACGCATCATATTTTTGTACAGGACTTCGTATTCGGTCTGTCGATCATCCTGAGAGGCACTGTTAATGACCGGCTAAACTGGGCATTCAATCTCTATGACCTCAACAAGGACGGCTGTATCACCAAAGAGGTCATCGACTTTGACATAAATCTTTCATCACAGTCCTTCCATGAGCATAACTAATATGATGTGCGTGCTGTTGTTTTAGGAGATGCTGGACATTATGAAGTCCATCTATGACATGATGGGCAAGTACACATACCCCTCTATGCAGGAAGACGCACCGAGGGAACATGTGGAAAGCTTTTTTCAGGTCAGATTCAGCTCTTGTCCAAACTCTTGTCCTTATGTTGCACAATTACAATTATATGACGCTATCCTTTTCAGAAAATGGACAGAAATCAAGATGGTGTGGTCACTATAGATGAATTTATCGAATCCTGCAAAAAGGTAAAAAATTATATTGTCAATACCATCTGACTTTTTCACGCAATAATTTCCGCATTTTACTCCATTTGCAATTTCAAAACAGTGGACACCTGTTGATGAGACTTATTATTCTTGTGCAGGATGAGAACATCATGCAGTCCATGCAACTGTTTGACAACGTCATCTAAACTTAGAGTGGAATACAGGGTACAAAGGCACCAGGCAGAGGGATGTGTGACAGGAACCAGAGGACTACAGAGAAAGAGAGAAAGGGCGTGTTTGTACCAGTGTGTGAATGGGAATCCATAGGGCATTACAGAACTCTCCTTTTTACTGAAGGCACAGAGATCATCCACCAACAAGTTCACTTCTTATCATGTTGAACCTTAGTTTCCCTGAAAGACTGAAGGCGAGAATCAAGTGACCACAAGGGACCTGCCAATGACGGGAGAGGCCAAAAGCAGAGGACACCCAAACTGAGATAACATTTGACCTCTCTCCTGTTCCAGCTCTATAGGATCTCCTGCCTCCGGAGCTACAAGCCTTCTGCCAAATAATAAAACGGATGTTGCACCATCTAGTGGCCAGACCAAGAAAGACACTCATGGGAGAAAACAAGACTTATCCATGTTGTTTTCCATGAGGAACTGAATATCGCATGATGATGTCACTAATATCAAATTGTGTATTTACAGAGATACTCCAAAGTCTGCCTGTCTGTCTATACCCAGTCATTCACAGGTGCCTCGCCCTCTGTATACGTGTGTGTGCATGTGTAGAAGACATCCAACCCACCAGTGTGTGTCTCCAATGAGATAAAACCCACAAGATTCAGCTTTAGAATATTTCCTGGCCTTCCAAATTATTCCAATTCTAGCCATGTGTCTCTTTGCAGTTGTATGTGTTCTAGCATTCCCAGTGAT
The DNA here is from genome assembly GCF_009829125.3 of Periophthalmus magnuspinnatus. NCBI lineage: Eukaryota > Metazoa > Chordata > Actinopteri > Gobiiformes > Gobiidae > Periophthalmus > Periophthalmus magnuspinnatus. The sequence continues at coordinate 27,080,978 of NC_047140.1, forward strand.
GTGATCTTACAATAGACAGTACAATAAGAGAATACTGGACCATGACAGCTATTCACCATATCAAAACGTCACTATAACTATTCATTCACTATACATTTGACAGAGAAATTTTAGCAGGCTATGTGAAATTAGGTTCCCAGGACAATGCAGCAGTCCCGCTAAATTAGACCTAATAAAGTCAAGCTACATTGTATGTGTGTGTTTTGTTGAAAGATATTTATTTTTTGCTCTTTGACATCAATATTTTTTTCTGTAACACCAAAGAGGATACATTCAGAGAACAAGTTTAGCTTTGACTGACAAGAGAAAATATAATACTCCACTGACGAAGAAGATGCAGCGATCGGTGACAAAGGTTTTTTATTTGAGTAGCTGACCAAGGTAAACGTGACAGTCTTATTTCCCCTTTATTTTATGTATTATTTATTTATATATATTATACATTTCAAATATCTAAATATTTGTAATCCCAAGACATTCAAAGCAGGAGCTGAATGACGTTTTGTACACCGCGATACCTTGAATAGCAATAACTATCTGTGTCAGTTCTCTCCTCATCCTCAATAAGGGTGGAACATTACCCTAGTAAAAATATGCACTTCCAACTTTATTTGTGTATTTTATTTAACTTGGTTTGGTTAGGATTGCCTCTTGCTAATTTCTGACTTTCAATCATTATCACAAGGACACCTGTCTATACCCGCATGTACTGTGTCTTCAGAACATTGAACATACTAACCTGTTGTACTGACTGTATAGTTAGTTAGCCTCAAGCGGTTGCATTATATTTAAAACGTGTATATTTTGTACAGAGATAATAAATAACAGTTACTATGCAACAAGGGATTGACTTTTCATTTTTATTATATACAAGACACAATCTGACGTCTCAGTGTATAGGAAACACTGAAAATCAAACACTGAAATGCCAGATTCCACATAATTTATCAACACAAAAGTTTTATAAGTTAAATGTACATGAATGGATCTAAAGTAATCCAATATAATTATCAATTGACGATATCAATTATCAATGTATTTTTCCTTTTTAATTTTTGCCATTTTCAAGAGATGTTTGTGCATAGCATTTAAATATGACATGTATCTGAATAAACATCAACTAGAACAAAATGTGTTAAGGAGGCATGGTGTATGATATTTACGGTATTTAGTACGGTATTTACTTGGGGACTTTGCGGAGCTCTGCCAACACCCAGATAGCCAGAGAGAGAAGAGCCAGAGATCCAGACTGGTGAGTCGCTGCAATTGGAGTGGGCACATACAGCAACAGGGTGCTGATCCCCAGGGCGACCTAAGAAGGACAACCATCATTTAAATTTATTTATAGAGATGAGTCACAGCACAAATATACAGAGAAAGATCAACTACCTGTCCATAAGCCATTGCTGTAAGAAGGCTGATGGCAATTTTAGCCCTTTTGGGAAGCATCACTTTTCTTGAAAAAAGATAGAGGCTTGTGATTGCTGCCAGAGTGGAGATACCCTAAAAAGAAAGAACAATAACTATATATTAAGATTAATCAAATGTAATAAAACATTGTTGTAAATTGCACTGTACCAAAATTCTGTGGTCAAATTGAACAGTTGTGGGATTTTCAAAGAAGTTCTTCAGAGTTGGAGAGAAAGCAAGCAAATCATCAGGGATCCATCGCTCACCCATCTTGGGGAAAGAGTTATAGACCAATCCAGCATCCAAGCCAGCCACAAAAGCACCTGTACTCATGTGATTAAAGCTCTATTGAAGTTTCTTATCAATAACTATGTCTTAACCATGGTTACACACAACAGCATGACAATGTATAAAATATTCTTTACCTGAAAGGGCAGTAATAAAGACCAGTGCGCCAGTTCCCTTGGCAAACTTCCTGAGCAGCATTAAATGCTTAGTCTCGATCATCTGAAATATTTAAATGCATTAATTAAAAAAAAAAAATCCTTATCAACAAAATTAAATGAGCATGCAAAAGTGTGCAAAAACAATAACCTTTTGCGGGGACTGTAGCAGAGTTAGCCCAGTCCAAAGACTGGCACAATAAAGCAGCAGAGCGGAGCCCAAGTGGGCACACAGACGGTACTGGCTCACTCTGGGGATGTCATGAGACTCTGGTTTCTCCTCTAGACCACTCTTAACCATATACCAGCCCAGGAGACCCTAAGAGGACAAATGTTTTTGTTTATGTTATGTTCTACATAACACTCAATTTACTTAATTGAATATTCATTTGTTTAGATTAGATCTTACCTGAAAGAAAACAAATCCACAAAGACCAAGCACTTTTCCCTTCATTGAACGAGTAAAATATCCTTTTCTCCAAAAGTATATAGCAGGGAGGATGTAAGAAAGTCCTACAAGTCTGCCCCACATACGGTGACCCCACTCCATGTAAAATATAAACTTAAACTCTGGCAAAGTCATGTTGTGATTTAATCTGAAATACATAAATATATGTGTGTCAACATACATGGTTACATAAATTTTTACTTGTGTAAAATAAAACCATAAATGGATGAGCTTACATTTTAAATTCAGGAAACTGCTGGTACTTGGAAAATTCTGCTTCCCATTCTTCTTGTGTCTGTGGTGGCTTCATTTCCCTTACCAGATGCCAGTCCACCATTGAAAGACCAGATTCTGTAAGTCTTTTGGAAATAATAACTAAATCAATAGAAGCTGTAAAAATGGTACAATAAATTCCCAAACACCTTAACATAAGTAAACTATACCTTGTAACTCCACCCAAAACAACAGCTCCAATAACCAGTCCACTGCATCCCACAAGCCAGCGCCCTACTATCCTGTTTGTGGCAGCATTGGGCACAGCAGTGGCAGTGGCTGAACCACATGTAGCTCCAGCCTCTGCTGCAATGGTTCCCTGGTTTCTTCTGAAAAGTCGCAACTGTAGATTCTGCAGAAAGTAAATGGCCTATTTAGACTACACACTGTGCAAACTGAGTGTCAATTTAATTGAGGACCACTCCAGAACTGTTATATACAAATAATGTAAAGGCTATTTCGCTGTCATGATATACATGTATGTAGAAATATAAAATTTACTATTATTACAACATAAAAGTATAGCTGCAAAAATACATCTAAAATGTAATCAGAAATAGAATATAATTTCACCATGAAAAATTTCATAACAAACGTTGAATCTTCATAATATTCATCCACACTCTCTGGCCGGGCGGCATTGCGTAAGGTTTGACGAATCTGCACACTGTGCAAACTGAGTGTCAATTTAGTTGAGGACCACTTCAGGACTGTTATATACAAATAATGTAAAAGCTATTTCGCTGTCATGATATGCATCTATGTAGAAACATAAAATCTATAAATGCTTGTTATCTAAGGCAGACCCTGACAGACTATTTCAAGTTCATATAATATTTGAGGTAATCATATCCTACAGAGGTACACATATCCATGCTATCATACAGAGAATCTAACTGGTTGTAATTATTGTATATTTACTCTTAAGAGCCACTATTGATTTTCCCTCCCACTAAATCGTTCGTTTTAGCGATCAGTATTTTACACTTGACATACTGCCTGACCTTAAATGAACGTGCTGCTGTTATAACACAGCTATCAGAGATTAGCAGTTAGCATAGCTCACATTGCTTGGTTTATATCCATGCCCCGCTCTTCTGCAGCAACACAGCGCTGCTGTCCTAAACGTGGAAAGCATCATCTCGCAGACTCCAAAGTAGAAAATGGTAAATTAGGGATTTAATAACATCAGGTCATGTGCGCTTGATGAATTTACACAAGCACACTTCCTATGTTGTCCAAAAGTTCAACTTTGACCTTTACGTCACGAAAGACTAACACTTTTACGTTTATGTTTTATTTCCCGTGTGTTGTTAGTATTATTACAACATAAAAGTATAGCTGCAAAAATACATCCAAAACGTAATCACAAATAGTATATATTTTCACCAGGAAAAATTTCATAACAAACGGTGAGTGTTCATAATATTCATCCACACTCTCTGGCCGGGCGGCATTACGTAAGGTTTGACGAATCTACACTCATCGGACAAAGGCTAAGTACAAATCAAACATACCGGAAGCAGTTGTTTAGTCACAACATCGAATGCTACGAAGTGTTTTAGATAGTGTCATCTAACCAAAATGCAACAAATATCGCTGTAAACATCTCACAAGGTCAAATGTATGGATAGAAATTGAGTTTCAGGTATCTTGCGTAAAGACAAACGTGTTTAGCGTCAATTTACTTACAATGCATTTCGTAATCAAATAAATAGCAGCTTATGTGATGGATGTGTTGTGTTCTAGTATGGCAGATAGCTTTTTAATGGAGGTGTGTGTGGACTCTGTGGAGTCTGCTGTCAATGCTGAACGAGGAGGTTTGTAAAATAGCGTCATATCACAGTATATCTGGTTACATTTAACTGCATTTAGTGAATAAATGATGTTGTCATCAATGCAGGAGCGAGTCGTCTTGAGCTGTGTTCTAGTCTTCTGGAGGGGGGTCTCACCCCGAGCATTGGTAAGGACTGTTCTCCGTCTGAAACTAAATATTAGGTTGATTCAACCAAAATATGGTAATAACTGTGACCCCCTATTAGGAATTATTTCTACCTTTATACATATTTCTAATGTGTGAAATACTTTTGTGCTGCTGCAGGTCTTTTACATGTTGTGAAGCAGTATGTTAAAATACCAGTGTATGTTATGATTCGGCCTCGTGGGGGAGATTTCCTGTATTCAGACTATGAAGTAGAGGTGATGAAGAAGGACATAGAGCTGATGAAGCTCAATGGAGCTGATGGGCTGGTGATGGGAGCCTTGACAGAGGACGGACGAGTGGATGCAGAGCTGTGCTTGGAGTTACTAGGTATGACGTTTCACTGTTAAACCATATGACCATGTAACTGATATATAACTAAACACTGAAAACCACATATTATAATAGTTGAAAACTTTGTAAAAAAGACTCCAGCACATTGTCTCTTCATTCATTTTATTGACACAACATTTTGGTAAATCTGACCTTCACTGAACATTATGTAAATAAAAATGAATGAAGAGTGAGACGATGGCTGCGGTTTCAAGCACTCTAAATGGAGTTTGGAGTTATAAAACTATTCAAATGAAATGTAAAACACTAAATCATTCTTTCTGATTATGGTTCCTCAGATTTCTCACATCAGATTTTGTGGTTTGCATTTCATTTAATTCATCTTTAAGAAATCCAATAATAGATTTTTGTGTGTATGTGATCATAGCCAGTGTGCGGGTGCACCTGTTGGCCAGGCAGGTGTGCAGAGGTCACCCAGAAACAAACTATGTAAAATGAATGTTGAGCTATATTCACACATTATTTATTTGTGTTTCTTATAGCTGTTGCTCGTCCCTTACCAGTCACTTTTCACCGAGGTAATATTTGACATCTTTTTCTTTTTTGACATGATTTTCATTGATCATTACATATCAGTTGTAACTGCCAGTCAGATAATTGTGACTCTAGAGTACAATCATTTTCTGTCATAATCTAATGCAGTTCTTAACAGAAGATATTCTGGTTTAATGATTGTATTACTGTTAAGCTTCTTTTATTGATCCTTTTGCAGCATTTGACATGGTTCATGACCCAACCATTGCTCTTGAGACACTGGTCTCATTAGGCTTCCAGCGTGTGCTTACGAGTGGCTGTGACTGCTCTGCTTTGGAGGGGCTCCCCCTTATTAAACGCCTGATGGATCAGGTACCACCATGTATTTGTGGACAGCTCAGGTCTTCCTTTTAGCCTGTGTGCTTTTATATATATATATACACACACACACACACACACACACACACCCCACACACACACCCACACACACACACGTTTTACTTGGGATTAAAACAATCATTACATTTAAAATGTTTGCCTAATAATAGTAATATTGCAGTTTGTTTTTGCCCACCCTTCAGGCGAAAGACAGAATTAGCATAATGCCAGGTTTGTCATGTCTTTTAAAATATTCTCATTATAAATATAATTTCTTATTTATTTTTATTATAATTTCTTTATATTTATTGTCTCTATTATCTGTGATCTCAGGAGGAGGTATAACAGAGAGAAATCTGCAGCGTATCTTGGAGGGTTCAGGGGCTCAGGAGTTCCACTGCTCGGCTCGTTCCAGCAAAGAGTCCGCCATGAAATTTAGGTGAGTGGTTCTGTATTAAGAAAAACAAAATTGCATGTAATTAAACATGTGTTTGCTTTTGTTGTCTTGTGCAGGAATACCAGTGTGTCAATGGGAGCATCTTTTTCAGCACCTGAATATGGCCTAAAGGTAGCAGATGTGTGCAAAATCCGTGCACTTAATGCAATAGCCAAAAATACTTTGTGAGTCCGGGTTTTGTCCATGACCATTGCTCATTAAATGGATAGATATAAAAAGAAATGATGAGCATTTTGCTAATTTTTCAGATATTACTTGATTCTCTCTTGACTGACTTCATGACTCAGGGACAGTATTTTACTGATGTCAAAAAAGTAGGGATGGTTCAGTATGAGCCAATACCCATTTCCAATAATTGTCCTGCTGCTGACTGATAAAATGCCAATATGAAGATTTTAAAATCCACAGTCAGGTCTACAGATGTATTTTGTTATAAGTATGATTGTGCAAACATACAACCATATTTTCAGTCAATTGCTCTTCTATTTTCTATTTTTTACAAATTATTCTGTGCAAAGCAATTAATTTGATGCACTGAAGACAAACTGGGAATGGCACAGAGACTGCAGCAGCTCAGAAAAATATTGGTATTGTGGTATTGATATCACCAGCAACAATATTGGAACCAGTCGGCCCTACAAACATGCACAGCCTCTGCTAACTGATTTATGTTAGAAAGCTGGCCTATTTATGCTGAGTTAGCCTTAGTATTGTTAGTGGCCTTTTATGAGGCTGGATTTGTGTAACCTTCTCTTAAAAGAATAAACATTGTTAAAATAAATTGTTGTTTAAATAAAAAGGTATGTTCACACCTGTCATACACCATCACCAAATATAGTGGTTAATGAGTGCAGAGTGTAGTATTGTAGTGTAGAGGTTAGAATAATCTTATCTGTTCACTGATGCCTAATTAGTCTAAAGTGCTCTAAGGCTAGGTTTACTTCTGAATGTCATCAGCTGCTGTATATTTATAGATGATTCAGAGATTTTGTGGTATAAGTGAAAAGATGATGAATATTATTATTTACAGTGATGTGACGTTACATCAGTTTTTGTCTATATGGTTTATATCTGCATTGTGCTGACCACTGCATGCTTATCTTTTGGTCACATGTCAAACCTCTTCTTGGGTTTCACAAACAGTGAGTCAACTCAATTACAGCCTGTGTGGGGTAATCAAAGCAGCAATGATTAACAATTATAGCACATGCAATTGGAACACAGTAAGGGCTTATCCAGTTCATGATATTTTTCAATGCAATCTTACATGTTACTTATTATGACTTTTCAATATTTGTCTGTTCTTTTCATTAATAGAAATGGATCAGATGTTTCGCTGACTGTAACTATAATTAGACCTGTCACACGTAACACATTTTGAAGTGTGATATATTACTGGAGAAAATATAAACAATAATCCTGAAATTAATTTATGTCACTGACAAAATAACCCTAACGTAGAATTACCTCCAAAATAAACTATTCTAAATGTACAATATGGTTAAAAACAGGGTCAATAAATTAATGCAATAAATAAATAAAAAGCAGAAGGAAACAGTAGTAAGTTTGTATCAATCCTCTAAAGCTCAAATCTTATCATAAAATGGAAAAATAACAAAATGTTCTCCACTAGTACAAAGAAAAAGCCCAACATAAATATTGACCCTCAAAAATTATTGTTAGATCTATCATATACTGAACCATAACGCAATATAGTAATTATTGTGACAGGTCTAATTATGACAATAATATTGCCATACACAGTAGTTACATTTGAATATCGTTAAGGTTTCAGGTTTGTTTCTAGGTCTGACGATCTTGAATAAATCTGCAAGTGAAGCTACATCTGGAAGTCATTTGACAAATATCTCTGGTGCTGTGTTGTGATCTGTTAGAATTTCCATTGACCAGTTGTAACGGGTGTAACTAACTGTCATTTTAATTTTATCTCCAAGGATTTTATTCCATCTGTTTAGAAAAGGAAACTAAGAGAAACAAAGGAAAAGCCCAGCCCCTTTTTATACACACTTACATTTTTTTCTGAAATCCGGTAGTTCAAACACAAGACTCACACAGTTGTAGCCTGGAAAAACTATTAGAATAGAAGAGCTTGATTACATGCATCTGAGAAGCAGCACAGGAAAACTGTTTAATGAGCTCCTCCCATCCATTTCCTAAACACATTCCCTTTTTTGGGGAGAGTCTTGCCCCTTACACAACTCCCACAGTGGGAGGGGGGGGGGTCTGTGTCTGTTTTCTCTCTTTTGCACAGTCATCTGCCATCCAGTTTGGACTTTAGACACACGCATAGAGCGCTGGGAGGGTCTGTGGAGAGCCACACTATATTCAGTGGAGGAGTGCAGCAGGAGCTCACAGGCATGTAGCAGCCTGTGGATACTCAACAAAGCACGTCATCTGGAGGTTAGACAACAACTCATGAATGTGAGATTTGTGGCTTTACTCTTATTTAGCTGATATTTCATGTATAGTTGAACACTGAATCATATTTCATGGGCTGACAAAAAGTAATACAAAGTAGTGTGCTCAACTGGAAGTGTCTTTCCTCCTCAAAAGAGTTTGTGGGAGCTGTGTGTGCTTCAAAGCCTTGTGTTTTTGAATCACGTCCTGTGATTGTCTGCAGTGTGTGGGAAGACATAAGAGCATAAATAGCCTGACACTGGACAGAGGATTTTCTGTTTAAAAAGTGAAGGCAGCACTGAAGACCATGTCAGCCGCTGCACTGGAGGAGTACTGCGGGTCCACCTTCTGGGTGAGTAGTCTGCAAAAATGTGTCTTTTGAAACACAACAGAAGTTGTTATATTCTTTTTTTAATATAATAAATACATATTACAATATAGAGTCAGTTTATATTGAGTTGAATACACAAAACTTCAAACACTACTAAAACATTCAAATTAATATTGACAAATGTTTTGTTATTAAATTGATGTAATTGTTCTTTCTTGAAACAAATGGAAATCTCGTATTATAAAATATCTATGTTCAAATGCTTTAAGGCGGCTGGATTCGGCCTTGATTTTACAGTGAGTTTGCTTGTTCACCTCTGCACAGAGATAGATCTATAAACATGACTTGACAGTAATGACTTGACATTGATGTCATAAGTAGCACTATTATGAAAACATGATCATTTATATAGTGAGTGTATTTATAACATATTCAGTTTTTATCTGATCAGGAAAACCTTAGAAAGCAGTAGAATAGTAAAGGTGTACTGATAAAGTTATATAGTAATGATTTACTAAGAGCTGCCCTGACACTTGTACATGCTTTAAAGTAAATAATGTGAAGAATGCTGTACATCTTTGTTTTAGAGAGCCTATGACTTGAGATACAAATCAAATTATTGTAAATATTTCTGCACAGTTCTGTATGTAGTGTGCAAGTGGCAGGCTTTTATCAGGCATACAGATTAAATATTTTAAAGTGTGCCCCTCATACAGGTACATCACCTCTTTAACCTGTTTTTATCTCTTTTGAGGGCTTGCACATCCCCTCTCCTTTGGATCAACCAGGTCACCGTGGTTAATTAATGAATCATGATGAACTATGTACATGTGCAAACAGATGAGCTCTTGAGGTGCACTAGTTGTGAAAGTAAAAAATGTTGTTTTTATTTCATTGTTTTGTAGAATGCCTCGTACCTGGAGGGAAATGACCCGGATCTCCCTGTGTGTTTCGAGCAGACAGTGCTGGTTTGGATCCCGCTCACCTTTTTGTGGCTCAGTGTACCATATCATCTGGTTGGCCTGTGCAAAAAGGCTAAAGTCAACTCAAGGCATTTTTCCAAGCTCTACATCTTCAAACAGGTGACATAAACAACCAAAGAAACAAAATACTACTTGTTAGGACTGATGAGATATGAAATTGGACTCGAGACAAAATTTGATGAATAATTAATAATAAAGGGCTCTGTTCATGCATTTAGCCTCACAGTTTTGATTTATTTAATATTTTTGCTGTGATTGTAGTACTGCTTTTTTGATCTACGCCCTCTCAAGAGACCAACTCTTAACCCTTTTCTTGTTCGAGGCAAATGGGGAAAAATATCATGCGATCACTCTATATTTGTGCACAATCTTGTGGAAAGTGAATTGGTCCAGCCCTACTACTTGTTCTTTAGCAGATGTAGCTTTCAGTACTCAGTCCCAGATGGGAGTACAGTAGGAAATCTCTACATTTTATGGAAGCACACAATATGCATATTCATTTCTTTTCAAAGCCCAGTCCTTACAATTGATTAAGTGTAATTAGTCTGGTTTGTCTTCCTCTCAGTTTGTGATGTGCCTCTTGTTGCTGGCTGCAGTAGCAGCACTCGGAGTTACACTAGAGGAAGATTTTGGTCAGGGCAGAGATCCAAATGCACCAAAGAACACAGGCGTGTACTATGTAAACCCTGTTCTGTATGCAGTGTCATGGGTAAATATGATGTAATCTTTAATCTTAAATATGTTTTGTACAGAAAGATGATGTATTCTGTTAAATGTTATTAGATTGTGATCATGCTGTGCCAGGAAGCAGTGAGAAGGAGAGGGTCTGTAGACTCTGCCACACTCTGCCTCTTCTGGTTGCTTCAAATTCTCTGCCATGTCTTTCCATTTCAAACTCTGCTAAGAGCAGCCCTCAAGCAGGTATTAAATATATTAATTTATTACCATTGCTTTTAAAGAGTAATTTTCCCTTTCAATGCTTGGATATTTAATATGAACGAAAAACTTTTTGTTCCCTTCAGGGGAAGGTCATCGATTTGCCTCGGTTCTGTCTTTTCTACATTACTTTTGCATTGGAGGTGTGTGCATTTGTCCTCTCTGCTATAGCCGATGTTCCACCTGAAGCCTTGGAGCGAGTAAAAAGGGTAAATGTTTGTCCATGTAATGTTATATTTGTCATCTTATTTGCAGTTACATAAGTACTCGTCTGTGTTGTGACCATATGCATTAATAGTTTACTTTCAACCAAATCTATTTTCAGAATCCTGAAGAGGGTGCAGCATTTTTGAGTAGAATTACTTTCAACTGGTTCAACAGGTAAATTCTTGAAATAATAATAATAATAATAATAATAATAATAATAATAATAATAATAATAATAATAATACATCTATAAATGGCATTGAAGATACATATTTATTGAAGCTTTAAACCTTCTTTTCAGTATGATATTTACAGGCTACAAACGTCCTTTGGTCCAAGAGGACATGTGGGACTTAAATGAGGCAGACAGCACGTCTTACATCAACAGGAAGTTTCAGTCTAACATGATGATTGAGTTGGCTGCAGCTCAGAAAAGACAAAAAAAAAAAAGGGACAAGGGGAGAAACAATGATAATATCCTTCCAAACGGCGTGTCCAATGGTCTGGGCAAAGGTGTCAGTCAGGATGCTCTTGTGATGGTAATCACATACACATATTCATTATCCTTTCATAGCTGTCTAGCACACTGTCAAGACCTGTTTTGACACAAGTCCTATAAGTTTGTTATTAATTCCTGTCTTTGCTTTAGGAAGAAATGGCGAAAGCTAAAAATAAAGAAAAGAAGAAAGGAAAAACCAAAGAGGACCAAGAAGATTATCCGAGCTCATGGCTAATTCCCTCCATTTACAAGACGTTTAAGTGGGTTCTGATTGAGTCAGCTTTTTTCAAACTACTACAGGACCTGTTGGCTTTTGTCAGTCCTCAGATTCTGAAGTAAGTGGAGCAAGTGCAGCTTTTTCTTTTACTGATGTTCTATCTAGACATGTGTTTTGTAGCTGTTATGATCATTGCTATGGATTTGTTTATTCCCATGGCAAAGGTAAAAAGCACTGAAATATGTCAGACTGAGACTGTGTGAAACCCTGTTGTTGAAATAACTGGGTTTGGATCAATAATAAACCTTTTCTTGAATCAATCTGGCCCAAGGCTTCCGATACCAGTCTGTAATGTAGTCATTCAGTCATGTTTTCATCATGTAAACATATTGTTCTATACGGCTGTGAACTAGATCCATTCACAGCCGACAGGTATTTTTACTCATGGACTTTTATATCATTTTTAGACAAATAGAACCAACTTTTTTGCTGTGAATTATTGCCATGGTGATGCATAATCCCTGTTTTTATGTTGTGTACCTAGAATGATGATTGACTTTACCCAGGACAAAACGCGCCCCATTTGGGAGGGCTATCTGTATGCAGTGCTGCTGCTGGTCATGGCCATTTTCCAGTCTGTGTTCCTACAGCAGTACTTCCAGCGCTGCTTTGTTCTGGGCATGAAAGTACGCACTGCTATCATGGCAGCAGTTTATAAAAAGGTAAAGTTTTAGCTCAAACACTAGTGGCTCTAAAAGTAAAATAATTGCTATGTTTCACCATGCCACAAAGAGTAAATTGCCACTTGTTTTGTTGTTACCCCCAACAAGCGTTTTGTCAAGAAACAATTTATGAGAGTATGTGGGAGTGTTTTCTTTAGCCACAAAACATTTCATGGGTTTAAAGGAGGCAGAATTATTTTATCCTGCCACCTTTAGGTCTCCTGCTTTGAAAGTGCCAGGTCATTTACTACTTTATTTGTTTCTCATGTTTTGTGTTCACCGCAGGCCTTAGTTGTATCAAATGACATACGTAAAGAGTCCACTGTTGGAGAGACGGTGAACCTGATATCAGCTGACGCTCAGCGCTTCAATGACGTCACCAACTTCATCCACCTGCTCTGGTCATGCCCTCTGCAGATCGCTCTGGCCATCATCTTCCTCTGGTTTGAGCTGGGACCCTCTGTGCTGGCAGGACTGGCAGTGATGGTCTTAATGGCCCCACTCAATGGGTTTTTGGCCAGTAAAGCTAGAAAAATCCAGGTTGGATACAGTCTTTCTTCCTTTTTTATAAGCGTAGTCCATAGATTTTTAGTCTTTTTCAAATAGATTATATATATAGTACATGAACTAGCTTGCTATTGTTGGGTAAACCTTGTGAGCCATGTGCTTGCTGGTAGTGTAGTGATTTGTGGATGTTACCACCTGGTGTCATGGGTTATTTCCTGGCTTACAGACCTCTTGCCGAGTGTCTCTACCCTCTCTTCCTATTTCACACTGTAGCTGTCTTATCAAATAAAACCTTTGGGCCAGAAAAATCTTGATAAAAATCTTGTGAATTACCCTTACCTACTGAAAAGAACACCAGTCACCACCATAGGCTGTATATATAAATTCTTATTCTTTATACAGTCTATGGTCACTATTAATATTACCAATATTTACATGAAAGAAAATATTGCAGGCACTGGATATGTTGGTGACACAATCGCAATTTAATAATCTGGTAACAAACTTTTATAAACACACCTGCAGCTGTTTTTAATGTTTTATAAGGACTTTTATGCTTGTTTGTTTTTCTGCTGTATTATATTTTAAACAGGGAGCCCATGAAAAAGAGAGTCCATGTGCTTTCATTGGGATCCCCTGTATAAATAAAGATAAAGAAGAAAGGAAAGAAATTGTGTTTGTTACTCTGAACAGATATGTATTTGGTTTTATATGCGTTGCCAGTGACAGACAATGGTTGGACAGTCAAATTGGTGTTTTGAAATTATTTTATTTTAGAGGCACAACTTTAAAATAAATAGTTTTTTGCAATGTAAAATGAGTTAGAGATCAAATGACTGAACTGCCGTATGTCACGTTATGAAAGTGTAATACTCATACTGTGTTTCTTCCTTTTCAGATTGACAACATGAAGTACAAAGACAAAAGACTGAAAATCATGAATGAAATGCTCAACGGAATCAAGGTCAACATTCATTGCCAGTCGCATCTTTCATAACCCCACTGTTTATTTTTATTTTTTTTTATTTTTAATAAAGAGTACAAGGTACATTCTCCTGTTGCATTGAAACGTATTGAATTGATTTCAATGCACTTTTTCTTACAAATTATTACGAGTATTGCGCATATACAACTTGTAGCTCGTCATATGTCATGGTCATATGTACATGTCACTAAACCTCAGTTCACAATAAGCTTTTGTTAATTTTCCTCTTCTAATTCACAAGATCTTGAAGCTGTTTGCATGGGAGCCCTCCTTTCAGAATCAGGTAGAAGAACTCAGAGAGGAAGAGCTCAAAGTTTTGAAGAAATTTGCCTATCTCTCGTCTGTGGCTACTTTCATCATGACCTGTGCTCCTGCTCTGGTGAGTCAAATGAAAAATAAACACGCTCAGCCATGCACGCTGACGTCTGCGGTTTGCTTTGCAGGTATCATTAGCCACTTTTGCAACATTTGTCGGAGTGAGCCCAAACAATGTCCTGACAGCGGCCAAAGCCTTTACATCTATCTCTCTTTTTAATATCCTTCGCTTTCCTCTGGCGATGCTTCCCATGTTAATTGCAGCAATGGTTCAAGTAAGTCCATCCCAAATCAATTTTTTATTCACAGTCATTGTAAAAGAAAAGAATCATTCACAGTCATCCAAACAAACATCACCCTGAATGTGCTTTTGCTCTTTAGACGGTTGTATCAAAAAAGCGTCTTGAGAAGTTTCTTGGAGGCGAAGATCTGGATAGTGACGTTGTGCAACACGACCCTTCTTTCAGTAAGTTGACAGGTTTTTATGTTTTTTCTAATTGTTATTTAAACATAAATACACATTTTACTTTACATTTTACACCAGTCAAGTGGCAATTTGTAAGACAAGTTGAAAAGTAGTCTGTGTAATCCGTCAGTCGTCTATGTATGATCCATGGTAAAAGAAAAATTCAAATCTGTCAACTGTTTGTCAACTTTTTGTCAAATTTTTCTTTTTCTTTTACTAAATTGAAAAGTAATGCAGGAATACCACCAAGATCTACAACTATTGATAATATCACACTCCCTAGTCCCACACAATCCCAGCCAAAAGTTAGTTAATATTTATTTGCCAGGAACATTTTCTTCTTCATTAACAGACACCACATTTGACATTCAATCTAACAGACATCAGCTAGCCTTTAGCAGGTGAACTAATCTGAAGGGGCTGCCTCTTGCTCAAACTAATAAAAGCTGTTCTGATTTAAAGGTATCAAAGATACATGGTGTTTTTTAATGTTCCTTTTGCTCTCACATATAAAGCAGAAAGCTGTTATTTTGCTTTATCAGAAACAAATGCCACATCAAACAGTGACGTTAGTCCATTGTAAATTTCTCACATTTTTGTCCCTTTGATCCCAATTAACTAGAAACTGCTATTACTATTTCTGGTGGTTCTTTTTCCTGGGAACAAGAGGCAGAGCCACTTCTGAAAAAGTATGTTGTACATTGTAAACACGACCTTTCATGTGTCACAGTTTTTGAAAAATATCTGTGATTTCTAGTGTGTCCATTGAGATCAACTCGGGCAAACTGGTGGCTGTGGTGGGAGCTGTTGGCTCAGGGAAGTCTTCGCTCATATCAGCTCTTCTTGGTGAAATGCACAAGAAAACCGGTTTAATCAACGTCCAGGTAATGAGCCGGATATTTGATTAATAAAACAACAACCGATTCTGTTCCAAGTAGATAATGCTAATGACTAAGATGGTGTGTACACAGATAATTCAACGGTCAAGTAAACATGGCCCTTATGCTTTATTTCTGCACAGGGTTCATTAGCGTATGTCCCACAACAAGCGTGGATCCAAAACGCCACTCTGAGAGACAACATACTGTTTGGCTCTGCTTATGAAAAGGGCCAGTTTCAGCAGATCATTGAGGCATGTGCCCTTGGTCCTGATCTTGAACTGCTGGCTGGAGGAGATCTTACAGAAATTGGAGAAAAGGTACTTTAATTAAATACACAGGAAGAGGAATAAAATGATTGAAGTAAAGCCCAAAATATCTCTCCATTCTTGTATCTTTGTTGGAGCGTTGTCTGTAGCATCTTGTCCTCTAAATTAATATGTGGTTCGTCCCTGCTAGTCGTGTATTTCGGTTCCTAAATAGGACAGTGCAGTGTTTATTGAATCATTATACATAATAGTCACCAATTACAAGTCGCACATAACAGACGTAGATAAGATAATGTAACCTATTATAAAACTGTAAGTCCTGAGGTGGGAAATTTTCAACAGAATTCTACAGTAATCTATGTTCTAATCTAAAAAATACAATGGGACAAGATGCTTAATGGCATTACATGACATTTTTACTTTGTTCTATGTATTGTTACGATTTATAGTAGTAATTTTTTGTGTTCTTGTGTGTTGCTCTTGTGCGTTCGCAGGGTATCAACCTTTCAGGTGGTCAGAAACAGCGTGTTAGCTTGGCCCGCGCTACATACAGTGAAGCTGATATCTACTTGTTAGATGATCCCTTGTCTGCCGTAGACGCACATGTAGGACAACATCTGTTTGACAAAGTCATTGGACCAAAAGGACTCCTCAAAGATAAGGTTGGCTCATAACGTTTGGAGCTTTGCAAATATATTTATGGCGACATACACTCAAATTTCCTCTGTGTGTATTTCAGACTCGTGTCCTTGTGACTCACGCTGTTAGTTTTCTGCCTTTTGTTGATGAAATTATAGTCTTAAAAGATGGAATCGTTTCTGAAGTTGGATCTTATAACAGCCTTCGCGCGAGCAAGGGCGCTTTTGCCGAGTTTTTAGACACATATGCCAAAGAGCAAAGCAATCAGGACCAATCACACAGAGGTAAAAACACCATAACAATTTTCCAGTCTAAATTTGAACATTCCTAATGAGAGGTAAAGGTCTGTGTTATTTGACATTGTATATAGAATAGTTACTTTTGCTTTCTAGACGGCAACGATGTAGAAATGATTCCTGATACAGAGGACACTCAGATAGACTCTCCTCTTGAAGACGCTATTTCTGTTACATTGAAGAGAGAAAACAGCATCAGGCGAAGTCAACGTGGTGGCAGGTAAAAGCCGGAGTAGTGCAGGTTTTTTTTTTTTGTTTTTATTGTTGATGTAATGACTTTTCAATTTGTCATTAGTGTGAGATTAAGGGCCACAAGTTCAGTGAAAGAACCAAAAAATGAACCCATCAAAGGACAAAGGTTGATTGAGAAAGAAGCTATGGAATCTGGACAGGTATTGATGTTTTTGAAAAGCAGCATAAAAAACTGAATATTTTTAATTAGGTCAAATGTTTCTTTAAATATGTTTTAATTCTTGAATGCTAGAAATCGTATGAATGTGCCTTTTGCTTTGTATTGAACTAATACAACCATTTTTTTATCCAGTTGTATTGATACTTTGCAGCTGATGTCATCCAAATTCACTGGGGGGGTGATGCTAGCTGTAGGCACTGCTTTGTCTGAAGCTCCGTTACTCAAGTTAGACTTTAATCTGAGCTTTGTTTTAATACAGTCTGAACATAAAGAATGGAAGTAAAACAGATGAGCTGATTTGTAACAAGTCTCTCTTAAATAAGCCAACAGTTTTTTCAGTTTGTCACTCACCTTTTTGTTGAAAACTTAATCAGAAAATGCTTGTATTGATCTAGATCTCCTGCAAATGTGCTGTTTTCAGACGATTTTAAAAGTAAAAGACAGTGTTTGCTAATGTTTGCGTTATGTCACCATGGTAACTGCAGAATATTTTGCCATTAACATACATATAGAACCCCCCCCAGCGTAATGTCACTGCAAAGTATCAATATGCCAATGTGCTGATGCTGTGCTAATGCTGTGCTGATGTGAAATAAATGCTCTTTTTCGTAGGTCAAAATGTCGGTGTTCCTCCAGTACGTGCGTGCTATGGGCTGGGGCTACACCATCCTTGTGATTTTCATCTATTTCATACAAAACGTTGCCTTCATTGGGCAAAATTTGTGGTTGAGTGACTGGACTAATGATGCTATTGATTACGCCAACATGACCTACCCAGCCTGGAAACGTGACACCAGGATTTGGGTGTTTGGAGTGCTGGGAGTGGCTCAGGGTAACACTTCAGCTAATCATTTCCCATACATTTTTTTTATCTCATGCTGAAAAGTTAGTGTCCGTTGAAATAAAAAAAGAACTGACTGATAAAGGAAATGAAATTCAAATCTCTGTATGTTGTTTTAGGCATTTTCGTGTTTGTGGCCACAGTATTTCTGGCCAATGCTTCAGTTTCTGCCTCTCGAATCCTTCACTCAAAGCTGCTCAATAACATACTGCGAGTTCCTATGGTCTTCTTTGACACCACCCCCACAGGCAGAATACTCAACCGCTTTGCAAAGGTATCTTTATAGTTCTTTCTATACTGGTAGCATAATAATATTAGATTAAAATACACTCACCTAAAGGATTATTAGGAACACCTGTTAATGCAATTATCTAATCAACCAATCACATGGCAGTTGCTTCAATGCATTTAGGGGTGTGGTCCTGGTCAAGACAATCTCCTGAACTCCAAACTGAACGTCAGAATGGGAACGAAAGGTGATTTAAGCAATTTTGAGCGTGGCATGGTTGTTGGTGCCAGACGGGCCGGTCTGAGTATTTCACAATCTGCTCAGTTACTGGGATTTTCACGCACAACCATTTCTAGGGTTTACAAAGAAGGTGTGAAAAGGGAAAAACATGCAGGATGTGGCAGTCCTGTGGGCGAAAATGCCTTGTTGATGCTAGAGGTCAGAGGAGAATGGGCCGAGTGATTCAAGCTGATAGAAGAGCAACGTTGACTGAAATAACCACTCGTTACAACTGAGGAATGCAGCAAAGCATTTGTGAAGCCACAACACGCACAACCTTGAGGCAGATGGGCTACAACAGCAGAAGACCCCACCGGGTACCACTCATCTCCACTACAAATAGGAAAAAGAGGCTACAATTTGCACGAGCTCACCAAAATTGGACAGTTGAAGACTGGAAAAATGTTGCCTGGTCTGATGAGTCTCGATTTCTGTTGAGACATTCAAATGGTAGAGTCAGAATTTGGCGTAAACAGAATGAGAACATGGATCCATCATGCCTTGTTACCACTGTGCAGGCTCGTGGTGGTGGTGTAATGGTGTGGGGGATGTTTTCTTGGCACACTTTAGGTCCCTTAGTGCCAATTGGGCATCGTTTAAATGCCATGGACTACCTGAACATTGTTTCTGACCATGTCCATCCTTTCATGACCACCATGTACCCATCCTCTGATGGCTATTTCCAGCAGGATAATGCACCATGTCATAAAGCTCAAACCATTTCAAATTGGTTTCTTGAACATGACAATGAGTTCACTTTACTACAATGGCCCCCACAGTCACCAGCTCTCAACCCGATAGAGCATCTTTGGGATGTGGTGGAACAGGAGCTTCGTGCCCTGGATGTGCAGCCCACAAATCTCCATCAACTGCAAGATGCTCCTATCAATATGGGCCAACATTTCTAAAGAATGAATCAGCACCTTGTTGAATCAATGCCACGTAGAATTAAGGTAGTTCTGAAGGCAAAAGGGGGTCAAACACCGTATTAGTATGGTGTTCCTAATAATCCTTCAGGTGAGTGTATGTTATCTAAGATCAAATTAGCCTTTTTCTGTATTTCTCAAGATTATTGTTTCACGGAGGCCACAGGTTCTCTCAGCTGGGTGCTAAGATCAACATTATATAAATTCATGTTCAAACAAAAAGTACCGGTACATTGTCTTTCTGGCTTTTCTGGTTAATACTTTTTCACTGCTTTTGAGATCCAGTGCAACTGTGGGCTGCTTCTACTTTTGTTACTAGTACTGAACATTATACTGAGTTGGAAGATAATTACAGTTATGTGTTCCATAGGATATTTTCACAGTGGATGAAGCTATCCCACAATCGTTCCGGTCTTGGATCCTGTGTTTTCTTGGTGTCTTCGGTACAATCTTTGTAATCTGTCTGGCCACCCCTTTCTTTACCATCATTATAGTCCCACTGGCAGTTATCTATTACTTTGTACAGGTGAGTGAAATATTACATGGCTTAGGAGAGGAAAGAGTGTGATACTTACACTGATCTCTATCTTTTCTCTGTCTAAAGCGATTCTATGTGGCCACTTCAAGGCAGCTACGTCGCCTGGACTCTGTGTCTCGATCTCCAATATACTCTCATTTTGGAGAGACAGTTTCTGGTCTGTCAGTGATAAGAGCTTATGGGCATCAAGAAAGATTTCTTAATCAAAATGAGAAAACAGTTGACGAAAACCTGAAGTCTGTTTACCCTTGGATTGTGTCTAACAGGTAATGTAATAATCTTGATCTGCAGAAGGTTGTGTTTACTTTAGGAAAACCTCTCATGGAGTTTTACGCTAAACAAAAATACAGTTTAAACCAGAAGTTAACATACACTATATAAAAAGATACATGTGCTTTTTTCCCCCCTCACTGACATGAAATCAGACTAAACTGTTCCTGTTTTAGGTCAATTAGGATTACCAAAATTATTTCTATTAGATGAGAAGGATTTTTTTAGACAATTTTTCATTACTTTACTCTTCAAAGTCAGATGTTTACATACATTTCATTAGTATTTAGCACTGCCTTTAAACTGTATGACATTGATAAAATTTTAGATGATTTAGTTTGATTTCATGTGAGACAGTGAGGAAAAAGCGAATGTGTCTTTTTATATAGTGTATGTAAACTTCTAATTTCAACTGTATTCATTAATATACAGACGTTTTGGCCTGGATTCGGTTAAGTCTGCGTTCACATTTCCACATTCGCTATATAAAAATTGAGACTAAACTGGAACTAAACGAAGAGTAGAACGGGACCAAATCAAATCTACATCAGGACTCAAATCAGGACCAATCAAGGACACGTGTGAATGCGCCGCAAGTGTCTCTTTAACAACAAAAATGAACAACAGAAAATTTGCTAGTTAGTGAAAAAACAACAACAGTTGTGTTCAGTCTATTGAATAATCCCATGGAAGATTAAGTAACCTACAGATGCAGTTTTAACCACAAACCAAGCCAATGCTTTGTTAAATTTAAATCGACATATTGGCACCAGTCATTATTGGCATATATGTTGTATAATGTTCCATGTGACAGATGGGTTGCCATTCGCCTGGAGTTTGTGGGAAATCTCGTGGTGTTTTTTGCCGCGCTGTTTGCCGTCATTTCCAGGAACAGTCTTGACAGCGGCATGGTGGGACTGTCTATATCCTACGCTCTTAATGTTAGTCACACTCACACATTTACATATTTTTTATTATGGCGTATTTAGTGCAGCTTTTAACACTGAGCACTCTTCTCTCTAATACGTGTTAAAAGGTTACACAGACTCTTAACTGGTTGGTGAGAATGACATCAGAGCTGGAGACCAATATCGTTGCAGTGGAACGAGTGAGTGAATATGCAGAGATTGAAAATGAGGTATGGTTTTGTGGCAGCTTCTTTTTTTTTTTGTATTTACCAGAAATCGGTGTATTTCACAGATTAAATGTATTTTCATTTATGTAGGCACAATGGATAACTGACACAAGACCACCGGAAAAATGGCCCGAAGAGGGAAAGTTGCAGTTTGATAATTTTAAAGTGCGTTATCGACCTGAACTGGATCTGGTGCTGCATGGAGTTACATGTTTCATAGACAGCAAAGAAAAGGTACCAACATGTCCTTTTCTATAATCAAGACATCGGTTTATAAATAATTGCTATTCATTTGTTATGCATGAACAGTTTTAATGCATTTGTAAAGGGCAAATCACAATAAGTAGTGTTAATGTTAGTATTTGATGATGGATGGATTGTATATGTAAGGAGGCTTATGTAACTCTTTGGGAGATGAGGACATACAAGTAAACCTTATCATTAAAAATAGCAGGTGTGTGCTTAAGTGGAGCTCTAGTGAGTCAGATCGAAGGATGTCAGACAACATATGGATGTAGGTGTTCTGCGAGGGTTAGGATATTATAACGGAACAGAGATTTGTGTTTCTACACCTGAATGCATTCGTCAGGGCCCACTAGTAAAATGAAGATGCACCGGGTTCCTTTTATAATGATATGTGGCTACCTAATGCATATATCCAAGACATAATTATCAAAAAATGCATCATGAATACAATAAAAACAATATGGTTAGTAGTGGTTAGAACAGTGAGCAAAAACATCATTATGACGGACTAAATTTCAGAACCGCGTAAGAGCAATTTTAGCCTTTTTTTTAACCTTATAATTATTTGATTGGGATTTGTCATATTAATCTTACGTCTTAAAGTCCTTTCAATTGACAACAATCAGGTCACATGGGGTAGAATAAAGGCACTTTCTAAAGCTTTTTGTGAGAAAATTATTTATCTTTTGTTTTGAGGGGACTTTGAGCTTTGTGCCAGCTTTTGTTTCATTTAGACAGGCCCCATAATTACTGATATTACCCATAAACCAGGTCAGAGAATCAGCAATCTGACAGTTAGAAAGGAATTTTTTTATTATAGTCAAATTAGATAGTTTACGGTTGAGAGACTGATTGAATAATATATAGTGTTTGGATCAACTAACTAATGTATGGCAGCAATTTCCGTCACTTGACCCAGAAGAACTCTGCTTGTGACTTTAGGATAGAAAGTAGCTGATAGTAGCTCTCATCTATTTCCTTTCATCTTCAACAGTCATGCAATCATCATTATTTGGTTGCTCTAATCAGATTTCCAGTTCTTTTCTCAAGTGCGTTTTTGGTCTTGCTTTTGTGATGTTAAAAATATCTGCCAGGAGAAATTTGAGGTTCATACTGTCTTAAATACGTGCAATATGTTCCAGCGTATGCAGATAGGTATATTGCTCTGCAGACTGTTCAAAAGCATATTCTAATGTATTCTCTCTCATCTCCTACTCAGATTGGTATTGTGGGCCGAACAGGAGCTGGCAAATCAAGCCTCACTAACTGTCTTTTCCGGATTATTGAAGCAGCAGAGGGTCGGATTCTTATTGATGGTGTTGACATTTCTTCAATAGGGCTCCATGATCTTAGAAGCAGACTTACAATCATACCACAGGTACTATCCCAGCACAAGTCCCACCTTTGGGCTTTCACTTGTACTGACCTGTCTGTCTCTGTGCAGGACCCAGTGCTCTTCTCGGGCAGTCTGAGGATGAATCTGGATCCATTCAATAAATTCTCTGATGAGGAGATCTGGAAAGTACTGGAGCTGTCCCACCTTAAGAGCTTTGTGTTTGGGCTGGAGGAGGGGCTGCAGTATGAAGTCGCTGAAGGGGGTGAAAACCTCAGGTCTGACACTTTTACACTTTATTTATTGACTTTTTAAACAGTGTGTGATACATATTTGCCAAGAGTCCTTGTTCAAAACATAATATCTAAAGAAACCAAAATAAAGTAAGTATTCACAGTCTTCTAAGTAAATGTAAAAAACACACATGAACATGAATTCTGCTACTCATATCCAGAGCGATGGAAGTGATGATGTAGCTCTAGTCACTGCAGTAATCTGTAAACAGTTAAATGCCACAAACGGTTACCGTAAATTTCGGACTACAGAGCGCACCTTGATATAAGCCGCACCAGCTAAATTTGAAGAAAAAATCAATTTTGTACATATATAAGCCGCACCTGAATAAAAGCCGCAGGTTTTCATATTGTAACATGAGATATTTACACAGAAAGACGCTGCACCGACACGCTTTTTTTTAAACTGTGCCTGAAAATTGGCACCAACACGACAACAACACGGGATGAACACATCTGCAGGTTTATAAAATAAAGCTGCACCAACACGGAAAATCTGCTTTTATTTCCTCTGAAAACTTTTGTCGTCTTTTTACATTGACCAAGTTGGATTCATTGATGTCGAGCTTACGTGCAGTGGCTCTATTTCAGGGGTCGGCAACTCGCGGCTCCGGAGCCGTATGCGCCTCTTTCAGCCTTATACTGCGGCTCTGCGTGGCTTGGGAACTAACACAGACACAGCTCACAGTCCTGCGTAAAGAGCCCTGATTTTCAGACGTTGTGCGCACAGGGGTCAGGAGCAACTTTGGCCCGTCCCTAATGACACACTAATAAGCTCGTCCGTAGATGTATCATGAAAATCCTGCTGGAAATCGCCACAGAAATCTATTTGATGTAGTAGCAAGTTTATTATCTGCTCTTGTCTCCGCGATGACGTTTCACGTATAACACATCAGACACGACGCACAAAACTAGAGCCACAAGCGAGTGAAAATGAGCCAAAACAAAAGTCTTTGGAGAGCTTTTAACAAAGGGGGAAAGGACAACTGAGGAGCCAGAAGAGGAGACTACGATCTCCAAGAAAAAGAAAGATAAATTTAACAGACAATGCCTACTTAAAATCTGGGTTTGTCGCTGCAGGTGACTCACGCACAGAGTCCGCTCTGCGTAACATACGGGAAAAGCAAATAAGGCAATGAAACCTTCAAAACTGCTTTGGCACATGGAGAATAAGCACCTGGGATTAAACGATACGCTACGAGTTTTTTTGTTGTTGTTTTTTTAAAGAAACTGCGGAGTAGAGTAGACATAATCACATAATCAGCGCGATGCATGATGCAGCGGTTTGGTGAGTTGTATTTTTTTAATGCACTTAAGTTGTTTTTGCCATATTTATCTGCCACGTGTAGAAGGCTTGTCCGTGAAAGTAAAACCTACATTATTCCGTTACATTATTGTTATTATACAGTGTTATCTTCATTTTAGATGTCAAAAAGTATTTGCGGCTCCCAGTGTTTTATTTTACGTGGAAAGTGGGTCCAAATGGCTCTTTGCGTGTTAAAGGCCGACCCCTGCTCTGTTTCCTTTCTGTTTCTTTATCTTAAAAACTGCATCATATCCATTTCATGATGCGCAAAATGATCGTTCAAAATCAAAACTAGTGAATTCTTCAGAGCAGAATCTTTCCCCACGTCTGTCTCACTTTTACGTTTACAGCTAGAGAGCGCCCCCCAGGGGCCGTTATCCAGTAAAATTCCATATATAAGCCGCACTGCTGTAAAAGCCGCAGGGTTCAAAGCGTGGAAAAAAAGTAGCGGCTTATAATCCGAAATTTACGGTATATTTTTGACTGTTACCCATTTTATTTTATGGTGTAAGTTGAGATAAGAGTTGTAAGTGACAAATTTGGTTTATTCAAGTTAGTGCTGCTAAGACAGTCTCTCCGGTGCTTAGTAGCTTGGATTCACCTAAATGAACTTGCTAAAGCTGAAAAATGACTCAATGCAGCTGTGAAGTTTCAAACATAATAATATGCTGTCTTACCTCGCTGATGTCTAACACCCAGAAGATTCACCGTTAGAATACTGGTGTATACGCACAAATACAGTGTTTGCCGATAAGACACACATGTCTCCTACGACTACTAAATCACTAAATGAGGTAATGGCAAAAATGTACATATTTTTGTTTTTAAATATTTTGGCCACCTCTGTCTTATCAGTGTGGGGCAGAGGCAGCTCCTGTGTTTGGCTCGTGCGTTGCTCAGGAAGTCTCGGATCTTGATTTTGGATGAAGCCACGGCGGCTGTGGACCTGGAGACGGATGACCTCATCCAGACTACCATCCGTAAAGAGTTCTCTCACTGCACAGTGCTCACCATCGCCCACAGACTCCACACTATAATGGACAGCTCCAGGTGAGTGCAGGGGAGTCCTGACAATTACACGCCTTTCCAATCTCCAGTTAAAGTCAATGAAAGCAATGAAATGCAATAACTAGACTTATGCCCCCCACAACTCAAGTGTCAACTCAAATTTCCCTACTTTCTCAAATCTTCCCGTCCCTAACCCACCTTTGAAATACCTTATTAACTGTATTTACATATTTATTTATTTATTTATTTATTTATTTATATGCATTCTCCATAAAGCATACAGCCAAAACACAGTTTCCTTATATAATACGTTCAATTTACTCCTGATTCAATACAATTAATTTGTATAATACTGCGAAGACCACTGCCTTTGTAGTGTGTTTTTGTCATTGTTATGTGAATATGGCTTCATGCTGAAACCAATGAATAAACAAGGTACAGTATCGGGTTTCAAGAGTCAGACTTTGTGGTGCATCCATTTCTGAGAAGTACCAGTTGGATGGCCTCAGCTGTGCAGTACATGTATGTTTGTTCCTCTATAGGGAATGGGACATAAAATGATTGCCCAGATTTCCTGAAACCTGTGTATAGAGGCACTTTTGAAATCAAATGAATAAAGCATTTTTTCACCTTTTTATTGGAAATGAAATATCGATTATTATTATTTTTTAAGTTAGGTGCATTTAAACATATTTAAAAGTCTTTTTACTGATGTAGGTTGACTGTATATGAGAAGAAACAACACTTTTTATGTATTATTTTTTGTATTTATTTATTTATCTTTTTTAATGTATTTATTTATTTCGAGCAGTTTAATGTAAGTAAGTATAGACGTATCTAGTAAACTTAATGTACATTTCACATATTATTATTATAAGGAGTGGGAAGAAGAAAACGTATTACAATTCACCTATACAATTGTGAGAGAGATCGGATTCATACGAGACTGCCCCCTGTTTTGTAAATCAGTACAACACTATGGACAGCTGTAGTTGCTGTAAAAATAAACTTGACTTGTCTTAAGCCTGCACCTGTAGAATCTGTCCTGTTGAGATGTCAAACTGCACAGGTTGTTGCCTTTTCATTTGTGGAGTACATTTGACTTCACTCCACCTTCCTTTGACAGTAATTGCACGGCTCAGCAAGTACATTTCTTCTGCTCTACTCTTTCTCTTGCAGAGTAATGGTGCTGGACGCGGGAAAAATAGTGGAATTTGACTCTCCAAGCAACCTTCTGGACAAACACAGCCATTTTTATTCCATGGCAAAGAATGCAGGGATCACACAGACAGATGTCACAGTTTTATGAAGAGGCTTGTGTTTTACAGCTAATTTTATATTCACAGATCTTGTTTTGTGTTTTTGTAAAGCAATGTTGGAATCATTTTGTGTATCAGGGTAATAAAAGATCAGTATTGTTGCCTAAATGTGCCAGCAAAATACTATAACACTTAGTCTCACAGATAATAGCAGCCGTTTTACGTTAGTTCCATGAGGCTTTATGTCATTTACGTCATCCTTTCTTATTATGTGTTGGGATTAGGGGCTGTAATCTGAAAAGTGATGTTAAGTGACACCATCTCAGTCATTATTCAGAACGTATTTTATATTCTCAGGCTAGACATACTTGGAATTTTGCTGCAGTGTCTCAGGTGTATTTTGCTAAATGCATGTTCTAGCTGGAGTAAAGTAAATCCTACTAAGATGACCAAACATTTGATTAAAAAAAACAAAACACTAAAGGACAGTATACGGTTTTCACTGTTGGAAAATATATTCTGTGGTTTTGACGAGTGGTGATGAAGTGCTCAATTTTGTTACTCAAGTAAAACTACAGATACCGCAGCAAAAAAAAATACCCAAGTAAAAATATCACATGAAAAAATCCACGGGGTCAAATTTGGCCACAGTTAATTGCTGCTACCCAAAATGAACAAACAAAAAAAAAACCCTGTCAAATTTAACTTCAAAAGCCCAGAGTGCCACTTCTGGCCCCTGCACAGAGACACCCAGTAAATGAACACTGAGCTAAAATGAGCCAGAGTGGTAGTGACAAGATGATGACACATGCTGTTTTGTTGAGCTTGAAAACTACCCAAACAAAATCGTCTTCACAGTAAACCATCAGTTGTTAAAATTGTTGTTTTTTGAAGTACGTTTTTTATTCTTTTTGGATAAACTATATTCTTTAACAAACAAATTTGGCCCTGATCCTAAATTAGGGAATAAACGGTTAAAATTGAAAAAGTGTTTATCAATGAACTTATATCAGTAATTAAATGCATTGTTCATATTTTCCAAAGATAAAAAGGGTTCTTGTGTTCTCCAGGGTTAAGTAAAAGTATTAAAGTACCTGCTTGTATTGTACATGTATTTAAAGAGTAAAAGGTATTAGTAGTAGTCAATATTTAACGCAGATTTTGAGATCTTATAAAGCTTCAAATGTAGTGATTTTGATAAAGATTTGTGCTGAACAGAAACAATTTAATATTATTTTTCTTCCTAGCTGTTTTTATTTGTATATTTTCATTTGCTCAAACTACAAAAATGTTAAAAAACAAACCCTCAGCATTTTCCAAAACCTAGTGGAGTAGAAAGTCCAGATATCCGCTCTCAAATGTAGTGAAGTAGAAGTAAAAAGTCCCCACTGTAAAATATACTCAAGTAAAATACAGACACCTGAAATGTATACTTAAGCACAGCACTTTTACTACTTTTACTTTGTGCATTCCACCACTGGTTTGACCCACCCCCTACATACAATCGAGATGTAATTGCTTAAAGAAGAAATACTACTGCCATCGTGTGGTACATTATGTCACAGCCTGACCTGCCATTATTTCTTCAGAACACTACAATTTGGTTTATTGTAAGCAGTAGTTTAGTAAATGAGTGAATAAATACAAAAAAAATGCCACTACTCAAACAGAAAGCGCACAGTTTTATAGTTTTATAGTTTTCCAAATGGTTTCTCTGTAGCATATTAATTTACCACAAAAGATAATGATCAAAACCTTATATACTCGTCTCATATTTTATCAATGGTTGTATTATTTCCCTGTATACATTTGATTAACTTAATAGACTGATAAGCCATCTGTTCCTCCATGTGGCTTGTGTGAGTGGAGGAGAGAAGGGAGGAGAGGAAGAGAGGAGAGAGAAAGAGGAGAGAGAGCAAAGCAGGTTCAGTCAATTGAAGGAAAAGAGACTGGCACAGCTCACAAAGAAGGGGCGACACCAAAGCGCTCGGCTGTTGAAAGCTGCCTGGATTTTTCATTATCATTGATTTGTCCTTTCAGGTAGGTTCATTTTTTTAATTGTAGGTCATTGTGTGTGTTTTTTTTTTTATTTATTTATTTATTATCACATGTTATACCAGTGTGTTTTTTCTTTTACTGTACTGTTTAAAACATAGTAGTCAACAGTTTTCTTGACAAGCGCAGCATAGATTTTAAGTTCTGCCATGAGCCACTTTTTTCCCAGCGGTTTTAGGATTTTCTTTTCATTTCCACCAGGTCAATAATGAACCTGTCAACGCGGCTCCCGTTCCTTTTCAGCTGTAATGTGAGTCCCAGTGATGCGCCTCAGCTGGACATCAGTGTGACCAAAAGCGAACCACTCATTATCGCGGTCCCTATGACTTTGTTCTACAGTGTGGTCTTTTTCTTTGGGGTAAGAGTGATTTTGCTCATATATAACTAGTGAATTCTTGAAATAACTCAAAGTCTAATCTTAACTTTATTTAAAAATTCAGGATTTGGATCATAGGGACCTCATTTTTACTTCCAAAAGGGCAACAGGTCGTCTCAAAGTGAGTGATGGATGAATACCTGTCCACATTATCTGGCTAAAAATTGCAATTTGGTTCTTGATTTGGTCACTTAAAAACATTGCAATCTCTGTATCTTAAAAATAAAGGCTTATGTTGAGCTACAGGCTATCACTGAGATGAACCTTTTGCCTTTTGTTGTGGTAATCATCATCAGCATCAATCAGGTGTACCACTGCACACAAACTGCTCTTGTTATAGACCATATTAAGCTGCTGACTTGATATATTGGAGAGACAGTGAACATTTTGTCCTCAAAGTTAATATAGAAGAACTGGCAGCCTTACAAGTTAAAACTGTCGCAACACAACAAGCTTGTAATAGAAGGTGAAATTACTATGTATGTACAGTTACTACCATAGATGGGTATTAGGCTACTTCTATTTTAAGCAACTGAAGATTAAAGAGTAAAATGCAATAATACCACAAAGCTATGGATCACAATCACAATTTGGTGGTTACTATACAAACTTTTTCTGACTTTTACATGACTATTTGCTTCTTCTGAGAATGAATACTTCACTGTGATTGGTTAAATTCACTTACACAGAGCATGGTGGAGGCTGTCCAATAGGAGGAGAGCTTGGGGGGACTGGGTAGGGTGGGGGGGACGTAGGCCTGCATTAAACAGACATTTGGCAGGTGGTGGTCACTGGTCACAATGTCATGTAATATAATAAAAGTGTTTGTGGGAGGGGTGTAGGTTCCATTATTCACAATGCAGATGTAAATTGCCATCACTGCTGCCTGTTGTCGTAGGTCTTGTTAAACGGGTTGAGTATTCTGACACTGGTGATGGATGCACACATGAGAGTCAGCGCCATTCGCTTCTACCTCCTCAGCCTTGTTATATCAGGTACAAGGTTTATTGACATGTTAATCAATGTGTCCCAAACGCTCATCTCAAATCCTCACTGGCTGCTCTTGATCACCTTTATCAGTGTCGCATCTGCCGTGCTTTGGCTTCATTGTTTTTCGTTCCTTTTTCACCAAGGTTGGGACAAGCTAAAAAATATTGAGCGTGGATATCATTTTTTTTTTTTTTTTTTTTACATTTGAAAGGTGTTTAAAGCTTGAAAGGCCACATTTACACTGATAGTAAAAAGTCCAGATGAGACATGATTTGCCCAGACCACAATAACTCATCCACAGCAATGAGGAAACATCTAAACTCTTAACATACAACCCATATGATTATAAATGATATATTATAAAGTTTTAGACATCATTTTAAGTCATAGTATGTAACTGACAGGGCAAACTGAGCCAAGACAGAGAGCAAGGTGCGGAGCGGGGTCCAGAGACGTGAGATGCAGGGAACAAGATGAGACAAGACAATAGCAGGACAGGAACGAGGCCGGGAGCGCAGGAGCCGAGAGGAACCAGGAGGAACCAGGGAACGGGATGTTGACACGCGGACAATCCGGCCATGAGCGGTAGGCAAGGTGCAGGGCAGGGTCCAGGGACATGGAGTGCAGAGACAAGACAAGACTGGACCACGCGGACGATCTGGCACCGAGCAGGATGCGCGTGAGAGGAGCCAGGAGCCCAGCCCAGCTCCGGCTCCGGCAGGTGAGGGAGGGGAAGAGCAGGACAGGAGGCAAAACATGGGGCAGGAATAGAGCGGATGGTGACAGTTATTGATGTTTTCATAACATTGAAAAACTGTGAATGGGCTTGCATTTCCACAAACCTGGCTTTTATTTGGGCTGGAAGAAGGCCTCCTCCTGCTTATTTGTTGAAATGTTGTTCGTTTGGTTATAATATTCCACATTATGGCATTAAACAAACATACCTATCTCTATAGAGAATGTTCCGAAGTATGCATTTAACTTTCTGTTTCCATGGTATCCCGCAGTTGACTTTCCCCTCCATTAAGTTACATACTATCAGTTTAAAAAGAGCGTAGTAATACCATCACTAGGACAGGAGTTAGTAAAGTGGTAGAGCACATTTTAGAAAGGTGCAGCAGCATCTTCTCAAGTTATCGTTTTTAAGTCTTTTTTTTTTTCTCAAATAAAGGTCACGTTGTCTAAGTTGGTCCAGGTACAATGTGAACAGATATGCCTCTGACACTCGTTGTATTTCTGCATCAGTGATTCCTCACTCATGACTGCTTTTCTTAAGTGTCCTCTTCCGTTCAATCACATCCATTCACCAGTGTCTGCTTTACAAATGTCTCCATCACTTCCAGGATGCAGTTACTTGTTACAACGTGCTTCTTGTCATGTGTTTACTAGTTCCTGCTCACAATTTCCACACAATAAACATCTTTGGTGAGACACTCAAAACTTGAACTAACACCAGTACAGCACTTACACCAAACTATAACTGTCTGCTTTGGAAACACAGGTTGGAACTGTAACTTTTTAATGGTTTGGTCTAAAGATTGTCCATCAAAATAAAGTATCTCCCAAGCTTGTAGAAGATTGTGGAACAGCACATTAGTCATTCAGACTACACAACATAGTATTCATATACAATTTCGATTGGTTCCTGAGCCTCACTGTGCACCCCCAATTCCTCACACAGCACATTCACATGGGCAGGGAGCGTTTCATCCAAAGACACAGCAGAAGTCCAGTAATCTGACTCTTTGGGCAGGGGGGCCCAAAGAGTCAGATTACTGGACTCCTGAGCTGATGTCTTGCCAAGCCGCCGTCTCCATATTCCATTCAAATGTTTGTTTGTTTATGTTTTTCTTAAGTCATGTTGTTTATTACTGTTATACAATGGTAGCACAGATTGCCTATTGATGAGCTTTATCATCACACAGACATATTCCTCGTCATGACTGACAGGTCTGCTGGCCATATTTCTATTGCAGTGGTGCACTTGGATTGGATTGAAGTGCTCTTCTAACGTGAGAAGAACAAGACATTATGGTTCACTACATCGTTCATCTTGTCTCTATAGTAGGCTGTACATTGACTACATCGATATATGGCTTGAGGCAAATACAGATGTAGTTATTTCCTCCCTTACAAAAAGCTGTGTTACACCAACTAGACATGTTTTGAGCAATTTATTCTCACAAAGAAGTAAGACTGTTTCTTCAGAATGCAGCTAAACAAGTTCAAAGAGGTCACGGTCCTTGACAAAGAAAATGATCTGTGTTAAGTGTCTGCTCTTCGTGTCTTCACATAAATGTGCAGTTTTATTTGCTGAATGTTCACAAGTCGCACAATGAATGGGCCTCTAGGCTGAAGCTAATTCATTTCTTCTATTCACACACATCATGTGCTGGGTGTTTATCCTTTAAACCTGTCATGATGTCCTTGAGCAATGTAGTGTACACTCCTTATATATTAGCAGGTAACTAAGGGAACTTATCTTGACTGTGGTTAAACTGAAATATCTCTAATGTGTTGTGATAACTGACTTCAGAATTTGTTGGTGTGTTTGTCTTGACTTGCAGACATTCTGCAGCTGATGACTATACCGGTCACTCTGTATCGATACTACTGGGAGAGCTATCCGTGGCGTCTGGGCCAAACTGTGTGTAAAGTGTACTTCATGGTCCGACAGGTGTACTGCGCCACCACCAGCTTGGTTATCATGACTTTCACCGCAGAGCGCTACGCCGCCATTTGCCACACAATGTGGTCTGTCTCCAGTTTGAAGGTCAACTTCAAATCTTTCATGCAGATTTATAAAGAAAAATGTGCAGATAGGGCAAGGAACACCACTGGGAATTTGTAATGCCATGATCTTCATTCCTCATTTGTTTAGTACAATAAAGAACAGGTCAGATTTGCCTGTGCCGTGCCAAGTAGACATGATAAAAGTTTCATATAGAGCATAGGTTGGCAGAAGATAAAAGTAGTAATGCATTTGAAACTAATGGAAGTTGTGCTCCAGAGGTCTCGGCTGCCCTGCCTCCTGGTAGTGTGGATCATCTCCCTCATCTCTGCCATCCCCTTTGCCCTGGTGTATGACGAGGCTCGTGCTTGTATCCTGGACTATACTGCAGTGAAATATGAAGATGCCTTTCATGTCTCCACCATGTGTGAGATGACTGAGCGTGACCCTGCGCACATATATACAGGGGCTCTTATTCTGAGAGGAGTTTTATTTTTCCTGGTAAGAACATACACTGAATGCACAATGTCATAGAGAGGACTCATTAGGCTCTACTTCCTCCCTGTTCAGGTCCCACTGGTGTCTATTTTTATCCTTTACCTGCTCATCCTTCTGTACCTCAAGAAAAACAGTCGTCAACGAAGAAACATGGGCCTCACACGACCCAACCCAGAAGAGAGGAGAGACGTTCAGTGCCACCAGAACGGAAAGTTACTGCAGAATGAAAAAAGAGCTCTGAAACTCATGGGTGAGTTAGCATTGAGCGTGGGAGCTTGTGCAGTGTGGTCAAATAAACATGCACAGTATAAGATAAAGACTGCTGTAGAACCAAACAGTTTTCTTTTTTTTTCCCCCTGAACACACACAGAGATTATATTAGGCACACATTTGCAAACAGGAAGTCATTGCATGATTTTGTTTTTGTTTTGTTTTTACGTAGATGCTATACAAATCTAACATTTTTATAGGACACCAATACATTTTTTTTGGTGGGATGGTTGGACTATAGTGTTTGTGCCATATTTTGAAACATTTCAGGCAAAACAACAGCATTTTCATGAGAGAAGCAGGTGACGTAGTGCAATTTATAATGAAATGCTCCTTTTCTGTAGGTGCTGTGGTGGTGGCCTTCTTTGTGTGTAACTTCCCAGACATCGCTTCATCCCTGATGCAGGTCTATGTGGTCGTGTGGTCTGACACGGTCGACACTGTTTACACCATCCTGAAGTCCTACCTGTCTCTTCCTCTGTGGTACATCAACGGAGCTCTGGACCCTCTCCTCTTCTGCATGTCGTCACACACTTTCCGTAGAGCGTGTTGGAGAACTCTGACGCGGCTCCGACCCGAATGCTTCTGGAAATACAACAACATTTCCTGTTTGAGGCAGAACAGCACCAGTGAGGAAGGAAGCACATCGGCTAGAGAGAGGATAGAGTTTCACAACGGGCTCCCTGCAGACCAGACACCCCCAAATGTGACAGACAAACCCAGGACATCTTCACCAACATCTGCACATACTGGCATCCCCATCACAAATCTAACTCCCACTGACCCAGATACGCCACTGAAATTAAGTCATGTCATAATATACACAGAGTACTGAATGTATAGTGTGCAGTGTATTCAATTCAATAAGCTTTTACTTCAAAGCACATACAGAATAATAAGGACTGACCGCATTTCTCTCCTTTGAAAGACACAATCAAACTACAAATTGAGCTTGTGTACAATTCAAAGACATGGTTTTTATTGATGCTTTTGATTAATTGTGTGTTACTCCAAGAAGAGGATCCAAACATTTCAGGGAGGATATCTCACATGCAATATGGCAGCATTATATTTGATAAGAGAATAGAAGTATCAGTGTAAGCATGCTTTCTTGATGATTTACATTGTTTAGAGCTTTCGGTTCCTCCTTGTATTTTCATTACTGTTGCTGTTTACATCTCTTGTGATGCTTAAGCTAATTCTGTGTCTTTTTCTCTGAATATATTACATTAATATCTGTTGGTTGTTGTTGTTGTTGTAAATTCTAGTTATATGTTTTATATTTGCCTATAGTGGCTCATCGGCAGCTATGAAGACCATATAGATGTAAACACGGTGTTCCTCTATAAAAGAGAGAGAAATGGACTCTAGCAGGTGTAAATGTAAAAGAAAAACTCTCTAAAAATAGATGCTTGTTTTTCCTGCTTTCATGCATCCTATCATCTTTATTTAACATGCTCGATTAGCAACATTTTGACGAATGAATAACCTGAATTGTGACTGGGCGCTCAAACAAGATGCTGTACTGTTTCTTCTGTTAAATGAGAAAATTAACACTTTCTGTCTATACAGTTTGGTAATAAGGATTTATTCCATGAGTGATTTCCCAGTACATTTCTTTTATTTCATTGCTGCAGTGTTTTGAGGGAATCAGACAGGTTGTTTTCCATATTCTGTTGGAGACTTCTGTGTTCCTCTAGGCTCTGTGAGAGGGAGTGGTTTTATTTTGGTTTTGAATAGAGTTTCTGTTCCTGCTGATATCTACACTATCTGTGAGAATGCGTTGTGTTATTATAGCATAGTTTGTGACTTTCCTGGCTGTAGTATTGATCTAATTACTGAGGTCAGTTCTTGAGAAGTGATTGGAAATGGATAGTTTGTTATGAACGAGGCAAACGGCTCAATATGGCCAGTATATTTCTATTGAACTTGAGTTAAAAACAGTGATTTGTGACATTTAGTTATATTTTTGTTGTTCCAGATGATACTTTTCTGAGGTGAAGTTGTGTTCATAGCTGATGTTCCAATCTGGTAAAACTTGTTTGTGAAAAGCACTGTGTTTTAGAGGCAATTTTGTAATGTTATGCTTCAAGTGCCGTAGTGAGTCTGGGTTTGAAATGCTGTGCGTGATCCATTTAAGCTTGAAGGTTTGTTTTAAGACTAAGAAGTTTAATATTTGAAGTCCACCTTGCTCTTTGAAAAAGAACAGTTCTTTTCATGTTGTGTTGTTTGTTTTAATAATAATAATAATAATAATAATAATAATAATAATAATAATAATAATAATAATAATAATAATAATAATAAATTTTATTTGTTAGGCGCCTTTCAAGGCTCTCAAGGTCGCCGCACATACATACATAAACAATACAAATTGAAACAATGTAAAATGATTAAAAATACATTTAAAAACAAATATAGAATATAGATTAAAGCAAATCTTTTTCCATATGAAGTCCATAAATATTTTATTTATCTCTTTGCAGGTTGATTTGTTAATCTCCAAAGCCCAGGCGCAGTAAATGAGACGAGATTCTGCTTCAGTTTTGGATAATACACTTTATCTTTGTGTCCATCAATATTTACATATTTATCTCTATTTAAAGTTAAATACAAATCACTAAATATAAATTTAATGTGAACTACTGGCCTCAAAAAACTCGAATAAAACCTCTATTGACAACATACACATTAAAAGTAAACTGTTTGTATTAATAATTAGAAACCAGCAAGAGAGACATAATCTCAACTTTGAACCAAGAATCTAAAGTGCTCAAAATAAAGACACTTCTCTTTAAAGTACGCCTCTAAAGCTGAAGGTGTCTCTAGACTAACTTATGCAGCCTCTTCTCTTCTTAGATGGTAAAACTGCAAAAGCAACTGACAAAATACTTTTTCAGTTTCTGTAGAAAAAACATACACATTATATCCATAAATCGGCTGTTCTCAATTCAAATAAAAATTAGGTCTCTACTTCTTAGATTTGTTTGCTGTGTGTAGTTTGGTTTCAGTCAAATAGGGGGACTCCCAGTCTTCGTTTGCAGCTATCAGATCAATAAGACTCCTTTTAAGTTATCAGAATATCACAAACAGGCTTTGTTGTTGTGGAAATTCCTTTACACCTGGAATAATAGGAAAAGCCGTTTTTGCACATTTGGTTCAATAAAAATATCATTACCAGGAGTTCTGTAAAACACTTTCAACTTTCATTCCTGTCAAAGAATTCAGTTCAAGTGAGTAAAGCCCTCCCAGCTGGAGTAGGCCTGTTGTTGTTCTGCACAAGTACCCCTTACATTGCATCTGTCATCAATGTGATACTTTTATAGGAGAAATTTGTTTTAGTAAAGCAACAAGGCAACAACACAGCAGAGTAAAATGCTCCTTGTTTCAAAGTGAAATGAGCCTTTTGTTGTATCTTATTGGAATTCTTTTGTTAGCTCCAAATATTTGATCACAAAACACAATCCGAGAAATTTCTTTTAAGATTTTGCACAGAATCTATCCAGTTAAGCACTTTTTGGTACAATTCAAGTCAACATAAACCCTAATTGTTCTTTATCCTCCCTACAACCTTTTTCACATTTATTTCATCATTAGCCTTACAAAAACATTTAGGAAAGTTAATTATAGACAAAGTGCATAGACACATATCTTAGATTTATGAATTTGCTATTTTTGGTTTTGTTAAGTATGATCCTAAATTTGACATATATATATATATATATATATATATATATATATATATATATATATATATATATATATATATATATATATATATATATATATATACACACACACACCTTTTTTTAGGCCCACTTACATTGCCCAAGTTTGACACACACAAATTTACTTTACAGTATTTAATTTACATAATATACAGTATTCATGAATTACACCTCCAATCCACAGCAACAATAAGAGTCATGTACATGTAAGGTATTTTGTAGCAGTGCAGCACTACACCAAACTGGTATCTTGATTTACTAATGCTAAAGTAAAAAACACGTGCCCACCAGTGGATATGGAATACATGGGGGATCACCAAGACACTATGGAGACGAGTGGGGGGGCTTACAAGGACGTGTGGACAAGAAGATAACACCTAAGTTCTGGTCTTTTGATTAAAGCCACTTCATCCTATCTGTAGCCACATCTCAAGAATGTGTGACCCCCACTTTGAGAGGGTCATAAAATACTCACCTTGTTCGACGTTGCCTAAAGTTTCTTAATGTATAACACCATACTGATAAGAAGAAGACCTGCCTCACAAACACATACATTGGGAGACCCTATAAAAGTGTCATGATGTCAGTTTTCCCTGTCCTCCCGTGCTCTCTCCCCCTCCCCTACCTGTGTGTCTGGAGCTGGGTGGAGTGCCTGACTCCTCCCGTGCACACCTGGGGTGCATCAGCCTAATCACCACCACCTGCTGCTGAGTACAAGAAGGCTTGGCAGTCTACACTCGGTGCCAGACCGTCCGCGTGTAAAACGTGAATGTTTCTTGCTAAGCTTTGTTATATGGTACTTTCCTGCAAATGCTCATTTGGATTTATGCACCCTCCAGATTCCTGCCTCTACTCGCCCAGCTCCTGCCGCCACGTTCCAGTCCCGGTATCGCTTCCAGCTCGTCTTGTCTCCTGCTCGTCTCGTCTCCTGCTCGTCTCGTCTCCAGCTCGTCTCGTCTCCTGCTCGTCTCGTCTCCTGCTCGTCTCGTCTCCTGCTCGTCTCGTCTCCTGTCCGGTCCTGGTCTCTGGTTTGTCACCCGCTCCCCGCTCTGGTCTTCGTCTGATCCGCCTGCCCTGGTACCGCACCTGCTTCTATCCCCGTCCTGGTCCTGTCCTGCCCGCCTCTACCTGCACCGCACCCGCCTGACCCGTCTCCCGCTCCCCGGTTCCTGTACCTGCTCTTGTGACCTGTTTAAAGACTGCATTCTCACCGCTGTAAATAAACACTGTTAAAACTGCTCTGGTCTGCATCCTTTGGTCCTATCCGCACCGTTACGACAGAACGGTCTGGCCACTATGGACCAAGCAGGCTCAGATCCGGACCAGATGCGCCGCCTCACGCACTCTCACCCCGAGGCGGTGCTGGGTCAGCACGAACAATCCATTCGAACTCTATTGGAGCTAAACCAGACATTGTCCCAGCAGGTGGCACAGCTTAACCACCAGGTGGCCGCGCTCCTCGTCACCCCGCCTGCTGCAGCTGGAGCGCCACCATGCCTCCCGGAGCCGAGAGGCACGGATCCGGAGCCGTATGCTGGACAACCTCACCTCTGTCGCGGATTCCTGTTCCAGTGCGAGTTCATGTTCCAGCAATGCCCTTCTCGTTTCAGCTCGGGGGCCACCAAGATCCGATATATATGTGGATTACTCCGGGGCAGAGCTCTCCAGTGGGCAGAGGCGCGCCTAATGAAGACGTCTGTGGATAGCCTGGATTTTAATGAATTTGTGTCCACGTTTAAGCTGGTGTTTGACCACCCGCACTACCAGGACAATGCTGCCTCCCGGTTATTGACTCTCAGCCAGGGCTCCAGGACGGTAGCGGATTATTCCATTGAATTCTGGACACATGCGGCGGAGCTGGACTGGACGGACAGCGCGCTGCGGGCTGTGTTTGTGCGGGGCCTGAACGAGACTTTGAAAGATGAATTGGTTTCCCGGGACGAACCCCCCGACCTGCGGACCCTCATCTCCCTCACTCACCGTATAGACAACCGCCTACGGGCTCGTCGCCGAGAGAGACGCCGGTCACCGGCCCCGCCGGAGCCACGCGCTGCCCCGCCCCCGCCGGATGAGCCCATGCAACTCAACAGGACCCTTGTGTCGGCCGAGGAGCGTCAACGGAGGCGTCGTCTGGCCGGGGCTTGCCTCTACTGCGGTGAGCGCGGACATTATGTGGTCACTTGCCCAGTTCGGCCAAAAGGGGGGGCCCACCAGTAGCGCTGGGAGTACTGGTGGGCGAGCAACACATCCTGGACTCTTCTAATAGACTGCGGCTCAGCGCCACCCTGTGCGTTCGCACAGAGACCTTATGCGTTTCCGCCCTTATCGACTCCGGGGCTGAGAGGGACTTTATTGATGCCCAAGTCGCGGAGCAGCTCGGGGTCTACCTGGAGCCCCTCGAACGCCCCTTAAATGCCCAGGGGCTCAATGGACGTTTTCTGGGGCACATCACTCACATCACAGAACCTGTCACCGTGATTCTGTCCGGCAACCACCAAGAGAACCGTCAGTTTCATGTCCTGTCCTCCTCCGCTTCTCCTCTGGTCCTTGGTTACCCCTGGCTACGCGCCCACAACCCTGTTTTCGATTGGGCCAGGGGCGGAGTTTCGGGCTGGAGTCCCGATTGCCACGCCAAGTGCCTTCGGTCCGCCCTCCCTCCGGCCGGGAGGTCCGTTCCTGTCGCTGATCCGTCCCCAGACACCCCCAATCTGTCCTCGGTGCCTGCTGAATATCACGACCTGGGGGAGGTTTTTAGCAAGAGCAAGGCCCTCTCTTTACCGCCCCACCGCCCATATGACTGCGCCATTGACCTCCTGCCGGGTGCCCCACTACCATCTAGCAGGCTATATAACCTGTCTAAACCTGAACGCGAGTCAATGGAGGACTATATCCGTGGGTCCCTGGCTGCCGGAATCATCCGCCCGTCCACTTCACCCGTGGGAGCGGGGTTCTTCTTTGTGGCTAAGAAGGACAAATCCCTGCGGCCTTGCATTGATTACCGGGGTCTGAACAATATAACTGTAAAGAATAAATACCCGCTTCCCTTACTGGACTCGGCATTTACGCCCCTCCACGGTGCGACCATCTTCTCCAAGTTGGATTTGCGGAATGCGTACCACCTGGTGCGCATCAGGGAGGGAGACGAATGGAAGACGGCCTTCAAGACACCCCTGGGACATTTCGAATACTTGGTTATGCCCTTCGGTCTCACCAACGCCCCTGCCGTATTCCAAGCCCTCATCAATGATGTGCTCCGTGATTTCCTTAACCGATTCGTCTTTGTTTACTTGGATGACATCTTGATTTTCTCGCGGTCCCCCCAGGAGCATCACCAGCACGTTCGCCAGGTTCTCCAGCGCCTCCTCGAGAATAAACTGTTCGTGAAAGCTGAGAAATGCGAGTTTCACGCAGAGGAGGTCAGCTTTTTGGGCTTCATTGTGGGGCGGGGCCAAGTAAGAGCTGATCCTGAAAAGATCCAGGCTGTCACTGAGTGGCCCGTTCCTACCAGCCGGAGACAGCTCCAGAGATTTATCGGCTTTGCCAATTTTTATAGACGTTTCATCCGGGATTTTAGTAGGGTTATCTCGCCCTTAACTAAACTCACCTCTCCTGCTTTGCAGTTTGCCTGGTCTCCTGAGGCGCAGACAGCCTTCGAGAAGCTTAAGAGACTATTTACCTCCGCTCCCATCCTGCACCAGCCCGACCCTTCACGGCAATTCATCGTGGAGGTCGACGCCTCCGACTCGGGAGTGGGGGCCGTGCTTTCGCAGAGGTTCGACCCCCACAACCGCCTCTGTCCCTGCGCCTTCTTTTCCCGGCGATTGTCCTCGGCCGAGGTCAATTATGACGTGGGGGATCGGGAGCTCCTTGCCGTAAAGCTGGCCTTGGAGGAGTGGCGCCACTGGCTCGAAGGGGCGGAGCAACCATTCATCGTCTGGACCGACCATAAAAACTTGGAGTACATCCAGTCCGCCAGGCGCCTCAATCCCCGTCAAGCTCGTTGGTCCCTCTTCTTCAGCCGCTTCAACTTTCTCCTCACCTACCGCCCCGGATCTCGGAACGTCAAACCAGATGCCCTCTCCCGCCAGTTCGCCCTGGAGGATAGCCCGGTCACCGCAGAAACAATTATCCCCTCCTCGTGTGTGGTGGCCGCGGTCCATTGGGATATCGAGGACACCGTCCGAGAGGCCCAGACCAACGACCCCGACCCAGGTAACGGCCCTCCAGATAAACTGTTTGTTCCCGATTCTGTCCGGTCTCAGGTGCTCCAGTGGGTCCATGCCTCCCGTTTCGCCTGCCATCCTGGTGCCGGTCGCTCTCTCTCCCTCCTCAGGAGACGCTTCTGGTGGCCCACGATGGACACAGACACCCGGGCTTATGTCGCCGCCTGCCAGGTATGTGCTCGGGCCAAGGCCTCCCACTCACCCCCTTCTGGTCTCTTGCATCCTCTCCCAGTTCCTCGTCGCCCTTGGTCCCACATCGCCTTGGACTTCGTGACGGGCCTTCCCCCTTCCCAGGGGAACACGGTGGTTCTCACCATTGTGGACCGCTTCTCCAAGGCCGCCCATTTCGTTGCCCTGCCTAAGCTCCCCACAGCCAAAGAAACTGCCGACCAGCTGACCAGTCATGTCTTCCGACTCCACGGCATCCCGGTGGACATCGTGTCCGACAGAGGGACCCAATTCACCTCTCAGGTATGGCGGTCTTTCTGCAACAGTTTGGGGGCCACGGTTAGCCTCACGTCCGGGTTCCATCCACAATCTAATGGGCAGACGGAGCGGGCCAACCAAGACCTGGAGTCGGCCCTACGGTGCACAGCCTCCGCCAACCCCGCGACCTGGAGTACTCACCTGCCCTGGATAGAGTACGCTCACAACTCCCTCGTGAGTTCCGCCACAGGTATGTCTCCCTTCGAGGCATCGCTGGGATATCAACCCCCTCTCTTTCCCACGGAGGAGAGGGACCTCGCCGTCCCGTCTGTTCAGCGCCATCTCCAGCGCTGTCGCCGGATCTGGAAGAAGGCCAGGGCGGCCCTTCTTCGGGCTGGAGCGCGCACTAAGGCGACGGCCGATCGCCACCGTGTCCCGGCGCCCGTATACCAACCTGGCCAGATGGTTTGGCTCTCCGCCAAGACGGTCCCGCTGAAGACGGACTCCCGTAAGCTGTCCCCCCGATTCCTGGGACCGTTTAAGATCATGAGGATCATAAATCCATCGGCGGTGCGCCTCCAGTTACCCCCGTCTCTCCGGATTCATCCGACCTTTCACGTCTCCCAGGTTAAACCAGTCCGGACCAGCGACCTGTGCCCTCCGGCCGATCCCCCACCGCCCGCCCGAGTCATTGACGGCCACCCGGCGTTCACCGTCCGCCGCCTGATTGACGTTCGTCGCCGTGGTAGGGGCCTCCAGTACCTCGTCGATTGGGAGGGTTACGGTCCGGAGGAGCGATCCTGGGTGCCCAGGGCACGCATTCTGGACCCCGACATGGTGAGAGACTTCCACCGCGCTCATCCTGACAAGCCTGGGGGTCCACCAGGAGGTGGACCTTAGGGGGGGGGTACTGTCATGATGTCAGTTTTCCCTGTCCTCCCGTGCTCTCTCCCCCTCCCCTACCTGTGTGTCTGGAGCTGGGTGGAGTGCCTGACTCCTCCCGTGCACACCTGGGGTGCATCAGCCTAATCACCACCACCTGCTGCTGAGTACAAGAAGGCTTGGCAGTCTACACTCGGTGCCAGACCGTCCGCGTGTAAAACGTGAATGTTTCTTGCTAAGCTTTGTTATATGGTACTTTCCTGCAAATGCTCATTTGGATTTATGCACCCTCCAGATTCCTGCCTCTACTCGCCCAGCTCCTGCCGCCACGTTCCAGTCCCGGTATCGCTTCCAGCTCGTCTTGTCTCCTGCTCGTCTCGTCTCCTGCTCGTCTCGTCTCCAGCTCGTCTCGTCTCCTGCTCGTCTCGTCTCCTGCTCGTCTCGTCTCCTGCTCGTCTCGTCTCCTGTCCGGTCCTGGTCTCTGGTTTGTCACCCGCTCCCCGCTCTGGTCTTCGTCTGATCCGCCTGCCCTGGTACCGCACCTGCTTCTATCCCCGTCCTGGTCCTGTCCTGCCCGCCTCTACCTGCACCGCACCCGCCTGACCCGTCTCCCGCTCCCCGGTTCCTGTACCTGCTCTTGTGACCTGTTTAAAGACTGCATTCTCACCGCTGTAAATAAACACTGTTAAAACTGCTCTGGTCTGCATCCTTTGGTCCTATCCGCACCGTTACGACAAAAAGCTGTCAACAGGGACATCTCAGGGCTCTCCAAATGACCTTTCCAGAGAGTCCGTTGCTTCATTGTTCACTTTACCTGTGTGGAACTCATTAAACCCTTCTGACTTCATGTTTCAGTCTCTTTGTCCTCTTTGATGCGTACACCAGAAACTAACAATTCTTACATACTTCATTAAGTCTGGTTACAGCCAAACACTTGCAGTTTCTTCATTATTATTATTATTATTATTATTATTATTATTATTATTATTATTATTATTATTATTATTATTATTATTATTATTATTATTATTAACATTTGTGGTACGCTATGATCTCTTTTTTACATTTCTTCAATAAAAAAACAGTACGCTATGATCTCTGTATTTTTTTTCATTATTATTATTATTATTATTTTTTTTTTTTACATTTCTTCAATAAAAAAAACAACAGTATTCTACGATCTCTGTTTGCATTTTTTTTCTTTTTTTTTTTTAAACATCGATTAAAAAAAACGTATGTAACCAATCAGAGCGCAGGGGCGGGGCGGAAGTAGAAACAGCGGAAGATTCAAAATGAAGATGGCGGCCGACAACAACAACCACAACTTGGACAAACGGTAGAACTTTTTATACACTTTGGAATTAATATAAACGTATATAATCCCACATATAAAGATTTTATGCAACAGAATATTATATAAGAAATGCGCTCCCCACGAAGTTGGTTGATATTTACCTAGCAACCGTTTCTATGCTAACGCTCTACTCTACACGCCTCCTGTGTTTAGCATCACATTTCGGAAAAACAAAAAACAAAACCCAACATCTTTCTAATATGTTGACCTTTGTTTTAGCAGCGCTTCGAAATCCAACGTGTTTAATATCCACGAAAGGACCTTGTCGAGCCAGCCAGTCATCTTTAATCCGGACTTTTTTGTGGAAAGGCTGCGGCACGAGCATCCCCAGGAATTCACCGACCTGGTTCTCAGTAACATCACCCGCCTCATCGACCTGCCCGGGGACGAGTTTTCTCAGCTCAGTGGGGAAGCTGAACCCAGACTGCCCTCTTCTGCTGGAGGCTTCCTGCGCTCCCTCAACTTTCTGAAACGGAA
Source organism: Periophthalmus magnuspinnatus (assembly GCF_009829125.3). NCBI lineage: Eukaryota > Metazoa > Chordata > Actinopteri > Gobiiformes > Gobiidae > Periophthalmus > Periophthalmus magnuspinnatus. The sequence goes on from NC_047140.1 coordinate 27,125,949, forward strand.
AGGTCTGCCTAACACTTGTTACTGAATGTCTAAGATAATGTCTACTGCAGCTAATATCTGTTGTCAGACTATATCTAATTACCACATACTCACTGTACTTGCTCTTTCATAGGCTTCTGGCTGACGTCTCTGACAAGAAGCAGTTCACTTAACAGCTCAGAGGCGTTAGCGATCCATATTTAGATTTTTCTGTCAGATATAAAGTGTAAGGCACAAGTTGGATGCTTTTATTATGGGAGTGAAAGGAGGGACTGGAGATACTTATTAAGTTTTGGGTGGGTGATGTTGACAAGTGTGTCAAGTACTTTTATCGTCAGACATATCATTAAAATGTGCACACATGTGAATGTTTGCTGAAAGAGGAAGGATAAAAGGGTCTTCTTGGCTTTATAATGTAACAAATATGTGTGGTCTTTGCAACTGGACCCTCTGGTTTAATGCCTAAAAGATGAGTTTACTGTAAAATCAACATACAGAAGCCTCACTCTTTACTTAGACATCTGCATTTTTATTTGTGGCACCAATTTCTATAAGAATTTAAGTTCAAATATTGAGACTTAAGAATTGTATCCAACCTGTATGGCAATAGTTCTGAACCATAAGGCTTTAAAATGTCAAACTACACTTTTATTTAATATTTAATAATAACGATGTTTCATAACCTGCAGGTGCTTTATATTAAGTTGAAAAAAAAACTTGAATCTTGATTATACTGCTGTTTGTTTTAAGTTTAGCTGAGGTACTGGGAATAAAAATTGTAATAAAAGACTGTTTCTCACTGTTGCATAAACTAACCTGGCTCTAAAAGAAGCCACACAGATAAGGCTGAGCTATATAGCGAAACAAATGAAATATTAATCTTTTGAACATACAATACAGACTTTATACTTAAACAAAACAAAAAGTCCAACTTCTCTCTCCGAAGTCTGAACTCTGCTCCTAACCACATGCTTTTACTGATGGAGGACTGGCTGTGGACCTTCCTATGCAAAAGCCAAACCATAAGCTTTGACAATTTAATCTCCATCTTGATTAAAATTTGATTCATTGCACAGCCCTACCCATAGACCAATAAAGTGGCAGATCAGGAGTGAGTGAGAGTAATGGATAGAAATGGTTTTGAATCTTGTGGAGAAAAAAAGGTTGTGGCATAAAAGCAAATTCATTCATGCTCTAACAAAGGTGCACCGGTGAGTTTTATAAAGGTGAATTATAAAACTCACCGGGGCACCTTTGTTCGAGCGGTATTTCTCATAGAATTAAACTGTATTACTGGAAGTCAGGATTTAAGAATACACTCTAAATATTTTTTTTTTTTCTGTTACGGCATGTGGTTAATTATTTTTATTGTTATTTTCCTATACAGAAAAAGGCCTTGTTTTTGGAGCACCATTGACTGAAGAAGGAATAGCACAGATCTACCAACTCATTGAATATTTAAGCAAAAGTATGTTTGGTCATATTTTGCATACATTTCCACACACACTCCCAATTTAAGCAACAAAATTGTATGACCAGTGGGGCTGAAATGGATGCATTAATTGCAACAAATCAATTTACTGAAATAATCGTAGCTATGTGCTTAGAAATGCGTTTTATTACTCAACTCAAAAACATCTACATCTCAAAACCTCTAACATCAAAAATGTGTAAATTAGGGGTTTTTAATGAAAAAAAAAAAAAGATTAGGGCTGCAACTAACAATCATTTTGCTAATCACAAGTTTTTATCATGCTTATAGAATTTTTACTGTAATTATTATAATGAGTGATTGAGTGGTACTGGTGCTGTAATTATCGCCAACAGTGTTTAATTCAGTTGGAACAGAGAATTGGCATTAGGTCAGAGCTTATTTTAGGAAACAATGATGTCATTCTGCTCAAAAGTAGACACAGGGAGCAAATGTTCTCGTCAATAATTTATCTAAAAGCACTTTGCTCCTGCTGTATCCTTCCTCCCCATTCACTCTCGTGTTTTGTGCCTAGTCTTTCTGTACCTCTTTGCAGCCTTTACTTGCTCACATCCTTTCACCTGGCTCTATGGGTCTCCTCTGTTTTTCTTTCCCTCTCAGACCTTCATGTGGAGGGTTTGTTCCGTGTACCAGGTCACAGCCTTCGGCAGGCGGCCCTCAGAGAGATGCTGAACACTGGAGCGGAGATTGATCTGGAGACTGGTGACTTCCACCCAAACGACGCTGCCACTCTGCTCAAAGCTTTCCTGGGAGAACTTCCAGAGCCCCTGCTTACTCACAGGCACTATCTCGCTCACCTAAAGATTGGAGGTGCATCATACTTTGCAGTGTTTTAAACAAAAATCTTGCCAGTCTCATATTATAACTTCCCACGCCAGTTTATTTTGGGCCAAATCGTGTTTTCAGTCTCATTCTCTCATGCCCTTTTGTATTTGTAGGTGTCATCAGCCCCATCCTCGGCTAGTCGAATGCTTTTTTGGCTGGGAAAAAAAAATCATGTTCTTAGGCAGTTTTTTTTAAATATTTGACCAAAAACATAAATCAATCACATCAGTCGTCAATAAGCTATGAGGCTAACAATGTATGAATTTCAAATGATGACATGATGATGCATTTTGTTTCTCATGTCTCATTGGTAGAGTTGACTCGCTTTGATGAACAGGGGAATAAGACCACCACTCCAGATAAAGAGCGCCAGATCGAGGCATTTCAACTGCTCTTCATGCTGTTGCCACCAGCCAACCGCAGCCTATTGAAACTACTACTTGACCTCCTATACCATACAGCCCGTAATCAACATGTGAACAAGATGTCTGCCATCAATCTGGCCACAATGTTTGCACCGCACATCATCTGGCCCAAAAATGTAAGAGTCAGGTGTTTCAGCATCTCTGTGTTGTGATAATAAGTGTTTTTATAAGTCTATTTTTGTTGTTTGATTTGACAGGTTACAGCAAGTGATCTACAAGGAAACATTGAGAAACTAAATAAAGGGGTGGCATCTCTCATTCGATACTCGCAAAAATTATTCAAGGTGAGTTTCACATCCTTCTGTTTGCATCTGTCACATTATTTTCTTCCCAAATTCTGTTCATCTGTATTATTAGTGATGGGTAAATGGATCCATAGAATATCTGTTCTTATGTTCTATGCGCAAATGGCTTTGTTGCTAGGGTTACAAGAAATATGGGAGGTGTCAAAGGAGTGAATACAAAATTTGCATGTGAATACAACAATACATGTGGTTTGTCTGGCAATCAGACGGGTTTTGTTATCTGATGACCTGCTGTTTAATCTTCCATTATGTTATGCATATATTTAATTTGATATTTTTTTATTATGTTGTGGATTTGTAGCTAATACTCTCAGCTGTTTTGCAGTTCCTTGTTGTAAAATGAATTTAAACTTGCTTATGGGCATATGGGTGATTGATGTGCATTTTACTGTTTATTAAGGCACCTGTTTATGTCAAAGAATATGCCCGATTATTCTTCACTGGATCAACAGCACTTAAACCAAATGTAAGTAGTTTTTTTCTGTGTGATAAAATATGGTAAATGGTACACATCTACTAGTTTGATGAAATTAAACAAAGGCACTGTTTTTGCTCCCGAAATATGGATTTTATCACATTTTCTGTGACCCATTTCCACTGTCAAGACATCCTGATGAAAGCATAGACTGTTTTGAGTGTGGATAGCATAATCAAAGGCTCCTTTATGCAAAAAAAAAAACAGCCTCTGCAAAAGAATGGCAACAAGAACCAAAAAAAATGGTCAATTGTGCTTGTCAGAGCATGCCAAATGTGGGACATGCAAAAGTGGAGGAAAATGGTACTGGATTATAGTGCTCTTCTAAACCAGACTTTATGCTCACTCACCTGATGCAACACAAGCTAGAACAATTCCACACCTTTTGAGAGGCCGTGAACACCAGCCTTCTGTTAATACCTTTGTTTGTGCTGCTGGTTATGGTGTAGCTAGTTCTTGAACGTTTTAAGGTTCATAGAAAGATGAAACGTTTCAGAAGATTTTGTGACAGTGATGCTATTGTAAAGGTGAAAATTGTCTCTTTGGACTGATATTTTTAGGATGACATGACTCTTTGTTCCGGAGCTAAAAATGGGCCTTTAGCTGCTGTGCCACTTTCAACCCCAACAAAAAGGAGTGGGCCAGAGGTCAGCGACACGGAGCATCAGAACTACACCCAGTCAGCACTGAGGGAGCTCTACCAGCAAGTCAACAAGATGCCCGAGTCTGCTAAGAAGAAAAAACTCATCAAACAGGTATTGCATAAAATGAACTAATCCAAAAAGCTGCAATGACCTGAATGTAGTTTTATTGAATAATTGGTGATGCGTTTTAATAGTTTGAGAAGCCGCTGCAAAGTCCTTCAGAGTCAAGGGCCCCTTTCTGCCGGAGACATTGGCGCTCACGCTCTTTGGGAGAAAAAATTAAGGTAATGCAACCACAATTAGCATTCTGACCATTTTTACTTTAGTAAATTTAGTTAAGCAAATTATTGTAAATAAATTATCATTATAACATTGCACATAACTTGGCATAATGTTTTTGAAACAGAGGAAAGTGCTGGGAAGCCAGATACTAACTGACAAAGAAAATGGGCATCTAAAAAGTCGCCACTCAAGCACGTCTGAGGGTTCCCCCAGAGCCATAAATGAGACGGATTGAGATGTACGTATATCTGCTATACTGGATTATGATGGATTATCTATAGGCTCTTATTGACCCAGTCAAATATAAATGAACTGAAATTGCCTAAGGTTTAATTAGATTTGAAGTCAAAGCTGATCTCTCCCTTTTCCACTTGTGCAGGACTGAAGACCCTTCAGTCTAATTTTCTGAGCTTTCAAAGGATTTCCTCAGGTGTTTTGGCAAGAAGCGGAAATTTTAATTTCATCGTGAGCTTGTCTGTAAAGCTTATGAAAACTGAAATCTGTCATTTTTATGACAGATTGGGTTTCATTGGGTTACGAAATCCCAAAGGTCTGACAAAAATATATTTATATTCATCAGATCATCAGAAAATGTTTATACTGTGCTTTCCCGCCATTGTGAAGGTTACTTGAAAGTCACTTTTTGTTTGTAGTAATGACCACATATGCAAAATATTGTAATATATATTATTTAAAAGCAAATGCCAAAATACATAAAGCCACACCTTTTGTTACTTTTATACAACAGACCTTTGGTGCAATTGAAACATTAAAATGTGCCTTAAAATAATCCATTTCAAGTGACTTAAGATTTTGTGTGTGTTTGACAGAATTAGTTAAAAAGACACACCATGATTACAAGCTGTTTGGGATGAATACTTTGAGTTTTATTCTGTGAAGTTATGAACTACTGTTTTTTTTATGTATTTTACTCATCTTTTAAAACTTTTCCACAGCCTGCTTTATGCATTATTGTAGTTTTTGTAAATATGAGCCCTTTTTGTGCAATGCAACATAGCATGTATATTTTTATATGCTTTTGGCATTTTTTCATTTTTGTTCAAGACCAATGGAAATTTGTTACTTTGTTGTGGTTCTTGACAATATTCCTTCCTGACCACTGAACTGGACTGATCAGTTTCCTTCTGTTACTATTATTTTGATAATGAGCCGAGTCTTTTCAGAGACTATACACTGACTGATACTACTGTGCTATGCAAACCAGCCAGCCATTAAAATCGTGACAAGCAGCTGTTTCTGTCTTTGTAATTCATGCTAATACACTAGAGTTCATACTTGATTAAGCTTTCAAGGCTTCAGGTTGTACTAAATAGAAGGTTGTAACCACCACCAGATGGCAGTATTTAACAGTAAATATTCAGCAGCTGTGGCAGCATAGATTCTACAATCTGATTTGGCCACACACAAAAAGCAATAAAATGCATGCAAAAAGAAACATTTGTTTTGTATATGTTCAGAGATGTCCATATCTACTTTGTGTAAAGTAAATTAGTTAAATGGCTCACATGTTGAGTTGGAGGGCCAGGGAGTGAGTGGATGTAGCTCTCCACAATAGTAGGAATGTCTCAGTATGTCATTATGGTGTCCGTGTTGATGCATGTTAGGGATTGTAAGTATATGTTGTAAACATCTGTTTGAATGGCCCTGTTTTTTCTCTTGTTCTGTAAATACACTTCAGACAGACTATTTCCATCATAGGGCTGCTATTGTTTCACACAAGAATTCCTGGGGTGTTTTATTTAGAATTCCTTCTCCAAAGCATGAAGTCTGTAAAATGACTCAGACAAACTTTAATCAACTATCGATTATCCAGAGAGCACACAAGCCTCCATGGAAACATCTTTTATTCATTTTCTCTGGGAATCAACATTAAGACATTACTTTCTGGCACATTGGATAACCTCATTGTAAAGCTAATTGTATGTAGCCACCATGTCCTCCCACTGGAAACATCTGAATAATTCCTGTTTGTGCGCGCTCTTATTAGGACTGTGAGGGGGATATTGCCGCCCACCCCCCATTACCACTAAAGAACACTGTCTCCTCTTTAATTAGCCATTCACGGGAGAAAGATCTATGCGGTAATGACACTTTTACTGGAGCAGATGGGGCCCTACCCTACACCTGCATGTGTGTATTTACAACCGGTCAGACCCAATATGTAACTGCATACACAAACCTCTAAAACATTTCCACTTTTAACTAAAATCATAAAACAAATGGACTTTCCCATGACAATGCGATCTGTTGCGTAGACTTGTATACATTTTTAAAGTGAGTTCTTCATTCATACTGAAGCAGGCATGTGCAAGATTTATTATAGACACACTTAAAGAGCTTTCCCCAACCAAAGTGCAGCTTGAGTCTCCAGTTCCTCTAACCTCAAACCAGTGTGAAATATCTCATTGCACTGTGAATAGCTTGATATGTACACAGTTTTACTAACTGACATCCTCTTCAAAGTAAAATACACACTGCATTCCTTTGACCCGAATGAGAACCAGGCGTCTATCTGATACTTTCATTTTCCCTCTGTAACACCGTCCAATCGTGTTTGCATTTTTCTAGTATCCTAATTTCACAAGCTGTCATTTTTCTCTACTTAAATGTATATATATATAAGCGTGAATCTAAACCTAGTATAACCTATTGTTCCTCAGACTTTCTCTCTGTGTGGCCCTGCAGGATTCACATTTTAAAAGCTATAATTACAGATTATTTATTCCGCCTTTGTGTCTCTATAGACTAAGGTGTTGATTCCTTGCTTCCCGAGCGGATTTTCCTTCACTACATGTACACAGACACACGCATACAATTCTCTCATGGTCTCTTTACCAGCAGCTCCCATCAGACTGAGGTTACACTGTGTCATACAGAGTACCTTTTTTTCAATGGGGGCGCACAAACCTGAGCTAAAAGGTTCACTTAAAAAAAAAAAAAAAAAAAAAAAGGGGGAAAGGGAAGACTAGATTTGGGATTATATGAATAGACCAGAGAGGGGGGTGAACCAGAATGAGTTCAGGCAGGGTATTGGGTGTGTGGGGGGGTATGTGTGAAGAGGAGGGGTAGGGGTGGAGTCGGGCCAGTGGGGGGGCCTTGCTATTTGTAGATCCTTGTGATGGATGACTGGTGTATGTGTGTGTGTGTGTGTGTGTTTGAGAGAGAGAGAGAGGGAGAGAGGGAGAAAGAGCTTTTTTCTTCCTCCTTCTTGCTTCTCCTGCCCTATTCCCTCTCTCCTCATACGCACAGAGCCGAGCGCCGGGGTAGGGAGGTGCACACGCCACAGCACTGCAACTCTGCCAAGACAAGAGACAGGAGAGGAGTTTGAGCGCAAAAGACAAAGAAAAGCAGGTTGGTCAACAGTAGTGGATATCGCCAAAACTGGGAGAAGAGAACGGATTTGTCCTGAGAGCTTTGAGTCAATTTGGACACAGAATAAAGAGGATTTACCCAGGAAGAAAAAGAAGAAGAAGTGGTAGAGGTGATCATGCTGGTGAAAGGTTATGGGACAGGGGTACTAAGCGCTCCCCTCTGGAAGTGCCTCTGGTTTCTGCTTCTCCCCGTGCTTCTCCTGGACAAAGCCGGTGCCTGTCCAGCCCTCTGTACCTGCAGCGGGACCACGGTGGACTGTCACGGGCTCGGACTGAAAACCATGCCGCGGAATATCCCTCGCAACACTGAACGCCTGTAAGTACCACTCCTCCCACACGTGTGCCGTAACTCTCCGCAGGTTGAGCTCGGAGCGCCGGCCGCACATGACTTTGGAAGAACAATAGCCTCCTGTAAAAGCAATAGTACAAGTGTCAGTCAGGGATAAACCAAAAGCATTCCTCTGTGCAGAAAAGTAAAACAGGAGCAGATGTGGCACTAGCACATGTCCTTAATCTACTTACCTGCATTTCCCCCCCCCCAAGAATTCAGAACTCTGTCATTAAAAAGATTGCAAAGTTTGAGTTGAAGTTTACATTGCAATTCATTGTAAAACGGAACCAGATTTTCTGCCTGGACAGTGGGCCGCATGGATTTACTATGTTTGTAGAGGCATTACCACACTCATGATAACTGTGCCAGCCTGTACTTACTTCAGATCCTCAACCCTCACTCCACAAATTGTTTAATCATGTAGAAAATTAGACAGGTTTGCTGCCTGAAAGCTAGAATTTTAAGTTTGAAATGAGTAATCTGTCGTTTTCTGCCCGTTTTCAGACTAAAGTTTCATTTTTATTTGTTAATTATTCACCAGAAAATCAGAAATGTGAGGATGAGTGCGAGGGGGAAATTGCTCTGTTTCAGCTTTTAGAATCAGTCTTGAATAAAACATGCAGTGGGAACGGAGCAGAGAACGCCTGTATCAACGGCAGCAGTGGCATTGTGGAGCTGCATATTTGATGATTTTTATTTTCATTTCTAAGAACACATTTTTGTCATGCTCGTATTTGCTTCTCACATATTTTAGTTGGGAGGAAACATGGTCATTTTGAGGTCTACCTTTTTACATGAATGGCTGTTTATACTTGAAACACTGAAAGCCTCTAGTCAAATGTAGTTTACGTTTTTTAAAGAAGTTTGTGCATTCACGGTTCCACTACAGAAATCAGTATCTCCCAAGTTTCCAGGCTGGGCTCGTAGGACTCTATATCTTTAAGACATAGTACAAACGCGTGTGTGAAGTGTGCTCATTATGATGCTGTGTGTGTAGGTCACTCAGAACATCTAGTGAACAATAACAATAACCCTTCTGGAAACTGTAGTCTATAGTGATTTATCAAGATGCCTGGACTCGACAGCACGGCTCACCTTGCCCCACACACGTCTCCCATGAGCATAGCTAGATTTATGCGTATCATTTCAGAAAATTGCATATTTATGTGAGCGAATGGTGTAACCTTCTGGGGTGAATGATGAGTACTAGGTCTGGTCAAGATTTTAAAATTGGTTCCAGGGGTTGATGACCTTTACGTATGGCATTTCGGGCTGGGGTAAGATATTTAGTAAAGGTAAAAGATGTGTATTGACGCACTGGAGCTCCTGGGTTTGCAGTCATGCTGAAGTGTCAGAGTGTTTGTTTGCATTAATGCATATACAAAGTGAAGGCTGTGGGAGAGCGGAGGAGGAGGAGGAGGAGGAGGAGGAGGAGGAGGAGGGCTGCGTGGGTCCGTGTGTGTTTTGGGGTTGGGCGTGTGGAGGGTGTTGAGGGAGACAGCACAATCCCATTTGCACTTGTCAGAGTGGCTTTGGATCAGATCTGACCCTCTGCTCCTGAGACGCAGCCTGTAATGAGACTGTTCTCCACATGTTAAATCACACCCCGCTGTACGGACCACTGACCACTCCATCCTCTCTGCTGCCTTTGTCTGAGGGTTGTGCGACAGACATCACTGTGTCTATAAGTCTCTGTAAATATGTGAGAAGAAGCGTCTGCAGGTATATGTGTCAATGAATACTTTGATCATTATGCAGCCTGCTATGATTGTGTACTGTGGTTATTATAATAAGTTCTTTTAATAATAACAAGTAGTAGATGTTGTGCATAATAAGAGAATGCCTGAGGTGTTTACTACAAATATTTCATTTGTATTTTGATGTGAAGTAATATTGTGAATTTCTGATGCTGGTCCCATAACCTCTAATAGGGTGTTCACTATATGTTATTTATTATAGATATGTTTGTATCACACTGAGATATTCATTATCTGTTGAAATCCTGTGGAGCTATATTTCTTGGATGAAGATTATCCTGGGAATGTTTATGTTGAAGGATTGCAAAACCATAGGCACGAGGCCCAGTTCTGACTTATGTTACATCAGCACAGGTTCTGTTTTGGCCTTTTACATTTTCTCCATCTCTTTTTTGTTATTTTTGAATCTTCAGCAGAAAAAAAAGCTTTTATAGCAAGGCTGTACATTGTTATTATTATTTAAATCATCTTTATATTTAGCATACATGTTTCATGAACACACTGCTTGTCAAAGAAAAGAGTGATGATACGCTGCTGAGCATCAAAGACACTTTCTGAGTGTAAACCCAGCTCCAACTACTCCTCTTGCCTTTAGGGAATCCAGATATCAACCAATCAAAAGCAAAGAAAGACACCAGCACTGACTCCCAGTCCTGTCGTTTCCCTGCTGGTAATATGCTAATCTGAATGAAGTGGTGCGTGTGAGGGTGCATGCATGATTGCTTTACATGGCTGTATGTCAGTGGACCATGAAAATCAAATTTGAAGAATCCACCTCACCTCTCATTTTTCTGAGAAACCAAGAGAAAACCTCAAACTAAAAAGAGGGGAGGGGTGATGTACCATAGCATGCTGAACACTGTCTGGCTTAATTATCTACATTTCATGCTTGTCAAAATCATAGTACAAATGCTTTCTTTTTCAGATGCAAAGCTTGTTTTAATTCTGTGGGGGTTATAGAGCCAAAATGTGTTTAACCTTAGTATCATGTTTTACAGACTACAATATTATTTAACTAGACAGATCTGGATGCAAACACGGTAAATTCCAGTGATTTGTCAGTGCTCATGTGTTCGACAAAAGTAGAACAGAGAAGACATGGCAGAGCATACAGTCAGTTCACAAAGCACACATTCATATAGACTCTCTAAATGCCTTCATGCTCCACAGATTGTGAGCGTGTGTCAGTGAATGAACTCCAGATACAGCAGAGCCTGAAAGTGCCTTCTGCCTCAGTCTGTTCTTTTATGCTCATTTGACAAGTCATACTACAGGCAAGTTTCACTGATTTATAGATATTTGACACATACATACAGTTTAAATGAGAAAAAACTATTTGAAATTTGAGCTGCATTCTGTTTTCCATAAAATTGACCTTTCTATTAATAATCTTGCCCTTGAGGGTTGACTAAGCAGAAAGCAGAAAGCATGAAGGACTTTATAGACCCCAGAATCACAAACACCAGCAGTTTAGGGCCTTACCTGCTTTAACAGAAAGTCTTTTGGTGGTGTTGGTCTGTCTCCTGGTCTGTTTTTAAACTCTTGTCTCTTGAATTTAGTGAAGCACCGCCATTTCCAGTGAAGGCTCTGTAGGCTTCATGCCCCATCATCATCTGCATAGTGATATCTGAACACGTTTTCACTTTTTGCTGCGCAGTTCAAAACACAGAAACACCAAAGAAAAGCCTCTACAGAAACACCACAAAGCCTTTTTCTTATCTACGTCCCCTGACCTTCTCTATCACATCTCCTGCCGCATACTGGTTGCTGGTTTGGCCATAACATTTCCTGACACTTCTGTGATTAATCAGGCTCTGATGGCCAGCTTGATTGCACACTGTGAAGTGTGGTGAGCACAGCGCTCTTATCTAGTATCAGCTGGCCTCTACCTTCCCTGTCGTGCCAAAGCTGTTCTGGACAAATGGTCCTGCAGGGCACATAGCTGCAGTGTGGATACATCTAGTTAGCTCACAGTTAATAATTCTGCAATGTATCTGGCTTATTCCCTCGTTGAGCAGTAAACTATAAACCAGTAAAAAAAAAAAAGAGTTAGTTCCTGTTGCGCTAATTGTGGTGACGCTGCGTATCACTCCGCTGAGGCGCACATGGGGTTTTCTCCACATTAAAAGCTCTAATAACATATCAAATGATGCGAAGGACCTCAGACAGATTGTTAGAGCAAGTTGAAGTCATTCTGGTGATCACAGGATGACTGGGGAGAGCGTATAAACCTTGGCACACTGACGCGTAATTGGCGCGTAAAAAGAGATAACCGGGTTAACTGAGAAAAGGTAATATTTTTTCATCATTTTCTGCTATAGCCTCTTTGACTCAGACGTTACAGAAATCCTGAAATCCCTGTTAACTGTTATGTAATGTTACCTAGACTGGGTTTCATCTTGTTTTTCAGGAGCAGCACATGAAATATTAAGTGGAAAAGTAAAAGGAGGATTATTGTTGTTTATGGAATAATATTTGGATTGTGTTCAAAATCTAAAGTGACATATTCTCAGATAAGATTTTTTAAAAGGAAAACCCACCAACCATGTCATTTAGCTTATGGCAAGGTTCATTACTCACAGTTATATATCAATCCACAGCATTTAATATGTGGATAAATACAAAATATTAACCTTAACCTCAATAAAACTGTCTTGATCCATCTGAATTCCAAAAGACATGCATTTAAACATTATTCATTAAGTCTGCATCCAGTTTGTTCGAAATAATTTAGAAATGCTGGTGCCTTAGTATAGTTAATATCCTTGACCCCTGGAAGGCCTATCCCCTGTTAGAAAATTCAAACCAGGTCCTTTCTTACACAGGGTCCCCGCAGCTGGCAGACTTTAACATAATGGCTTTTTCAGCATTGTAACTCTGCTTTGAATATGTGAATTATAGAGAGATTGAGGCAGGTTGGTGCACTAGGAAGTATACTTTAGGCATGATTGGAGGGAGCAAAAAGGATGGCGCAGGATTAGATAGTGATGTGATAAATCCACTCGCCCTGCAGGAAGTATGTCAGTGCTGGGAACCCTTGCAGAGTTTCCACAGGACTGAACGCATTGGACTAGAACAGTTGGAGGTGAAAATCCTCCTCAGAAACAAATGGGAGCAGTACCTAATAATTTTCAATCTGCTCTGCTGCTCTGCGATGTTGAAAAAGGTAAAGAAAATTGAGTTTCACAAAACATCTGTATGAAAACGAGTATGGAAAAAATGACCTGGCCTTTGCTGTCGTGCCAAGATTTAGCATAGCACGCTTTGATTGTAAAACAACGAAATGCCAGTGATATTTAGTGTAATAAATAACAGATTTTACAGCATAATTTAAACACAGGAACCCTCAAATTTACAGTATAAATGTGTTTACCAGGACTGTTTACATCTCAGCTTTCTCAAATAACTGTTTTGTTTAGTCTATTTTGGCAATTGTGCATCATCATTACACAGTTATGATCAGAACCCAAACAATTTCAAAAGCCATAATGAAAGTTTAATTTACATTTAAATCTTTCCACATATTTCAATGAGCAAATTTGACATTGCAGAGAAATATATAATACAATTTAAAGGTCCTATATTCTGCAAAATGGATTCCTGTGTAGGTTTTTTCTTGGATTCTTGTGAAGTTGTTTTTTTTCAGTTTGAAAGAAGAAGAAGTTTGTGCGTTAAACATGTGTGAATGAAACAAAACACAACTCCAGGTATGTCTGTGATGAGGAAACAACATTATAACACAGACAAAGCCCTTTAAATGTGTCATATTAACAGTTTATATTGATATAAACCTACTAGACATTAGTCATCTCTGTGGCATCCTTCCCACGACATGTTAAAGCAAGTGCTCATCTTTCCTGGAGAAATGTGGGGTTTTCTTGTTTTCCGTCTGACTCATTCCCTTATTTCCCTCCTCATTTGAACATCACGGGTGTCACAACGACCCTCCTAAAGATAAGAACACACAGTACTTGTTGGAGGTTAAATCTTTTGCAAGCACTTTTAATGAGCGCCACATGTGCGTGTATCAGAGCTAACGAAGCCCAGTGCATTTTTTTTATATTTTGGTTTGGCCTGTCCATGCACCTGTGTACACACTCACGCCAGCTGCCTTTAATGGCCGCTCTCCTTCGCATTGCATAGCGCTACAGTCCCTAGAGCAGTTATTAGGCGAGTATGGAAGAGAGTGACTTTGCTGAGCTGTGGAGCGGGGTGGGGGTCAGGGTAGGGTGCTCCCTCAGCTTTCAAATAGTGAAGCAATAACTGAAGTATACCTCTTTGGCTTTGGCTGACATTTAGGGGGTCTTCTGCGGCTTAAGTCGTTTCTAAATGGCCTCTTTTGACAATGTCGTGAGCCCACCAAGGAGCCAGCTTCTGTTATCCTCCGCACTTAGCTTCATGGCCTTGTGGATCTACTTAAATCCCTCCTTTTGCTCCTGCTCTTTCAGATTGTCCTAGATTAAGTTTGTGTGTGTTTTGTTCAGATGGGGCTTTTTACTGCTCCCATCTGAGTTACCATAGTAGCAATCGACTGAAGAAATGATCGCTGGACTGAAAACCATCGATTCATCACCTAAAAGAGGCATAGGGTGAAGACTACAGATGCAGAAAAGTAGTGCTAAATGGTTGAAAACAAAATACCATCGACTGTTTAAACGACTTTAAAGACTACGCCCTACGAGTGTAGTCTAGGCCTGTCCTGAGAACACATTTCGATATAGCGTTACAGAGAAATATTGCAATAAACTATCATATTGAAACTACTTTATGCCACAAATGAACTAATAATCAGCCATAGAAGTTATTTATTCATCTTTCTACATCTCAAATCTGACCTTCTTACATAAAAATGGCAATAATCTCCACATTTTTGCAAAGAAATTGGACACATGATAAATATTGAGCCCAAAATATATTGTTCCAGCTTCCAGGTCTAGTGTATTCTATAGTTTAATGTTATTTTTTTATGCTAGTCACAGCCCTGTTCAGGTTTCATGTTAGACCATTTTCACTCCAGATTTTCCCAGGTATCGATGGATGATCTTGTTTCTCTCTGCTCTCTAAGTCATGAAGCTAAATAGCTCCACAGGGAGAACACTAATCAAATATTAATTCCCATGTCATGTATTTTTTTACAGGGAGCTGAATGGGAATAATCTCACTCGCATCACCAAGACTGACTTTGCCGGGCTGAAGTACCTCAGAGTTCTGTAAGTACTTTTGTTCTGCCATTATCTGCTCATTCATGCATAATAGTGGGAACATTATCAGACTTTTACTAATATTTGCTTTGCTAAACAGGGGTGCTTTAGTCTGGAGTGCTACTCAAAAGTACATTAAGCCACGAGTGCATGTCCGTGTAATATAATGCACGCATCTTTTAGCTCGGGATTGTTAGAGTAGGGCTTATTGTCTGCTAGACTCTGGCTCACTCCCACTCTCTGTTCAGAAGCAGCGCTCTTAATAAGCCCTCTGCACAGTTAACACATTCAGGTGAAGTCATTGACTCCCTCTGCGCTGAAATTAAACCACACTTATGACTCTGGGTTGTAAAGTAGTTGTAAAAGTGTCTATTTATGTTGTGCGCGCACTTACAAGTAGTGCCATAGGTGTTAAAAACACTGCCGAAGGGGAAGCTATGTAGACCTGAACATGTTTTAAAAGTAACCTGAGCTGCACATAATTCCTACTGCCTTGCAAAGCCTATTTTCAAGTCTTCTTGCTATTTACCAACCCCCTGTGCTCCCAGTGTAAACTCTCCTCTACATCTTTGTTCAGACATAGAGAGGTTTTAAATTCCCTCATTTCACCAGGTTGTCATTAACTCTGAGACAAAAATCAAGATGAATATATAGTAAATATTACATAAAGATTCATTTATGCAATGTTACAAAAATGTTTGGGTTTATAAATCTGTCAACTGGACCAAAACATAGCTACATAACCTTTGATCCTGCTGACCTCTGGGCTGCACTCAAAGGACTATAGGACCCAAGTTTATCTTTACAGTCAGCTGTCATACACCTCTTTAAAACAAACACCGCTGATTGTCAGTGTAATGGAGAGATGAAAAGTGGAGCTTAAAAAATAAGATACAGGACAAAATATGCCCTTAATCTGTAATAAAACAAAATGTTTCCTCTGGTCTGTTTTATTTCTATATAAATTCATGAGCCCAGGGTTAGTAGTGAATTGCGTTCGCTTTTTGTTTATCGAGTGTGAACAGTGATTAGCATTTATATTTGATGGAGCACAATCCCAGCCGACTGACTTTCATTGCCTTGCCTCACAGGAGACATGGAGCCCGCCTTCAAACACAGAACAGTTGTGTATGGGCTGAAGAACGCTTTTGTTGCTTCAAAATCTTGTGGACTTTTTCCTTCTCCTTCCTTACCTTGTATAATTGTAACACTTCCAAAAATGTCCAAACTTTTTACTTTTTCTTAGCTTTGGCAATATAAGGAAGGAAAATTCTGTTTATTTATTTAAATAATAGCTTTGATGCACTGCCTGTTAGTAATATCCAACTCAGCGATTTTACAGATGCAGACTACTTTACCTGAAATGCCTAAGGAAAAGACCACCTCTCATTCCTCTCTCTCTGATCTCTTATGCCTCACCCTGTCGCTGCACTGGACCACACCAGAGCACTGGACTACTCTGTCTGGTTCCTTTGGAAAACTTTCCTGGCTGTTACTCTGCGTCCTTAGGCCAAGATTCCACAGTATGCCCCGGTCCTCCGCTCTGCCCTCTCAATGTAACTGTGTCTGAGTGAGGTGCTGCTGTCTGAACTTTTTCAAAGACTTACAGCTGCTCACCTTCACTTTGTTTGAGCCCCAAAAACTCAAACTGCTGACTTGTTAAAAGTGTGTCTCGTATTGGTATTAAGGTTGTCTATTTTTCTGCAGGCAGCTGATGGAGAATCAGATTACTGTGGTTGAACGAGGGGCTTTTGATGATATGAAAGAACTGGAAAGACTGTAAGTACCACCCAGAGTCACTAACCTTTTCTGACCTTCACTGAAACAACATTTCCTTCATTATTTATTTAACTAAGTGTACCGGAGGACATTATTACGGCGCACTTTTTTGTCATTCCATTGTGGTTGCAGAGCTGAGAGGGCACAGCTTGGACTGAAGTATTTTTTATTAACTCTGCCTGCAGTATGTGGGTTATGTGGGCTTAGATCTGCCCTTACCACAGACCCCAGCTCATCTGGACAGCACCAGGTCTCCATGTGGCTTCTAAAGCCACTGGGAAAGCACAGACAAACATAGTCAACCGCACCTCATTAGCAAATCAATAGCTCAAGCCACATGGAAACCTGCATTGCACATGACCATATGAACACATGGCGTCATCGTGCATACTCATCATAGTGGTTAACGTGTCAAAGAGTTTCCTTCATCTGAAACCCACATTAACAATTGACTTCACTAAACTATATACTACATACTTTTCACCTTCCCTCCTACAACTGATCCCAGACACTGGGCAGAAACAGATCCGTGCCAGACCAGAGTGGAAATTAAGAAGCTTGGTTGACTAAAGTTAAAAGCCACTAAGCCGCAGCAGGTAGAGCAGAGTGTGAGCAGTGCAGCGGAGCCCCATTAGAGCTCATTATGCTAAAGCTCCACCTCTGCTGGCCCTCAGGCCTAAGCAGAGCATACAGTGGGTGGCACTGGTCCCAACATCTGTCTGAGTGTGTCTGAAGGCAGAGCTGCAGACCTCCTCTCACCACAGCTCGCTCCCAGTGCCTCTAACAGCCCATTCATAGTGAAGAGAGTTGTGGTTTCCAGCAGATTAGCAACAGTCTGTTCCTCATTGACTTAACTGTTGTATTTGCATAAAGCCTGCCAGTCTTGGACACTACTTGTTTGACAGGGAATGTGTTGCCAACCTGTCTTCCTTGGCGTTCGACAAGCTCATCAATTTGTTCTGTGTTTTCAAAAATATCCCTTAGGAGTTTACTAACAATAAATCTGGGTTTATTCAGACTAGCATTGATGTAATTCACATATTTCAATGGGAATTATTACATTTTTAGTGTTCGGAAAGTGAAGCAATGATTTAAACTTAATGCAGTTGTAATTTAACTGTTAGAGGTAATTTATGGTGCTGTCTCTATTTTGCACTTTTATTCCCTCAGACTTTCTTTTGGATATTTATGTGACATAGAAAGCTGCTCTGAAACACAATAGCCAGTGGCTAAACCTATTCTACAGCAGAAATGATTCACAGGCTACTCACTCAAGGGCACACTCTGACTCTGGTTGATCGTATGTTTTCCCTGCTGCAGGCGGCTGAACCGTAATCAACTACAGCAGCTCCCTGAGTTACTGTTTCAGAAGAACCCAGCCCTGTCTCGCCTGTAAGTACAATCACTTTTATTATAAATGAACACATGTTTCTTCATATTGTTTGATAAAGACTCTGGTCTCTGGTCAATTTGATACCTATATGTTCTTCATGTGAGTTCAGATTACCTGCAGCATCTGGAAATAATGGAAACTGCGACAGGGTGTTTTTTGTTTAGTGTTTTTGAAGCAGCACTGCTAACCTTATCCTGCCCTCCTGTTAGTCTGAGCTTAGCCTTTAGCTCCATCTTGAATCTATTTGTCACTTCTCACACTAGCTCCCTGTGTTGATCAGGCTGAAGCTGATTGTATGTGTATGGTGCGGGGCTGAGCCTCGTTGTAACAGTGAGCAGTGCTGAGGTGTCGGTCTCTCAGACACAGAGCAGAGGCCGTGCAGACAGTGAACAGCCTTGAACAGGCATGATTAGTTCATCTGGAGCAGCAGCCTCTGCCAGCAGCCAAAGGATTTTGCTAACACAGCTCTCTATTTCATCCAATCTAACTTCATGCTCATTATTCTCTGCCTAAAGCCGTCCTTTTGTTCTGGAGAATGAGACTAGGAGTAACATTAATCGATTCTCTGTGTGTCTGCATATACTCTTACATGTTCTTGATCCTTGTGTGGATGAAAGAGTTGTAATAGACCTTGAAGCATTTCAGGTGTAGAAGTGCTGCACATTCTTTAGTGGTAAAACTAATATACAAAACTGCACTAAACCCTGGACTAAAGAAAATAATGCAATTACTGGTGGAGTTCATGGTTGACTGGTAGATAGAGTTTTATGAAAGGCTTCAAGTTCTTGTTAAAATTTACTAGTAGCATAAGATCAAGAGCAGCGCGAGGAGACAAAGGCTTTTCCTAATGTGTTTCTTAATTCCTGAGCGGCATGTCTTGGCCACATGGTGGGTTCTGGTTGCAGACTGATGCGGTTGGGTTACAGCCCTGTCTCGCTCCTGCCAGCAGCTTTTAATGGACTTAAAAGGTTCTTAGCTCCCAAAGGAAGACTTTCACTGCTAGTTCACGTGTGTTAAGAAAGACGGGAACAAAGCCAGGCTGAGGGATAGACAGAAGTCTGTGCTGGAGGATGTTGTTGCACTTGCTCGTCCTCCTCGTTGGGTCTTGGTCAGCCCCATGTTTATGATCCAAATCAGGAGAGTTAATGTGAAAGCCTGCTGCTCAGGTGAAATGCTATGCCAGATCCTTTCTTTCTGTCTAGTTTAATTGCTCTCTTTTGTTTATGTCCCTAAAATATGATACAATAATATTATTTTAATAATATAATAAATAATGAAAATAATTTTCTCTCTTTTCTCTTCTTCTCGTGGCTGGCTTTGCTCTCCTCATTTGTGGTAAAGCCTGTATAACAAAGTGGCTGTTTAGATCTCCTGCTGAGAGGACAAACAGAAAGGGCACGAGGGATAGAGATGGGGGAGAGCAAGTGAGATCCATGCTCTCATTAAAAGTTTGAGGAAAAGCGCTCGCTTTGTTAGTAAAAGGCATCTGGTAAATAAGTGCAAGACTTTGGGCTTTTTCTTCCCCATAGTCATTAAACTAATGGTGTAATTAGTGTGGCTTGGAGATGTGAAGCTAAACTATATGCTTCCTCTGCATACAGATTTACTGTACTTGATATTCATGGTCATTTGATTGTGCAGTTTGCCTCTGTTTGGGAATGGATCTTTGTGCAGCACCGAATCATTAAAAACTTTCTTTCCTCTTTCAACATCTCACCTCTTTATCTCAGTCCTATTTCTTTGTCTTCCTCGGTGCAGCGCGTGGAGACACTGATGCATGGGGGCCAGAGCAGAGATAATTGGAATTGATTAGAGATTATTAGAGATAGTTAGAATTAGTTAAAGCTGCCTGTGATGGATGGCACTGACAAGAAGCCATGGGAACTGCACCGAGGAGGCGTGAGGTGGTGGCAGCCTAACTGAACAATAACAGTGAAAGCCTGGATTGCATTTGTCACTGTTCCCTCCCTCACTGTCCTCATCCCACTTCCAGTGCACCTCTGATCTGTAATCTGCTCGTCCCTGTCTGTAATTAGTGTCTGAGCGCAGTGGGAGAGCTCTTAAGTGAGGAAGCACCTCGGGATACAGAGCCATCAGGGGCTTCAGGGCCATGGGGTCGGGGTTTGGATTTATTAAAAAAAAAAAAAAAAACACATCGAAGGTTAAGTGTATGTGCGCAAACTCCTCATGCATACTGGTCCATATTTGAAGTTCATTTATCTTGTTCGCTGGTAGAGGGTAAGCCAGCTGGAGATGCCTGGAACGTTCCGCAGTATGGCATTAAACCTATCAATCTCTTTGGAGACCAGCTGCCAAGTTACTGGTCAACTCCATGGAGAGCCGATCCCACTCAAAGTACAGAAGAATATACGTGTTTTTTGCAATAAAAAAGCTATAATATTTGAATAAATGTAAGATAGGCGTGTTAAAATGCTATACTGTGGAACATTTTAACATTTCAGATCAGTCAGTAACATCAAAATGGAGACAAGCAGGTTGTGGACCCCCCACCAGAAGATCCTTTATCACACAAAATTGACTCTTGTGAGTTTTAAGGCATGTTATAATGTTGTCACCTCATCAAAAATATACCTGGAGTCGTGTTTTGTTTTGTTTTGTTTGCACATCTGAGTAACCATTTATTATTCGTCTGTCTACATCTCCAAAGCTCAAAATGCTCTGTTCCACCTTGTGATGTCGTGAAGCTGTAATTTTCAAGTTAACAGCTACCATTTACCTTTAGTTCAACAGAAATTGGCAATTCCAGGGGTGAAATTATGCAAATGATTCTAGTGAAGGTGTGTGGATTTTAACAACACAGTAGAACACTTCCTGTACTACCACATGACATCACAAGGTGGAACAGAGAGTTTTCAGTTTCTTGAGAGAAGAACTCGTAAATCTGCAAGTTTGTGTGTTAAACATGTGTGAATGAAACCAAACACAACTCTGGGTTTGTTTGTGATGAGGAAACAACATTATAACATTGATCAGCTCGTTAATATTTTTGAATGGCCACCTTTGAACTCTCGTTGTGATAAAAGAGCTTGTTTGAATGGTCGTGCATGGAGCTTGGTGTTGTGTTGTAGGTAGGCGTCGTGTGCTCCGGACTCCCCTGGCAGTGCGCTCACAGGAGGTATGAAGCGGGGAATGTGGGGGATTTATACTTGAACAAGAATTTAGGAAACGCTGGCACTGAATCGGAAAGAAGGCGTGCCGCGTCTGTTCTTACGGCTCTCTTCTCATCTGTCATTTCACCGTAAATGCTTGACAACGGGTACGTGGATGTACACAAACCAAAAACATACGTGCTGAAGCAAACCTGCAAAGACAAAATGTAAATAAGTCTAATTAGATACAAACAGCTGTGTAATTACCATCTTTGTGATCCTAATGCGGGGATGGCATGGGTTCTGACTGCAGACCTGCATACTTCAAATAGCTTTTACTGTGACTTTGTTCTGTTTGTGTTGGAAAAAATCCGTGTTTTGTGTTTGTTGATGGCTCGACGCTCAGGGAACAGGAGCATCGTGCAAGAAGAAAAAAGTTTTATCAAAAGATTTATTATAC
Source organism: Periophthalmus magnuspinnatus (assembly GCF_009829125.3). Lineage (NCBI taxonomy): Eukaryota > Metazoa > Chordata > Actinopteri > Gobiiformes > Gobiidae > Periophthalmus > Periophthalmus magnuspinnatus. The sequence continues at coordinate 27,147,799 of NC_047140.1, forward strand.
GAATAAATCATTATGCTCCCTCTGCGTTCATGCTTGTTTTTAACTTTGTTCCTTCTGTATCTAGTTATTTTCATTTTGATTTATGGTAGATCGCTGTCAATCTCCTTATAAAGTCGCTTTTTTTTGCATTCTATGGCTTCTTTGTGTTGCAGTAAATGAACTCTGTAACTTTTGACTTATTCTTTATAAACGCCAGTGTTTTTTTTCTCCGGGTAACTGTTTTAAATGTTTGGCTAATACTATGCTCTGAATGCATGTGTGCCTGGCAGCTTTCTAATAGCCCAAGCTGGTCTTGTCATTTCCCTTTCTTTGTCTGTCCTGATGAATGACCTGCTTGGACGTGCTAGGTCTCTCCGCTTCTCTCTCTCCAATGGACGGTTTGGGCCCCCTTTTTTGGCAGCGGTCCCCATGGCAACGCATCTCCATCACGAGGGTACGGTGCCACAATTTCACCGCGGTGCGTCCGAGTCAGACACTGAGTAAACAGTCACTTTAAGAGGTAAAATAAGACGCTAAAGCAGCTAAATTATCAACTCAACTTTATTTTGCATTTAGTTATAAGAAAGAAGACCCTTTTTTTCTAGGATTTACTGTATTAAACTGTAAAATATTAATCTAAAACAGCAAAGTGTAGAAATGAGTGGATTGACTTGTTAAAAACTGACCAACCTCTTCATTGTGTGAACATCAGAATTTCATTTACATGTGACTATTTTGAACCCTACACGTTTGACCGAAAGCCTGAATTTTTGAATAATCACAGAAAAAAAGGTGGGAATAGATGAAAACTGCACTTAAGTGTCAAATGAGGGACAGTATAGGATTATTCAAACATGCATGAGCTAATCGAAATACGACTTTAAAGCAGATGTATAATGCAAAATTGACTTTTCAGTGCTTTTCACCATGTTATACTTGTTTCTCCTTCTCATTTACCCTCTCGAAGTTGTATTTGGAGTGATTTGTGCATGTTTGAGCCATCTTTATTATATCGCTTATTTTCAAGACGCCATATTGCCGATCAGTCCCTGTTTTCACCACCACTGACATACGCCCACAGCTCTCTACTTACTGCGTTCTTCAGTTTTATTTTCTTAATTGGTGATATGCGTAGGATTTGGCAGCATCGCGTAGTCATTTTGGTACAAATGAAAAAAAAAACTACGTCATTTTAGATGAATATTGTGATTTAAATGTGCAAATTATAACATGGTGATCTTTGAGTGTCGTAGATTATAACTATAGTAGACACAAGCAGTGAGTCTTTTTTTTAACTAAGCTCATGTCAATATGAGGGAACACTGTTATAAAATGGTTAAAAGCTCCTAAACGATTTTACATAGTATGTCCTTGCAACTGTTTGATCCCCAGAGGCAAAACATTGATCCACTTCTGAATTGAAAACCGGTCAATTGTGAAGAAATCTCCAAGTAAACGTCCCCTTTGCATTTGGAGCCACATCTGAAATGTCTTTGCAGCTAACTGAACATTAGCCTATGCCTTCAACTCGGTGCCCCTGCCCTTGGTTCTGGACCTGTCCTTGTCAGCTGGTAAAAGTGGCTTTTATGGGTTGTCGCTGTTTTCTTTATGAGTCGGACTGTGTGTGTGAGAGAGAGAAATGCAGACAAACCATGTAAGGAGAGCGGAAGCCAAAAGGGGGTAATTTAAAAACCACTCCAACATCTGAAATATTCAAACCCAGAGAAAAGAAGAAAAAAAAAAGATGAGAGGATGAAATAAATGCCAAAGTGAATAGAAAGAGTCAAAAGGAGCGAGGTAAAGATGTGGCCGAAGGGGGTGAAACGGCAGTGTTTATATTTACTAATGATTTTGTGTCCCGCCTCATGAATAATGGAACACATGGATTGCGGCTTGTTAAATATTCAGGCTAAAGCGCAGGGACATCAGTGGTGCGTCTGGTACACACTGCTCTACATTCACACCAGCTCCGATGCTCCACATATCCACCGCTGCCGATCGACCAATCGTTTACATGACCCTCATACGTATGTGACTGGGGACTGGTCATTATGAATTGATACGGCATGAATAAGACATCAAAGTGTGGTCTAGATCCGTCATGAGTATACACACACAGGGACTTCTCTTGCGGAAACTGGCTGCCTGGTATCTGACAGTTTGCCTCCGTGATGGCTGCTCCGGCTGCTCTTGATTAAAACTGACGTACGGCTCGACAAAAAGCTGCCCTCCCGTGTCTCCTTGAAAACTTTAAGCAAAGGTCTGAGGAATGCAGCAGCCCCAGCCAGGAATAACAACCCATGGAGTCGGGGTGTCCTCCCTTTACACCGTGGCCCTGAGATGGTTGGTCTTGTACGGACACATTTATCTGAATGGGAAATCCAGCTATGTCGTCTCCCGGCTAATGCAGCGCAGTGGCCCATATGTGTGTGAGCTGAGTCTGGACTTTCCATCAACACTATCTGCTCTGGATCGCTGTGTGAAAAGCTCATCAGGACCAGTACAGTATCTTTGTGTAATCTCCAGTTATGACCTGTTAGGGCCTGGACCTCTGCGCTGAAGCATGGTGTTGGATGTGAGTGGAGCACACAGCACTTCTCCTCGTCGGGAAAGCGGGGAGGGGGATCCAAACCCTTTCCTGACATCCAGGAAATAGCAGGAAGCAACCCACACATGTGTTGACCAGCACCCACACAGACAGTCAACGCCTTATGCAGAGGCCTCAGGCTCAAACTCAGATTTAAAGATTTGAAAAAGGCAAACAAACCCCACACACACCGAGCACACCTGTAATTACTCAAATGGCACCGGACACATCTTCAGCCCACCTCCTGCTGGTGTTACTCTTCAAAGGACAAGGCGCACAGCTCGATCTGATCCAAGCGCTTTGGAAAAATACGGTGTTATGGTCCCAGAGAAATCTTTGCATCGGAACTTGTGTGTAAATAATGACACAGTCTCGAGGTGCATCCCTTTGTCCTGTGGAGCGGTCTTGGATGAACTTGTTTCTCTTCCCTCTGGCTGTATTTCTGTGAGTAATGTGCTGTCTCCTGTTTGTCAGCTTTATTTAAAGTAGTCACCCACTTGGAAGTCAGACAAAATACCAGAAAAATAATGTGGTTTTACTCAGGTGATTATCGTCTGTAATTAACATCACTACACTCGAGTTTAAAGGTCCTATATTACACAAAATTGACTCCTGTGAACTTTTAGTCATGTTAGAATGTTACCTCCTCAAAAACAGACCTGGAGTTGTGTTTTATTTCATTCACAGATGTTTGAGCAACCCTTTATTATTAGTCTGTCCACATCTCCACAGCTCAAAATGCTCTGTTCCACCTTGTGATGTCATGAAGTTGTATTTTTCAAGTTAGCAGCTACATTTTACCTTTTGTTCAGTAGAGATTGGCCACTTCAGGGCTGAAATCACCCAGACGATCCTAATGAAGGTGTGTGGAGTTTAAAACCACAGTGGAGCACTTCCTGTATTACCACATGACATCACAAGGTGGAACAGAGTGTTTTCTGTTTGAGAGAAGAACTCTAAATAAAGCCTAAATATGGAGAATGTATGTGTTAAACCAGTGAGAATGAAACAAAACAAAACACAACAGGTATATTTGTGATGAGGAAACATTATAACATAGATGAGAAAACAGAGTAATATGGGCCCTTTAAGTTAAAAAAAGTCCATAGAACTGGTTTTCCCTTCCAGCACATTCCATTTGATTCTTTAAAACACTGCCACATTTCTCTGAGCCACTGCTGGCCGGTACTGTACATAAGTAAAAACAATTTGTGATTTGTTGAACAATTTGTGATAGAGACCGCCCGCTGGAGCCTGGCAGGAGGCCCCGGTCTCATTAGCCACAATGTGCCAGAGATTGCTGCATGATACTTGTAGTTTTTTTTTTTTTTCTTCATTTGCTATAGTCAGTGCATATTTTTTTGGAAGTGACTGGGGGGTGGAATTGGTTTTCTTTCCCTGCTGTTTTCACTTAAAAGCACCTGGTCGACTAAAACAAAGCTCCAAGATGCCCAAAATATGAGGGTGCTACAACACCTATTATTTCAGTTTTTTTCCCCCTCATAACTGCTCTCACCTGTGAAATCTTTTATATTTTCTCGACTTTTTCTCTCAAAGTTTTCCCTTCCTACAACTACGCTAAGCTAAGGATATAATTTAAGTAGCGAAAGTAGAACTATCCTCATCTGTGCACCTTCTAAACGCCTTCTCGTTCTTTCCTCCTATGTGTCCATGCCAGGAGCTGTAACGCCAGGCACCTGCATTAGTCTCGAGCTCTATTACCACTTCAAAGCTGGTCTCTGACTGGGGAGGCCTCGGTGACAGTGGGGCCCAGTGTGGAAGATGAAACAGCGCTGGCTCTCCTTCTCATCCCCCCCCCCCCCCTCGAGCCACTGTACCACGCTCCACTCTTCCTTATCTCTCCCTCAGTTTTCCATTACTTCCTGGTCTTATCTGTGCCCTTAACACCTGGCACTGGGATGGCCAAGCTCATATGGAAAGTCAATTCTTCTCCCTCTTCACCCCTGCTCCGGTTTTTCATCCTCGCTGGCCTATAAATGACTTCGGGACCCGGGACTCCTCGTGTGCCCCGGGGTGTGGTAATGAGCTTCTCGTTCCTCGCACGTCGGCCGTAGCTCCAGGGTGTGTTGCTGGTACCGGTGTTATTGATGGCGTCAGTCGTACATACTTTTAAACGCTTCTCTGAGATTCTACAGACACACAATTCAGTCTGGAAAAGAAGCAAATCGGCATAATCTATGTAAGTTATAGCCATTATATTATCACTACGACCTTTTCCCATGTTTACAGGCCCTGGAGGTCACATGCTTCGGCTGCTCTATGGTAGAAGCCAGAAATCAACAGCAGTCATCCCGCGTTTTCCCATCCAGCGCTGTCCCTAATCCCTCACTGTGTCAACACTTTGTAAATTTGCAGAGGGGAGCAGAGAGGTCATTTGGACAGAAACTTGTGCACTTTAGTTTTTCATGTGTGCTTTTCAAGTTTTTTTACAACCTCCATTAGCTTTACTGTGTGTTTTTGTGTGCGTTTGTGCGTGTGTGTAATCCCGTAATGCCCAGCCACATGCCGTTATTCCACCCTCCCCTGACACCTTTATTAGCTCTGCATATGAAGATTAAAGTGGACTTGTCACTTCACTGGATCCATTAAACTCTGATTATAGTTTGTCGTTCAACCAAAACACGACTTAATGACTAATGCAATTTATACATTTTGACTGAATTAACTCCCTACATCCTACTCAGTGACTGAATCCACATACACACCATGTCCTTCGTGTCAAAACTGAAATTATAAGTGCACTATGTAACTTTTCGAGTGAGGGAATCTGCTTGTCTCTGTGGAAATGTTATCGCTTTGTCTGGAATGTTTCACAAAAAGACGTCTGCCTCGCTCGTATTCATTTACAAGTGAGTTTATTATTAAAAATGCCTTGAAAATGTATTGTATGTATTGTTACCATTGTTACAATGTGCAGGCTCGCCTCTCCACAGATCTGACTGTAGCATTCTAGGCAAAGCAATAACATCTCTATTTAGACAAGCACAGCAGACCTCTCACCAGAAAAGTTATATGTCCATCAATTTAAGTGCAATTAGTTTTATGATGGAGACAAATAGAATAATGAGAGATCAGCCGACCAGCAGAACATTTTGGAGTTTTATTCCAAGGTCCCAGATAAAAATGAGAGGGGGCTTTGGCTGTAGCTGGTCCCAGACTCTGGAAACAATCTTCTTGTGTGTATTAGGACAACCCAAGCTTTAAATATTTGTAAAATCTTTGTTGAAAACTCATTTTTTGCTCTGGCTTTTAACATAAGCTGCGCGGGACACTTATATTGTATTGTTTTATTGTGTTTTTTGCACGTTTTGTTTTATAAAATTGCACTTTATATTACCTTTGTGCAGCACTTTGAGCAGCTGTGCCTGTTTTTACATGTGCTTTTTCTAGGTGTTTTACTTTAGAAACATAAAAAAGACAAACGTAACCACATTCAAACAGTAAACAAAAAACAAAAGACTACAAGGTTTCCATTTCTCCCATATCCTTTTATAGTCTGTTGTACATTGTAATTCGTTCCATGACAAAGACAAAGTATAGCAGGTTGTGCCAGGGTGGAGAGGTCCGACTTTAATCATTTTTTAGTGATTGGCTTCCGTGCCGCTAAACTCAACATACCAAACAAACGTCCCACCTCTGAGCTTGTCTCCCTAGAATATAAAAGTCCAAACAATAATTCGTCCCAATTTAATCCCACTTGTAAATTAAATATTACTCTTAACTCTGATCAAAGATTATTCCAGCTAAATGTGCTCTTTAAATAAATCTGACTTGACTTGAATAATGAAATGAAATAATTAGCATTTTACTTCGTGTCTCTCCATGATGAAATGAACCATGTGATAAAAAGGTACAGAAGCCACAGCACTGATCTCTGACCTGCCAGACAGTGCCCCGTTGACCAGTGGGGTTAGAGAAGCACTGCCTCTTTTCCCAGGCAGGCAACCTCTTTGTGACGCGGTTAAAGATGTGTTTGAACACTCTTCCCATCACCCCTTTCGCCCCCCACGACTCCCTCCGCTGCATCCCTCCATCTCTCCCTCCATCTCCAGAGAATAGAATGCCCTTTGCTCAATCCATTCCGTCTCCGTGGAGCTCATTGTTCTGCGGTTGCTAGGTGATTGTTGGGGCCTCTTTGGTCACTGTGGTTACGTGGGGAGCAGGGTATTTGGTCCGGGGTCAGGACTGACAGAGGTGACGTGAAGGTGTGTGACTACATTGGATTGCACACTGGATGGTTAGCTATCAATACGTGTGTGTGTTTGGTTAAGGGTCAGGCGTGACAGCACTGTTTCAATAGGCCTGGGTGTGCCCGGCCCCTCCTTCACTATTTATTAGTCTATTCAGTCACCCACTCCTCTGCTCCAAGCCAGCCTGGGCCAGGAGGCAGTCGAGCTGTCAGTCAACAAGGGGGAGGGGCTGGAGGGCTCCCAGAAAACATAATTCATGAGGGACACAAGAGGCCGGGTATCACGCTAAATGGAAACAAGCGCAGGCACTGTAGCGGCAATTACACACAGCTGAATGGAAGAGGGGCTATTAGTGGTCAATGGGGTTTGAGGCACCTCACACCTGCTCTTCCTCTGCCATTTCGTCACTCAGTCCTCTGCACCATGTTCTGCCCATTCAATTAAGCACCACCAGGGTACAGCCTCTTTGTCCGTTGTCTCACTCAATTCCTATTTGAGAATGCCAAGCCTGCTGCGGCTGCGAGGAATCCTGCCGTGGCATTTCTAAGCGCAACTGTTCGGCAAAAAATCCAAACTGACGGAAAAATATGGAGCTCCCTGTTGTTTATTACACATTTGCCTTTGCTCTGCCCCATGTGATCTGCTTATGGGGCTGAAGTCAAGTGAAAATATCTGCAGATTATCAGATGAACCAGAGCCTCTGTTCTCATCTTTGGCTCACCTCAGTTGTGACCGATTGCACATTTAAATAACGTCAGCGTGCCCAAACAAACTGGCACTGAGGGCAGGGCACGTCAGTGATAAAACGTGGGGCGTGTCTGGTTGTAAAAGTGTTCTCCCTCCAACCTGACCACAATGGTAAAGCACTCGAAAATGACAACAGAAGGCAATTTTTACTCACAGTGACACAACGACAACTCTTTTTGTCCCAGGAACACTTGTTAAATGGTCAATGGTCACAATTTTACATAGTGCTTTTCGACCTTCAGGAGCACTTTACATCAAGGAACCACTCATCCATTCACTCTGACATTCATACACCAGTTTATGCAGAGACTAGGGGCAAAGTGTGTTAAGTGTCTTGCCTAAGGATGCAACGACAGCATTGATCTGTAGGAGCTGGACTCACACCACCAACCTGTGGGTAAGTGGATCAGTGGACAAACTTTCAACCAACTGGGCTACTGTCGTTAAAGGATATTTTTCTTGCCCTTCGTGGAAATAAGTTATTGAAAGCTGTGTTTTATGAGGCCAGCTGAGTTGATTCGTTGGAGTGTATTGATGTGCAGCTGACCCAAACCACTGCCGTCAGAGCGACTTTGTTTGGAGCAGTTTCCTTTCTGCATGCCCCCCCCCCCCCCCCCCCCCCCCCCCCCCCCCCCCCCCCCCCGCTCGGGCCTGTAACCTCGCTCTGTGTGGCAGCGTATCACGGTGCAGAGTGAGTCCCCTTCTTCATAAATCACTGTCAGATTCCAACAGCACAAAACATAGGCCGGCGAGAGTTTGGTAATCAGGCGGCTGGTGCGTTGTGTCTTTCATTTACCAATCACGGCTAGGCTTAGTTTATAAAAATTCATTGAGTGTGTGATGAGATTTTTCTTCTGATGAATATTGCACAAAAGGCAGCGCTTGGTGACAAAACACTCCATCGATTTGAAGGGAGAAAGAAGTGGGGTGTTGGTTGAGGGAATGGGGTTGACTGCTTATGTGTGTTGGTGTACACTACTAAATGTCTGTCACTCTGTGTAGCCTGTCACACACGGGGGGCTGATAAATAAATGATGCTTGAAATGAGAGCAGTTCTCTGTAGACCATCTCAGCTTCATGAAAAGAGCGCGTTTACTACTCCAGTCTCACCCATGTGCGCACTGCAGTCAGATTTTCTTTCCAGTCACACATTTCTGGTCTGGTACGATTTGAATAGGATTTCATGTAAACACAGAAGTTCATAAACTCACCTGGACTCACCCCAGAGCAGTGCTGCATGTTTACAGCTCTGATCATGCTAGGAGAGGCATTCAACTGCATGGGCTAAGAAACAACTCATAGTATTAGATGAGAGCAACGAGAATTTTTGCCCCCTCTATCACCCCCCTCTTATTATATATTGTTTATTGGTTTGTTCTGCTTTGTTAAAGTGAAAGTTAAAACTACCAGAGCTACTTTTGATGCAGAGATTAAGTCATTTGTGAGCAGTACGTGTCCTTGCATGTCTATAAACCACAAGCTAAAATGAGTTGTTGCTTATCCATTTTCAAAGCATGGTTATTTGTATGTTTGCCTTTTTTATAAGCAATCATAGCTACAAAGTTTTTAAGAAGACCTATTGTGCTTGAGTCTACTCCATATTTATAATCTACGACACCCATGGATCATTATTTTCCAATTTGCACATTTTAAATTGCAATATTCATCTAAAACAACATAATGAAAGAAACAAGTCCACTATCTTCCACATTAGAAAACTGCGGTGCCTAATTTGAGCCGACGTCCCTGTAAAGATCATCACAACAAAGCGGCGTGAAATATGGATAGCTGCACATGACACTAGCGAGCAGCAGCTTTTTTTTTTCTTCATTTGTATCAAAATGGCTATGCAGTGCTGCCAAATCCTACACGATTCATTGATTAAGAATCAAAAAATAAAATTGGAGAACGACGTTAGTACTGAGTAGTGTGCGTATGCTGTTGGCGGTGAAAACGTTGGCAATATGGGGCGTTGAAAATAAGCGATTAAAGATTGCTCAAACATGCAGGAATCACTCCAAATACAACTTCGGGTGAGTAAATGGTGAGGGGAAACAATTACAACATGGTTAAAAGCTCTGAAAAGTCAATTTTGCAGCTTTAACGCTAATGGAAAATTGTTAGATGCCCGTGAACAGCCCTCATGTATTCAGCTATTCAGAAAATCAGATCAAGAGTGAGTTGCGTGTGCGTTGTAAATCAGTTGCTTTTGCCAGATCTGTGAGAGAAAATACATAAATTGACTAGAGTAAGATGCATTTGTTGTCCCCAACCTATAAAGATCATGGCAAAAGTGCTCAAAATAAGGCTATGTTTTACCGCAGGTGGAGCAGGGTGCACCATCTGAAATCTTGCATCTCATTGGATTTCTCTGTGTGTGTTTCAACCCTCTGGCCTCAGTGCAAAACCTGCTTTACGTCCCCGCTGATAGTGACAGAATGGGACGCTTTCCTGGGCAGGCCAAGGCAAACACACATGCACATAAACACCTAGCTTGTGAGGACGGCTGGAGAGCTTTAGGGAGCTCAGTAGAACAAACAAGAGTAATAAAGGCAGGATTTGGCCCGATTCTAATGGGAGGAAGCACCCGGGCACAGGGAGGATTTAGGCATGATATTCTCACAGGCCCAGGCTTGACACAAATCTGAACTTTTGTTACCAAACAGTGTGCAACGCTGACTCACGGTTCCTGTGTTTGCTGTGCGGGCTGTCCTAACATATCATTACTCTGCTAAGGATCGACCACCTTCTCCTCAAGAGACTCTGGACGCTCAGACAAAGCTTGACATTTTACTTTCGCTTGGCGCTAAATGAAGCTGCACGATTTGAACTGAGCCGTGAGCGAGACAGCGGAGGTGGTAGAGGGAGGAGAGGGATTCGGAGTTGTCAGGGCGGTTGTTCAGCAGAAGGTTCCCACACTTTCATTGTTTTTGGTGAGTTTTCACAATAGCCCATATCCAGGCAACTGTAGCAAAGGTCAGAGAGGAGGAAGGAAGAACAGGAGCCGGGCAGAGGGGCTGACGGTCCTGGAGATGGCCGAGGAATGCTCAGTGTTTAACCAATGACAAGCTTTTTAAATATTTAGAGTCAGCTCATCTTTGTGTACAGGATGGAGTCTATAGGAGGACTATAGTAAATCTACGTTTTGAGCAAGAAATATGTCTGGCAGCGATCCTGATCGTCCAAAAGTCAAATACCAACTTCAGGCAAAAGAAATATATTTGTAGTGTTTTCATTCTTCATACATTCTTCAACCAATAACTACCAACCATTTCATCATTTAAAACAAGGTGAAAATAAGTAATAACAGGAGCAAAAGCGTGCACAGAAGATGAGATGTGCTGTAGTCCGAAGGTGATAAATGCTTTCTTTATGTAGGTCATCTTCATAGAGACAGGTCTGGACTCCTTCATGGCTGACTGCATCTGTCTGACTGACAGAAAGGTGCTAAAAGAACTGTCTGTAATTTGGTCTTTAAAGCGGACTCTGGGAATTTAATGGGAGGTGCAAAATCTTTGGAGCTGAAAAAGGATGTAGTCAGGATTCTATCGTAAGACTGGAGCCATGTTTCTTTGTGCTGTTCATTGTCTCTTCTACCGGCTGATCCAGACCTTACCTCAAATGGATGGTAATTTTGAGTCAATGCAGTATTCTGCAGTGAGTCTCACATTGATCTGTCATTGACAGAGTTAATGAGCGTGGACATGAGGCACAGAGCCTCTCCACAAAGACATCAAAGTGGCCCGTTATGACTGGCCTGCTGTGAGGCTGGCCTTCAGGCAGACACCCGACTGATGTAAGCCACGGCTCCCCGGGCTGAGCAGAGGAGAGGAGGGGGTGGGCCACGACCGGATCTTTGCCCACTGTATAAGAAGTTTAGAAGTCTCAGTACTTCTTCTACTACATATTTATCATGTATCATATCATGTACAGTTGTATATGTGTGATTGCAAGGAGTTAACATTTGGAAATAGGCTGGATGTTTTCATTAAGATCTTTGTTATCACAAAAATGCCGTGTAAAATAAACAAACAAGACATGCTCTGTAACTTCTTGGCTTTGTGCCTTATTATTCATCTCTTTCCCCGGCAAAGAGCCAAAAAAGAAATGCAAAGTCCAAGAGCAAATATTAGTCTGAGCAGACAAAGACATTCCAGATCAGGCTGTCACTCTCACTCACTCATCCCTGAAGTCCCATCCTCCTCCTTTTCATGTCTAATCTCTTCCTTCCTCCTCTCACGGCTCTGTCTCTTCATTATTTCCTTTTCGGTCCTTTCAAGTGAGGCATCTGCACCATCTCTCACTCCGTACAGCTCTGGACTCAGTAGTTTTACACTGAGGTTGTAAAGTATGCAACTCAATTATTTAAGCAAATCCTAAAAGAGGCTGTGCTTTTGTTTGTGCCTATTCTTTAGGAAGACAAAACACTTGGATGTTAGTAGTATTTTTTGTTGTTGTACTCCATGTAATTGGTTGATCTCAGTGTATCAGACCCATTGATTTATCTGCTTTACCATGTTTTTGTCTTTATCCTTTTTATATACTGTGGTAACTCATGTGTAGTGACACATCTTCCTGCAGTCAGCTCAGTGTCATGCTGGGCTTGGTGTCCCCTGCACTTCTGTGTCTTTGGGTTCAGATGTCGTCCTCATCCTTGTCCGAGCGGTCTAATGGATTGGTCACGCTCCAGGGCCCCCCAGCCTGAATCACAGAGGCGGGGTCAGAGGTCATTCCCAGGGTGACATCTAACCTCCACTGCAGAGAGAGCAGTGTGCAGCAGTGTGTCTGTGTATTTTCTCTATAAACATGAGATGCATCACATGGGGACACCATGCAAAACATCATAAAACACAGAAAAGTAAAACAAATAAAAAGCAGAAGTCCAGGATGTGACATTGTCATGTAACCATAGCAAAGTACACACTGGCTCCCTGTGCCTGCTAAATCCATCACTGCCTCCTGGGGCCTGCTGTTCGCTCCAAAGGTCAGAGGTGGAAATAGAGGGGCCGCCTATGTGTGCATTAAGTCAGTGGGTGCTGATCTCAGGTCTGTGCACGGCCTCAGTGTTGATTAGGTCTAGACCAGTGGGTGATCTATCGCTATCACAAGAAACACAAACCAAATGCATGTCTGGCAACAAGGCGAGTCAACGCATACGATGATTTATGGCTTTGTGTTCAGGGTCACAGCAACTTTTCTCACTCAGGTCCATAACTTCTATTGTGGCATTTTAAGTGTAGTAGTGTAATGGTGATATATTCCGATCATATAGAAGCTTCTTAGTGCATAATAAGAAAGCTGCAGATAATTTCTATGTCTTTGATTAACTAGTGCTATTATTTTTCCATCCCCAGGGTCTGGCCTGGTCTGTGTTTTATCATCCTTTGTTTCCTCTTGTCGGCTCTCTCACATCCCTCTGACTTGTCCTTTCCTGATTGCTGCTGGTTTGTTATAATTTCATGCCCCCTGCTCTGGCACTGGTTCCACTGGTGAGTGCCAGACTGCCTTTGTGCTGTTTCCGTGGGGACTCTCTGCACGCACACACAAATATGTCTGCTGCAGCCTCTGGCCATCAACTGCCATTCAGGCACAACTTCTGGCAATAAATGGATCCAAAAGTTGCTTTTAAGAATTCAACATAACACACATGCTGTGAAAAACATTTTCATTCAAGTGTGGCTTGAGCTGATGAAATGCTGTTCACACATTGTGAACAAAGCCCTGTATCCCTCTTATCCATCATGGCTGTCATACTGGAGTCATTCATCTAAAGGTATTGGCCTCATCTGGCGCTCTGACACTGTGCTAACTGTACTGGCATCCATGCACTGGTGCGTGTTACAGCGGCCACCCCGGGGAGTAATCACTCTTTTTACTAATGCTTGTGTGTGATGAGAGATGTAATAACTCACTAACACACATTATACTGTTTTTTTTTTTTTCTTTACTTTTAAAGCATTTCAAAAATATAAAAGTGAGATTGTTGCTTGTTGATGAAATGTTGTTCTTGTAGTTTTTATTTTGCCAAAACAAAGTTTGTAAATTAGGCACACACAAAAATATGTGTGTAATATTCTAAGCCTGAGGCTGCCCCTCTACAAGGCTTCATTAACCCTGAACACCCGCCTCCTCAGGGCTGGTCTCTTCTCCAGAGCACTGCAGATCACATCTGCCTCTGCCTGGTTTAATACCCGGCTGGTTATCCATTAATGAACATGCCTAGGGCCAAATGTGGAGCTCACACACATTTTTGGGGGAGTCCAAACAGGCAGGTTTGCATAAGCTGATATTGACTTTTTTGCAAAGAAAAGAAAAATATGATCTGTTTACTCTAAGCTCTTCATCCACAGTCACATGCATGTTTTACTGAAAAATATTATTAAATGAAATGATATATTGCTATTAAAATATTACTAATTCAATTGCATCAGTTTTTACTTCTTTTTTTACATTTACATTTAAACTCAAACATAAACCATGAATATTGTAACACACAGTTTGCTAATGAACTGTGCAGTGCTTGTATGTTATTTAGTCTTGCTCTGTGCCTCCATTGACTGTGGCTGTCAGTGGGAAGTGTGAGGGCGTTTAGCACTGGGCAGGACAGAGTAAACATCCACACAGTCACTCCAGCTCATTGTTCAGGTCTTTTTCTCAGGACGAGGCCCACCCACTGCACACAGCTGGGACCAGCTCTATTGTCCTCTCTCCCGCTGAAAACACGGGGACGCCATTCCACCGGGTACCTCTGTCTCCTAGCAACCGTCACCTTTGCTGTTTGTGGCACTTTTGGATATATCTGTTTTTAAGAGATTCTAATCATAAACTACTTTCATAATTAGTTTCATTACCACAGTACCACAGCAGATAAGGCGTATGAGTATTGGGGCTAAAGCAGCATATCTACAGAAAACAGCCGATATAAATGACAACTGCCTGACTCATGGTATTATCAGTTGCTGGATGTTTTGTCGGTTTAGCAACAGCACACAAGCCTTCATATTGTAATGATTGTTTACTTTGCTGTTTGACTTCTAGTATAATTTATGAATCCCATAGAAGACTGGTGCCACAGAGCAGTCTTATTTATTGCTGATTACACTGGGCCTGACAATGGAGTGGGAGTGAGGTTTTGTTGTTGTGCCTCCGCGGACCTGTGTGTTTGTGTGTGTGAGATAAGGTGATGTATATGCACAGGCTGATTTGTCGGCTCTTTGTCGGGCACAATACACCTGTCTCATACATCACTCCGAGTTCTGCACCACACCAGTAAGGAGAGCCCGGAGCTTTCATTGTTCTTTCACGGCGGTGTCCGGCGCTGGTGATCTCAATCTCCCACACTCATATATGAAGACTTCAGCCGTGCTTTGTCGCTGTAGCGGTACTGTTTTTGTAAATATTGCGTGGATTTACTCAGAATACATTTTGTATTTCAGAATCTGGTGTTTTGTCCTGTCAAAATCCACAAGTGTAACCCTCCCAAATGATGATACAATTGCTGCAGCACAGGTTAAGGCCGCTCTTGGTTCTCTCCAGACCTAAACTACTACTCCCACTTTACCCTAATACACGTGTCCCTCCTTGTTTTGTGCATGGAGCCAGTTTAGCACTCCGCCACTGCGTTCACTTAACTTGTTGATTGAAACCGCTCCTGACTTCTGTGTGTCTAGTGACAACACTGTGATCTTGGCTGTGGTTAGGTGCGGTGGATCTGTCATCACAATTGGCTCAATAACTACTGACCTCAGACCCCCACTTCCAGGAAAGCTTGTCATCTGATCTGGGCCTATCAGCTTTCCACTTTAGGTAGCCCGCTTTCACAAAGGGGCATCTTTAACCAGTTTAGTCGGACCACACAATACGTGCAAGTGCGTTTTTGCCTGTTCAGAATTGCAGTTGCACTTTTGTCTCACCCCGCCGTAAACCATTAGAGTCTCCAAATGATTCCCAGGCCATTCGAGGAGATGGGAAGTCATTTTTTTCTACACTAGTTGAGCTATTGCTGCTGTTGGCTAAAACGGTGCTGTAATAGCAGTGATAATGGACCTGTTGAGAGGTGCGTTTTGCCTCCCTTCTGGTTGTCTCTGTTGCTATTGTGCAGCAGGTAGACAGCATGATGGATGAACGGGTTTTCGCTTGCAGGGCGGCGCTATCGTACACCCCACTGTCAGTTGATAGTGTCCGTCATGATCGATGCCAGCGCCCCCCTCCCCAGCTCCGCGCCATCACTCAGCTTGACCACCAGAGAAAGGGCTAGACACAAACGGGCAAGGAAAGAAATTGGAGCGTAAGCAGAACCAGGGATGGATTTTTGTCTCTTCTTTCGCCACTTTCTTAACTCTTTAATTTGCTTCACGGGTGGCAGAGGATACGCCGCCAAATGTACGGGATTTTGAAAGCCTCTGTGTACACAAAGACATCATGAATCATTTAGGGTGAAAGAGGAGACGCGGGCAATAGTAAAACGAGTTATTCCAGAGAGAGGGAGAGAGATCTGTCTGTCAGCCTCATGTGGACTTGATAAGTTCGACGAGATTGTGTTTTCTCTCGGTGACTGTTGAGCGTTCCTGTCTGGGAGCGACTGTGTGTTTCTCATTGGTTGGTAAGCTGTGTATGATTAGAGTGGAGTCCATCCATGAAATCCCCCTCACTCGGGTCCCATTGCTGAAGAAGAGACGACCCGGCCCATACGTCTATAGGCCTACAGTACATATATATATATATATATATATATATACACACGTGTGTGTGCTGTACTTTTCAACATCACAATAAATCTCAAAGCATTTCCAGACCCATTTTTCAGGCCCAGACGACACGAGAGAGTTAAATGCATAAATGAGCACCGCTGTGACAGTTCGCTGGAAAAAAGATAATTCTGCTTGATCATTTATTTCCGGATGTCTCTGTAAATATAAAAGAGGAAGCTCACGGCTGAAGTAAAGACAGATAAATGTGAACTTGAATTTCCTCCAACATCATTTCAAAAGTCAAAACACTGATGTTTAGAAGATGATGATATTTTTATAACTTACTTTTTGTGACTTTAATGCAGCATGTTCTCTGTTTTCATATAGAAATAAATTGACAAATGTTTTTCAGTTTTGCCCAAGTTTCAGTTTCCTGTGTTAGTGGAAGATTGGCATCTGGTGTGTCCACTGCTGCTGTACTGTACAGTAATGGCCTTCACTTAGAATGGTTTCTATCATCCCACACAAAGATTATTACATTTGTGTTAATGATTTTCCTTTGACTGTGAAGAAAACATAGCATAACACTGAGTCCTTTTTGCAGCACAGATATATTCATACACCCCATTAACTCTTTTAACAAGTCATCAGACTGAGTGCCTTTTGTCTCTATTCCCTTCAAACCTTGTCTTTAAATAGTTCAACAAACTGGCTCCTGATTCATGATGTTACATGCTGTATTGTTGGGACCACAGTTTTCTCTACTATTGTTTCAGTGTAAATATGTTTAGTGTCCATTACAATGACAGTGATTACGTAGATGAAAAGATTACAGTGTCCCACAGTGGAACAAACATGTCACAGTGAATTTTCAAAATGATTTTGTTCCACTAAAAGTAGCCACACACACTTTTAAAGCAGCCACACACTTTTAATAGCTTGTTTGCATTCATTAAAATGTTTGTACTGTGAAGGTATTTACCACTGTATTCCCATAACATGTTTTGATATGTGCTGGTATTAAATTCATTGTGGTTCATGTTGAAATATGATGATTGCTCCAACTTGTTTATCAGAGAGCCACAAACTGTTTCAATAAGGATGCGATGATGTGTGGGGGGTCAGTAATGAATACTATTTTAATTGCATGGTAAAAGGCTTATTTTTAAATGTCAGTGTTTCCCCTCTGCTAAGCCTGTAAAGCAGAGTATTAGGACATCATCTCTCCTGATTAATGATACTCTTTGTTGTCAGTATACAGCCGAGGCAGAGGTTATGAAACCTGTGTAAAGAGGTGCTTGTTTGTCATTCTATAGGCATGTGTATGCATGTGCCTCTCTGCAGACTCTCATTGGAGCGTTAAACACTGCACAGATTGTGGAGCCAGTTGGGTTTTTCATTATGTTCTTGAGGTAAAACAGCCCTTGCCCTCCTCTCACATATTCAGGGCTAGAAATGGTTATCAATGAGATATGAATCTATGCTAATCTTCTCAAGACTGTGTTTGCTTTGTGTTATCTTATTTTCCAAGAGACGGCACAATAAGAGTGTTGTGTACAGTATTAATGCAGTGAGATAGGGATCAGGGGTTAATGATGTGAATCAGACAGGAACCAGACGTTACCTTGAGAGTGCGGCTTATCTTGAGCCCAGGCGCCTTCAGCTATGTCTGATACTGTTGCTAATTGAAGTAGATACAGACATTGCAGAGATTCTTGTAAACAAGTGTATCAGTGGCTGGGTTTATTGTCAGAGCAATTTGGAATCCATTATATGAGGTTTATGTTAAGATTGCGAGGGAGGCATATTCGAAGAGTTGTTAGCGGGCGCATACCTGAAACCATGTGTGCTGCTGCCCCATCATTAAGACTACAATGGAAATGAACTGTGATAGACGTAAACGAAAGGGGAGTGGGCTTCTCTAATGAACTAACCTGAAGTATGCAGTGTATTAAGGTAAATCTATACCAGGTCTGAGCCTTTTGAACGCCCGCTCACACACCTGAGGTATAAGTGGGCTTTTGGACATGCTGTGTACAGAAACAGGCAGAGGAGGGGCTGACCTGCTCATTACAGCTCAGTGTGAGGAGCCTGGAGCCGGTGGAGCTTCAGTGTAATGAGCAAAGGAGGCGGCCTGGTCACTTTGCACTGCTGAGGACCACTAACACACAAACAGAATAAACCTGGTGATTATGACCTGTGATCCTCAGCCCTGATTCTGCAAAACTTCACCAACACATAAGGTTGAACCAAAAACAATATTTTCAAAAGGGAAGGAGCGACCGCTTGTGTTTTATCACTTCCTAAACATGTTAGACTACTGCCCGTTTAGTGTCTTTTACATGCTGTGTCCTCACTAGTGCAAAGTCTAACCAGCACTAAGGAGCAGGCCTGTTTGTGGCGATCACTGATCTCTCACCAAAATTTGTTTTTCTAAGGTTATAGCGTTAGTGGAATTTTTTTTTAAACTAATCAAAAAAACGCAAATATCTTGAATCGAACATGGTTGAAGCTCTGCATAAAATAACAGTCAGCCACAACCACATACTATGTAAAATACTGCATGGTGTCCCACAGAAATGTGTCCTTTGCCGTTTTAGGGATGTGTAAATGCAGAAATGTTGCGTTGCTAAATTTAATATGCTGTCTGCCATAAGAGTTCAAACCCCACAATAAATCCTGGAAACTTGGGGAACAAAAAAGTCAGCCAGAAAACCATGACTACTGTGGCTGTTCTTGTAGGAAGTTAATGAGAAAAGTCAGTGTGCTTGATACCATAGAGCATCATTATGGGCTGTCATGGGGTTTTTGGCCATTCATTGTCCCAGAACAGAGCTACAGTTATGAAGCGACCCCCCACGACCTCAGCGTCTAATCCAATCAAACTTGTTAGCTGTGCGTATACATCACTCTGAGCCAATCATGTTATAGCATGATAACAGGATTAAAGGCTGTGGAAGTCAAACATCCCAAGTGTGACGAGTTTACAAAGTGAACCACTGTAAAAACAGGAAATTAAAATATATTTAATAAATAATATTGTGCTATTTTTGTGTTTTACAGAGATCTGAGTGAGAACTTGATCCAGTCAATCCCCAGAAAAGCATTCAGAGGAGCCACGGACATAAAAAACCTGTGAGTTTTTGCTTTGACAAATTTATGCAGGTTAAGAAATATGTTTGGATGTTTGGAGTTTTTTCTTGTATCATTATCCTGTATAGACTTTCCATTCCCTTTCACATTCGTCTCCACCCTGTACAGTTATTGTGTGCCAAAGGGTGATGCAGCTAAACAATCCCTGCCCATCTTCAGGTTTACAAGCTCCATATTGATTTACCATAGTCCCTCAGTGTAGTATTACTGTGCTGATGATTACAACCAGTCTGCAGGGACAACTCAAGATTGTCTGTCAATAACAATGACTCTTTTTTTCTGTGCAGTCAGCTGGATAAAAACCACATCGCTTGCATTGAAGATGGAGCATTTCGAGCGCTGAGAGGTTTGGAAGTGCTGTAAGTGTTCACTATCTTAACTTTTATCTTTCCCTTATATGCACCTTGTCACCTGCCGCCATGTTGGTTCTAGTTGGTAATGTCAACAAATGTAAGTTGCCCCAAAGGAAACACACAACAACTACCCAAGTTTTCACTATAATATGAGTTTTTTTTTATGGGATTTTGTGCATTCAGTTCTTAATAATCATCTCTGTTATGTTGTTTCCTCATCAAAAAATGTACCCGGAGTTGTGTTTTTGTTTCATTCACATGTTTAACACACAAATCCTGCATATTTAGGCTGAGTTTTTCTGCTACTACATGACATCACAAGGTGGAACAGAGCAATTTGAGCTTCGAAGACACAGACAAACTAATAATAAAGGGTTACTCAGACGTGTGAATGAAACAAAACACAACTCCAGGTCTGTTTTTGGTGAGGAAACAACATTCTAACATGGCTTAAAACCTAATTTTGTTGTGTTTGTCAGTATTTTCACACAGCGCTCTCCTCTCTAATTTGAGTGTCCCGTGTTATTATACTAAAACACCATATAGGGCTGCATAAGGGCCCTGCATTTTTTATACCAGGCTTCATTAACTCCTTGTTCCACACAGTTGACAGCACAGTTTCCCTCCATCACATCGGCTCCACCCACTCTTTTATCAGCACCCCATCCACCCTAAGGCAATGGGGCTTGGGAGTATCATCAACAAAGCCATTCAAATATAACCTTCATGGTAGATCCTTTATGAAGTATGCTGGGCGTTTGTTTCTGACGGTTAGGTCTTTATCACTGCTGTCAACTAGAGATGTCAGGATTAATATGTTTTTCAAGCCACAATGTAATCGTAAGAGCTATAAAACGGGTTCAGAAAGTTTTACTCCATGAAACTGGTCAGATTTTTAACTTGTTGTGTTGTGTTGTTTCTTCTCATAATAATTCTAACGCAAAATTTTCATATCACATCCCCATTCTCAACTCTCAGCCTTGTTTCGTTCAAGTTTAAATGTGTGAGATGCAAAAAAGAAACTGAATAGCTGATTTTGCTGATGTAGTTTAACCATGGTGAGTATAAAGTATATTTCAAAGGTCCACTGTATTAAAGACCAGACTCTAAATGATTAAAGGTTTTACTTGTTCCATGGAGATGCCCTGACTCCTGACTGTAGCCGAGGTCTTAGGAGCATATTTGTGTAATTGCATAAAGCAGATGCCTCTTGCATGTGAATTGGCATTGTTGCTTGTCAGAATGCGTAGGAGGTGTGGAGGTTCCATCTGTGTTTTCATATTCTCAGCGGGATGCCACAAAGGGAAATGGGGAAATGATGTAAAACGGGGAAAGGCTTTGAAGGCAAAACTAATTTATGCTGTGTTTCTATAAAGTAGATTCATTTCATTAACCCAAACTTTTTTTCTTACAGAACTCTAAATAACAACAACATCAGCAGCATCCCTGTCTCCAGCTTTAACCACATGCCTAAACTACGAACCTTGTAAGTCACACAGTTCCCACTGCAGAGCTCCATTTTTCTAGACATATTCTTAAACATATCAAAACACATTAGTGTCCAGATGTAGCAGTCCACAGTGGGGTAAACCCATATGATTTCACAGATAGCTCCTGCTATTCCATGTGGTGTTGGGAGTGTGCCACGACCACAGTCTGTATCTATGCCAAAGGTCTTTATTCCCTTTGTCTAAAGTACACAAAATGAACACTAGATAGATGTAAATGACCTCCAGAGGTTAATGCACACCATATGTCGTCTACTGAATCTGAAATTATGTACCAATTAAAACAATTATGCTTTTTCTGCTGCAACTGCACTGCTCTTGTGGTGGATATTTCTGCGTCCTTGCGCTCCGTGGGGCCTAGCTGTTTGTGTGCTCTAAGTGTCTAAACACAGAGGTTGGTGCTCCAGAGGTCCACTGCACCACAATGAGTTATTCTGAAACAGCGCAGCATTCCAAGGCTGCTGTGTTTGGACTATTGGGTTTTGAAAAGGCCTCTTAAGCATTCTGCCTTTAGAATGTGCCATTTACAATCAACCATGGCTCGTCTCATTCAGGACCGAGTTATGCCTCGAGGTACAAGGCGATGAGCTCTATGATAGGACAAAACACCTCAAATTAGAATTCTGAGAATGTCTCTGAATGGCACTCACCAGGTGGTTTTGTTTCTATTTGTTTCAGCCGTCTCCACTCCAACAACCTCAACTGTGACTGTCATCTGGCCTGGCTGGCCCAGTGGCTGAGACAGAGACCCACCATCGGACTGTTCACCCAGTGCACTGGTCCTGCAGAGCTCAGAGGCCTGAATGTGGCTGAAGTGCAAAAGCATGAGTTCACATGCACAGGTACATTACATCATCATTTTATGAAAGCATTGCTGCTCATCTTTCCCAGGCTCCTCTTTGCTTTACCCTGTCAGGCCTTTCACGTGGCAGCCACCTGTCAGCTCGCCTGCAGCCTCCTCTTTTGGCCTCTTTATGTGTCAACAAAATAAAGGGTTGCCAGGGAAATCTTCCAAACGTTTATAAAACCATAAAGCTCAAGCTGAGATCTCCTCTTGTAGTTTAACACTTGTGCATCTTCACTCCAGGACTGTTGTTGCCTACATCTCCTTGAACATCATGTTTGTGTAAAGAAACTTTGAATACATGGTGAGCACCAGCTTTATCATATCAGAGCAAAGAAAAACAACATGTGAGCCTCCCCTTCGCTCAAGGACACTTTACACCACCTGCAAGGACTGTTTTGTGAGACTGTGTCCCAGGCTTTAAATATGCTCTGGCAATCATAACAACAGGTATTATTAACCATTCTTTGCTTAAGTAACTAAACTCTATTAGAATAAATCATATTGGAATAAATTAAATTATCAATATTGTTCAAGTGCATAAGTGGCTGAACTCCCAGTGAAGATTTGATTAGAAATGGACACACACCAGCACAGTTTTACCTCTTCTGTTGTCCATCCTGACTAGACACCTGTGGGGATTTGAGCTCGTGTGCTGCTGCTGTTCAATAAGTGAAAAGGCAGAAGTGATGTTTGAGCATGAGAGTCAGGGGTAGAGAGTATTACACAGTTTAATGAAATCCCACTGTGCTGCTGCTGTTTAATACCACTGTATATCTGCACTGTGGATCTTTAAGTGATACAGAGTTATGTTTTATTCTTAACAAAACACATTTAAGATGTAACAAAAACCTGGCATTGGGAAACAGAAAGAATAAGGGGACAAAGGGGAAGGGCTTTATTGAGAAACAAAGTTAAGAAGGAGAAGGTTTTGTGGAATACAAACCCAATGAAGTGTAGTTGATGGGCAGTACAGAAGGAAACCTTGAAACAAGGTAAATGTGCAGAAGCTGAGGGTAATGGTGATGGTGAAGAGCGTGGAGTTTTCAAACGCCTCTCTCTGACACTCGCTGTCAGACAGCTGTCATTGTTAAGCCCGCTCCAGCTGTGCACTGCACTCTCCTTGATCCCAGGCCTGTCAAATGTGCCATGTTAGATCAGAATGGAGCTCTGCTTTGGCCTACACCTGATCCCAGATCTGTCAAGGCTCTGCTTCCACATCATAGGACCTCATAGACATAGTCACATGCACCTAGTGCCTGTGGAGCTCTAAAGATCAGACTTGGTTACAACAACATGATTTTACACATATATGATTGCCATTATATAAATTGTATGATTATATTGTTTTTTGCTGATATGTGAACAGTTGCCATAGTGCTCAGTTGGTTGGAAACATAATAGTGTTTTTTGTAAGTATCTGTCAGTTACATTCATTATCATTTATTAATAATTATAATTTGTAGTTAGATACATATGCGACACATTGTGAACAAAGTGGGCCCTTCATGGAAATGGAGAGTATCTGGAGAAATGAAGCTGCCTGCCTCACATGCTCTGTATGCAAATGGAAAAAAGTTGAATCGTTTGAGAATATATTGAGGTGCAGAGATGGGGGGTTATGGAGCTGAATGTGCAGAACGGCACTCCTCAGAGAATGCAGAATCTGCAACAAGAGATCAATGACTGTTATTGGGACGCTCCAGCTCTATTATTCATGTCTTTCTTCCCCTCTCAATAAAGCCACATGCTTTTGATAGGTAACCCAGTTTCTTTGTGACTGACTTTCGAGTGTGTTTGACTTTAGTGAAGAGCAGAATCTTTCACTCTTTTCAATGTCAAAATCATTTTTTAAAGTTGAGATGGAAGAAGAAGTTTTTGGCAAGAATAATGGAAAAATGAATAAACCTGTCTCCATCTCTACTCCTCCATAACCTTCTCCTTATGTAATGCTCCTCTTTGCCAGGTCACCAGGAGTCTTCGAGCTCTCAGCCCTGCAGCACCGGGGGAGGCTCCTGTCCTGCTATGTGCACATGCAGCAACAACATTGTGGACTGTCGAGGCAAAGGTTTAACAGCCATCCCTGCAAACCTGCCCGAGACAATGGCCGAAATGTAAGGTTGCCTTTGCAGGATGTCTCTTTGTTGTTCCTTTGATATTCAGTGATTGTCTGGAACACATTTTAAGAACTACATATTTTCTTTCTTTCTTTCTTTTCCCCACTTACAGCCAATATGCATTCACCCTGCAGTAAAATAACATGTAAACTTTGACTCAGTATTATTCAGAAACCCCAAAAATGCATCACTAATGAATGGAAGCTAGCATCTACATGATATTCCACATTCGTCTAAAGGCAGTGGATTTCTGGGTCTCCTCCTCCTCTTGGGCTGTTTATAAATACTCAGCTTCATGGAAGTCACAGATCGCATGTTCCTCAACAACCCTGACCCATTTCAGCTGCTGTGCTAAATACCCTGGTTTGGATTCTCTGCTGACAACTATAAAAGGTTCTAATTGTTAAACAGCAGATATAATCCAAAGCACGTTCTTGTTGATCAGTCTTTAAATAATTAAAATTATGAGATATGAGATTTATGAGTGTGGTGTCTTCTGAGAGAATTTTAGATCTGTTTTTGTATTTTTTTTTCTTCTTAGTGGCACATATGGTCTTAATAAGCCCCCAATGTGCCCTTTAATTCAAATTGGTTGGATTTGAAATTAAACTCTGGCATTTTTTTAACAGAGAACGCTCATTTTGCCCGTGGCACCAGAGCCTTTGTTCCCATGCGTCCTGCAGCACAAGGCTGTTTCGCTCTTCTCAGATTGACTTTCTGACCACAGGCTTGAATTTTAGTGAAGTAAAACACAACAGAGAAGACACCACTCTATAATTAAGTATAGTTGGTCTGATCTTTGCAGTTCATTATAAAATCAATTTCAGTGATAAAGAGTTTGAACTGTTGGGCTTGAATGCGTAATATCTTGGTAATGAGATCACAAACTCATACACACACAAACACACACATGCGGGCCTCGTTATGTACAAATCAGAGCTGCAGCCTCGGTGCCCTGTTCGCTCCTAATGAATGCCACTGTGTTTATAGCTGTTGGGATGTGAGCCGCTTTCTGTACTCCTCTGTTGTGAGACCAGGGCCAGTTAACCCAAACACAACCACAACACATGATTATGCACCAAAGTCTCCATCTGCAATAACTGAACTATGCTGTAAAAGTGCCCTTGCCTTTCATCCGCCGCTGCGGTCCTGCCATCCATTTGTGACTTACACACACATGTTTGGTTAATACCCAAAGGCATAATGTGTTTCCCTGTAATGAAAACCATGCTCTAGCACTAATGAAAAGGATGAAGTACATTGATTGAGTGGACACAAACACAAGCGCGCGCACACACACATACACAGACACACACACAAATGTTTGGTTGGGTAAATTGGATTAGAAACATTGATCGTGTCGTCCAAAGCAACTCTCGCTGTTTCTTTATTTGTCAGCTGATTGAACAGACAGCATTGGAGGATTTAGCAGTTTGTTCATATCAAGTAATAACAAAGTACTGCAGACATGAACGGTGATGAGTGGTGTTGTTGATGAGTAGGAACCAGACATTTTTGTACTGACATATTGCTTGATAGAAAATGTAAGCAAATATTTTTAAATGTTCTTCTTAAGTAAATGCAGAAGCAGTGAGTGTACAGACAGACAGCCCTGAGCTAAAGTACCATAAGTTGAACTGTACACAGAGGAGAGAGGGTCTGAATGTGCAGATTGCCAGACTGGTTTGGACCAGTCAGACAGACTGGTTGATGAGAGAAGGCGCTAAAGCCACTTGGCCCTCTCCTCGGCCGCATGGTGAGGGCAGAGGAACCACAGAGCTGTCAGTCCACTGTAAATCCACACACAGCCGGACTGAAACAGACTGAGGAGAAGCATGGCTACCACAAGAATCTGTGGTCTGGAATCACTGCTATCCTGAGAATGTCAAACTGCTCAGTGAAGGAGGAACACTGCTTATGAAGAGGAGTCATTTAAAGTGGATTTTGTCAAGTCAAAAATGTGAAGTGGTTGTGGCTTGTGTTTAACAAAATATTTATCTGTATGAATATAAGCTTTGGTTTTCACTATTATCTTTAAATGAAGCAGAAACAGGCCTGGACACATTCTCATGGAAGATTTTTGTTTTCAACTGGAAAGGAATGTTGAGTTGTGTGACATGTTTTTATGTTAAATTGTGTTTTTACATCCACTAGCTTAGCCCTAACCACTGACCCTCCACCCCACACACTGGCCCATTGGACATGATCCAGTTCTTAGGCTGGTTTTTGCCATTCCAAGGCCAAAGGACAAGGCTGCAGCTGGTTCCCTCTGGGCCCCGCTAAACCTTGTTAAGGACAGTTTTAAAAGCTGTGAACTGACCTGCAGATAAACAGCCCTTTGCCGGGTCCACCAGGGAATTGGTCTGGCCTGAGATCCGTCCCAAGTAGCAGCCAGCACACTTACGTAGACTCAGGCACGCTAGCACTAATGGGCTTTAGATGTCTGTTTCCCTGCACCCATATGAGGCTGATTACGCCTCAGGACTGCCCAGTCCCAAATGAACAAATGTATATTTGTGTATGTCTCCCTGAAATATTTGTCAGAGCTTTTTCTCATCAACCTGTGCTCTTAGCTTTACCAAAAGTAAACCAAAGGTGTCCTTTTTTTAAACAGTTTGGTAAATGCCTTGACAATAGACTTATGCTGCGAAAGTAAGATTGTGAGTAGTACATGTGAGCTGGAAACTTTAAATATTGATCTGCAGAGGTCTTCCAACCTCCAGCAAACCAAAGTCTTTTTCCTTCGCTGCACTTTAGCCCCGCACTGTTTATTGCTTTTGAGGATGTTATGACTCCAATATGCATTACAGCTGTGGAATAGATCTCCATAACATAATCAGGCAATCAGCAAAGGCCAGAGGTCAGGAAGTGTGAGGAGTTGCCATAGAAACATCTATTGTTTGTTTTACTGATAATATTGGCTTTTCTCCTCTGTTTCCTCCAGACGTCTGGAGCAGAATGGGATCAAGTCCATTCCTCCCGGAGCATTCTCTCCATACAAGAAGCTGCGTAGGATGTAAGTACAGCAGTACACTACCTCAGGGCTAAATAATGCACAATTGAACAAGAAGTCCGGAAAAAAGAAACAACATTTGGCTTCCTTGCTAAGAACCAAGTATTTATTTTATTTGTTTGGAAAAAAAAATCATGTTGTTGAGATTGGAAAGTTGAAACTTTGCATTACAGCCATTGCCTATGTTCGTTGGTTTTCCCCTGGCAGTAGCTGTCCTCTTTGTGTGCTCAACCTGTGGCAGACATGACGGGCTGAAACCAGGCCCACTCCCGGAGTCCACCCTGGCTGTCTCAGGAGCCAAATCTGTCCTGGGGCCGCATATAAATGGCACACACGCTCTGATACACACAACAACACAAAACAATACATAACAAAGCCACACTCACGGACAATGCTGGTATTCTGTTTCTTTGCACACAAACACATATAAGTTCACATAAGGTAAATAGTTTGTTCAGTTATGATTTTAAAAACTTTTCCAGAGACAAAACATTTCCATATTGATGGATAAATAATAACTAATAAAACTGTCCTCTTTCGTTCTCCTGACACTGACCCGGCAGCTTTAATGGTTTGGCTACGGGCAATTGACAAAACCCCACTGACTCCAGACAGTCAACTATCCTGAAATAACTGAGAAACATTTTTTCCTCTGTGACTCCAAAGTTGGTCTTAAACCTTGATCCTGCACATACATTCGCGGTGTGCAGCAGCGGTGAATGCAAAAACTGCAAATGGAAAGCAGACTATTTTACTCGAGCAATAGTTTTTCAGAAATTCACTTGTCCATTTGCTTTTCATAAAATATACACATGCTGCTAGTGTTATGTGATCCTGACCTGCTACCGTTGCACTGATTCCACATTTAGCAACAAAAATTCATGGCCACGTGTGAGTGTTGTTTCAGCTGGCTCTGCGGCTGCCTGTCATGTGTCCAAGTGGATGTGTAGACAGCCTCATAGATCATGTCAGACACTGTCATGGCCTTATATCCAGTATTTTAAACAGTATGATGTGAAGGAGCGCTTTGTCAGGGTACTTACCTGTGTAATGCACTTTAATGAGAGCCTCCCTGTGCTGTAAAGAGCCGCACACACTGACCTTGGCTCAGTTTGCATGACCTTCACATGAACCTCTCTTTAACACTGGGACAGGGATAGAGTTTACACACACACACACACACACACACCCCCCACACACACACACACACGCACGCACATTTTGACTGCACTGCTTGCTTCCTTTTCCAGGAAAGTCCATGGCCATGCAGGAAGACAAATGGCTTCTTACTTAACATTTACCCCCAAATGAGAAAATATTCCTCCTCTTTACCACATGATTTTTTTTAAAGGTCTCTCGTTGCTTGGAGTTCAGTCCACATGCTCCATTACCTTTCTCTCCTTCCGTCTTTCTCGTCTGTCTCAACTATTGCATGTACCAGTACATAAACATACTGTGGTTATCCTGCAGATAGAACCTGAGGACCTTATTAACAACATTTAGATGCTGTGCTTCATTTACCCTTTTAAATAAAGAATTGTCATTCATCCAGATCGTGTAACGTTTACCCCAGGCCTCCGTTTCCTTTGCCAGTCTAGTTCTTATTATTTACTGAGTCTTTTCTCACAAACAGAGACCTGAGTAACAACCAGATTTCTGAGATTGCTCCTGATGCCTTCCAGGGACTGCGCTCGCTCAACTCTCTGTGAGTAGCTGCAGAGCAGCTTGTGTAAACATGTATTTTGTGTGTGGTTACCTTATGTAAATGACGTGTGTGTTTTGTGATTTGCCAGTGTGCTTTATGGAAATAAAATCACGGACCTGCCCAAGGGGGTGTTTGACGGCCTGTATGCCCTTCAGCTGCTGTAAGTAGAGCACTCGCTTTGTGCTGATACTCTGCAGACCCAGTACCTACAAACCTTTACACCGCTCACTGTACGAGCATAACCTTCAGATAAACTTAGTACCTGTGCATAGTTTTCTGGATACAGTAGAATGCATAATGAATGGCTGTTTAAAGAAGCGATGACAGGTGCCTCCTTCCTCTGCCCTACTCCTCTTCTTCCCTGTTTTTTCCCAGGTTGCTGAATGCCAATAAGATTCACTGCGTGCGTGCCAACACCTTCCAAGATCTGCAGAATCTCTCACTGCTCTCGTTGTATGACAACAAGATCCAAAGCCTTGCCAAGGGCACCTTCACTTCACTCAGAGCTATACAGACCCTGTGAGTCGCACAGGCAGATCAAACATGCAGTTACAGTACGGCATCCCACCCAACATCATTCAACATAAACCAGTGATAGAACTAAAACTAATAATAAACAGGAGACATACTCATAGCAGGTCAGAAAAACGGTGAATCCCAATCTCAAAAGTTGATGGATTTTAATCTGATTGTCCTTAATCTTTTAGCCAAACTCTCGACCTCAACAATTTAGATTTATACAGACCACACGCTGTAATATGTACTATGTTCAAAGTTTCATGAAGGTTTTTTTTTTTCTGTAGCCACCTGGCCCAGAACCCATTTATTTGTGACTGTAACCTCAAGTGGCTTGCTGACTACCTTCGTACAAACCCAATTGAGACAAGTGGTGCCCGCTGTGCCAGCCCTCGCCGTCTCGCCAACAAACGTATTGGACAAATTAAGAGCAAGAAATTCCGCTGCTCAGGTAGGCTCTCCTGTTTCTATCTTTCAGGCAGACTTCACCTTTTTAAACTGCACTTATTTTCAACTGGGTTTTCTCTCTTTTCTATTTCACTGATCAGCTTTGGCATTTTTGTAGCTCTCTGATCAATATTGCTAAACATTCATTAGCAGTTTCCTCATGTCACTTTCCATTACGTCTTAGTGCGTCTGGTTTCACATTCAGACCACAATAAGCTGACATCATGTGCCCAGCATTGCTTTGCCTTTTGCCCTCCTCTGGCTCCTGTTAGCCTCCTTCTCTCTGGGCTGGTGGCTCTCAAGTTTCTTGTACCTCCTTTGACCCTCCTTCTCCTTCGTCTCTGCTGCACTTCTGCTCTCCATATGATGAATCCATTTTCCATGCCTTTTTATATTGCTTTTTGTTTCAATTTACCACTGTATCCATTCATGTTTTTTTGTACCACCAAACACAGAGCTAGCTCTGTTTGAAATGTTATATGCATTGTGTGTCATATATATTCAGTGTATATGACATTTACTAAAGCATAGCAACATTGCTGCTATGCTGTGATCACTGACATCCAACCCTCTTTTTTCCATCACAGCCAAAGAGCAGTACACAATCCCTGGTAAGTGGCTTACAAACATCTTCCATTCTTTCTTCAAGTTATTCCATTAACTTTATCAGTTATGCATGTATGATAATGAGATGCATAACTCAAAATATTATTTTTCTCTCTCTTTTTTTTTTGAATGAGACAACAGTAAATTAGGCCAGTGAGCCATTAAATGTGCTGTTTGTCTGAAGGAAGTGAAAGCATCACTTAGGTTCAGCTCTATTTTGTGAGCTGTCCTGGCAGCTCATGTCCAGAGGAAACTCCTCTTTGCTTTGGCCCCATCACAGACACACTTGGACAGAGGGAAGAACACGAGGAGGCAGAGATGGACAAATGAGAAACAAAATGCATTTGTATTTTTAGGGAGAAAACTTCACTTACTAATACATAAAACCCAGAGGATCCAGGTTCAACTAGGATCCTAGTTGTGGGATATTGTAATTTGCAAAGAAATTAAAAAATAAAAAGAAGAGCTTGGAGCATCTCTCCTTTTCTAACTAAATATAAAACACTGTGGAAAAATATCTGCTGAAAATGATGCAAATTAAATCCACAATGTGTAAACATAAGTCATTAATGTCCCAGGGAACTCCATAATGCATTTATAATGAGAGCGCTGCAGGGAGCTTCAGTGACTACAGTGATGAGTCATGGTGCACCTCTGAGAGGAAAGCCTCATGGCTTTCTTCTGTGTTTCCTCTACTCTATCTGCTCAGTGTAAAAGTGTCAACACTCTGCATTTATGATGGAGGCAATGACTCCACAAAGCTTTCCCAGCTTTTGTGAATTTTGAGATCAAAGTTAGTCTTACTGGTAGAAAATGCATTTTCATGATAACTTATACAGACACAATAATGACTGGGTAGTTAGTGAGTCTGTAGAGATTATGTGTATTATATTATACAGGAAGATATCTTTACCAGGATACTGGTGATGATGGCTAGCTTGTCCTTAAAGGAAAAAGTGTCCACAGAATAGCAGAATGTAGTTACAGACGTAATACACACACCCACTCACAGTCACAAGCCACTCCCAAAGCTGCTCCATTATTAAGAAGCGATGATGTAACTGCGAGCACACTTTCTACCATGCAGCGCCTTTTCAAAGTCAGGTCACTTCTGGCTGCCACTCTGCTGTCTCCAGTGTGTACCTCTTCTTCACTCCACCTGTCTGTTGCACTCCCCCCTCCCTCCCTCTCTTTCGCTCCCTCTTTCTCTCTCTCTAAGGTGCTCTGCATGACTGACGCCGGCTGTCCAAATCTTCTTTGGCATCCCTATCTCACTGTCTCTGCCGCTGTTCTTTACAGGCCAGTGCTCCCACTTGTCTAAAATAACTCATCCCCAGCATTGGTCTTGCTGCTCTTTAGGGCTCCCAGGGTTAAAGTTGTGTGGGTGAGGTCAGAACAGGACGTTCAGTCAGCTTTTAGGGACAGGGCTGCGTGACTGAGGCATCATGGGAAAAGGCGTGCTCTCTACACTGGACATGGTTCTATTAAATATTTGTGTTACTATTCACCCACTCTCCACATAAACATCATCGGTGAAATCCACTGAACCACAGGTCGGCTGTGCGATTCCAGCTCCTACAAATACATACTGTTGTTGTGTCCCTGGGCACGACACTTAACCGCTCTCACCCCCCAGTGTCTGTGTGCACTGGTGTATGAATGTGTGTGTGAACGTGTGTGTGAACGTGTGAGTGGTTCCTTGATGTAAAGTGCAAGTGCCTTAAAAGTGGAAAAGTGCTTTATAAAAATGGGACCATTTACCACTGTTAAAGGTGCAGAGGACACCCGTCTGAACAACGCCTGTAACAGTGATCCAGTTTGTCCTCCGAAGTGTCGCTGTGAGTCAAATGTGGTCGACTGCTCCAACCTGAAGCTCTCCAAGGTCCCTGAGCACATCCCTGCCTCCACTGCTGAACTGTAAGGCTGATTCTGAAACTTAATCATGAATCAACTGAATCATTAAGCAGAGACCAATAAAAGGAACTTTAAAGACATTTTAAAAATATTGTCTGGAAATAGTTTATTCTTTATTTTTGTAGTAATGTCAGTCATTTTTTTCCCCTCAGTCGTCTCAATAATAATGAGATCACAGTTCTGGAGGCAACTGGAGTGTTCAAAAACCTCTCCCAGCTAAAGAAAATGTGAGTTTCAATTTGAACAAAACCACATTTTTGCATTATTTTTTATCTTTATATAAACTGCCTTTCTCATCTCTTTCACAGCAACCTCAGCAACAACAAAATCACTGAGATTGAAGATGGAGCGTTCGAAGGTGCGTCCTCCGTAAATGAACTGCACCTCACGGCCAATCAGATCGACTCTGTTCGTAGTGGGATGTTCCGGGGTCTTGAGGGTCTACGTATGTTGTGAGTAAAAAAAAAAAGGCATGTGAATAGATGTAGAACTCTAATGCTAATGCAGATCCATCTACCTTAGAATGCTGAGGAACAATAAGATCAGCTGTGTGCACAATGACAGCTTCACGGGATTACACAACGTCCGTCTTCTGTCTCTGTACGACAACCAGCTGACCACCATCACTCCTGGTGCCTTTGACACGCTGCAGACACTGTCAACACTGTAAGATGTGACCAAAAAGAGTATATTTAAATTATTCCCAACAACTTTGTACTTAAGATCTGTTACTTCTTTACAGCAACCTTTTGGCCAACTCTTTCAACTGTGACTGCCGCCTGGCCTGGCTCGGCGATTGGCTCAGAAGCAGGAAAATAGTGACTGGGAACCCTCGCTGCCAGCGGCCGGCGTTTCTCAAAGAGATTCCCCTGCAGGATGTGGCTCTGCCTGATTTCCGCTGTGAAGAGGGTCAGTGCTGTGGGGACAATTCTTACCCTGTGTTATGAATAATGGAGTATTGCTTTCAGATGAACAGTCGTAGAGAGTTATGATTGTGATGGCTCTAAATGACCTGTGATTACTGATAAACATCTTCCCATTGACTCCACTCCACAAAGTGAGATCATCTGAATAATGATGGGTCTTGTGATTTTCTATTGTTTACTGAATAGATAGCCACTCAGCACTTCCTAAGCTCCACGTCGATAGCGGTCCGTGGCTATTGAGCTGTTTGCCTTATTGATCAGTCAGTCAATTAGAACCTGAATGAATGTTAGACTTGTTAACTGGCTTCAGGCCCTCTATTCTCTTCCTTGATCAATGTTACATTGGAGTAACAGTAGGATCTCAAGATAACTTTTACAACACCTACACTCTATTTTTCTTTTGTTCACCAGTTTGAATAAGTGTGATATTTTGTACAAAATTGAGCCAAAAGTTTTATACAAAAACTTGTTTTCAGGCGAAGCGGAGTTGAGCTGCGTGCCTCGGCCTCAGTGTCCCAGCGAGTGCACTTGTGTGGAGACTGTTGTTCGCTGCAGTAACAAGCATCTCCATATTCTTCCAAAAGGCATCCCCAGAAATGTGACAGAACTGTGAGTAGACTTTATATATGTCTTCCCCTGGTATGTCTCTAGAATAATACAAAGGCTGAAATCAAATTGGTCTCCAAGCAAATTAGTGAAAACAGAGTAAAAGATGGTGATTTCATCATGTGAGGGGAAAGGAAACAAGTCCATAAAGCCTGCAGTTATTCTCCCAGACATGTGCCCTAGGGGCTAGCACTGATGTCACTCTCACAGTGAGAGCCAGGGCCCTTGTATTTGTGCATATTTGTGTGGGGGCCAAAGGCAGTCCACAGGAGCACAGGGAGTGAGAGGACACTTTAATGAGCAGTTTTCAATGGAAAGAGCAGGGAGCAGAATAGGTCCAGTACTTTCCTTGTAAACGCCCAGGCTGTGTGAGCCTAAGGCCTGTCATTGTAGCAGCAGGTATGGCCAGGTGTGCGCCTCTGTCCTGGGCTTTCATCTTGTCGTCAGCAGTCAGCTAGTCCATCATTATCCCCAGTCCCCGTCTGCATCATCATTACCTATTATTACCTTTAAACCCAATTCCCCCTTAACTCTTCCCACTCACGAAACAAGGGGAAAGAATAGCCAGTGAAAGCCAAACAACTGCCTCAATCCGATAAAATGTATAGTAACATTAATCTATACTGTATACATATATATATGACCCGAGGACAACTCTTATAACGAAGAATGTATTTTACTAGTTAAGTTGTCTCTGTTTTTTTGCATTATTAATACATATTCTTCTGCTGCTTTTAGCTATTTGGATGGAAACCAGTTTAGTGTTGTGCCAAAGGAGCTGTCTACATTTAAGTATCTTCAGCTGGTGTAAGTGTTTTGTGCTACTCTGTGTTTCTCACACTTCTCTGTATTGAATCTAATTTTAAAGCTCATGTTTTTAATCCTCTGAAGTGACCTGAGCAACAACAAGATCAACTCCCTGACCAACTCGTCCTTTGCCAATATGAGCCAGCTCACCACACTGTAAGACCGGCTGAACTCACCATGAGAGTATGCAGACGGAGTACAACTCAAACAAATAAATTATGCTTGTGTATTTATTTTTACACCACAGAATCCTGAGTTACAATTCCCTGCGCTGTATCCCCAGAATGGCATTCAGTGGGCTGCACTCCCTTCGGCTGCTGTAAGTTGTTTTCTTTCTTCTACAGTCAAATGTTTAGTTAATTCAATATATTGAAGTCATCTAACAATTGTTAATATGCACATATACACGTATTGAAGAGCTTGTTTTCTCACTTGAGACCTAGTGCCTCAGCAGATAATATTGATGTTATTTTTAACCTGGTGCTATAAAACAAGATGACATACAAAGCAGGAGAGTTGAATATTTTTGCTTAGACTACAGACACCACACTTGTTGGAAATCTTTGATTGGCTCCAGAGGCTTGACGTGTAGTCTAAACAGTTATGACAGCTGAAGAACACATCCACAACCTCTGCCCTATTTTCTGTTTTGGAGACAAAAACAGGCCCTAGTCTTATTCCTGTCCCCCTGATATGTCACCAGTCCTACCACCCACTGCGTTTCTTCGATTGTGTCAGTAACAGGATTGTTTTGTTCACAGAGTGAGTGAGGTGTAGGATGAGATGTCCGACAGAATACAAAGCTGTATTTTGATCTGCACTAAATATTACATTATTACAGGGTTGTTTAATTTAAAGATACAGAGCTGTTTGCTGCATTGCAGGCAGCGCTCCCATTCAGTGACTTTTGACATTTATGCCTATATGTGTCATATACTAGTGCAGCGCCCATTACCATGTGTGTGGGAGTAGAATTATCAGTCATCCATGTGGGCTCATAGCAGGCACACTTTTTACTGCAGACAACAAAGCTTCAACAAAGCCTCTGTTTTACAGCAGGATTCAAATAAAGTCCATGATCATTACGAGACACAAAGCGCAAGAGGCCTTTTAGCTTGGAATGAGAGTGAAACTCCTCGTCATTAGCTGATGTTGCCACGCTGATGCCTGGCCTTACAGCTTTGATCTCTAATGAAGCCATGTCCGTTACCATTAGTTACGTCTGCTCTTAGTCACTAACGCCACCTTTCAATTTGAAATAGTGTGGCAGACGCCATGTGAGGCCCCCTCACCTCACACATGCCACACAGCCTAACACCTAAACGTACAGGCTTCTAGGATACCTTATTGTCTCACTTGACCAAGTCCAAAGGAAACACAAACTTTGATGTCTTAACTGTATATAACTTTATGAATCATTTACCCCTTTTAAGGGCAGTGCTATGCATTTATAAAATTAACATTCACTGTTCACTATCATAATGTGGTTTGTCTTTAATAATTTTATAAGACCAAATATAAATGAAAACTTCACACAAACCACAACAAACTGTGTGTTGGTTGAAAGAGAGTTTGTATAAAGCAGCTACACCTTTGGGTTTACACAGCTATAAAACTGAGAGGAATCCTTAACGCTCAAAGCTTCAAACAAGTCTGTGGTCTGGGCTGGCTATGGCTGTGGTTGAGTTTGCTGTACGTGCGATGCTTGTGGTTACACCAGAAGGATTAATAAGCTGCTAATTGGCCTGGTGGGTATTAAGTGTGAAGGCGAGTTGAGAAACTGTTATGATGGATTATTAGGTGAAAACTAGAACAAAAATAATATTTATTCTACATGCTCCATATGACTTTAGAGTCTTATCATAGCAGATACTCTCGACGGGACCAGTCACTCATTTAGTCTTTTGCTATAAGGCCGACAAACTCTCCTACAATATACTTTTATTGTAAACAGTAACTAGGTCAGTTGTTTACTGGCAGTATAAGCAGCTGCTTGGTGGTTTCACAGATCAAAGAAGAGTTTCAAAGTTTGTTTAAACATTGTCTTCATTTAAGCCTAGAATGTTATTGCTGCTGCTCCATATGAACAGTTAGTGGAGGAACAAAATGGTAATGATCTGGGATTTGGATGAAGTGTAAATCACCCATCAGAAAATCTAGTCTATCTGATCTCAATGTATTTTGAGCAGCACACTCTGTCAAAATCACACTTTCCTTGTCCTCTTTCAGGTCTCTTCATGGCAATGACATTTCTGAACTCCCAGAGGGCATCTTCAATGATGTGGGCTCCCTTTCCCACTTGTGAGTAAACACTTCCATTTAGTTGTTTATTCTGATTTGTTTGTTAGTGGACCTACAGTTTTGGTCAGTAGCTGTAGACAGGTCAGAGGTAAAGGTCATAGCCGCAGTTTCAAGTGAAGTTCACACACTGTACTAGAGTTTGTGTATAAGGCTGTGTCAGTTTGCTCCTGTTGTGTTGCTGTGCCAAGACTTCTGGACACGTGTAAGCTGACACACAAGTTTGCTGTAGGCCTCTTGCCATCCAGGCTTTTCACTTCATCCCCTTACAGCCACAAATCAATAGACCTATATCAGTGTCAGGCCAGAGGAGCAGGGGGAGGGTACAGGAAGGCTGACTGTAGTTAAATAAACACAGCATTTATTGGAGAATGCAACAGAAGTCAGGGCTGCCAGGCTCAGAAAAGGGATGACGGCAAGCTATCGATCCACAGTCACAGTCAAGTGGCTTTCATGTTAGCAGATGTCAAGTGTCAGGTATTGGACCGGCTGCAAGATGAGCCTGTGTTTCAGCGTAATGGAACAGCATCGATTTAGGAGTGTTTGTGCACCCAGCCAGAGGACAGAGCGCTATTGATTCACGGCCACCATGACAGAAGTAGTTAAGATTGCCGTCTGTTCACACATTTCCCCATAATTACGAAATACTCAACAAGGCGATACACAGCCCAAATATGTATTCAGGGTTAAATTTTCAACTAAGTCTAACAGTTTTTGCATTTCTATTGCAAGTTTAAGGCAGCAGAGACCCCTGCTGGTTCTTTTGAACCTACTGCAGTATATTTATTACTTTATATAAATAAAGTTAAAGTTTGCTACAACTGAAACTACATTTGCATGTAGTAAATAAATTATTTTAATAATATATCCAGTTACACTATTATGACACCTCTCAGAGTTCCTCTGTGTATATTTGCTTATGTAAGCCTTAAACAGTGCTTACTGCGTGCTTTACAGAGCAATTGGTGCCAACCCACTGTACTGTGACTGCCGGCTGCGATGGCTCTCTGACTGGGTAAAGACTGGCTACAAAGAGCCTGGTATCGCCCGCTGTGCCGGGCCACAGGACATGGATGGCAAACTACTACTGACTACACCTGCGAAAAAGTTTGAATGCAACGGTAAGTTTAGCATCCAACATTATATGATATTTATTCCGTTCTCTACATTAAACTGATTTACATTAAACTTATAACATAGATGAGGTGGACACTGCTGTGCTGGCCAAGTGCAACCCATGTCTGTCTAATCCATGTTTGAATCATGGCATCTGCCACATTGACATAGCAGACATCTACAGTTGCAGCTGTCCTCCAGGTTTTAAGGTAAAATCTTTAAGACGACTAAAGACAAGCTATACATTCATCTTTGATTGTGATGTTTTTGTTTGACTTTTATCTTAGGGGAAGAACTGTGAAACTGCTCTTAATGCCTGTGTTAGTAACCCCTGTGCCAACGGAGGAACCTGTAATGTCGATGAGGATGAAGATGGAAAATACAGGTGACTTTTCACTCAACACTACAAAAAGTCATCTATAATGTCTGCAATATTTGAGCACAGTTGTGTTTCATAGCTGTATGTGTCCACTGGGCTTTGAGGGCCCACGGTGCCAAATCAACACTGACGACTGTGATGACAACGACTGTGAAAATGGAGCAACATGCATTGATGGAGTCAACAACTACACTTGCCTCTGCCCTCCCTACTACACAGGTTTGTGATGAGTTACTTTAATCTCTGTGTATTGTCAAACCATTGGACAGTTGTTTTTGAATGTGCGGTTTATGTGCAGGAGAGATGTGTGAAGAAATTGAGGATGTGTGTGCCCCAGGACGAACCCCCTGCCAGCACCAGTCTACCTGCCTCATCACATCTAATGGGCCCAAGTGAGTGTGGGCTGGTGTCAGCGTGTATCACATGTCTGTAGGATTACATGTTTAATCTGTATTGTTTGCAGGTGTGTGTGTTCTCCTGGGTATGTTGGTGATGACTGTAGCATAGATTATAATGACTGTGGGGAGCACCGCTGTCAGAATGGGGCTCAGTGTGTGGATGAACTCAATGGGTACTCATGCGCCTGTCTGGAGGGTTACAGGTAAAACAAAATCATACTTGATCATCAGTGACGTGTTCATTACTAATGTACTGCCCCTGTCACTGCAGTGGTCAGTTGTGTGAGGTCGCCCCTTCACTGGTCTCTCTGTGTGAGCTGGCAGACTGCCAGAACGACGCCCCTTGTGTGGAGCAGGGAGGTCGTGCCATTTGCCAATGTCCACCCGAGTTTGGGGGACCACGCTGTGAAAAATTGGTCAGTGTCAACTTTGTGGATAGAGATTCATACTTGCTGCTGTCAGATCTACAGAACTGGCCTCAAGCCAACATCACCCTTCAGGTAAATTATATAATAATAATAATAATAACAATAATAATAATAATAATAATAATAATAATAATAATAATAATAATAATAATAATAATAATAACAATAATAATAATAATAATAATGTGTTATATTATTATAGCTCCCAAAATGCAAGTTCAAATTATAAATGTCTTTTTGCCGCAGGTGTCCACAGCTGAGGATAATGGTATTCTGCTGTATAATGGAGACAATGATCATATTGCCGTGGAGCTTTTTCAGGGTCATGTTAAAGTCAGCTATGACCCGGGCAGTCAGCCTGGACATGCCATCTACAGGTAAACTGCTTATTGCTGCACTATTGTCTGTATAATTCTTCTTTCTTACAATATGACGACATACATTCTTGCTTCTTTCATAAGCACTGAGACCATCAACGATGGCCAATTCCACACGGTGGAGCTGGTGACCTTTGACCAGATGGTGAACCTGTCTATTGATGGAGGTCTCCCAACCACAATGGACAGCTTTGGGGCGGCGCGGCCCCTCAACGGGGAGGCTCCACTTTATGTGGGGGGTAGGGGCCCTCTCCAGAACACACCTTCCTCCTCTGCAGGCACTCTAACTACTACACTACTGTCACTCCCTCCCCTCCGCTTTGTTTCCACCTTAGCCCACACATGCAGCCTACCCTCGCACCCTCCCTGCACTTGTCCTGTTACTGCATTTCACCACAGTGACAACCTTTCTTTGCCTTTTGTTAAAATCATTTAACCTTTTTTGTCATTTTGGTCTTCTTTTGGTTTTAAGCAATTTTTTTATGTAATGAGGCTGCCCTCTAGTGACTTTCCAGAGTGTTACATCTGTGTTTCTCATATTCATCTTAATTTCTTTTCACATTTAGTGAGGTATATTTAAAGCTTGAGGATAGATGATTGCCACGGTAACCCATAGTAACAGCCATCACATTCTGACAGTAAATTTATGCTTAAGAGCTCGATGGAGAACTAATAGAGCTTTACGTAAAATCTTGAAACAATATTTTTAAATTTAGCTTATTAAAATCATTGTTGGGTAAACAGAATAATTGTCTGTGGTTCCTCTAGCTTTATTTATACTTCATATATCACCATCTTAATTAATTAAGAAAATGTGATTTTTGTATTGTTGCTTTACTTTTTTGCAATGATAATCAATCCCTCTTTTTTCTTATCCTTTTCATCTTTGATGTGTCCCAGTGACTATGCTCTGCACAAACACATTTGGTTTGACAGAAAGCTGTGGCTTTAATTCTCAAACTTTTGCATCATTGGGACCTTCATATTTGAAAACTGTATAAATCATCATTACCCATAAGTCATTGAGCCCTGTGTTTGCTGTTTGTCTGTGCCCACTGTTTCTGCTGATCACAGTATTAATGTGTGTTTTATGTTTGCAGGTATGCCCGTGGATGTTCACTCTGGAGCTTTTCGACTGTGGCAGATTCAGAATGGCACCAGTTTCCATGGATGTATCCAGAACCTGTACATCAACAATGAGCTCCAGGACTTCACCAAAACTCAGATGAAGCCCGGTGTGGTGCCAGGCTGTGAGCCCTGTAAAAAGATCTACTGTGTGCACGGTATCTGCCAGCCCGACGGTTTCCATGGGCCGGTGTGCCACTGCCAGCCTGGCTGGATTGGACCACACTGTGACCAGCCCTCCACCAACCCCTGCCAGGGCAGCAAGTACGTGTGCTTTGTAGAGACACTAGGCTAATCTTGTATTTATCTGCCATTCAGTACTATTCCAGATCTTTAATATAGTAATTCGTTTTGAAAGATACACATGTCTTTTTTTCTCAGGTGTGTCCACGGAAAGTGTATCTCACTGGATAGTCAATCGTATCGTTGTGAGTGTGAGGAGGGGTACCGTGGTGCACTCTGTAACCAACAGGGGGAGCTGTTTAATCCATGCCGTCACTTGACCTGCAAGCATGGGCGCTGCCAAATTTCTGACACAGGGGATGCCTACTGCCATTGTGAAAGTGGTTACACAGGGGAGCTCTGTGATGCAGGTACATCTATGCTCAGTCTTTTGACTCATTCGTAGGTTTACAGCTGCACTTCTGTCACAGCTATAACTACACTCCCCACTGAAGTAAGAATAATGCATCAAAGTGTAAAGCGTGGTGTGAACAGCATTAGTCTGAGTTCCTCTTACCTGTGGACACGTGCCTGTGTTTCAGAGTCTGAGTGCCGAGGGGAGCCTGTGAGAGACTTTTACCAGGTGCAGCGAGGGTACACCATCTGTCAGACGACCCGCATGGTGTCCTGGGTCGAGTGCTCCGGAGTGTGTGACTCTGGAGCCTGCTGCGCCAGTCAGAGAATGAAGCGTCGGAAATACACGTTTGAATGCAGTGATGGCACTTCGTTCACTGAGGAGGTAGAAAAGACCATTAAGTGTGGCTGTGTGGGCTGTATGTAGCACATTCAACTACAGCCCGCTCCCAGCTGCTGTGCAGAAGAAGAAAAAGATATAAGGAGACAAGATGGAATCAAGTGAAGGAGGAGAAGAAAAAGTATAAAGAATATTTACAAACCTTTATTCATATGTTAGAGACAATGTAAAATAGAACAATTCCTCCCCTTCTAAGGGTGTGCAAACATCAGCATCTTAGACCAACATAACTTCAGCATCCTTCCAATGGTTCAAGATCTCAAGATGTAACAGTGTGGCATCAGCCAGCACCCAGTGTCACCTACCTATCCATCCTCTCAAATTGGTGAAGTGAGGATCCGGTCGGGTTTGACAGAAGCTGCAGACGGACTCAGAGAGAATCATGAGCTGAACTGTGTGTTTTGTCTGGTTTTACCAGGACTGGAGTTTGTGGTGTCATTGTTTCTTTACAGTCTATGCTCTGCATGTGCACATGAAGAAAGACAGATGTTGGAGACGGGCACATGTGGTGCATGTGTGTGGATGGAGCCAGATGTCAGTGGTGCAGGCTCCTTCATACACTTAACACATGCATGGCATCGCCACATAACACATATAGCTCTCGTGCGAGGCCTTGTTACTTAAAACTATTACTTTCAACAGAAATAAAGCGGTGCTAGCAGTGAACCACCCCCTGCATGCAGTGCCATCGGGATTTAGATGAATGACCGAACCCTTTGTGGAGCTGGTGTTTTTGAGGGAGCTCCTAATGCCTGTAGTGTAATAAGAGTGCAAACTGCTGCATGTCAAGAAGGTTTGCCAACAAACAAGTAGAACATCTTTGAATTAAAAAAAAGTTCATTTAAAACAAAATGGATACTGAGACATTTCTCTTATGTTTGTTTTGTTATGTTCTGCAATTTCCTTTATTGATTTGTTTGTCTTTCCATCTAAATGATGTAACTCCTTTAGCCTTTTGCCCCAGTTGTCCTTTCTATAGAAATTAAATCCTAACAGATATTAATATATATACATACTATATATTTGTATTTCATTTTGGTATAGTATTTTACTATGTTAAATCGTATGTCTGTTTGTGACAGGTGAATTGCATTTGGGTTGTTTTTGTTGTTTTACTAATTTCACAAAAGGTAATGAAAGAAACTCGCGCCATGTGCAGCAGCTGCTCTTGTTGTTCTTCAGTATAGAGGCAGTATTGGTCTACTCTAGAAATATGTTAATAATGATGTATATGTTGTCTTCCATGTGAATATTACACCTAAAAGTGAGAGAGAGTGCTTTGTTTTATTTATTTCTGTATTGACATTTTTATAAAGTTGTTGATTTATTTGGTTTTCTGAAAAAAATTAAAAGTAAAAAAAAAAAAAATCTTAAAACAATATCCTACAACTCTGTAAAGTATTTGACTGTGTTTGCAGATTACAACAGTATTTTATTCCTCTCAGACATTCCTTATTTTACTGTGAGCGGTTACAGAGAGGAGAATGTCCCATGTTAGTACATTGTAAATATACCTCACTTGTCTGCTTCTTTTTTTTTTTTACATCATTTGTTGTTTATACCTTTTAAAAAAGTTTGCCATTGAGAGGAATATTATTTTCTATATTGTGGAGTGAAGCTCAACAGATTGTAAGCTGCTGTCAAGACAGAAGAGTTCAAAAGCCTGTGTGGACACTGAATATGCTACTCATCTTCTACATTTAAACAGGACACTGAGGGACAAGCCTTTGGTGGACTGCTGACAGACACACTCAAAGCTCTGGACATTTCCGTGTCTGTCACATCTGAATGGCTGTTCACAAACTGGACATGCTGCCAAGTACACTACACCCTGAATGTATAAATGTGTATAGATAAATATAATGCTTATCCATCAACTTTAGCTGTCATCTTGTTCCTAATCATTGATCTCACTGTTTTAAAATTCACTGGCTTAAGAGAGTGACATTGCGTTTCTATTCTGCTAACCCCTTATGTAAAAAAAAAAAATATTGGTACCACAACACATTACA
The DNA here is from genome assembly GCF_009829125.3 of Periophthalmus magnuspinnatus. NCBI lineage: Eukaryota > Metazoa > Chordata > Actinopteri > Gobiiformes > Gobiidae > Periophthalmus > Periophthalmus magnuspinnatus. Next base: position 27,191,637 of record NC_047140.1, read on the forward strand.
GCGTTCCCATTAGTTACTTTGTTATTGATGTGATACTGTGGTGTGCAATATCAAAAGGGTCACTGTAAATCTTAAGCTGTGCTCCTTCTAAAGGTACGACTTTAGTCAGATGTGGCTTGCCGCTCCGCCTGCACTGTACTGCATATACTGTATGTGCATCCAACTATCTGGTAGACATCTTAGTGGTGCTTGTGCTAATGAAATAATGAATTCATGATCCATTACTGATAGCGATTTGGTAAGGTGGCCAACCAGTTTCTCCATCATATGAACTATTTACATAGATGTTATTGTAAATGACACAATGTTTCATGTGTAGTGAATTGTTACAAAGAAAAAGTCCTGTTCTAATTTTGTCTATTTTGTTTATTTTGTGTTACAGGATTGATTGTGGGATTGAACTAAAACTATCCCAGTAATGCTGAATGTACGTAGTGCCACCGACAAAATGTTTACCAAACCTCCACCTTTTCATTAATTAAAACAATTATGTGTGCTTGGTCTGGTTTTGTTTTTATTAGTTAAAAGTTGTGTGGTCTAAGTTTCTTCCAGTTTAAAATTAGACCAAAAAAGGACTTCACTAAATCATTGGACTATTTATAAGTAAAACATACCTAAAATCAAAATGAATTCGCACAGTGGTCATTTAAAAAAAAAAAATCTTTATATCAGCTCAGCAAAAATACAATGGTCTTGACAAAGATGACACATGTACGGAGTTACCAATAAAGCCGTTTCTTTCTAATATACAAAATGAAAATCTTTAAATAGCAACTATAGCAAGAATAAACACGTTCAAGTCTGATATTTGGTGGACTTTCAGATTTGCTAAATACGTTAGCCCCGTGCAACTTCTTAAATAACATTTAAAAAAATATGACCATTTTTGCATTTACATGTGGAATTACTAAAAAACACTGCTAAAATTCTAGTTTACGGATGTTTGTGGAACTTCACATTGAAAATATTTATAAGGTGCATAATATAACTTCTAAGATGGAGGGTGCACTACTCGCTTGTCTCCATGGAGATGTTATTTCTTTGCTTAGAATATTCCACAGTAGGACATTAAACATGTCTTTTCCAGGTGTTTTGTAGCTCAAAAATACATTGAAAACACTTTTTTTTTTTTTTACCACACACAGGCTTGTTTCTCCATAGATCTGACCATTAACTTGTCTCCACTGTGATAACCAAATTTATTTCCATACTGTGGAATATTCAAGGCAAAAAAGTGATATTTATGGAGACAAGCAGCTGGCAGATCCTCTACCAGAAAAGTTACAGTGTGTACCTTTAGTGACAAAAACACACAAAACGTGACTAGGCTAACACACAAAACAAATGGAAAAATTAAGAAAGGTCAATACTTTTCCTTTAATGCTATTTTTTCACATTATCCACGCTCATCTTTTTATCTCCAAACACGCCAGCACAGCTTCTCTACCAGAGCATGCATAGTCTTGCATAGGCTAGTCAAAATCTGCAACCATGCATGTAAGAAATAAACCCCTCCCAAAAGTAAAACCATAAATTAAAGTACACAACATTAGCTGGTCGAATTAAATGAAGAATTCATGTTTTTTAATGCTCTGGGAAGTTGTGTATTAAAAACTAATGGGTAACACAGAGCTCTACAGAAATGCTTAATACACATGAATTACCCTGCACACAGTGTAAAAGGAAATAGGGGGAAATACTTAAAAAGAAAATGCTTCACATTTACAAACACATTCACTTTTTCATTGGATAAGGCACCTGGTCATAACAGTCACAAAGTCCTGGAAGACAGAAACATGGAGGTACTGCAGTCTCCTTCAAGCATTTTCTATCATCCCATAACTGCCAAACACATAAGTCAATGTATTTTACAAAAGCACAAAAATGTTTACTTCGTCATCGGCCTTAACGGTACAAATGAGAACTTCAGGTAGATAAAGTCAGTTTTTAAATAATCAACAGGATAAAATGAAATTAAAAACAAATGAAATATTCTGTTGTCATTTTGTCCTGGTTCGTTTCGCGGGGGTCTCTAGCAGCTCTTGAGCCTTTTTGGACGCACTGCGCGGTAACACTGCAGTTTGACTTCTCTTTGCAGAAAGCTTCAGAGCTCCACTTCGGGTGAGGGCAGGCTTCTCTGTTGGGGCTGGGGTTTTGTTGGCCCTCACAGACTTCCTTGTGACACTTTTGGGTGCGGCACTGACAGAACTGGCCAGGTCAACTTTACGCTGGGACCTGGTCTGAACCTGATCAGGCGAGTTTGAGACTTTGCCGTCGTTGCTCGTTTCGGGATTATCAACACTTTTGCTTTCAGCTCCTTCAGGGGAATCCTTCTGAACCTTCGCAGCTTTGGTTTTTGTGGGTTTACTTGATTCTACTGGCTTTTTTTCTTCGACTTTTTTGTCCGTCTTGTTTTTAGGTACTGCAGTGACATGAGGCTCGGGCGCAGACGGTGACCCTAGTCTTTGAGACGTTCTCTTTGGCAACTCCTTCTTTACCTCTTCCTTGGTCACTTGTTTGCTGCTTGGAGCCTTGATAGTCTTTTCCTTTGTAGGTGATTTTGTAGACTTCTGTTCATTTGATTTGTCAACTGACGCCTTCTTTTTCTCAGATTTCTTCTCAGTATCTACTTGTTTTTTGCCAGATGTTGATTTTAATGATTTCAGTTTGGACTTGGATGCATCTTTTGTGAGGGATTTCAAACTGGCTTTTACTTTTGCCTTCTCTTTTAGTCGCGCGTTGGCCTGCTTCTCTCGGATATTTGAGTATTTCCGTAAAATCCTTGCACTGGCTGGATTTTGAGTTTTACCGCTTTTAGGCTTCTGTGGTTCACGTTTGGTAGATGAAGTTAGCTTTTTCACAATAGCGCTTGCCACCTCCTTTTTCTCTTTCCCTTTAACCACACTGACCAATTCTTGTTCTAACGCTTTGGCTATGAGTTTCTGCGTCTTGGGATTACTTTTGACAGGCGACGCAATGGCAAACTTCTTCAAATGTTTCTTCAAGCGTTCGGCCTGCAGACTCGGATAGATGCCTTGTGAACTCCCCGCGGCCCCGGAGCTATGGAAACAGAGCTGAGTTTCTGATGGAAGGCGAGTGTTCACCTTTTTAACTATGACCAAAGATTTAGTTTCAGTCGATTCGAGAAACCAGCGACATATAGTGCTCAGATCAAAACCGTTCATGAAGAGCATTTGCACTGGAGAGTATTTTGAAGTTTCCGCCGTTTTGGGTTTTCGAACTCTGCGTTTACTTTTCCATATAGCCGCTTGTCTGTCCAGCTTGTTTTTGTGTTTAGGTGTGGGTTGGCCTTCCCTGTCCAACTGCATCCAACCTTTCTGCATTTTGTCAAACTTCAGGTTGAGGTTATGGATTAATTGCTGGTTTTGTGCCCCATTCAATGCCTCCAAGAACTTGACACTGGGCGATTTGGGAGGATCTGATTTAGAACTGAAGACAATGCTCGTTGATGTACTTTGGGTAACTGGACTGGGCCTAACTAGTGTTTTAGTCATACGAATAGGTGAGGAAACTTCATTTTGACTGTTAGCGGCAGCAGTCTGTCTCTGTGATCTTAATGATAGTCTCTTTTCTTCTGCTGGCGGTGACTGATTCACCTTGTTGCCTTCACTTCTCAATGGCATTCTTGAAGGTTTTTTGGTGACCGGGCCACTACTGTCTGCATTTGAGGAACTTTCAGGTTGGGCTTCTTCGTTGGGTTTTAGTCGGGTCGAAGACTTGCTAGGTTCCACCTCATTTTGAAGAGTGCGTTTACTTCTCAAAGACATCGGCTTAGACTGAGGTTCACCCTTTACTGTAATTTCTGTGGTACTTATTGGGCTTTCGGCTTTCTCAGCCTTACTCTCCTCCGGTACAACCTTTGCAGATCTTAGTTTAGGTTTGGACTGGACTGGGCTGTCTTTTTTACTTTGAAGCTGGCTATTTGCTGGTTCTGGTTTTTCATCCACTTTTGACTCTATGCTGGTTTCTGGAGGTGTGGACTTTTCGGGAGTTTGTGGAGATGTTTGTTCTACTGTTGGTGATGGAGTGGGAGGTGGGGTAGATGCCACTGGGATAGAGGACTCTTTAGATTCTGTGACCAATGGTTGACTTGTAACAGTTGTTTCAGTAGTAGTAGTAGTAGTAGTAGAAGTAGTAGCAGCAGCAGTAGCAGTAGTAGTTGTGACAGAGATGGGTACTGCTGGTGGAGACTCAACTACAACTTGTCCAGAGGATCTAAGATGACGTGAAGATATTGTGCTTTGTCCAACTGCCTTTTTTCTGTCCACTTTTGTTTTGTTTGGAGACATTTTAGGTTTGGGACTGGGCTTATCAGAGGACTCCTCTGTTACTGGAGGGACAGAGGGACATGAGTCTGTTTTGTCTGGTTCAGGTTCTTGCTCCACAGATGGAGGTTTTGCTAAATCACTGGATTCTGTATTTAAATCCCCATCGGTTTTTTGCTGTACTTTCCGACCACGTTTGTTTTGTTTTGGCAATTCTTTGGGTGGTGTAGTCTGACCTGACCTACGCCGCAGACTTCTATCAGATGCTGAAACAGGCTTACCACTAACAAAACCCACTATGACCTCTTCTGATTTTTCAACGCATTTTGGTGCAGAACTTGTACTATTTTTCCTTCTTCTCCAAGGGGGCAATTCTTTTGACAGTTCCTCCAGTGTTTTTGAGGACATAGCAGGTTCTTTCTCATCGTTTTCACATACAGTGGTCTCAATAGTATTTTCTACAGCTTTAGTTTCCTGTTCTGTGGCCGGTTCCTCAGCGGGTGAGACTTCAGTATTACCCCCTTCTGTATCCATAAAACTCTCCGTGGTAACAGCCACCGTCTGAATTTCTTGGTTTGGCTCATCATTTGTTTTATCCTTTTCAGTTTCTCCTGTTTCTGGTAATGGATTTTCTTTGAAAATTTCAGTGTCATCTGAGGAAACTGGTTCATTGCTTTCTTCAACAACACCGTCCTCCACAGAGTCAGAGATTGTCTCGGGCAAAACTGGCTGAACTGCACCCACCTCTTCTGTGTTTTGGGAGATTTCCTTTTGTTCTGTTGATATTTCTGGGGTAATTTCTTTATTTTCACTGGGCTTCTCCAATTCTGCAGATACATCTTGTTCTACACTCTTGTCTGTATCTTCAACTTGCTCTGCTGGTGACTGATAAACAGTTTCAGTTACCACCTGTGACTGGTCTGTCTGACTGGTTTCTACTACAACATCTACATCACTTGCTGTTGTCTCTTTGGCCTGTCCTGTCTCTGATAACTCACTCTCAGTTGGCTCTTGTGTAATGATTTGCTGATCCATAGCTTCCCTGCACTCCCCAGCACAGGGCATATCCACAGGGGGTACACCTTCCGGCTTGGATAGGTTCTGTTTTGGGGTAACGGAGCTGTTGAAGTCTAGCAACGGATTGGGGCAGTTCCCTCTTCCTGCCAGAGTTCGAACTGTTTTTAGCTCCCATATCTCATCCGAATACATGAGTCCTCTGGTGCTTTTTCGGGCGTTGCGTCGCGGTGCCATGCCCCTGTGGCGTTTCTTGAAGCATTCTGTGATAGGTTTGTTAATATAAACAATATCACAATGTCCTAGATCAGGGTCTAGTATAACTCTGTCATTAAAGTCATTGTTGTGGCATTCGGTAGATGGTCGGACGGACTTTCTGGCAGTCCTGGGAGATTTTGAGGAGATAGTTGAATGAAAAGAAATAGGTTTTGTTGTTCTGTCATCAGAGTGTCCCACAGTCTGCTTGACTGGATGTGTGTGACTAGATTCATTGTGCTTTTTAAAGGAAGAACTGAGTCTAGCTCTTTGCGTCTCTGTTGAACTTGTGTTACCCTGTTTGTCGTCCAAAGGTTGAGGTGAAATAGCGGTGGTGAGCACACATGACAACTTATTACCAGCACTAACACTACCAGTCTTCATAATTTTTAGTTTTAAAGGCGCATGATCACCGTGACCGCTGTTTTTAGTTTCTATTGTGGGTGTAGATATGAGAATGGCTGAAGTGTTGGTAGGTGAAGGGCTAGTTTTAGAAGCCACCGCAGGGGGGGCTGGAGTAACAGACTGTTTTAGTTTTGGACAGGTGCTTGCATTAGGTCTAACATCTGGACTGGAGTACACTTTAGAGGGCTCAGAGGATGGTCTGGTAGGCGTGGGTAAACGTGGTGAATAGGAGGTTTGTGGTTCATGTGGAGATATGACTGTTTGTAAGGACTTGGGGGGTGTGAGGGCTTTAACCTCTGTCTGTAGGAAACTGATAGCGCTGATGATTTGTCTCTGATGGTGCAGACACAGTTTGGACATAAACTGTTCCAGTGTGGACGCTGCCTGCAGGTCCTTGCCTTTGCTGATCTGCACCTCCCTGGGCTCCCTGAAAAAATAAACAAATTAACACAAATCATCATTAAAAAGAAAATATAAAAATAAAAAGTATATGTTTTAAAATAACAAAAAAACAACCAGGATTAAATTAATCATTGCATATTTATTAGAAGAATAAGTGATTTGTAGAAGTGGTTTTAAATCCAGTGATCTACTACAATGTTACAACTGATATTTAATGAATTTCTACAACACAATGGTGCCTTTGTTACAACATGTAATCAAGAAAATATCACACATGCAAATACATTAAATAGCTGCGGGCCACAAGTCTCATAAGCATACATAATAGAGAGAACATTTTATAGTACACAAGTGTCAAATAAGTTAATAAGTGCCAGGGGTGACAAGTGCTCCACAACATACAAAAAATAAATTAAAAGACACAAGAAAAAGTATAAATCACCAACTGGATTTCCAGTGCAAATTATTCTTTTAGCTGGGACAACGGTGTGTTTTTTTTTTTTTTTCTCTTTTTGGCAAGATTTGTGAGGTAGGTTACTGTGTGTGATTTTTTTTATTTATTAATTTGAATTTCAAACAGCAATGCGGCCTTTGACATGTCATTTGTAATTTTATCTATTACACTGCTTTGGAATGTAGACTTACTGACTGGACGTGGATACTGCAGACACGTTGTCCTTAGAACAGTCTCTACTAAGTGCTATTGGTTTTGAGTCAGGAAAAATGTTTCAGTAATGAAAGATTTGTTTTATTCTGAAGAAGCAAAGCAAGGATCAGTATATGTGTATAATATATGAGTGCAACACACAGTGTAGATCTGCTGGTGGCTCTAGAGTCAACACGGTCATATTTGTGACCTTAAATAATGTATAGCTACCTGTACAGTAAAATAGTGTGTGTGCTCTTTGAGGCACAGGAGAACACTGGTCAAGATAATGTAAGATAAAACACATAGCCAAAGTGACATTCAATTGTGGTAGTAGAAAAATAAAAGTAACTACCATCTTTAGATTAAAAAAAAGAATATAAGCCTCAAACATTAAAAATATTTAAAATTGTGCCCCTGCTGCGGAGCAGTGAGGTTTTTAAGGAGTACCTGAAAAGTAACTGTTTGTCCCTGAGGGGTTGACTTATTACTCATTAGTGTAATTTAGATAATAACATCAACTTCCAAAGAAATACAAAAAAAAAAAACAATACACAAGAAGCGATGCAAACAGCAAGCTTGGTTCTACTATATGCAACAAGCCCACAGTACGATCAAGTCATCCACAGTGTTACTCTGCTAACGTTACAGCGCACATCAGGGTTTCACACAAGCAGTTACAGACTATGAGGGTGTGTGACCAATGACCGGACATTTAACCAGGTTCAACTACAGCTCCACACTGTTACTCAACAGTAAAACACACCAAGATTTCCACAGTTATTTTCACCTTTTCATCCCACAACTCACTGACATGTGCATCAATCATGCATCTTCACATAAAGTCCATCTTTTTGTACATTTGAAATAAAATACAACAGTCTGTACACCTTACCGTTTCATAAATAATGTGAAAAGCACAGGTTATAACTATGCTTGCCTTCATTGACAATGTATATTCCATTTACAAATATACAAGTCAGTAAGCAAATATGTTTTAAATAGTTAAATAGTAAATATAGTATTTAAGCATTATCTTACTTTTCTTCTAATTTACATTCAATGCAACTTAGTTAAAAGCAAGTCTTTATAAATACTCCTTAATAAATAGGTATCTTATGTTTACATAATAAAACTTTGCTTAGGTCAAACCTCTGCATTAGAAAGATCAGGGTAATGTTTGGCCATTGGGGATGACAAAAAATTGTATCATTAAAAGTTCCCATTATACCTTACATACATATTTACACTGCTAATAATTTCTATCCTTTGTCCCATTAACTATCATATCCTGATATATACACTATTTCATTAATAGTCCGTAACAAGGGCTCCATGTAGGGATGGTATGGTCATTTTTTACTGTCACAGAGGTTTTGGTAGGTGAGGTAGTCGATCAAAAGATCTGCTACATATTGTTAGAAAGGTATTAGCTACTTTCCAGAAGATATACCCAATGTTATAACAGTATTCAAAAAACAGTATTCAAAAGGAAGCTTAGATTATTAATGAGCGATTGTCCATGCAAACAAAAGCAATGTGAATGTTCAGTGTAAAAATCATTATTGTTAATGTTCAAAATAAGCTTCTGTTACAGGGAAAATGAAGTGCTAATGATGTTCAGCCCTGTGTCGACGAAACAGTCCATTATGATGCTGCTGCTGTGAACATACAGTAAGTCTATAATCCCTGAACTATACTGTGTTATGCATTTGGAAGGCTGTCAAACACATGTAATTATAACCAACAATACATTGTAAGAGTGTAACTTATTGACCTGAAGAAAACTATGGGCTGACCCCATAATCGGGAATGTCCTGAGGCTTCAGTGATAATGCACGATGGATTTTCCTGATTGAATGGGTGGCAGGTGAGGCAAAGGGGGCAAAGGGGGCACAGAGCAACCCCAGATAAGGATGTGGAGCAGATCGTTGGTAAAAGAGTATTTGAAATCCTGAAAACACCATTTGTTTAGTTTTTTTGCACAGTAACAAAACAAGGCTAAAATAAGAAAAGGAAGATTTGTTTGTCTTGAGCAGACTGAGGTATGAATGTTGCTGTCAGCAACTATTGAACTTACTCAACAAGCTGCTTGCACAGTCAGTGAGTACAGATATTGATATACATTATTGGTATTGCTAAAGTATGTTTGTTTTTAAAGACCATCTTAAAAACAAAGCCAAGTTCTCTGTATTGTACCATAAATACGTAAATGAATTCTAATAAAGAGAAGAAAAAAAAACAGTTTAAATAAAGACTGCAGTGATAAGGTTCACAAAGACACTGAAAGGCTAACAAACTGAGCATGTTTTTTCAAAGTCAACCTGAGAAGTAAAGCTTGAGTAATTACTGAGTTAGGCTTAGCTGTATTATAGACTGTAATATAAATGCAAATATAACTGAGGTATAGTATTGTGTACAATTATTCATGTCTACATTTTGCTAATTCAACACCCTCCCTGTGTAAAAAGTATCCTGAGTTTGCCTAAATGATATAAAGGCATTGAACAACCCCTAAAATATTTGTTTTTTTAAATTGAAACAATTTCACTGTTGTTTTTCAGTAAAGTGTTATATAAATTTGCTTAGCCACTCTATTCCGTAGAGGTGTATCTGAAAGGCTATTGGTGCTGCTGCTGGCATGGTTTGAACATTGTGTTACAGTACAAAAAGTGAACACCAGGTGGTGCCACTTTCCAAGACATATCCACCACATCAGAGGAGGAATACTTCGAGATGACTGGGCTTTGATAAATAGATGAAAGTATGATTTTCTGAATAAATATAAGCAAGGATTATGATTCGATAAATTATTTGTTATAAATAAATAGTATCTGTTATACATTTACAAACAAGATCATGAAATGTTACTCCTGAAGAGAGAGGCTTGCAGACTCCCTGTCTGGAGAGTTGGGGCTCTCCTTGCCCTTGCACAACCATGGCTCATCCTGCTCTTCAGCCTGACTCATTAAACGCAGCTTCTTTTTGGGTGGGTTCTTCAAAGTGCCCAGTCGCTCTTTCACTTTGTACTCCAGGGTGCTGTGAGGGATGCCATAAATGGACTGGGCTTTGGAGACGCTCATTTTGCCGCTCATGACCACCACAATGGCCTCCTCTAGTAGCTCAGTGTTGTACTGCCGATAGCGCCCACGCTTCTTCCTTGGCTGTTTCATCCCCAGATCTGCATCAGCATCCAGAATGCCGTTTCCGCGTTCACCATTAAAAGGCCACTGTTCCTTTTCAACAGCAGATCCATTTAAACCATTAATGTGCCTTTTATGGGGCAGAATGTTGTGAAGCTTCTTCTCATAGCGCAAGCCTGAATATTCAGAGGAGAGGGAGTCCCAGGACTGGTCAGATACACCAGCTGAGGTTCGAACCTGAGGGATTTTCAGATCAAATGCTGAATTGCACAGAGAGAACTGGTGGTTTTTGCCATTCTCATTTGGCTTTTCAACCAAAGACTTTGAAATAAGTCCAGCAAGTTCCAAAAGTTTAGGTATGTCTTTGAGGTGCTCATTCATGTCGTTATTTTTGAGTTTGAAAAGGGTGCCATTCGATTTAGGTTTCCATGGCGGAGATCCATTGGCTCTGATGCGATCGGCGTCGCTCTCTGAGGCGACCTCCTCTTTGATGTGCAGAGAGCATGAAATAGAGGGAGACGACTTAGAACGGGCGGAGTGGCCGATATTCTCCCTCCTCCCATCCTGTCGGCTCCTCATTAACAGCCCGTCCGCTCTCAGGGATCTCCTGATTGGATGGAAGCAAATTGGGTGTAAGCAGAGCTTGCACAGTGTCTTTTACTAAACGAGGATGGGTTAGGAAGGGGAGGATGTTGGCCACTCCTTTATTTCATGATCTTGCTTTGGTAACATCACTGTCTTTGACAATAAATGGACAGTTATGTGTATGCATCTAAAACAATAGGCTCAGCATTTGCAAATTTAATTTGCTGATGTAATTTTGTTGGTACAAATTGAATGACATAGGAGGAAAAAGAAGAAGGGGGAAATCAAGACCAACAGAAGGTGTGTATAGGAGAGGTACAGGACCATTTCTGTTGCATATAAAAGCATGGCTAGAAGAGGAAGCATCGCTTTAAATCAGCGTACAGTGTAGCTTTAGCCGAGCAGGACAGCAAAAGACATTTTGTGTGTGACGTTACCACTCAACAAGCACAGCAATAAAAGAGTAAGCCAGCAGAGGGAAGTGTGTTAAAGTCAGGCCTCGAAGAGTCAAGTGATGGAAAACAACATCAAATAAAGATTTTCAATGGCTTCTGAAATGAATTTTCTCTCTGAAAAGCATGCTTTCATTATAAATGAAACAAATGACTCGTGCCACCTCCACATGATTCACGGTACAAACTTAAAACTTTAAATACAAGCACAAAGAAAACAAAACATGAATGCATGTGTTGTGGTCCCTGAATATAACAGTATGGCAACTTGAAGCACAAACAAGACTGTACTGACCCTTTGGGTGTGGATGTGATGGGAGAGAGGCAGGAACTGTTGCGGTTCTTTTTGATGGATAGATCCAGGACTCCATCTGTTAAACATGTTCAAATGTTAAAGAGCACTGCTACATTAGTGCAGTACAGACAGAGACGGTGCATACCCTGCTCTGTGGGCTCGGCTGGGGGCTTCTTGATGGTGAGGTCCAGAGGGGCGTCCTGGTCGATCATGAGGAGTTTGCTGAGCACTGGGTTGAGGTTGTGAGCGGAGGAGAGCGGAGGAGAGAGAGGCTGTGCACACGGCAGGCTTTGGTCACAGTGCGGCTGAGAGGCTGAAGGCTCCTGAGGGTTGCTCTTTGAGGTATATTCAGCTGCAAACTGTCGGATCATCCCCTGAAGGATCTCTCGGGCCACTACTGGCACGTGGGGGTCGGAGAAATTTGGCACATCTGATTGGAAAAGAACAAGGCTTACTCAGCATATTTCATAACTATATCAGAGTATTTCAGTGGTCCGGCTTGAAAAATAGCACACCTTTTCTTCTGAGGACTGCACTGAGAAACTCCTCAGCTTGTCTCTCGAGTTTAATCAGCAAAGTCTGATCCTTCACTAACAGAGGTTTGGGTGGATCTTCAAGCCCATCACTGTTTAAACTGCTGAAATGTTCCTGTCAAAAATAAAAACATCATGATGGCTGTTACAATGAACAACTGTACTTCAATTCTTTAAATCAAATGTGCTACCTTCACTTTATTTCTTCTCAAACAGCAGAAAATACAGTTTTCATCAAAGGACCAATCAGACACAGCAAGAGGTTCACGATCTATGAAAGAATGACAAAATTATGACATTACAATTTGAAAATAATTTTTTACATATGATTTTGTGTTAACAAAAGAGACAAAGACATCACTCCAGACACTTTTTGTTCATACTTAATTTAAATCCAAATCATGTGCAGTTCCACACCATTGCACTATTGTCCCAGCATGTCATACATTATGAAAATGTCAGTAGGACACTGGACCTATGGCCCTCTCCAAAGACACCAACTTTGTGAAGCACAAGGCTCTTCTCTTCTGTGGAGGCTCAGCAGTGAATGAAGAGGGGCACCACATGGTACAACGCAGCAGCATTATGATAATGAGAATACCCCCTTCCCACAAAAGCAATAGAAAACACCTCTTTGTAAAGATTAAAATATGATAATTAATACATAAATTATTCTTACCCTTAAATAACTGTAAGTCTTGTACCAGCTCCGGACCAAAGAGACCTTCAAGAATGCTCTCAAACCCTGAAAAACAAAAAACAACCTTGTTAAATGATGAAATCAACAGTCTAAGTGTTTAACAGAGGGCTCTGTGATAATGTCACAGCTCCAGGTGAGGCTAATCTCAATGTGCCTCTTTAAGCACCTCCTGTTTCTCTTAAATTCACATCATCAGCTTTCAACTCAGGCTTTTACTTCAACAGTAAATACACGCACTTCATCCTGTTGCCAAGCAACTACAGCACCTACAGAGTTGGGAGAACATGCATGTCATAACATTAAAAAGAAACAAGTCGGCTCGATAATGTCAGCATCACGTACAATATGGATGTATAATGTATGGCCAGGTACACAGGCACTGAGGAGAAAACCTTTACTACTGCTGCTACTACTACATCTACAACAACCAAAAACAACTATATTTGTACGCAAGGCAGGAGTGAAGGCAAATTACATGTTACATTGAGCACAATATAGTGTGTGCGCTGTGCCCCGGGTCAATCCAAAAACCACTACATGCATTAAATCAAGCGCTAAAGAGGTCAGGGCCAACATCTGTTCACTGAACTGGATCACAACGCGCTCAACGCCAAAACAAAATGATACATCTAAGGAAAAGAAACACATAAACACAAACCGTCAGCTCAAGGATCAACTGCTTCTGTCAAAGCCCGAAAATGTCAACCTCAACTTCAAAAGTGTTAATACAGAAAAGACCTACTTACAGAGTGTCTTCAACACCAGACAAGTGAAGAGGAATAAAGCCTTTTCCCCTAACTCTAGTTTTAAACTGCACTGAATCCAACTGAAAAGCTGTCAACTGTTAAAATGCTCTCTTTCTGCTTCCCTGAAAATTCCTATTCATCAGCCAAATATAAAGAGGAGAGAGAGGGGAGGGGTGAAGTAGTGAAACACTGTCTTGCCTATAGCTACAGCATAACGCTGTTTCTGGGTTAGTGCACAGGACTTCAACTGAAGCCATCCAATCCTATTTCTGAAATATTTCAGAGGCAGAGGAGAAAGTAGGTCATCCACTTTGGTTTGACAGAGTAGGCTGTGGCATCAAACCCCTCTTCAGGAATTTGGTTTAAGGCATTTACAAATGTGTCACACTGTAACTGTGACGTCAACCAACATTATGCTTCTCTAATGTAGAGGCTCTGGGAAAAATCAATCGATACCTTCGCGATTGAGATCCATGCAAAACAAATCAACTATTGACATCACGTTACAATTCTGCATTGTTTGTTGAAGGTTGTATAAAGCTCTCTGCATCATGTGGTACAGTATAGCGTAGTGCCACTATGTGTAAATCACATCTGATGAAAAGACAACACAGTATATCTAATCAGACGAGCAGTCAGACTGTGTCAGTAAGATGATTAAGGGCAGTCTCATAGAGTTACGACCACACTACTGGAGAATGACACTTGGAGCTTCTTTAATGCTTCTTTTGGTTTGTTGTTCATGTGCGATTAGCCATGCAATAAATGACTACTAAAACTGTGTAATTCATTAGATTATTGAGTAGTATATACAATACTATGGCACAAATGGAAACCAACTACAAAATTAAGCAAAAATCATTATTTGTAATATCTGAAAAAGTCCTCAGCTACAAACAATCCCTGGTCTCATTTATGACCCATTAAAATGCAGCTCATTATCAACTAAAGTAAAAATGTGTAAGTAGCCCATCCATGTGCTGTAGAAATATGTTGAAATAGCAGTCTAACATTGTCGAGCTGAGCATCCCAAGTGACAGAGTCTTCAGCTGCAGCGATGACCCACCCTTTGCTCTGCTCCGGCTGCATCAGCCCCAGTGGCCCCTCCCCCACCACACTGTACACTGTACATGAGTGACCACAGGCTCACAGAGGCACAGCTCCCCTCAAAGCACAAATATACACTTCAAAAACTCTATTCAACAACTACAATCCATAACACACTCGCAATACACTCCAAAAAAGCAAGTACAAGCTCATGATGAACTTACCACAAGTCTAGAAACAAAGCGTATTAAAAGTAAAACATAACAAACACCATTATATAGGCCTGTCCCAATAATTACTATATTGACTTATTGTTCAGTACATGAAAGCTGGAACAATATATTCTGGTCCTCAGTGTTTATCGTGTGTACACTTGTGATAAGAATTTTGCAATTTTTATGTAATTATGTGTAATAAAGATGTATACAGGGGTGTATACGGTTGAATAAATACATTCTATGGCTAATTATTGGTTCATTCTGCCATTAATTTGTTTTAGCTCATGCTTTTTAATGATACTGTACATTTAATAATTGGTTCACTGAGAGTACCCTGCTCTGTGTCAGTGACAATATTATATTATAAAAATATATTGTGCTTCAAAATGTGTTATCATGACAGGCCTAAAAACAACCGCTGTTATATGCATCATGTCAACATAAAAATGTAAACTGCAGTCTGCACTGTAGGGCCTCTGTGTGCTCAAACTGTACTTCATACATGACATGATCCATAGTGACAAGTCAAATGCTGTAATCCTTTACGAGACAGCAAATATGACATTATCATTTGAAGATAAATACAAAACAGATGCACTACAAAAACTAAAGCCATGAATTCTTTGTCTGGCCACAAAAAAAGAGAAAACATTAATCGAGCTGAATTACTGAAGAAATCCCTCTGAACACTTTTAAAAATATCCCTAATAGAATGTGCTCCTAATCACATTTGAATGGTCATAGTTTCATTTTAATTGTCCACAGCCAGTCCTTGGTCAGTAAAAGCATGTGGTTTGGATCAGAGTTCAGACTTTGGATGAAGACTATTTGTTGTGTGAAATGGGGATGATAAAACATGTTTTTTTTTATGTTCAAGAAATATTGAAAGTCATTTTGATTTGTTTATCTGTAAGAAAAAAATTTAATGAATAGAAAATTATGATATAAACAATATGACCAAAAAAGGTCATTTATTTTTGTCATACTAAGACTAGGACATGGAGGATCCGATTCTCTGTAAACTGTGGGATACACTTCCAGGTTGTTCTGCATTTGACTCTCAGGTTTTCCAGGTCTTTCTGTGTGGTTTGCATGTTTCTGCCCATGTCTAGGTGGCTTTCCTTTGGGTACCCTGGTTTCCCCCATCAACACAAAACATCAAGATCTGGGTCCCTGTGTGTTGTGATGCGTCACTAACTGCTTCTGAAAGCAGCATGGTTCAAATGCAGAAGAAGAAGTGTACCTAACCTTACCTCTGTGTTGTTTAATTTCCTGAGTTAAGCAGTACTGTTGTGATACAACAGTAGTGCTTAACTCCACATGAGCTTGAAGCTAAATTCTAACTCTGCCCAAAACGATGTGTGGTTGGAGGCACATATGTGGGCAGCAGGACATGGACATGGGCTCAAAGACAATTGTTGCTGCTGTTCTGGGGAACAATGTGCCTTGTCTGTGCTCTGGTTTTACTGCTCACATTAAGTACACAGAGACAAAATGTCCATTTGAGCCTGTGCACGGAGGACGGGTGTGCGCCCTCTCCACCAAAAAGCCAAACAGAATTGAGCTGTTGTTGTTTCTGTGCCATACAAGCAGCAGGCTGACACTGCTGTCATGTAATGTCTGCAGCTCCACAATGGCACACACACACAAGGGCTGTTTGTCAACCAGAAAGCACGGTCTTCAGGTTTGTTCTTACCATTTATACAATGGACATCTCACAATCGCACTATTATTATCACTTGATCACATATTACTATTACTGCATCACATATTACTATAATAATGACTATCGTAGCTAAATAATAGCGTAATAACTATGATCAGAGTATTTTAAGATGTTTACCGCACATGTTTTTAGGTTATAAGACTGTGTAACTTGAACTGTGCTTGACTGACCAATGCACAATCTTAAGAGAAGTGTGCAGTCACTACAGTGAGCACGTGAGGCTGACATGTCACTATACTAACTGTATAGTATGGCTTCTTTTGCAAACTCACTTCCACAGTTCAATTTTTTACTTCTATGTGTAACTATTATGTGGCTTTCTTTATTAGGACTTCATTTTGTTTAAAAATACATTAGTTTTTTCAAATGTTGCAAAAGTAAACAGTAACATAAGCAGTTTTAGGCACAATGACGCCTCCAGAAAATAAAATATTTATATTATGTAAAGTGGGTTTTCAGGGAGTGGGCCAGAGAATGTATTTGACCTATATAGCACGGGGGTGGGTCTTTGCTGTTTGGAAACATCATTGATGATGACGAAGAGATACAAGATCAAACACAGCCCTAGTGAGGCCAGGAGCCCCTGTACTCCAAATACATCACCCACTCATTTAGGACGACTATAGTTAAGTACAAACATTTAATGCTAGCTTTACTTTTAGGGACAATTGTGTACTTTGCTTACATAATATGCATACAGTGACCTATAAATCAATCAAAAGTCTGCATACTGAATCTTAAATGAGTTTGGCTGCTCCTCTGGGGTCTCACTTCCTCTTTGCAGCAATGCGCGCCCACAAGGGTAAATGTTCACGTTAACTGAAAACATACAGCAAGGACATGGCCCTCCCCCATCCAAAATACAGTATCCTCCCCCAACCAAAATACAGTGTCCTCCCCCAACCAAAATACTGTATCGTGCTGCGGGAACGCGCATTTTTGCAAACGGGAGCTGCAGTTTAGCCGACGCAACGCCTAATTCCTGCCTGACACTCCCTTTAAAAGCAGCAGTGCCCTTTAAACTAAATAACGACGCCCGCGAGCTCCAATAAACTCTACTTTTATAAATGTGCAGAAAACAACACACGTGAAATCATCAAGTCTAATCACCAACTGCGAGATTCACTTGAAACTTAAACCTCTGCGGACACAATGATACAGTTGAGGACAAAAAGTCGCTCGGAGCTTCTCCGGTTGAGTCCCGGGTAATACATGTTTACAACGTTTACAGCCGCGCACAAACACAACTAAACAGCTCTGAAGAGCCCAGGAGAAACCACACTGCACTTACCCACACAGTGAATGAGTTTGTGTCGCCACGAGTCTAGTTCCTGGCGAAAGCCGCGTCTGTCGATCGTACATTGCTGCCGTTTGCACAGACTCGCCATTTTCTACAGATCCTCTGCGGGCGCGCTCCCGAGGAGGAAACGCTTTGACTGTGAGCGCGCTCCCGACACTACTCAGGCTTTAGCAAATAAAATGTGAAAATATCAAAGTCTGTATGAAAAACGACTGTTATTGTGTCATTTATTTACGTGAATGAGAAACATAAACATTTAACTTACAGGCTGTGGATGTGTATGACTCTATAACAATGTCAGAATGCACAACTAAACCTTAAAAAATTACAAATAAATACGTTTATTTTATATCCCAAGATTTCAATAAAAAACACTATCGCACAGCAGCTGTGTCTTATTTTGACCAAATGCATAACAACCCCTGACCTGCTATAATTATGTTCAAATAAAATGGTAACAACAGGTGCCAGCCCAATATCAGGATCAGACAGAAGGTTTAGTGCAGCTTGATTCTTATTATGAAATAGTTATGAGTCAGGTTAAAACTGCACAACTACAAGACCTTCAGCTGCTTTAAAACATGCGCAGGGTAGTTTCGATGCATTTGAAGACCAAACCACAGCAGAAAGTGGAACAGTTCAACGTGTGGATGGAGGTAATGATGGGAGGAGGTGATGGGAGGAGGTGATGGGAGGTGGTGATGCTGTGTGCTGCCTTCAAGTCATGTCGCAACTACAAGTGTTATGACCGTTTGCACTAGGAAAAAAAAAAATATCTAAAATGAAGTGTTATTTTATACAGGTAACATGTTTCTGTACATTTATCACATACATCTCTCTAGGGCTTGTTTTGTATTTTATTCTGTTTGCTGTGCCTTCATTTGTCGTGTTGATCTGGCGTTGTGGAGGGGACTTGAACGCGGCACAGTCTCAGCCGGTGTTTTCATGTCTTTACGCCCTCTCCTTTAAAGCGGTGGTTTTCCATGCTTCAGAGACAACAAACCTAGCACACAGGTAGGCTCTATGACAGCCCTTTGCATCGTGTTTTCTATGTATTTCCTCTTGAATAGTCTTTTGTCTTAACAGTGTAATAACTGTGCGTTGACAATAAAGACAGAAACATATGCACACACAGACTGTGCTCCTGCTGCACGCTTGGCAGACAATGCTGGGCTTTTAAAAAAAATCATATTTTATTTGACAGTTGATGGGGTTTATCCGTGATGTATTATTTAACACTGTAAATGAATACCTCAGAGCCATACTGCTGCACCCCAGTCTAAGAAAACAGCTTCAGTGTGGAACCTCTATGTTGTAGTACATCAGATGATATTGTGGTCTGTATTCTTTAGTAAATGTTGAATGTTATTGACCTGGTTACCACTAACAGGCTCGTGTGTCCTTCAGGAGGAATATGACTCTGACCAGAGGATCTTTCACCTATGCCAGCGGAGAAGAGTATCATGGGGAGTGGAAGGAAGGCAAGAGTGTTTTACTGCAAACACATGTTTTTGTTTGCCTATTTTCTACTCTCAGATTATAAAAATGTGGATAATACAAAAATACACTGATGCAAGTAGCATATCAAGATATTTAGTTAATACCCCTAGGTAAAGTTGAGGTTATGTAGCTGGTTTAGACTTTTATCCTGCTGGGAAAGTGAACAAAAATACAATTAATACAGTTATTTTTGAAATGATAAGCCACTTGTTGAATCTGCAGTGACTTTTAAAACAGGAATCACAAAACACTAATGCTAATTTTCCTATAAATGACCTTTGACAGTATACTTTAAAAATGCATGATGTCAGTTATAATCCAAATAATCATATCACTGTTACTACTCCTGCTTCAACAATAGAAACATCTTTATAATGTTTACTCCAGGAACAAAGTCTGTACATACCTTGAATCCTTTATAAACAGCATGTAATATAAAAGTCATGCTAATTTACTTCACACATGGGGCAGATGGGATTCCTAATTCCACAGTGAGCCTGACAGAGCGGTCCAAAATCCTGAGGGATTTGAACATGTTGTGACTCATGTGACACATTTATAGGCTTTACACAATGCATGTACAGCCCAAGGACAGTGGAATAATACAAGAATAGCAGTTACAGTTCTGCAGTAATTCAATAAATGTTTTACAAGATAGGAGTAGACAGATAGATACATAGTGTATTAGATCAGATGCCATCATAGTATCTACATGCATTCAGCTAGCATGTGACAAGGTGGGTTTTTGCCTCTTTGTCTTAGGGCGTCGACATGGCGTGGGCCAACTCAAGTTCCAGGACGGGACGTGCTACAAAGGCCAGTTTGAGAACGGCCTGTTCCATGGTACTGGTTCTTTAATCTTCACAGATGGATCCAGGTATGCAAATTTTCACCATAAACAACAGCGGGTACATTTACGTGGGCAGTAAAAATCAGAGAACAAGAATAAATAGATTACGCAATAATTATATCTGATTTTGATGTGTGTTTACATGCGCTTAAGAAATCTGTCAGTATTTTTTGAGTATGTTTTGTATTTGGAAAACAGAAGAATGTAAAATTACTCCTTCAAGCCTCACATTTTTTACATTTTCTCCTTCACTTTTGTCTCAGCCACCTTGTTTGGCTCTTTCATGTATCATTTTTATTGTCAAAACTGGTGTGAATAATCAGAAATACATCGGAATAATCACATCAGATGTTTACATGACATTTCACTAATCTAATAACTGCAGATATCAGATAATTGTCCGAGTTTTGTGTGCATGTATACACAGTCTGTGGCACTTATCTAAATGGATATATGGTGTATTCAGTTTTGCACATTTGTTCCAGATATGAAGGTGAATTTGCACATGGAAAGTTTCAGGGCCTGGGTGTTTTTAGTCGTTATGACGGTATGAAGTTTGAAGGAGAATTCAAAGAAGGCCGAGTTGAGGGTTATGGTATGGCCACATTCACAACTCATTTATGTCACTATGAGCACTGACAGTAGCAATGCTTGTCTTTGCTTTCAGGTTTGTTAACCTTTCCTGACGGGGCTCATGGTGTTCCCAGAAACGAGGGTCTGTTTCAAAACCACAGGCTACAGAAGAGAGAGAAATGTTCAGGAGTGGTGCAGCGGGCCCAAGCTTCTGCCTCTAATGCTCGCACTCTGACCCTCTGACGGGAACCATCACAACCCGAGCTGCTGGAGATAGGGCTTACCAGACATGGACCTACTTTTTTTTCCACATTTTCTAATATTTTATACTACAAATGCCTTGTTAAGCCTCTGCAGTGTCTTGCAACGCATACATTTATGGATCAACCGAATGATTTCAGCACAAAACTATTAAGCACATCAACAGGCATCTGTGTCGTGTTTGCGTGCGTGAGGTTTTTTTTTTGTCTTGCTTTGTATTGCAAGAGGTTTTCGCCATTTCCATCTTCACATTTATGCATAGTGGTACGGCTCTGCATGCCACTACTGTAGGGAAATGTGTTTTGTCACTTGCATTTGGATTCAGTTTTTTCACAAATGCCTTAAAGTCATTTTGTGCATGGAAATATAGGTCAAGGGTGCCTAGTTGAAAATCAGATGATGTACAGTGGCCTCTCTTTTCCCTCTGCATCATCTCCCCTAAAGAGACTGTCATCCTAATGAAATTCAAGTCAGTTTGAAGAATGTCTTGGCTTGGCTTGTTTATCTGTTGGTTTCACCCAAGCACTTCGTCTCTGCTAACTAGAGCCATTGCTGATTGGTTGAGCTTAAATAAAAAACAAACAAGAAAACACATCCCATCATGGTTGATAAAAATGTACTTATTTGGCTTAAATTAAAAGGAAAAACAAGATGGCAGCTAGGCACAAATAAACCGTGTACCATATTGCAACGACCATTGAAAAAAGACTATGTTCTACAGTGAAAAAAACATATACATCTAAGTGCATTTCGTGCTTTCACTTTGTAAGTAGCACCTGGATTTGTTTTCCAAGCATGGGGTTGCTGAAAAGAGTCCACTGGCTTGTGAATAGTGTATTTATTTGTTATCCTAAATTAAAGAATATTTGACTTGTTATACTTGAAGCTATCAGGCCTTATACACAGTTTTGTACATGTATCTTGTCTAGGGTTGAAAGCATTTTGCAACCAAAGACCATATCATTTTGTGGAGTGTTTTGTTTATTTGTTTTTTCATCAAATCAATAAAAATATCATAATCTACCTGCCACCTGGTTCTATATATGGACTATATAAATATGAAGGCACCTCATGTTATGGTACTGGGCTCAAATACTATTTACATCATTGAACAAACACTTTTCTGAACAAAATGATAGAGTAGTGTTCAATGTCAACCTGAAACAAATGGTGCTGTCTAAGTGCCCGCTCAGACTTTCACCTGCTTGAAAATATCATTGCCATGGTTACCTTTCTCCTAGTAACAATCTAAAGCGATCGAGCCATCTATAATGCACACTATCTTTT
The DNA here is from genome assembly GCF_009829125.3 of Periophthalmus magnuspinnatus. Classification (NCBI taxonomy): domain Eukaryota; kingdom Metazoa; phylum Chordata; class Actinopteri; order Gobiiformes; family Gobiidae; genus Periophthalmus; species Periophthalmus magnuspinnatus. The sequence continues at coordinate 27,213,861 of NC_047140.1, forward strand.
CTGTTTTGTCACAAGGAAAATGTTGGTGGTTTACTCATGTGGATAAAAAAATAATAGTTTGAAAACCTAGCCAAGTAATAAAGCATTAGGCTACATGAAGAAACACGAACGTGAATTATGACATTAGATAAATGAATCTTACATCATCACTAATTATTTTGTGAAGGGGAGATTATTACATAACACGGGTTAATAGCCGAGCTGTTATAACTGGCAGAGTAGCACTAATGCTTTACACTGAATAATGGTAGAGGATTAAATCATCTTAATAAGACACACAGAATTTACATAACCACATTTATTCTTAAAAATGAAAATTGTGAGCATCGGTGACAGTTATCACTGAAGTGCAGTATGCGGCTGATAATGCGACTTATCATCGCACAGCAGGAGAATGAGCGTCAAAGAAATCCACACAATGGACATAATATTTCAAGTGAATAGTTATGGCCAGCATGCAGTTGGTCCAGTGTGAATAAGCCACCATTATAAACATTTGAGCCACTGATGATAGCAGGAAAGTATGTCCCCTGATCTCCTGTTCAATCCCTGACTTTAGCCAAGGCATGCGGTCCCCTTGGCTCCAGCCGTGTGTCAGAAACTGCAGCTACTGCAGTGCCGCTCTCTTTACTCGAGTCTATTTACATAGTGTCTTGAGATGTCTTCAGTTGTATTATATTATGCACAGTTTTCTATTAATGCTGTATTCTCTCAGCAGTGTCACATACACAGTTTCTGAAGCTTTACAGCATAAAAAGGGCAGAGAAACTGAAGGGCATAAGTGACATTTTGCATTGGATCACAGAATTCAGTCAGCTCATAGTGCACATTTTCATTAAGAAGCATTGCATGTTTAAACCAAATTGTGTTTGTGATTTTTCCTGACATCAATACTGAACGACTGGAATAATTTACTTTCTGATGAATATTGCTGTGAATTTCAATTTGACCATGTTTATAGAGAAAGTGCTAATACACTGCAGCAGTTACACCTGAGACAAAATGCTATCATGAGGTTAGATCAGAGATGACCTGCACTTCCAGATGATGAAGGCTTCAAAAGTCGGTGCAGTGTATCCAAGATGTCAAATTGCCATTGTTTGACCTGCTGCACTGCAGTCAGCCCCTCCTGGAAGAACACATGGTATTAGTGCTGTGTTACCTGGCAATAAAAGAATAATATGGCAAATAATAATACATATTAGGCCTACATTATTCTGATGGGTTACGTCTGCACCTGCAAGAATGAGCATCTTCACAATCTTGTATCTGTTGAGTCTCACAGCATCGTGCAGAGCTGTGTCTCCTTCCTGTGGGTTGCCATAGATACTTCTATCATTGGCAAAAATCAGAAGATTGACTGACCCCGAAAAGACTGAAAGATCCCATATTACACTATTTTCTGATCTATGTTATAATGTTTCCTCATCGCAAACATACGAGTTGTGTTTTGTGTCATTCACACATGTTTAACACACAAACCCTGTATATTTGGGCTGTGTTAATCTCAAACGTAAAACACTCTGTTCAGCCTTGTGACATCATGTGGTAATACAAGAAGTGTTCAGCTGTATTCATTAACTCCACACACCTTCACTGGAATCATTTGGATGATTTCAGCCCCGGAATTTCCAATCTTTACTGAACTATAAGGTAAAATAAAAGGTAGATGCAATCCTCCGATAATTTTTTTTTTTCAAATAGCCAAAAAAATAAATAAATCTGTTTTTCCAAATGAACTGATATTGGTGAATACATGTGTCATATAATTCTGTGCATGAAAACTATGGAATAGAGCATTTTGAGCTTTGGAGATATAGACAGACTATTAATAAAGAGTTACTCAAACATGCGGGAATGAAACACAACTCCAGGTATGCTTTTCACTTTCTCCAAACATTCTGGCTGTCTGTTTTTTCTTTCTCTTAAAACCTTTTGCAAATAGATTTTGGTTGTTTATATTTGTCACTCATTTACTTTTCCCACTGTTCACACTCTGGATAAAGTAATGAATCATTTTCTGCTCCGTACCCAGTCTGTGGCATTGACTTTTGCTCCACAAGACAAGAGGTACTCCACGATGACCACATGTCCCGTTCTTGTAGCCACATGTAAAGGGGTACTCCACAGCTGCACAACACAAAAATATATGTTTGTTGATCAGTTTATTCTGTTGTGTAGAGTCAGTAAAGGAAGAAGCTGACAGTTACCTTGTCTTTGACATTGAGGTCGGCCCCATGGCTCGTGAGCGCTTGGACCACCCTGAGACTCCCCCCTCTGCAGGCCCAGTGCATGGCCACGGAGCCCAGCTACAACACAGCAGGAGGGCCCCATCTGATTAGCACTGATTTACTGCAGGCCAATTGCAGAACATAATCTCTCTCAATCTCTTCATTATCTGAACTAGCACACCTCTTACCCGGTCCGGGAAGTTGATATCTGCTCCTCGTTCCAAAAGCATTGAGACGACTGGGGGGTGTCCCTCTAGACAGGCAAGATGTAAGGCTGTCCTATTTAACTGCAAACATTAGTACAAACAGTAAGTGGTCCATTCATTCAAAAAGCTGCCGTGTTCACTGATTTAGCGCACCTCATCATGGACATCAGGGTTTCCTCCTTTACTAAGGTACTTGAATATGACATCCATGTGGCCTTGACTGGATGCAGTCATGAATTCTGTGAAAGCCACTAGTCTAGCCTGTGCAAAAATACACCTAAATGAGACGCAGTAAGTACTAAGTATTTATAGTAATTTAAATGCAATATACTTACCTCTGGAGTTGAGTTTGGTGATACTTGTGTTTTTGCATCTCTTTTGGGATCTGCACTATTTACAATGTCACAAGAAGTGTTTGAAGTTATTTCTCCTATCTGTTTCGATTTCTGCTTTTTAGCAAAAAAAAAAAAAAAAAAAAAAAAGAAAGCAAACATGTCGATGAAGCTCATTGTCCTGATTGTCAAGTGCCAACAGTCCCCACTGATAATTCCTACAAACCTAAACCAATGGCATGGTATTTTATTCAAAGAACTAGAACATGCATTAATTATACAGCAGAAAACGGATACTACCCACGCACCAGGGGAGCAAACATAAAACACAGATGGTCAGTACTGTTACCTCACCTGTAGGGTCTTTTGTTTTTCTGTCTTGGGGTCTTCCCCACTCTCTTTCTCTTCCATATCACAAAGAAAAATAAAATATTAGATGTCCATTGGAAACAAAACAAATGCAAACCACAAACTAGAGGGAGCAGTGCTCCAGGCTGACGGACTGGTATGTTGAGTTCACAGTGGGACAGTGTCATCCCAACAAACAGGTGTGTGTATGAATGCACACACAAACACCACACTTTTATATGAGTGGAGGCCCTGAGCCCGGCCACATTCATTCCAATAGCTCTTATTGGTCACTGCTGCAGCTGTAGCATCCATGTCTCTTTTACAGCAGCGCAAACCTCGTAAACACACCATTCTGTAGGATTAGTTTGGTCAGCCAGGTTATTTACAATAAGGAAATATGATCAGATTATTCTTCAGTTATAGATTCAAATGAATAGACCACCTGTGGTTTGCGCTTACTGGGCTTACCTCAAACCCTCCTGTATTTAAATGTCACTGAGTGACCGTGTGCCATGTTAATGTTTAACATGTGTCATTGGGGAACAAGGCTTTCAGTGGGAAGGACGCAGAAGAAGCCATTTTAGTTGCATGCTGCATGTATGTGTCTACATCGATGGAGGACAGGAGTTTATTTCACAGGTGAGTTATTATTATATATTAAAATACATTTTTTCCAAAACATTTCAGCAGTACCTTGTTGACTCGGGTTTTTCTGTACTAGAATTTGAAACATGATCACACTAAACCATTTAAGTACAGAGGATCCAGCCGATGGTTGTCCACTGATACCTGAAGCTGAGGAGGCCACACTTCCATCCTATGAGCTGGGGACAAGGCCAGAGTCTTTTTTCATCAGCAGGTACACTTGTACATATGAATTAGACGATGTTCATTATTACATATTTTACTAAGTCGTTAATATATCTTCTGCAGGACTGTAAACTTGACTATTAGTCTGGTGTTGCTGATAAGCTGCTACTCAGCAATACTGATCCCGGCCTACTTACCTGCAGATGGCAGTTACCATGAATTTCCAAAAGATCTGGTATACAATTAGTGGGCCTAAGTAACAAATGAAAACGTGCTGGGAATAAACTACATGTTGATTTGCTTGTGTTCAGGTCTTACTAAATCTGTCTGCGTCCCTGCTGTCCAGTCCATGCCAGCCTCGGTGGTGTCTGACACATCTTAAACCTTTGTCCTGTTCGCCTGGCCTCTTGAACATCCCTGTGTTTGTGCAGCAAGAGCACCCCATGTCGTGGGAGCGCCCCCCTCCTCTGGGGTTGCAGGGCAGTGAGCAGCACCTGGCGCTGGCTCTGGCCTCTCTGCCTCAGCTGGATCTGCCACCATTTCTGAGCAAAGAGGGCCACTGCAGACGCTGTGTTGTCGTGGGCAATGGGGGGGTACTGCACGGTAGCCATCTTGGATCACATATTGATCAGTATGACATCATCATAAGGTACACATCAGCATTTTAGTTAATTTTGGCAATAATGTTTTAAGTATAAAAATCATGAATTGACTGTATCTCCACTAGGCTGAACAATGCTCCAGTGCCTGGCTTTGAGAGGGATGCTGGGTCCAGGACCACAGTCCGGTTGCTCTACCCAGAGGGAGCACCCCACTCTGCAGATGAGTACAAACAGACCTCCATGGTTGCTCTCGTGGTTTTTAAAAGCCTCGATCTGGACTGGCTTACTTCTGTCATCACCAAACAACCCCTGGTGAGCAGCACACAAAGTACATGCACCATTGCACACAAAAATAGCATGTTACATAAGCCAGAGTAACAGCAGCAGCACTATCACATCATCACTGTCACTGTTTCAAATGCCTCTCATCTAGTTTCTGTATTTCTCATTCATTTTTCAAATAGAGCTTCTGGTCCAAAATGTGGTTCTGGAGGGATGTGGTGGAGGAGATTCCCCTGAGACCTGAGAACTTTCGAATTCTCCATCCAGAGATTATTCACAAAACAGGCCAAGCTCTACAGAAGTACGCATTCAAACAAGGGAATGTGAGTTGAATATGTGCAGAAAAACTAGGCTTCACATAGAAATCATTAAATACCCTGACTCTTTCATCCCACGTTAAGTATGGAGGACCACAACTCAACTAGACGCACACAATACTGCGCGCTAACAAAGACATCAAAGTACTTTCAGAGCACAAAGCACGCATCACAAAATCTATTTCTTCTTGACCACGGAGATGGACATTTTGACTGATCATAACAATAGGCCAACATGAAAGAATAATGTTTAATGTGATGTTTTTTTGCTACAGATGGTGCCGACACTCGGGGCCTGTGCTGTGGTCATGGCTCTGCAGATGTGTGATCATGTGAGTCTAGCAGGTTTTGGATACAACATGCAGCATCCAGAGGCAAGACTTCATTACTATGAGGAGATACGTATGGACGCCATGAAAGCTCAAGTATGTTTAAAACACATTCATTCCACATAAAGATGGTTACACCTCCTCTGTGTATACTGTTCCATTATCTGTGTGTCCCGAGGCAGATCTAACACATGCTATAACTCTCTCGGGAATGCTGATAAACCACTAATCAATAATATTATTAGGGGTATAATCGACATAAAGAATTGGATTAAGTTTAGTTCTAAGTTAAAGCAGGAATCATGTGGCCTGTGTGAGTGTTTGGCTTTGACTAGAAGAAGTTTTGAGGCCCCACTCAACAAAAAATGAGAAAGATCACCAATCCGGTATAATCAATGATCTAAATATATAAATAAATAAGGAAACATTGCTCTAAAGGTTCGTAACTCTTGTACCATATCACTGACCCATATCTGGAAATAACATCACTGTTCACCAAAGGAAATTGTGGTTTATGAATATGTATTGACCAAGTTAAACAGACAGTATTTGAATATGGACTATGCAAATGAGTGTGGCTCTAAACTGAGGTCTAAGGTTGAATATTAGATAAACTGCCAAAGAGTTATATAAGGTTATGTGTAGAGTTTAAATTGATTAAGCCAATCTGTGATGTGTGTGCTTACGTCTTGGGAGAGAGTGGATTTTAGTCACTGTCCTCAGGTCTGAAGTCCTCACGGCGTTGGGTCTGAAGAGTCAGACGGGCTCAGTTGGACAGTGGTCATGTGATCTAAACAGTAGCTCTGGGCTCAGGCAGCGTCAGACTGAAGGAACACTCTGTTTAAAGAAGAGAAGACTTTCTACTGTCCATAAGGTCTGAACAGCTGCACAGATCACAGATTAAGGCCAATTATATCAAAAAGCAGTTAATTACAAAAATGCAAACACTTAAATTTGGAAAAATGTGAATGCATTGCTATAGTAATTTGGATTAAAAACACATTAAAAAAAAACTGCACCAATTTGGAGAGAGAACTGGGAGTTATAATTCCTCAGGCGTTGTCTCTCTGGAACGTTCAGTCTAAGCTGATAAGAGGCTCTCTGTGTCTCTGTCCTCTCTGGTCGACGGCTGACATGGAACTCCTAGGGTCTGGTCTGAAGATGGTCAGTGTGTTTCCCGTTGAAACCACCCACCAAAGTTTGAGTGGGGCGGCTGAAACAGTGAGGTGAGGTCATGAGTGCTGAACTGGTTGAAGCTGAGAGGGTTTTTTGGAGAAGAGTTCTGTGTATTTCCACTCACATGTGCATTATGAACCATTAATGAAGTTTTTAACAAATAAAAATATTCAAAAAATCTTTCCAAATCAATATGTAAACAATACTGACCATCTTCACGGCACAAACACTTTACATCGCTCCTCTTCTGTCTGTGGATAAAGTGATTCATTGAGTGTCTAATCTCGGGGCATCTGTCCTTTATCTGTAAAGTCTTTCAGTTATGGGAACTTTCTCTGAATTACTTCACTGTGCCAATTGTTTCACTGAAGGAGTAACTTAAGTTCTTTTAAGAAGAGTTCATTTCAAAGTTTAATCCAACTTTCAAACTGTCTTTGCGTGTGTTCGACTGTGCATCCATAAATCTTACGATGGAATTTAGGTCTGGTGTGATGGGGGCTGGGAGGCGCCAGGATGCGTCTTACTGTAGCCAAAGAGTTTAAATATTTCCTGCTTAGGTCTGTTACCATGGCAACGAGGAAGAGGTGCTTCTCACAGTTTCATAGGTCAATCTGTAATACTACAATATTAATGGGCTCTGCCAAACAAAACGAGGAACCTGCTTTATCCAGTAGAACACTGTAGCATCTAATTTGAAATGTCTAGATTAACCAAACAGCAGGAAAGAGAAGAAGCAACAAACTCCTATTGTAAAATGTACAAAGGTTGTATTCATAAAAAATGTAAGCGTGCCCTATATGCTGCAAAATATGCTTCTTTATGACAGAAAAAAATTAAAATTGGTAAACAGCCAATACACTGAGCTCAATGGTTAAGCCAAAGTATTAGGAGGATTGGGACTGGTTTATTTGAAGGGGGCATGAAAAAATAAGATTTATAGGGACATGGTCAGACATGGTGAGATTGTTACTCAACACAGCTTCAAAATGGTACAATATTTGCCATGTGTGAAAGGTAAAAACAAATAAAATAAATATGAATTTAAAAAAAAGTAAAAACGAGTAAAAGGCTTAAAACTATAATCATTTGAAAATGACTATTGTATTTCAACTCTTGCAAAGAAGAACATATCAGAGATGCCCTGAGTAAATACATTCAACACAAAAGATTTAATATATATTATTGCATCTCTTTAAAGCTCTAAAAATGTGTATAAGCTGAAATAACTACATCTGTCACTGTAACAGACTTTGAAGTGTGATATATTACTGAAGAAAATATAGATGATAAATGACGAATTTATGCCACTGACACAATAATCCTAAAGTAGGATTATCCCAAAAAATATTCTAAATGTATAATATGATTAAAAACACAAACAATAAGAAGTAAATAGCATAATTAAACACTATAATGAGTGATATGCCCAAGAAGTTTCAACCCTCTCAACTCAGCTCAAATCTAATAAGAATCAGATAAATATTGATCTGCAAAAATGATTGTTCTAGCTAACGTAAGATGAACGATAGTCGATATATTAATTCTCGTGACAGGCCTAGAAATGAGCTGTGTTGAAAATGTCACAACACCTCAGGTGCTTAGATTCATGCTTTACCAGGTCACCCAGACCGTGTCTGCTGGGGGACAAGTGCCATATTTGAGCAAATCTGTTTGAGTGAGCACTGGACATGACAGGTGTCGAGCTCATTTTGACGCTGTAAAAAAGCCTCAGACTCGTACATTTAAATGAGGAAGGAGAAAATGTCTGAGGATGCAGAGTGTGAAAGGAATGAGGGGAGGGTCCATGGTGGGAGCAGAGCTGTGACTGAGTAATAGGACAGTTTTTGTTCATGTCTGTTTATTTGTGTTTTTCCTATTTCCTATTTGGATATCTCTTTATTTTAAGATAAGATATGCCTTTATTAGTCCCACAGTGGGGAAATTCCAGTATTGCACCGCACAGTTCAAGAACAGCAGAAAAATGGTAACATGCAATAAAACAAGATAATAGATAAGATTTTAATAGATATATTTTATGCCACTCCACCATTATTGATATTCTTTAAATATGTCTGTTTCAGGTGGTCCATGATGTAAGTGCAGAGAAGCTCTTCTTGAGGGACTTGGTGGCTGCAGGAGCTGTGACTGACCTGACGAGGGCGCTGTGAGCCACTGGAGCAGAAAGTGATAATACATTGAACTGTGAATGCACTCCCCCCCACTCATACACAAAAGTCCTATATACAGTCAGACTGACCTTTACAATGTACGAGCCTGACTAATGACTCACTAATGAATGTAAAGGTTAAACTTGATTCATGTAAATAGAGAAGTCATAATTTAACACTGTGTTTAAACCACCAGCTGCTGCGTTTACGGTCAACAATCCTGAATTATTTTTGTATTATATAAAGTCAGCACACACACACACACACACACACACACACACACACACACACACACACACACACACACACACACACACACACAAAGATCTAAAATATACATAACATTGTAATAACCATCACCATAGGCACCATTTGCACAAAAGGTCCCACTGCAGTTGAGGAACATCATGGAAATGTTAATGTTCCACCTATTAATCTGTGTGAGGAAGCGTTTTTTTTTTTACTTCATGTTACTATAAATACAAGTATAGAAGTGTTTTGTACAGAAGTTAATTTAATATACAAGGCAAATGTGCGTTTTACATTACAAAAGTGTATCAGTATCTCAAACATGGAATATGTGACATAAAGTTCATTATAAATATGAAATTAAACATTCATAATAAGTAAAATATACATGAAAAAAGTGTATCGCTTAGACACGGCTTCAGTGCATTAGACAATCAAATTTAAACACCACAGACTTACGGTTTTCATTAGGGATGGTCTGGTATGGATTTTTAAAAAGTATGATATTTTACTTACTTTTAACCGATATTTGCAGATACCGTTAAGATTTCAATCCATAGCAAGGATCAAAAATGTATGTTAAGGTCCTATATTACACAAAATTGACTCTTGTGAGCTTTAAGACATGTTATAATGCTGTTACCTCCACAAAAACAGCCCTGCAGTTGTGTTTTGTTAAATTCACACATGTCATGTTTGAGTTATCCTTTATTATCAGCCTGTCTACATCTCCAAAGCTTAAAATGTCATGATGCAATAGTTTTCAACCTTTAGTTCAGTAGAGATGGGCGTTTAAAAACACAATGAAGTACTTCCTGTATTACCTTATGACATCACAAGGCGGAACAAAGAAGAAGAACTAGGCTTAAATATGCAGGGTTTGTGTGTGAAACGTGTGTGAATGAAACAAAACACAACTCCAGGTCTGTTTTTGATGAGGAAACTACATTACAACAGATCAGAAAATAGTGTAATATGGGACCTTTAAGTTATAGTTAAGTTCTGTTGCATGACTGTGACAGTGTAAATGCTCTGTTATTTCCATTTTCACTCTTTAGTCTGTTCATAAAGACAAATTTGAGAGTGTCCATGTGTCACCCCCATTTTTTCAAACTGAGGTAATGCAGAAAATATAACAGTGGCAAATATCAACAAGATTTTCAATATTTAACCGATGCCGATATCTGGGGAACTCTCCAATATCACAGAAAATCCATAACTCAACCCCAGTTTAAATACATGTTCTTGCAAAATAATATGTGTAATAATGTGTCACTAGAGCAGTGGATTTCTGGAGGGCTCCCACAGTTTACTTGCCAGCTGTCTGCAGTGTTGGAGGATAATTTCAGTGGGGATAATGCCCAGATGAATGGTGAGCAGTTCAAAACATCGGACTACCTCCCCCTGGTGGTTCTTACTGTAAAAACGCCGCAACTTCCTGCATCACAAATCATATTCTTTGCATTGATCTCGAAAAGTCAGGTTTAAACGGAATTTGTGAATGAAATGACAAACCTGTAGTAATCCCAGGAGAGCATCCCAATTGGAGCTGAGTCATCGGGTAGAATAGGCAAGTCCACAGGATCCAATTTGAATCCCTGAAAATAGATGCATAAATGTAGTACAGTGGTCCCTCGTTTATCGCAGGGGGTTACGAAGTCTGCGAAGTCGTCAGCTTTATTTTTTACAATTAATATATATGTTTTGCAGCTGTAAAACCCCCTCACCACACACTTTATACACTTTTCTCAGACAGACGTTACCATTTTCTCACATTTCTCTCTCGTTTAAACTCTCTCAAAGTTCAAACCTTCGTAGGCGTCTTTGTCGGTGCACAACGTTTCATCGACATTGTGGGTTTTGTCGGGGAGAAAACAAATTGCAAACGTACAGCACTTCAGAGCCACACTGCGATCCAACGTTTATGTAAATTTGTCTCAACACATTCTGTACTGGACAGGAGACACGGCACGGAGGAGACTGATGGACAATGGTCTACAGTCCAACAGCCAATCAGGACGCAGAACACGATGCACGATCATACAAAATTGCAGTAAAAAAATATGCGAAACAGCGAAAACGCAAAAGGTGAACCGCGATATAGTGAGGGACAACTGTATATGTTCACATCACATCAATAATTACAATGATTTTGAAGATTGATCCTTACCGTCTCATTTTCGAACCAAAGAAAGTAGCAAAAGTAGAAGTCCCCGTCTCGCAGTGTGACAGTGGAATACCCTTTCTGGAGGTACCTTCGGGTTGTGTTTACTAGTCCCCAGACCTGTAAAGTAAAAATGTCAAATATTTAGCCTAACTCTTCATTTAAAAAAAATAAATTGTTCTGTTGAAATGTTTGTTTAATGCCGATTTACTTTCTTTTTGATGAACTGAGCCACTGGACCCTTCCCCAGCTCAGATGTGCTGTGCTCTGTGACATTCAGTGACGGCGAGATCATTTGTCCCGTTGACCGATCGACACAAATGAAATGGATCAAACCTGGGAACTCCTCCAAATAAGTGAGAATACGTGGGTCAAGGCCAGTGAACAAAATTGGCAGCACAGTTAATGAAAGAACAAAACATCACAAAATAAATAGAAGATTGTATAATGAAAGGATATGACACCATGGTAATATTTCTTTTACTCTTGACTAACAGAAATTCCTTCCAGTCCATCAGTTTCTCTCTTAAACAAAACAAAAAAAGCACTGGTTTAAACATAGACATTCAATTAACCTACGAGAGCTTTAGGGACACGCCTACTCACTGGACCAAGGTCTGCGCCCGTTCCTGTAGACCAGGACTCAGATGGCGAGGAGCGTCCCTTGACCCCGAGTCGATCAGGAAACACTGGCGGAATATGCCACAAAGCTGCATCCTCATATTCTTACACCAAGGGATGAGACTAAAACAAGATTTTTATTTTTTTTTTTAAGTTTAATTGCAATTACATCTTGATTCCTGTTGATGGCAGCAGAGACTCACTCTTTTGTAAAGCCTGGTCCTCCTTTGGCAAATGCTCTGTTTTTGAATTCGGTCCAAACATTTAACAGGGGCACAGACTTTAAAAAATACAAGTTATTACTATACAAGTTTATAAGCTTATGGCAATGTAGTTTGGTAGATATACAGTAAGCTATACACTACCAGTCGAAAGTTTGGACACGCACTCTCATTCAATGTTTGTTTTCCCTTTATTTTTAGTACTTTCTACATTTCATAGACACACAGAAACCATCAAATATATTTAGTAAGATATATTCAACTATGTAGCAAAGAAAAAAAGGTAACAATATATATTTTTTTCATATTTTATATTCAAATCTTCAAAGTAGCCACCCTTTACTTTGTCGAAAAATATTTAGTAGTTAGTTGACTTTTTTTCTTTACTACATAATTCTACATATCTTGCTTCATGTATTTGATGTCTTCTGTATGTATCGAAGAAGTAGAAAGTAGTAAAAATACATTTTAAAAAAGCGTGAGAGATGGCATGTCCAAAAGTTTTGACTGGCAGAGTATATATTTACCTGAATGTCACTGGGTCCTAGGGCTTTGATGAATTTGTCCAGCTTCCCTCGCAGGTCACTTATGGCGGGCTGACCTCTGGTGGCGGCTGAGCCTTCATGTCCTTCTCGCAGACGCTTCTCCAACTTTGCAAATGCTTCCAGGAACACATAGATGGACATTGCCAAGCCGCTGGTGGGAATCTAATGTTAAAACAAAATTTAGTAGGTACTGGTAACTGAAAAAAAAGGCTTGAAGTATGTAAATATGTACTTTAGTTAGTAGTACTAGAGAGATCCCAGGCCATAGTGGAAGACAGTACATGGAGTGAGGCATCATGGGATACAAGCCCTCTTTAAGTGACACCTCTAAGAAAACTCTTTGGGGAGTGGACGGGTCAGGAGGAGGGACCCTCAAAGTCTGTAAGCTGTCCTCAGCCATCTAAAAAGAAAACAACAGATTAGATACTAGATTTCTTTGTGCTGTTAATGAAAAGAAATGTTCAGTACAGACACAAGCCGACCTGGATGTCTGGGTCCACAAACTCAAACACAGGAATGTCGTTTGCTTTCTTTAGCTTATCTGAAAAAACATAATTACAGGAACATCCAGTAGGTTCTGTGCAGCGCAGCATGCTAGCTAGCTCAATGTGTCTCAAAGTCGGAAAACATTAAATATACAACCTCAAATTCAAATTAATTAAAATAATGACTGCCCAATTATTGTTACATGTAGAATACTTCAGTTTGTGGCATTGTTTTAATATTTATTTTACCTTAAAATTAGCATTAGCATTAGCATTGTTGTTAGTTGCATCCACCCGCAGCTCCCTGTCCACTGATCTTTAAGTATTTATTCATTTTAGCGTGAATTTGCAAAAAACCTCAGAGACACAATTGGACAGAAGTGACGCTAACAAAGAGGCTGCCAAGCGCTGTTGTATTTTTAACATAAAATTGGCTCTGTGCACAACTAACAATAGATCACAAACTATTTATAGATAATGCCAAAGTTTTAAAAATGTATACGCTACAATCTACCGTCAAAACGCACTGAACTGAACGAGGCTAACTGAGCTAACTACTGCCACGTACTTGATCCAGTGGAACTATCAGAGTCTCCTTCAGTGGGCGAAGGCTCAGGGGTGTAAAAAACATCAGGCCCAGAACCAGATGTACTCTCCGCGTCCTTCAAAAAACAATAAAGTAAACAGTTACGGATTGCAAACAAACTTCTAAACAATGAGTAGTGGTATTGTGTATTTGTTAACCCTTACCTCTGGGCCAGCGTCCTCCAGGTCTGTGCTGCTTGGATACATGTTCTGTGCCATTATAATGAGCGTGAGTAGATCTGAGGTGACCAGTGAACTTGCGTTGCGACTTCAGCAGCAAAATACAAAACAGATACATTTTAAACCGAAAGAACTGTAAACAACGAAGCGCATTGAAAGCTGGCGAAGATGAAAGAAACTCCATACATTTTCAGTTAACCCCTGTTATTAAGAAATTGAATAAAATGCCAAGCCAGAGACGCTAAATTTCCGATGGATTATTGCATTGATACGATGTTACAGATGGGTTAAATCAAACATATTATCTTCTTCAGCTAACCACAAAGAATAAAAACCTACTTTAGGTGCTGGTCCTAAGGTTAGATTAAAATAAACAGCTGGATTCGACATCAGTACATGCGACTTGTGAGTGTTTTTTTTTTATTTTTTACACTTTTTATAAGGCTAATTCTCCATAATACTTAAATGTACCTTGAGTAGAAAGCCAGTAGTTTTGTGTGAACCAGTATAAAGGCGTGCATCACCTCCTCTCCCGCTCTCTCCGCACTGCTGTTCAACTGTTGGACTAAACGTCGCTCCAAAAACTCTATACATTGTTCACACAGCGTTGGGTGTATCAGTCTTTCAACCGCCTGGAGATGACACGAAATCAAAGAGACGTGAGGATATTAGTGGAAAATATTGTTATACTGTAAACATTTGACCTATAAGCTCCTTATTAGTGCCAACAATAACGGTTAGATGGCTGGGCATTAGTCTGGGTGAACATGTGCTGTTAAGTCAGTCCAGGTGCTTGTGTGCAGAGAAGGACTAAATGATCCTGCATGTTTCACCACATTTCCTGCTGCGGCTCATTAATGTGCTCACACTCATAAAATCTACGTTTTTAAAGCCTTGTTTTTACGGTCTGCACTTCTTTGTAATGTGGCCGCATTAAAAAATCTTATCCCAATCTTAAAAAAATGTTTGTAGATGTGTCGAGGATGGGTAGCAGGAGATGTACGAGTTGATCAATGTATTTACCTCGACTAAAAAGCTTTGGTCGTTCTCACGTAGGTGGCTGTACGTCTCCAGTAAACTCTGCAGTTGATTCCAAAGTCTTCCTCTCTGCTCTGTGTCTTGAGGTCGAAGTCTGAATACACACATTTGTAAAAAATAAAATAAAACAAACAACACGTCACTCAACATATTCCATTGACCCATTTGTTTTTTTTTTCCTTACTCTTTTCGTAGAAGTGTGCTCAGGGTGACCATCCCAAACAGCACCTCAATCATCTTCTTCATCACATAGATCTTCCTCCTGAGATCGTCCTCATCCTCGTCTCCGTCCCCATTCACAGCAATGTAGAGACACTCGTCAAACTGGAACATAAAGTCAGGAGTTACCCCCACTCATCCCGGGGTGGGCCTTGCGTGTATGCGTGGGTCACAGATCAGCGGGATAAAATTATAGATTATTCACTGTTCTATGGATATATGCATGTACGTGTATATATTTTGTGTGTGTGTGTATGTTTTTATGTATTTTTCTCCATTATTATCATCATCATGACCTCTACTGTTGCGTCTCCCCTTTTACTTTGACAACTACAAACTACAAACCTCTGCGTTGCATCTTATATTTCCCTCACTTTTCTATATCTTAATCACTTAATGTTCGTTTCTCACATGTAAATATGCACTCCATGTTGTAAATATTGATGTTTGCACAAAAACAAAACAAAAAAAAGTTGTGAACGTGCAACGGACCAAGTTGAGGATATAACTGTGACTGAAGTAGAGTGAGTGGAGTGTGGCAATACCAAAACCAGGAAATATCTAACATGATATTGGTCAACTCTTTGCTCATGACTTGCCACATTTTCATTGTTCAAAACACTATAACTTAATTTGCTAAAAACAAACGTGAAAGGGTCTGAAACTTTACAATTGACATCCAGGTAGTTCCACTTTAGTTTAGGCATCACATATTCATTTCTAAGTTGTAGTAATGGTATAATAAGTTGTTATTTACCTATTAATGTTTTATTCTTTATGATTGTATTTTCTTCTGGATAATGTGATTAATTCTCTTCTTAATCATAATTTTTTATCATCAAATGGATGCAGTGGTGGAGGGTAACAAAGTAAAAGTAATAAAATACTGTGCTTAAGTGAATTTTTAGGTATCTGTACTTTACTTAAGTACATTTTACAGTGGATTGGATACTTTTTACTTTTACTAGCAGTATCTCTACTTTCTACTCAACTACATTTTTTGAACTTGACTGAAAAATAAAAAGTACTTTTCATATGATTTCAGGGGTTATTTTTAACATGTTCGTGGTAACGTCCTGACTTAAGTTTTTGAGTTCAAGTTTTGGCTTTGAGCAAAACAAATAAAAAAATAAAAAAATAAACTTCATACAGAAAATTAAGAAATTGATTTGTATCGTTACTGTTCACCAAAATATGTCTCATTTTTAATCAAACTTTTTACTCTTAAAGTACATTTTTAAACAGGTACTTTAATGCTTTTACGTAAGTAGTTTTTCATGAGATACTTTTACTTTTACTTGACTAACTTTTTACCTCTGTATATGTACTTTTACTTAAGTAACAAAAGTGAGTACTTCATCCACCAATGCATGAAAGTTATTAGACATTATCTAAACTATTTGCATTAATAAGTGCTTTATAAACACTGCCCAACACCTGAATAACCATTAACTAACAGACTAAGTGTTATAAAAATGTAAAAATGCTATGAATGTTGTGAATATGAAGAGGTTGTACATTTGTATTATAAGACTGTGTTAAGGGACAATGCTTCAGGTTTAGTACTGACTGAAATGTGTAAGTCTGGACAAAGCTCAACTTGAATCCAGCTCAGGGTTCACGTGACAGACCGACACCATTACTGACCCCATGAAACGGACGACTGACCAATCTAAAGCTTTTTTTTTTTTTTATATTAACCTGGTGTAGGACATAGATGTGGTTATTCTCAGTGGTGAAAGAGGCGTAGCTGTCACCCAGTCGGTCCACCATAGTGATGCATGAGATAATGATGGGGGCAAACAGGGTGCTGATGCTGTCCTCGAAGGCTGGGAGCTGTACAGGGACAAAAAGCAGAGCAGAAGTTTGATAAGACGACTGACTGAATGCACAGGACCTGTCGTGGGGCTATTTATTTATTTATTTTTATCTTCTTAGGGAGATATGGTTGTCTTACCCCTTGGCCTTCTTCCTGAGACGCCCCATACTGCTGCTGGACATTCTGCTGAAACTCTGGGTCGGTCCAGTAGAACAGGACCTCCGCGCTCTCACTGGCAATCAATAGGCACTTCATGTGGACCCCTGATGCCGTCCTTCCTGCTACAGAAATAAGTACTGTGTTTACGTCCTAGAACAGGAGTTTCAAACACGCGGCCCGGGGACCAATTGCGGCCCGCAAGACAATATTTTGTGGCCCACAGGATAATAATATATGTGTAGAAGGTTCCACCAAATCATACTGTGTACTCCTGTCACAAAAGATTCAACAAATAACAATGTATATCCATAAAATCCACAAGAATTGGCATATTTCCTCGTGTATGTTGAAAACAGCGATGACTTTAACAAAGCTTTTTTTGTGGAATATCTGATGTGGGCCAGCTTCACCCAGACTCTGCCTCCTGCGGCCCCCAGCTAATCTGAGTTTGAGACCCCTGTCCTAGAATAAGCGTTATACTGGGACAAGAGACAAAGTTATAGTTTAAAGTTTTTGGATCAAACTAAAGCTAGCATTAACAACTGTGCACGAGTAGTCTTATGTTCATAATTGGTGACCTACTTTCTTCTAACTCACTGTGAAATCAGCTCATTCAAAGAAATCTTAATCTGTCTGACTACCCCAGGACCTCCAGCCATTAAAACAACACTGATAGAAGTTTACAGAAAACTTTACAGTCGCTCTATAAAAACCATCTGCGTGCATTTAGAAACAGACTGTATATATTTTTTTACCTTTGTTTCCATTAAGCCAGTCCAGTCCGTGCACTACACCTCGCGTTTTACACCACACCGCTGTTTACTTACTTCTCCTGCAAAAGAAACTTCCTCCACGCGCGCACAAACAGCTACACTACACCCCGGACAGCACTCACTTTCCCCGGACGAGACGAGCCCACCATCAGTGTCCACTTGAGCGCTTCTGGATGATTTAGAGCGGCTTCAACGCGGATGTCAACACGCGTCTTTCTCCCCGGATCTTTCCCTTTCGCCGCTTCGCTACAGGCGGAGTCATGTGACGTGGAGTGAGGTGTGCGCGTGCGGCTGTGACGGAGCTGCCGCGTGAAGCGAGGCAGAAGGAGGTCACGCGCTCGAGCCGAAAGTGGGCCGCATGACCGCGTGCGCAACGGCTCGGTATTTGAAATATGTGGATTGAGATTTAACATTAGAGAGGGTCGATTATTGGTCAAAGTTTAGAAAATGGCTTACAAACTGACTGGATATCGTCTAAAAAAAAACTAAAAAAAAAACTTGGGTATTTTTGTTATGTAAAATGAGGCCATATTCTCATCAAACCCTACTCTCACAAAAAAGAAAAGAAAAAAAAAAACCATAACCAAAAACACTTAAGTTTCTCTCTGTAGCATATGGTATGAATGATAAGAACTTTCCACCATTCAAAAGAACATTTATTTAGTTTTAAATGGTCAATTGCTATGACAGTCCCAGTCTTAATCGTGTATACAATCTGAGCCTAACTTTTATTGAAAGGAAAATTTTAGTTCTAATAAATCCAACTCTAAACTAGGTTTCAAATTGCCCTTGAAAATCCAGCATCATTGTATAATGTAGAATGAAATGCCGGCCAAACTCTATGGCCAGAGAATGTTTTGATGGTTGCAACAAATCCAAATATTCCCCAGATTGTATGGCTGGGCCCTGCACAGTGCAGCGAACCCGATAGTAACGTAAATATTTATGTTTTATTAACCTTGCTTCAGTCAAAATGTTCCAAAATGCAAAGAGTTTCAACTCAGGCCAGGGTCTAATCTAGTCCATCAGTTTTCAAGAGATCCTGCGTTCTTGAAAAAACTTATTTAAGCTGACTCCTGTATATACAAAGTAAACATGGAGAAATCCTCAATGTTTGCTAACAGGGTGAAGGGGCCTTGCATGTCTCAAAATGGATCTGGAGCATAAACAGTGCAGGGCAGGCCAGCCAAGCAGTTACCTCCACTAAGGAGGCACAGTCACGCAGGAGTGGCTAGACCTGGGCCCTGTTCCTAAATCACAACACAATTAGATTTAACCAAGGAAGTAACCCTCAGGACTTATTAAGATCAGGGCCTTAAAGGTCAACCTCGGTGCCATGATAAAACATTTTAACTATAGGCACTAAAAAGGTGAAACAAAAGATTAAACTGTTTCAAAAGTGGAATTAGAGACAATAACAATATTATTAATATTGGGATTTAACAACAACACAAGGAGCAGTAAGTGATCCAGTAGGCTGTGGTGTCGGCCAAAATGATTCTGATCTGATTCACCTTGTTGCATTTTGGTGAGTTTTACTTAAATTTGCTATACTATTCTATTTTTGTGTAACATCTTTCCAATGTTGATCCCGTTCTGGTCAGAGTCAACCACAGAAGGCTCAAATGTGGAGCTAAAGCTGGTGTTTGTAGCTTTTGAACTTCCTGGATTCATGTTTTTCATCAGCAGCTGCCCTAATGAGACAACCTTCACATTGCAACAACCCAGCCAAGTTTCTTTAAAATTCTGAGATAAGGCTGAATGAATTGGGATTTTTTGGGGTATTTTTTGTTTTTTCTGACAAACATTGTGATTGTGATGTTTTATTAGCAGGATTCTGTTGACAAAATTGAAAAAATAAAGATAAATAAGATATGAAGTGACAGAACTAATACAAGAATAACATGTTTGTACAGATCTAAACTACAGGGTTAGCTAAACAACAGCGTTAGCAGTTGCAAATCTAAACTACAGGCTTAGCTAAACTACATGGTTAGGTAGTTACATATCTAAACTACAGCGTTAGCTTAATTACTGGGTTAGAAGTTACAGATCTAAACTACAGGGTTAGCCGTTACCAATCTAAACTACAGGGTTAGCTAAACTACAAGATTAGCAGTTACAGATCTAAAGTACAGGGTTAGCCGTTACCAATCTAAACTACAGGGTTAGCAGTTACAGATCTAAAGTACAGGGTTACCCATTAGTGATCTAAAGTACAGGGTTAGCTAAACTACAAGATTAGCAGTTACAGATCTAAACTACAGGGTTAGCTAAACTACAGTGTTAGCAGTTACAGATCTAAAGTACAGGGTTAGCGGTTACAAATCTAAACTACAGAGTTAGCTAAAGTATAGGGTTAGCAGTTACAGATCTAAAGTACAGGGTTACCCATTAGCGATCTAAAGTACAGGGTTAGCTAAACTACAAGATTAGCAGTTACAGACCTAAACTACAGGATTAGCTAAACTACAGGGTAAACAGTTACAGAACTAAACTACAGGATTAGCCGTTTTTATGCAAAATGACAAATGATATTTTGTATTTTTCAGGAGAAAATGAGCTAAGTGTGTCCATACAAATTGTGATTTCGATTTGATTTTGATTAATCTTGCGGCCCTCGCTCATGGTAAAATACACCGAGTTGAATTAACATAAGAAATTTGAAAACGTGCTTTGCTAGCTGGCTAATGGCTAATCCATAAAGCTTGGCTAAAATATATGACACAGTGTGGTGTTCAAACTTTATTATCAATGTAAACTTTTGTACAAAAATAATATTATCAAACTTTACATACAAAATACTTTATAACGAAATATGAACAACATCTCCATATAAACACAGGAAACACAAAGGCAGTAAACCTATCTACTTTGGCAAATGAAAATTAAATACACTGTTACAACAAAAAGCAGAAAGTTCAAGTGGCCCCATAAGTTTTCTGTTGATAATAATAAATCTGGATGGACTTTGATCACATCTGCTCATTTAAAAAAGATATAAAGCATTACTATAATATACTTTTGAACAACCATTAAGCTTATAAACAGATCATATTAACCATATAAATAAGTGTATGTTAACAAAAATATAAGCAGTAAATCTTCTCAATATCTGTCTTTAACAAACACCTGTACAAAATCACTACAATATAACACATAGCAGCAAAGTATGATACTGGTACTATAATATCTAGTATTTTTGTTTTTCAGTTTTTAAATGAATTTAGATACAATCCTAATCTAGGTACATATTTTTTAACTGAATTAGTGAAATAATAATCATTTCTGCTATTAGTATTTTAATTAACTGAAGTGGGCTTGTAAATCTAATTACTGAAGGTGTGACTATAATATGGTATATAATGTATATAATTTACTATGTTATGCCATTGTTTTGTCAGCTTCTCTTAAGAATGCAAGGACATTACATACAAATATAGCTTCAATAGAAAACTTCTTTGATATGGCTAGTAAAAATAATATATATATATAAAAATTTTCAGTGGAACGTCACACTTTTACACACTTCAGTAGTTTTGTTGATACAGACATATGCACACAGACACACACACATGCATACACGCGCACACACGCACACACACATGCATGTATGCACACACACGCACACACACCCCCACATACACACACAAACCACATAGCATTTAGCAAACATGTATTTCCATGTATTTCCTTTTTTGAAAAAAAAAAAAAAAAAAAGTCAGAAGCTTGTGTAAGCGGCTTGGTCGTAGTTTTCCCTTTGTTAAATCTTCATCATAAAACAAACATTCTTGACCTACAGCTATAACTGAATCACATTTTACAAAATAAGCTAAGTCAGAGACAGAGTAAGAATTTCTCAAAACCTTCAGTGCAGCAGTTTGTAAAAAAAAAGCTTGGTTGTATCTTGTGAATGAGTATGACCAACAGGCCTGGAACAGCTGATGACATACTCAGAGTTTATGAGTGTCTGGATGAAGATGAAAAGCAGTAAATGTTATCTCCTGCAGGCGTACGCATTCATGTTTCGGATGACGTAAAAGCCGATGGTCATCGGCGGCATAGTTATAGTCCGTCCAGCCCTCAGAGTCTTTGGCTTCAGCTCAGGGAAAGTCTCATTGTCCTGCATCGCCAACTTCTCCCCGTTTAACTGAACATATCTGCCCCACAAGACCAGAAACACAAACATTATTATGGGTTAAAGAAAAAAAAAAAAAAAAACTTTTCTGGATTTTGTCACACCATAAAACCTAATGCATAACTTGTGCAGGAGGGGGAGCTATAGAGTTATAACATCCCATGCTCACATGTTCACTGCTTGATCTACTTTCATATGAAGATTGTTTGGGAGGAAGTTTATAGCTATAATACAGAATTATATAGATATATACAATATACAATATTTTAATTTGTTCAGATCAAAAACAAACATTAATGGTGAACATTTTTAATTTTGCATCTCACACTTTAAGTAT
Source organism: Periophthalmus magnuspinnatus (assembly GCF_009829125.3). Taxonomy (NCBI): domain Eukaryota; kingdom Metazoa; phylum Chordata; class Actinopteri; order Gobiiformes; family Gobiidae; genus Periophthalmus; species Periophthalmus magnuspinnatus. Next base: position 27,236,198 of record NC_047140.1, read on the forward strand.
TAATAGTTTTCTATCAGTTCATTTCACCTTTATTCCAGACTCATGCTCCATTTTTCAACAAAGGACAAAAGATCCTGCTAATATCAATATGAATCATTTTATTGAAACTAAACAATGTGAACAATGATATTAAACAGAATTGTTTAATGATATTTTTATGATTAAAAATGACATTACATAAGATCTGATTTGAACTATTTCTAACTTAGATTTCAGTCATGTAATATTACATGAATATTAAATGCTGATGAAACGGTAAAGTAAACAGATGTGTAGTAAGCAGTATTTTTGATTCATTGTAAAGTTCACAAATTAAAATTTGCCGAATGCTTCATGTGAAGATAAACGTAAAATGGTCTGATAGTTTACTGGGTAAGAAATTCTCAAAGTTCTAAACAAACAAGGAGCAGGACTCTAGACTGGCATTATAAAGTCCCTCACATTTATAGACATCTGGTGTTGCTACGTTCTCCATGCAGCGCTGCAGTAAAGGAAAGCAGTTAAGGCCTGAAAAAGGCCCATGGTTAGCTCACATGTGAGCATGTTAGCTCACACTCCTAATAAGTGCCTCCCAAACCTGTTGTCACACCTCAAACATCCTCGTCAGTTCACTGTTATGGAAGGATCAGCTGCAGCTCTATTAGCTCTGTGTGAGGACTGTGTAACTCTCACACACATGGGCCTCAGTCATTAGACTGTTAGTGCAGGATCTGGGGCTTAGCCCTGAGACAGAATAACAGACAGAGCTTAAAGAGCACAGAGAGGGGATGCTTTCATTTTAATGGATATTACACTCAAAATAACTCAAATATTATGGCTATAATTCATAATATAATGGACATGAAAACATTTGAAGTAAAATAACAAAAATAAAACAAACTCATGGGTCTGTCTAACCTTTTAACATGTGTCCTGAAACTTTCCTCTATTTATTATTTATTATGAAACTGGATATTTTCTTTGATCAGACTTGAACTCTCGTTTAAAGAATGCGATCCTGCTGTGATGTAAAGAGCTGTACTTACTTGGCCCTGAGCCCCTCTGTGCCATGGGGCTGGAGCAGGTACTGGTGCACTGTCTTGTTGCGTAGAGTTCCTGCTAGTTTAATTTTCTTCCGTGAGCGGTGCAGGTTGATGATGTAGATAGTTATGGATCCCCTGGCGTAGTTATGACTGGAAATTATGGACAGAAATGATAAGCATTATTACATTACGTATTTAAATTCTAAAGGAAAACCTAGGGCCAGAAACCAAATGTCTGCAGCTCACATCTGTTGTCGGGGGCTGCCGTATATTATGATGCCAAGTGGGATAAAATTCCTCATAATTAAAAATGACTACAAAGAGAAGAGTGCCTTTGATATTTTTATCACTTAACAAAAGGATCAAGCTCAGTAAAACGGGGAGATTTGTGGAGGCGGTCCCCGTACACCAACGGTCCGATTTGTCCTAACTATCAGATCGTAATTGTTAAGTCACTTTTAGTTATGAATTGTCGGGTACCTGTCATAATGGAAAATGTATAAACACTGTAACTCCTGTAAAACAAAAGTGACTCACATATGTACATAAAAATCCACTAAGAATATAAAAATATGTTCTATTATTAGGCCCGCATATTCAACATAACTACACTTTAATATTAGAAACACAAAATAGCAGTTGTTTTCCCTCCCCAGCTGTCTAAATTAAAAGCTGGGTCAGATGAAGGGTGTGAATGTGGCTGACAACGCTTCTTGAGTTACACTCCCTGAGAGCTGAGCACACTGACCGACCCGATACAGGGATCCCAGCTCAAAGTAAATAACTCCGTGCGGCAGATAAGACAAACACGATTAATCTAATAAAGTCCCAGATATGAGCACAAAGACAACACAGCTGCTCTGAATAACACATGTCCACTCTGCACACTTTGCACCAACACAACTTCTCATCTCCAAAGTCAAGTTGCCTGATGCTAAGATGTTAATCCTTGCTTTTATGGGCAGAGTGACTGAAGAATTTGCTAAAACATCCGGGATTTCTGATATTTAATAATTTTAAAAGGAGCAATATGGAAGTTGATGAGTTTCATCTTTAAGTTGAACCTTTGTTTTGAGAAACAAAACGTGTGGACGGAATCGTGCAGTAAAACATCACATGGTCAGATGGAGGAAGAGATAATGACCTTTCAAGACTTTTAAAAGATGAGTTTCCTACAGACGACCAAAACCAGAAATATAAACATATGTTGTTGCTGTTTGATGTTTGGGAATTGCTTGAGAGGGGAGAAAAATGTAATCCAAACCACTAAAAGGGGTAAAAGGGCAGAGAAAGTCAAATATCTGTAATCAGTAAAAGCTTTTCAAACAACGGACAGCCTGAGCATATTTATAGGATTATATAGAGCCCGCCAAACACACTACTTTCAAACCAATTACGCTGCAATGGAGCGTCCACTTATGACATAGCTCTGGAAACCACATCGAGGCAAGATACTGAAGGCAATTTAAAAGTACTTACAGTAGATACATAGTTATATAGTAAGATGAATGAGCTGTGGTTGAAGGTGACAGAGCGATTAGCACTCAAGCCTCATAGTAAGAACGTCCTGGGATTGATTTCATGACCGGACAAGTTTTTATTTATGGAGTTTACGTATTCTCCCTGTGTCTGCATATGTTTCACCCAACACCGCACCCATCAGGCACATCCAGACCCATATCTAATACAACTCGTCGGTATAACAGAACTAGTATCAGATCCTCAAGCCTGTGTTAAGCGTTTTCTCTCTACCTCTGAACCATCTACTTCGTCCTAAGAGATCTGTAATTGATTCCTGTCTGGGTAGAAGGTCGTAAGTCTAGCCCAGTGCTGACAGCCATGGGCCCAGGTTAAACGATAACCTTGAACAGGTCCATGATGGCACTCTTCATCTCCTCTCGGGACAGACCGCGTTATTGTCCTCCCCCCTCGCTCCCCTGTACCCCTCCAGCCAATCCAACAAGGCATAAAGGCCCAGAACACCTTTCAGCAGGCTGGCCCCACACACCTGATAAGTGATACCCGTTAAGTTTTATAGGCTCTGAGCTGTGAATGAGCGGGTGTCTGTGGTAAGCTTATTTATGGGAAGATTTAGTTCTTTCCAAGCAGACAGTCAAGCCTCAGGTGCTCACCAAAAGGACACAGGAAAAAAAAAAAAACGGAAAAACAAGGCCGTCTGTTTTCTATCTAAACTTTCAAGGACATTCACAAGCAGCGCTGCAAAGGTTAAGAGGATGTGTGCTTCATCAGGCTCACAGGGAGCTAGAATAAGATCAACATTTTGCGTGAAGAGCGGGACATACTTGGAGAAGCTGGTGCAGTGGGCGTAGATTCGGAGTTTGTCTCGGATGACCCTCCCCGGCTGAGGCTTCCGCTGTAAACCCGCCACTCGCACAGCTAACACCTTGGGACCGACCAGGCGCTTGAAGATCAGTGATACCCAGTAATCCTGCAAGAAGCACAAGCCTTATGAAGCTACAATTAAGCACGATTCCTGTAGACACACTTAAAAATGGCTGCCAACAGAAGTTACAAGACTAAGGATTATGTGTTATTTCCTCCTTGAGTCAAAATTCAATATGTGTAAGGGCTTAACATTGAGCTGTCAAATTGTCAGGTTAGATTTAACAAGGGCTGACCAATGGTAAAATTTAATATGATGTTTGCTATAAAATATGATGTTTTCTGGTGCAATGCTGCTTTTTGTTATCATTACTGAGTGGTCAGGCACACGGCGTCTCCCTCTACAGACTACACAGCCTCAACACCTCTCACCAAACCCAGAACAACATGTGTTCCTCAGGAAGTTCCCATGCAATCCTGCATATGGCAACATTTAAGGGCTTCTTTTTCCAAGCAGGCTTTAACTTAATTTGCTGCAAAGGCATCGAAGAAGCAGAGCACAGTATGGAACTGTAGTGTTGGCCACAGGCAGAGCCATGGATGGATGATATATGGCCAAAGCTGTAATCATTGATTATGACATATTTAATCAAACAAAACACAGGTACTGGCCTCCAGTCAGTTTGATGCTGTCCACACTTCTCCGTCTATAGTGCACCTACTGGTCTCTAAAGAGAAACGTTTTTAAAGCATTATATATATAAGAATTACATCACTTTGTCTATAGGCACAATTAAGGGCTTAGAAATAACGGTTTTGGCCTTTAGCGTTTCGAGTAAATGAGAGATTTAATTTTAGTGCCCTGGCATCTTCTAATTAAATTGGATTTATTTTCACGTTTCAATTAAATTAGGCCATTATCATATCCTGGAAAACAGCACCATAAACTTACAGAATGACAATTTGTTTTCATTAAAATTTACAAGGAAACAAGGTCCGTATGTTAAATTAGATTATAGGAAAATGATCACATCTGTAGTTTGTAACCATTACAGGCTATTAGACGCACAAGTGTTTTTACAAATGCAAAAGAGCACTTTGGCAACAAACTAAACCATAAGTGAATCTCGATAATTCCACATTAAAATAGAGGGAGGGATATGAACACGTAAAGACTGGGTAATTCAAAGGCCTGGATTAGACATCTCCAAACGGAGCAGTGGTCCTGGGAAGGGGCCAGGTCATAAATCCTGCTCACAGAGGACAGGTTGGCCCTGCAGTGAATTCTCTCAGCAGGTAGGCTCCTGCAGCCCTCAGACATCCAGCCATGTTAAAAGCATTGTGATCCTGGCGGGGGACTGTCATTCCCAGAAAAAATACAGAGACAGGGGAAAAATGAAGCAATGTCAATTGTTAATAGGTTTGAGGTACAAAGAAGGAAGCAGAGGAATGCTTTATGAATATTCTTATTGAATTACGATCAGCAAAGCGGCGTGCCCCGTAGACCGGCACGTTTCCTGATTTGGTATAAGAGCAACATCTTCAGCCTTCAGTTTATTCAAAACTTTTATGAGCTTAATAAATCTTGTTTATGAAGCAGGGCTGTGTTTTATTTCTCCTTCACACTTCTAAAGTCCCAAAGACATGAGCCTCATGTAACGGTTCATATTCCCTGAATTACATATTTTCTGTTCAAAGTTGATTTTAAATTGTTTTGACTTGTGGCCTATTGTAGTATTTTATTTTTTTGATCACTTTTCATGAACACATTGATCTACTTGCGTCTCATGTTGCACTCTGTCACCAGGCAACTGTCCTGCACAGAGGTGTGGGGCTCTCACAGTGTCCTGGGACAGCTCCTGACAAAGGGCTAAGGTTACATAGCATGTCGCCCCCACGTCTAACCACTCAGCACTACTAAATGCCTTTCATCTTACCTAATAGCTCCCACGGGAAAGAGTTAGAGGTGCCATCATGGTACCAGGACTAAACCTGGTACTGGACGGTCCAGAGAAGAACATGAAGGTTTGGGAGGGTTTTGTACAAACTCCATTTAAGTTCATTCACACAACATAAAACAAATACGTTCTAACTGTTGGTGGGTTTGGATATTGTGGTAACAGAACTTTGCAGTGCAGTCATAAAATATATATGTATTATGTTGAACTCACAGGTAAAGGATTGAAATTCTGATCCACCAGATGTGTGTATCCATAATCAAAGAAAGAGTGACGCAGGACGACGTCAATCCCCTGAACAGCAGCCACACCGAGAGTGTTAATCCATCTGTGAAACATACAACAAACTGTCTATTAACCACCTATTAAAATCAGTGGTGGAAGGTAATGAAGTAGACGTAGTAAACTGCTGTACTTAAGAAGAATTTTTAGGTATCTGTACTTTACTTAAGTACATTTTACAGTGGATATTTTTTACTTTTCACTACATTTGAGAGCAGTTGCTGTACTTTCTACTCCACTACATTTTTTAACTGTATGGAGAAATAAAAAGTACTTTTCATATGAATTGAGTGGCTATTTTTCCCATCTCCGTGGCAACATCCTGACAAAAATTTTCAAGTTCAAGCTTTGCCTTTGAGCGAACAAAAATAAACACGCAAAATTCATAAGAAGCATTAAGAAATTGATTTGTCTTGTTACTGTTGACCAAAACATGTCTCTTTTTTAAATCAATATCACTACACCTAACACTAAAAGAAATGAATAACACTTGTGTGAAATACTATTACTTTTTGCTCTTAAAGTACATTTTTAAACAGGCATGTGATACTTTAGCTCACTTTTTACCTCTGTTTCTGTACTTTTACCTCATCCTCCACTGTTAAACATACATTCAACTACCTACTAATCATCTATTAACCCTGCATGAACAAAGCACAGTGTAGCTGATAAAGAACAGTTTTGTGAAAGTGAAAGTACTTACAGAAACCCCGCTGCATATGTTTGAGAAAGGTTATTGATGCCTCCCGTCCAGGCAGGGCCCAGTCCACCCAGCCACACCTTTTTACCTGTGGTGTGTGTCGCCACCACCTGCAGCATGAGCAAACTTCAGTCATTATTAGTCCATGTATTAAACATATAAACAAGATGTGAAGGGAAAAACAGACAGATAAACTTTGGGTGAATATAGCAGAGTCAGGACTAAACATGGGGAATCAGAGTTTGAGTTTTATGCAGCAAAAACCTGGAACATTCTCCCTGAAGATGTGAGACAGGCTCCAAAACGGTTCTGTTTAGCTGTGCATATGACTGAAATCTTTTTATTCTGCACTCTTCTCTTTTAACGTTAATTTTATGATGATTATTTATGTTTCAATTTGCTGTATTGTGATTTTAAAGTCGTTCTTATCCCGTAAAGCACTTTAAATTACTTTGTGTATGTCTTGCTATACAAATAAACGTGCCTCGTCTATGATTTTAACTGAATAGACTGGGTTTTGTTCCAGAGAATGGTTGTCCCTGCAGCACTTTTGGCACTGGTCTGGCATTGAAAAGCAGCCACCATGCCACAGAGGACAATATTAAAAATACATCCTCCTTGCCCTGCGGACTCACACACACATGTGGCAGTATCATCCAAGATCTCATAACTTGGCAAACACAGCGCCGATGCAAATGTAGAGCTGGGTTAAATTATGTCCTCTTCAACACAGTTAGACTGACCTTACTTCTCAGGTCTGTTTAAATCATGTTTTATTTACACGTAACACAAATGTCCAGTTCACTATTGAAACGACTTACCTTTATGACTTTATTGATCTGATCTGTGAGTGTGTCCATCAGTCTGGTTTTTAAGAAGTCCTCCACTTTTTTCACCCTGCCATCCATGAAATAACTGAAAGAAAAATGCACGTTACACAATCGTATTATTTTGCAGAGAGTAAATGCACCTCTTTCAGCTTCTTTTAACTTGTAAGACTGTACATTTCCCTGTTCTATTCACAGTTAATAATTAATGTTACATCCTAGAGATTAGTGAATTCATGGTGTTTGTCATTTGCATACGTTTGGTTACCGGGTTCTTTATATGTTCTGGAGATAACCTCTGGTAAGTCTGTTGTTTCCATAGGTCCAGAACACACCTTTGGTCACTTAATCAATGAATCAATTTATCGACCAAAAGTTTTATTAGTTGACAGCTCAGCAGAAAGGAGGAGGCATAGATGGGGCGAAAGACTTAGTTGTAGAGCGTTTGTCCACTGATCTGAAGGTTGGCAGTTTGAATCCCGCTCTTGACATAAACGATGAAGGTGGAAAGCTGCTATATAAAAATGTGACCAATAGAGAGGTGGAATTTTAGGAGAAACTGGCCTTTTTATTCATTTTTCTCCATATAAACACATAGTTTGTTAGTACTTTTCTGTATGAATAGTTATAAATTGCGTAAACTTCCATGTTTGGGTCAGATACAAGGTCAGATTATAGAGATACAATAGTAGCGTCATGCCAAAACTCCATTTTAGTTGCGTAATTGCTGCATGGGATCATGTCTAATTGACCAAGAATAGTGGACTACAGCACATATGTCAAACTCAAGGCCCGTGAGCCAAATGTGGCCCGCCATGTCATTTTATGTGGCCCGTGACAAGGTAAATTAAAAGATATGACTGTCTTAAAATACCTGTTTTTCAGGAGATACAGTTACACAGCCATTTTTTCATATCTATGCAAATTTATATGCAATATTTGTAACTTGAATAAGTAATAAATCCAGAAATTGTTAATTAACAAGATAAAAAAATAGTTTTACTTTACACTTGGTTACATTTAGTTACATTTATACTGACAGATGCAAAAACAGTGCTGTAAGAAGTCTTTATTTCTTTATTTATATAGTCAATGACGTGATACTGAGGGCACACAGCCTGGCATCTGTGCTGCTGTTTACATCACTCGAATACTGCGCATCACATTTATTTGTTTATTTGAAAGAGACAGTTAAACATTGCCGTCAAACCCTGTGGCTTAAGGCTTAAGGTTTTTCATGGTGTCCTGCTCAGAATTTCTTTCAGGTGTAAATGTATTTGATAAAGTACAAGCACATGAAATCAAGTGTTTTATATCATTTTTTATGACTGTCTTGTTCCCAGATGCGCACCAACAGAACTTTGTGTGAGTCTGACGTTAACAGATAAAAGGTGTAGACGCCGGTGGGGATGACGTTATGAAGTCGATGGTAATTCTGAGATGGGAAATGTTTTTTTTAATTGTTTTTGTTTTTAAGTCAAATTGAGCGTTCTTCTATTGATTAGAGATATATTGGCTGGGCGATATATCCGGTCAATATTTGGACTGTTTACTGCATCGACTATCAGCTTAAACCTCCAGCATAGGCCGATATTTTGCTTTGGTCAATCTGTTGCCTAGAAAATACAAACAAAGCTTTATATTAACACTTTAATACAAAGAGACAGCTGTGTAAAACATGACCACACAGCTCTCTTGTAGGTTTGTGGTTAAAAAAAGGGCTGGGAGGAGTTTAAAGTAGTAAATTTAAATGACATAATTTGGGGAAAATAATCAAAATCGGCTCAACATGTCGGCCCGGAAAAGTTCATGGGCCATCGGTTGCTCTGGATTCTAAACAATCACTAAAAATCGGTCAAAAAAACCCATATTGATTGATCTCTACTACTGATATTTGTTTACTAAAGCTGTAGTGAAAAACATTCCACCTGTAAACAACTGACAAAACATTAAGAATTAGCAAAGAAAGGTGTCACGCTGTTACATATGGAGGTAATATATGGTACCCTGAGCATAATGCAAACTCTGTGATTCTTAGTTCAGGGCAATTCTTCCATTGGCAAATAAAACACTTAAGTAACCTATTTAACAGTGAAGACACATGCACTTTTGCACCGTGTATGCGCTCATATTGCTGAGGTTGAAAGTGAAAACATTTACAAGCACAAGTGATGAAAGTAAAGCTTTCATCACGACTTAATGTAGAATTAATACGATTATTTGGCAAAACAAGTGTTTTCACATTGGTTCACTGAGCAGTTCACACCACTAACAGCCAACAGCTTCAGCAATTAGGCTTCACAAGTTTGTGTCTCGAGGCGTCTCCAGCACCAAAGAGCTGTGCAGCGGCAAATTTGTCTCATTTAGTGTTTTGCCTCATATTTCCACTGATTCATCTGGAAATCATTAACCTTAACACCAATAAGCTGTCCATCTTAATTGAAGCTATAGGAAGCATCTGCACTGGGTTTAATCTGCAACTATTTAAACACATTGTGCATCGATTTCTTTGTGGATTTTACTCTCAGTGTTAACCGGGACCAATCAAAACAAACAGACTTTTACTTTTATTAATATTGTCCAGTTGACAGATTTAGCTTTGGCGTTTACTTTTTATTAATAACCTACACAAGAGAGACAAATATTTACAAGTTGAAAGGAGAATGAGCAATGTCACGCAGAATACCAAACATACTGCAATTTTAGAGCTCAAAAAATACTAAAATCCAAAAATCTTTACAAATCTCCTATATTTAACTTTCGACTCATGCGGTTTCGACCTGCATTTGTTGTGATTTTTATATCCTAGAAGGTGAGCAACAATCCTCTTTTGTTTGTACAGATGTGCAGCTTTTGCAGTAGCGAGAGCGTTCTGGCCCATAAAAACAAGTATTCGTGACTAGTGTGACTGTGAATCTCAAATGAAGCCTTCTCACTTACCTCAAAGGAAAGGACTAACCAGAGCAGTACAAGTGTTAATGAGTGGTCCCTGTTTTTATTAGTTTGGCTTCTTTGTAGAGGTCGCCGTTACTGTCACGCAGCCTGGTAAGACTGGAATCTGGAGCACTAATGTAAAACTGCCTAATTGACAAGGAAAATGAGCCGGCGCATATGGTTTGGTTTTAACAGTGTGGGTGGTGTTTTGCTAAGCCTTACTGACAAGCCTTCCTCCTTCCGTTTCTTCTAATTTCTCCTAATTAGACCTGACCTTCACCTTAATGGCCAATCAGTCACTCTCCTCCCAGACTTGGGCTTGGCCTTAACTGGGAGTGACTGAAATGGCATTTTTATGTGTCTGCACAGATAAAGGGTTTGTGTGCATTCCTATAATATGAGTGTCGGACACATGGCGAGTGTTTCGACACCGTTTCAGCTGCTGCTCGGTTTGGGCTATTAACACATCTGCCAAAGCATAAGTGCCCGGTAACAATCGCTATGCCAACCTGCAGAAAATAAATAATAGAATAAAAAGGGTAAAATACCTACTGTTGCCACGTAACCGCATCTACGACAGCGCCCGCATTTTTCACAAACCTAGGAATACAAAACAGGTGTCAAAATTTTCATAATAACCCTTACACACACATTACATTCTACAAAAAGAACTGGTGAAGGTTTTGTAACTTCTGGCTTCTTGGGAAAGTACACTGGGTTGCATAAAGCTATCAGACACAAAGAAGAACCAGGGATTGCAAAATGCACTTTTAATTGTCTCCAAGTCTCTAAGCTCCGACCGCAGTGTTTAAAGTTTGCTTTTAATTATTTAAACAGCAACTACAAAGCAGCTCCCGTAAATGCCTGTAAAAATGTGGGAACACAGTATACCTTTTAATGGACTCATTGTGTACACGACAAACTAGAACCATCGACGGTGCCGCTGAGCTGTTGCATCTGTATATCTTCTCTTCTCCATGTTCCACCTGCCTCTCTATCGCTCCATCTCTCCATATTTGGCTTCAGCACAGTGCCACTCATGCCCTAATCTGTGACTCTAAACTTCAGGACACCACTTTCACCGCAGTGGCTTGTTTAGTCTGTTTAAGGCTCATATTTGGACTCACGAGTGGCTCCGTTTCCCATCCATCTTATTTCCTGAGAGCAGCGGAGTAGTTGTGGCTCGTAACCATGTCAAACACAACCAAATCACGCAGGCTTTAAAAGTGACACTGCGACCTACCGCTTGTCTTCAACATCAGACACTCATCCGTATAAACTGTTGTACACTTGCACCTTTATTTATGAGCGCATTTCGAGTACTTATAGGGATGTGGTGGAGAGCGGGGTTTAATGGTTCCATTGATGTGAGCAGCTCAGGTTCACAGAGCAGGAAGAACTCATCACAGTGCGGTTTAGGAAGAGTTTCCACCACAAACTGTGTCATCTGAGCTGTACACAATAACACGTTTTCAAGTACGATATTCTGCTGAAGAAAATATAGACGATAAACGATGAAACTCATTTATGTCACTGATACACAAACCTCTAAAAATGCATTATGTAACTACGCCACTTGCTTACATCCACGGACATGTTATTGCTGTGCCTGAATTTTCCGCAGTACAGGATTAAACTCATCTGTCTCCATGGAGATAAGCGAAAAACAGGTCAGATCTGCAGAGAGGTGACCCTGCTCACAGTAAGAACACATGTTTTTCAAAGTATTTCTGAGCAATGAAAACACTTTTAATTGAACAAATGCAAAATATTTAAATTTAATGACATATTTGGGAACATTCTAGATGATAAACGATAATATTGACTCATTTATGCCACAGATATATATTAAAAAAAAAAAAACTTTAAAGGTGCATTATGTAACTACGCCACTTGCTTATATCCATGGACATGTTATTGCTTTGCCTGAAATGTTCTGCAGTACAAGATTAAACTCATCTATCGCCATGGAGACAAGCAAAAAACACCACCAGGCCAAGTTACAGGTCAGATCTGCAGAGAGGTGACCCAGCTCACATTAGAACACATGTTTTTCAAAGTATTTCTGAGCAATGAAAACACTTTTAATTGAACAAATGCAAAATATTTAACTTTAATGCCATATTGGGGAACTTTCTAGATGATAAGCGATAATACTGAAACTAATTTATGCCACAGATATATTAAAAAAAAAACTTTAAAGATGCATTATGTAACTACGCCACTTGCTTGTATCCATGAACATGTTATTACTTTGCCTGAAATGTTCCACAGTACAGGATTAAACTCATCTATCTCCATGGAAACAAGTAAATGACACCACCAGACCAAGTTACAGGTCAGATCTGCAGAGAGGCGACCCTGCTCACATAAGAACACATGTTTTTCAAGGTATTTATGAGCTATGAAAACACCTGTAATTGAACAAATACAAAATATTTAACTTTAATGCCATATTGGGGAACATTCTAGACAATAAACAATAATATTGAAACTAATTTATGCCACAGATAGGAAACATTTAAAGATCCATTATATAACTTTCTAGACGAGAGTACGCCACTTGCCTGTATCCATGGATATGTTATTGCTTTGCCTGAAATGTTCCACAGTACAGGATTAAACTTATCTATCTCCATGGAGACAAGCAAATGACACCACCAGGCCAAGTTACAGGTCAGATCTGCATGTTTTTAAGCTATTTCTGAGTAATGAAAACAGCTGTAATTGAATAAATGCAGAACAGTTAACTTTAATGCCATATTGGGGAATATTCTAGGCAGAGGAGTGTGATGTCCATGACAACAAGAACATGCCAACAAGCGTACCCTCCCTCAAAAAGTTGCATAGTGCACCTTTAAGTAGAATTATCCTGCAAAAAAACTATTATAAATTTGTATTATGGTTAAAAACACAACAAAAAACACATAAGGCTCAAATACTTAGTTAGTATCTATAATAAGTCAAAGAAGTTATTTATTCAACCCTCTACAACTCAAATCGCATCGTAGTGTAAAAGAAAATAACAAAAAGACCACACTAGTACAAAGAGAAAGTACCACTATAAATACTGACCCTCAAAAATAACTGCTCCATCGAACATAAATCGAACAATAAGTCGATGTAGTAATTACAGTGACAGGCCTAATCTGAGGCAACTTTAGGCCAACTGGCTCATCTAAAATGTATTTGAATTTCAAATTATTTCTTTCAAATTGTTTCAACACCAAAAAATGCCCCAAGAAAAAGTCTGGTGAAACTTTGTAGGTCAAGGCCAAATCCCTCCTGATGCTGAAAAACACTGTTAAAACTTCAAACCTCCTTTTACAGAGCTGGTTTTATGTTTATGACTTTGAGTATTTGAGGACTCTCTACCCAAAAATACTACTTGTAATCGCACAATACATGATCTACATCTTAACAAAGACACCATTTGAATTAATTAAAAACAACTTAAATGACAAAATCGATGTTATAACACTGTAAATTGCTGCGTACACATTTTTTGTTCATGTTGAGCATCGAATTAATGCTTAAGTGCAACATATTTGAAGCTGTTACGAAGCTCAAATACGTCACCTAGCGCAGAGTATGCACGACAAACTTAAACAGCTTTTACAGACTTGTTTTTAGATGTTAGATTATTTAGGTTATGTGATTATGTACGCGATCTGCAAAGAGAAGGGAGTGTGAAGTTGTGTTAGACCGAGCTGTGGAGCGAGCAGGTGGGACATTGTGCCTCCACGTTATCCATCAGGTGACACTTTATTTAGCCTGACGCGATATAGCTGGAGCTTAGGCTGAGTGTCGAAGTCCGTAAACAACGAATCCATTAGGAGTGTGTGCATATACTATACAGTACCGCTTAAAGTCCCACGCTACCTCAGCATACTTTCCAATACCTTCCCTTTTTTTCCAGCAGGGAAGCCCAACAAGGCGCGGAACACTGTCTAATTAGAGCTATAGCCGCGGACTCACCCATCCAACATAAGGAGAGCGTTCTTGCGCGGTCTTCCCACGTTGGGGCCGTATAGATGCGCTTTGTTGTAGTATCGCACAGACTGGAGGAGGGTCCTGAGCTTGGCGTAGTCCTGTGCCCACTGGGTGCTGTTGACCGCACGCCCCACCATGCTGCGATAGGCATTTGGCTCTAGAAAAAGAACAACACAATGAATAGATGCAAGGGCTGATAAACGTTGAGTAATATGGCTGTACTCTGCTCAGAGAAAGTCCGACGGGCGGCAGAATAAGGTATAATTGAGCAATTGTCAGTAATGCAGACAGATGGAGTCAATGTCGGGGGAATGGAGCGAGCGTGCAGGGTGGCCTTGTAACGCTGTCCAAAGCAAAACTCACAAGGGGGATATAGGTTTTCACTTAAGCAGATATCCACTGGATTTTCACTACTTCTTATGTACACACCTCACATATTCTGCCAACAAAGTATTAGTACCAGAAAATGTCCAGTTTTATGATTTATGAGTGTCCCCGTGTACTACATTTTAGGATCAATGTCAAGAAACACTACATTTGTGTTATTTTAATGTTCAAGAGCCTCGTTCACACACACAAAACAGACTGATGGATTTTCAAGGTGATAATTAACGTTACAATAGGCTACTGCTACTTCACATTCAGATTTACAGTGTTCTGTTTGTTTCATGAGCACATGTGTAGTTAGCATAAAGGGCAGCTGAAATAAAAACACTAAACGCTGGTTGGCTGCGTGCAGACACAGCTCAGGACACATGTGGTTAGGATGACATGACGACAAGCAGCTCCTTTCATCTCAGGACGGGCCTCGTCTTAAGCTGCTACGGCTTCAGTCTAATGACTGAATGATTTGGTTTATCACGATATTTAGTGAATGTTAAAGTACATTACATAACTCACTGGATGATGATACGTTACACAAACCATTATTTGAATAGTTTAATGTCGATAAATTAAAAGTTTTCTATGTCATTTTTCTACTGAAGGATCTACCACCAGCTTGTCTCCAAGAAGATGTTATTGCTTTGCCTAGAATGTTCCAAAGTATGGCATTAAGTGTTTCTATGTCCATGGAGGGATTCAGGTACCACCACCAAACAAAATTACAGGTCAGATCTGTGGACAGGCAACCCCATTCACAAAAAGAATGCAGAGTATTTTTGGCCAAAAAATCCCACTGAATATATTGATAAATGCAAGATAAGTTTAATGCCATATTGTGGAAAATTGTAGGCAAAGCACTAACATTCTTCAGGACACAGGTGCTTCAGTTCTGGCTCAGGATTGTCTGAATACGTATAGTTAAGCACAGCCTTTAAGAGCCTGTTATATTAAAAACAGGGCTTGGCGTCTGTACTCACCGTTGCCCAGCTCCCAGGAGATGTTGTACTTCTTTCCAGCTCCGTACTTCAGGAGGCTCAGTGTGGACGACGTGTTCCACGAGTTGTCTGGGTTTCGGTGCAGTGCGTTCAGCCCCAGGACCAGGTGCAAACCGGCGCAGTCAGCGAAGTTGTACAGTTTGTCTAAAGACCTGGCTGGGAGAAACCCACAAAGCAGTTGTAACTGTAACTTTTCAAATATATTGTTATTATTTCTACAGCAGAGCATATAGAAAAAATCTGAACACTTTGAATATACTCTGTACTCTAAGTTCTCTGTATGCAGCACTGAGCTCCATGGACTGAGCTGGACAAACAACAACACAATGTTATTCTTGAGCAACATTCAGACTTTTCAGACAGAACTCAGACTGATTTTCCCATCATGCACCCCTGTGGAGAGGACTGAAGCTGACCATGCACTTCGTTTACATCTGCAGTCTTCATCAAAGCTCAGGCCTCTTCATCATCCTGTTAAGGCTGAGTGGCCAAAGATGAGAGTCCAGCTTTAATGTTGGCACATGTGAGTGTGCCAGACGTGTTTGTTTAAAGTTAAATGTGTGACTGCAGGCTGCTCCTGGTGCCTCTGGCTCTTGTTTTGAAATTTAAGCTCCTCAGAGTCATTGTGTTAATATAAATATTACCATGACCTTTGACCTGGACTTCCTTGAGCCAACGGAAAACAGATGAACAAGATAGTGCCAACTTAAGTGTGATATACTTTAAGTTCACGTCGTATCACTTTTGACAGTTAAGTAAAGGTTGATATAAGATTCATGATGTGACCAACCCATTGGAAATGCAGTTGTGCCAGTGCACGGTTTGAGTCGTATTGCACCAGGTCATCAGTGTTTAATAAATGGATGTGTTAAGAACAAATGTATGTCAATAAATCAGATAATGGAGTGAACGTCTAAGGTCAAATGTGTTTTCACTCTGCATTTAAGCTTTTATTCTTCCTGGAACATTTGTTTTGTATAAGGCACAGAGAAACTAAAGAGAACACAAAGACGGTGTGTTGCATCTGGCCCCTGGTGTCCATTTAGCTTTTATAGGACAAAACTTTAAATAGTTTAGTGTGCTGTACTCCTTTTAAATCTGACTATAATCAAGAATTATGCAATAAATAAAATCACTATTATCATAACAGTGTCAGTGTGTAATAAGTGGTGTGTGTGCAGAGCCGGAAGGAAAGTGACTCCAGAGCAGCTCCTGCTGAGGCTCTGTCATAACCAGCCTACGCTCACATCAGGCTGCTGCCCATTAAATCAAATGGATTCTGGATTTAACCAGAACAACCAACAGTTTCACAGTTGTGCCCAACAAACAGCCCTGACCAAGAAATGTTCATTAAACAGTGAATCTATGAAGACTACATGAGATTATATTGCTGTTAATTGATAAAATGAAATCATCCATTTAAATACAATGTAAGATTTCTGCGTCATGGTCTCGGACAGGGTTTTGTTTGTAGAGGGTCTGAAAGTCCCACAGTGGCACAGAGAGACTTTGGTGAGTGTGTTATGTGCAGGTCCAGATGAGTAGTGATAGTAGAGTTGAACGATATGGCAAAACTGGGTAGAAATAAACTGTATTTTGGAGATTATACTGCTGTTTATATGACAGGGGTGATATAGGTGATATTTCCATGTCTATGTTCTTGGATTTTGTACAATTTTATCACATTTTATCACAAACAAAAATAAAATACTAAAAAATAAACTGTATATTTCATTGTAGCTTCTTCAATGCTCTTAATAAAAAATACTATATACTGCTTTAATTTAGATTTCTTTAGTGTGAACGAGTGCAGCGGAGCCAATATGGTCAAAATAATCTTCCAGACAATCCCCACCTGCAGTCGATACTGAACATCCTCTCTGTGCCATACAAAGATGAAGCCGTGGGGACAGTTGGTGACCAGACCGAACTTCTGTATTAGAAAATACACGACTCTGGGATCTAACCACTTCCATTATTCAAACAATGTACTTTCAACATATTGTTCCTGACATTCCACACTGCACTGAACCCAACCCAATGTGACCTCAGCCCAAAGCCCAAAGCTGATCTGAAACTCCAGTGTGTATTAACCATGTACCAAACAGTATGAAAATCTGTACCTAGCCTTGAATAAAAGTCACTTTTAAAGTGAATGCAGTTTTCATTTTCACAACATTCTGTAGCATAAAACAGCTTGGAGCTAAACTGCTTTCATCTAACCGACTGTTGAGTTGAAAACATCAGAACTATCCCCAAAGATTACAAATGTGTGTATTGTGTAACCCTGCACACTTGTGTGTAACGGAAAGAGCGGGGTCTGGACACTGTCAGCCTGTCTATCTGATAGAAAAGCCAGTTGTGTGAAGCAGAGAAGTCGGCAGCATCAGTCAGCGTTATGCCTCATTTCTACAGCTCTGCATATTGACTCAAACACAGACAGGTCCACGTACACTGGGCTCATGCAAACAGTGAACCACCCACAAAACCCAGAGCACTCCTCCGGAATGCACAGCCAATACATGTAAACACTTTGAAACGGACAAACGCATATTAATACAGGTGGGAGAAGCCTTTTTAGTCACTGCCGCCTTAAAGGGCCGGTACCCGGTTTCTTTCCATGTATTTGAGCAAAATGTAGATATATGGTATTAGCAGCTCTTGAGGTCAAAATAAGTCCAGTGCGTTCTGTCTGCATCTAATTATAAAGTGTTTTATTGTCAGAGAATCAGGAAGTGTGGTGGTTAGCATGCTAGTTATTGTTAGCATTACTATCACGACGAAGGCAGCAGCGTCGACTCCGCTATGGCCTCTGAAAGTTGTAAAAAACTCATTAAGGTGAATAATTAGGACGCTAGGAATGACTGCATAAGTTGGGAATAACTTTGATTTAACGTTTGCATTTTTAAGAATCAGTCAAAAGCGCCTTTAAAGTGAATATGGGAATTCTGACTACTAATTTCTCAGCGCTCTCATTATCTTCAGTTTAAGATAAAAATCAGATTCCCCTCGTCTTACAATTTTAGTAAAGTTTACAAACTACTTCCTGGTTGGCCACAGGCAGCACATGCTTCTATAATCGTTATATATCAATCATACAAAAGGGCAAAAGTTCACCTAATTGACACAATAGTTATCATTTGACAAATTAAATTACGTCACAGGAACGCTGACAGATCAAAGCGAATCTAGAAGTACAGAGAGAAAAAGAGAAAGAGAGAGCAGAGAGAGGGAGAGAGGACCTGTACAAAGCAGATAGTTCCTGTAAAGGTCAGTGTTTGAGCTGTCCACCAGGCTCCATTTATCTATGAACACACACACACTATGTTCAACCATTCCTATAGCACAAACTGCAGCCACAGCACTGTTCATACATCTGCTGAAACAAGGTCACCCACAGAACTACCTTTACTAATTCACATTTTTAAAGGAAACAAATGTGTAAAAGAGCTCTGAACGCGATGGCCCGTTGTAGTTATAGATCGAGCGGTGTACTGTTACAACCTCAGCATTGAACACTCTTAAATACATGAAGTATCTGCCATACATCCCATGCTAACTTGACACTGCCAGTTAGCGCTGGAAGGAAGGAGAAATGTGGTTTTAATATTGTACAACTCTGAGCTTCACCGCCAGCGTGTTGCATAGACCATAACAACGCCTTGTTTACACATACAAATCTTAACATGGCCTCTTCTTTCACACACAAACCATTCAGGTCAACACACTTTGTAGTTTTGCAGAACGCGAGATATTGTTGATCACCTGTTTCCAATTGTCTTTGATATGAAGGACAGTACGTGTGTGTTTGGGTGTGAAAAGCGAGAAGTACAGATTATCTCACTCGGTAAATGTGAAGTGACTGTGTGGCCCTTCCTCTTCCTCTGCAGAGCCTCATGACAGAAGGGCCGAGTGAGTAAGATGAGTGGTATGTTAACACACGCTGCTCCCATGTACAGTACGTCCACACGGCTGCACTGTGGTACATCCAGGGCACGGGCTCGCTCTGGGGCTGTGGGATGTGTCACTGCGTGTGGGGGGGGGGGTTTAACATCTGTCTGGCAATACTTTCTGTCTATCACTCGCTAATGGGAAAAGTGTGCTCTTTAAATACTAATGACCTTGATGTGAAACAAGGTGTGTTTCCTCAGAGATAAGTCTTTTTATTTTGCTGTTTGTTGCTACAGCTACGATACCTACAAACACATTTATGGAATCAAAACGTAAGGATTTTCAAGCAGAGGCGCCTCGTGACCATTAGCACCAGAGATTACAGTCATTTGCGCAGACGGTTGTAAAGGTTTGACCCCTGATCCGCACAGCTGCCCCCTCACACACCTCCGCTGACCTGTGCCGGGACTGAGCTCGGACGGCGGGATAATTGCAGAGAAACAAGACTCTTTGGAGAAGACAGAGTGAAACAAAGGAAAGGATGAGCAAGTCAACACAACCTATGGACCATCAAAGAGTCTGGCAAAACCATGGCTGCAGCTTTTCTTATGTAACACCTGCTCTAAAGATAGGACAATATGTTTAAGCTTTATCTGAAAAGAACTGATTCTATTGGTGTTTCGAGTGTACAACATAAGATCGAACATGACCAAACTGAACAATGTGGAGTTCTAATATTAAAAGCTTTGATCCTCGAGTGATGGATGAGCGTCTTGTCGACCAGAACCCTGTTTGGGCAGCAAAGCAAACACAGTGTCCCGGACTGCTTCACAACACTCCAATAATTAGTGTAATTGCAGTAATCATCTTCTATTCAAAAACCATATGCACATGTATTAGTTAAGTTACAGTGAACCAAGAGTTGAGCCCTGGCCCAATGAGCAGAGCCAGATCAAAACATCATCTCAGACTAAACGGCCTCTTTTCTCATGGAATTTTCAGCCATTTACCTGCACAATATAAAAGTATAAACAATGGATATTATATGAATAAAAGTTACTGATTCAAATGTTAATCTACACCAACCTGAATGCGTTAGCCTACATATATAAACGGTGTCTCCAAACTGTTCCTCTGAGTGTGTTCTCCTCTCAGCTGTCACGTCTGTCCAAGCTGATAAAAATACTTGTAAATGTCTAAAGAAATGAAGTGCCTCTTCTTTATTTGGAGAGTTGCTGACATTTGAGTTATGTACAAGCAAATTACGTTGTGTGACACTCAGATGTTGTATTGTAATATTGAGCACGAGAGACTTGACTTCTCTCCCAAACGAACACGGCTCTAGGTGACAGCTGGATCGATGGGCTGCTGCATTTACCGTTTTGTTCAATGGCAGAGAAAGCATGTGGAGGTTTCACTACATCTGGAGGGTTTCACAAATGTTTTATGTTTGAGGGATAGACTGAATAAGATGAGTTGTTTTATAAGATGAAAAGGCAAAGTATCTTATAACCGTTTTGGTGAACACACAGCTGTATGACACATGTCAACTAAAAATAAAACCATGTGCTTTTATGCAAGTTAGTGAGTTATTTGGAAGTAAAGGGCATCTAGAGACCTGGGGCCATGTGATTCTTAGAACCACAAATAAGTTCAAGTCATGGCCTATGTGTTCACTCCTGTCAGAGCAGCTTACTATGTGATCAGTCAGCGGAGATGGTGGTTACCAGGCAACGCAAATATCCCTGATACATCGATACGTAAAACTGAGCTGAGGTGGATATTGGTTCAGCGAATGTCCTGGTTGGGCTGGAATTAAATGTAATAAAACTATTTTCAGTTGACCAGATCATAATGTTTGAACTTGTATTAATGCAGTTTCATAGTTGAAGGGTAAATAATAGTTACATAACACATTTGGATTATCTTTTGTCAAACGCTACTGATATCAGATACTTACACATATTTAAAGCGGATGTACTGATCCTGCAGAACTAAACTGAATTCAAATTTAAAGTCTCTCAGCTAACAACTCACATCTCTTGGTGCGATTCCCTGTTTTACATCACGAGAGCCGCGGGTGAAGGCCGTTGAGTGGCTCAGTCAGACTATTAGCACAGGGCACACGGGCTCCATCCTCTGCCACAGGACCAGGCAGCCTGACATCTGCAGCTGGTTAGAGGTGTCAGCTCCTGCCATTCAGACTCAAAACCTCAGGGAAAACTTGGAATGGTCCTGCCTGAGCCACTGTGAGCAGTCCCATACTCTCCCTTAGGGAACCAAAATACCACCGAAAATTCAATTCAACACCGCTTTAGTGCTCTAACCGAGGAAAATTTCATTATACACTTATGAACTCATAAAATTCCTTCAAAAACATAGCGCTGGGCTCCGAAGACGAAATCCTCCTCCCATCTTTGTAGTAAAAGAGCTAAGAGTGAATCTGGTCTTTCAATTATTCTTCAAGCAAATCCATCATGTACAGGTTTATAATAACGACTGAAAAGATTTTAAATGTATATCTTATAAATAAACATTATATATTAAAGATTATAAATAAAATAAAGAGTAATTGTTTTATACGCAAGTGATGAAAGCCCGTAAAATACTGTGTCATGTTGTTGTAACCATACATCAGCTAACATCTAATAAAATGTCAAATAAAACCACACAGCACCAATTACTGAAGAGTTTGGGCCATTATCTCAAAAGAAACTTACAGAACGCACTGGGTCACATGGAACAGTAAGCGTCCTTTATAATGAGCACATAAACTTTTTCGGAGGTGGCTGATGTGAAAGTCGTGCCAAACCACTATCTGCAGTTGGGCTCAGGAAAAAGTAGAGCAAAGAGCAATTTAACATGGATTAGTATTAATATTTTTTTATGTTGTGATTCTTTTTAACCAGGTTGTAAAACGATGTTGGCGTTGACGAAGTAGGAGTATGAACGTCAGCATTTAAGTGGAAGCAAAAGCCCAAACGTAGACTGAAGGTAATAACACACTTCACACCGGTTGACATCATCTTTAAGCCGCTGTAACAAACGCCCGGGAGCTGTTTCTTTCATGTAAGGGTCAAAGGTCACAAGCAGCCGGAGAGATGCCCACATTCTGTCTTTAGGACCGCGCCTGCCGGGGGAATCAAAATCCACTTTCTTTGACATTACTGCAAACTGAAATAGCCAAATAACAAAATAAAAGTAGATGTTTTTATACAGTTTTTCGCATTTCCACCTCCATCCATCTGACGACGCAAGAAAAAGTTGAGTTTCTTCTATTTTAAACGCAGTCTTTTCCCTGCGCGCGCTCTTGTTTTCTCGTTTTGGAGGCTGAGTGCCGAGCTCTGAATCTGAGCGCAGCAGGACTCCACTGAGTGATAGATGGCCCCTGACAAGGTCCAACACAATCCAACCAGCCATATGCTCCAAGTCACTAGCAGCTAAATTAAACACCATTCAAAGCCACGTGAGAAAAAACGTTCAGATATATGTTGAGTTAGAAGCAGTTTAAGAGCAGAAAACACGCTGAAATAAATGTGTTAGGGGAGTACAACACCTTTCCTGGTTGTTAAAAGCTTCGTCAGAAAGACACAGTAAAGCAATAACTGACAATAACAACGGTGAAATGGTAAATCCTCCCGCTTATATAACGATTCTCCACTTCTAGGCACTCAAAGCACTTTACAGCAACAAAAAAAATACATTTACTGACTCACAGAAAAAGAGGTCGTTTAGTAGATACTTGAGAAACAAGTGGCTGTGCAGAGGAGACGACAGCTCGGCTCATGGGACGGGAACAATGGGATCACAAACAGAGTTGTGACATCTAATGTGAAATATCTACTTTTTTACTCATGTTCAAAATTCTCATATCTAAAATACATCAAATTACTCGCACACAAAGTAATTGAAGTCAGATGACAACGAGATTTAAACTGGGAAAAGAAAGTGTCTGGTTGGAAATGAACAAAGACTGTTCTGCCTGAAGCTTAAAGAATCATCTGGAATTATAATGTCTACTTCATATACATACACACACATACACACACACACGTACACACCTACACACGCACGCACACACACACAGAGATACACACACATACAGAGATATACACGTACACACACACACCCCCACACACACACACATATACACCCCTACAGAGATATACACATACACACACACATACAGAGACATACACATACACACACCCCCACACATACAGAGATACACACACATATACACACATACAGAGATATACACATACACACACACACACACACCCCTACACACGCACACAGAGATCCACACACATATACACACATACAGAGATATACATACACACACGTACACACGCATGCACACACACACAGAGATGCACACACATAAACACCCCTACAGAGATATATACACACACACACATATACACACACATATACACACACATACATACACCAGCACACAGATATATATACACACATACACAGATATATACACACACATACATACACACACACACGCAGATACACACACATATACATAGACACATATGCAAACTCACAGATATACACAGATACACACATACATACACACGCACATGCACATATACACACACATATATACACACAAGGGCGTAGATCACCCACACACATATACCGATATATACACACACACATATACACACACACGCATACCGATATATACACACACGCATACAGATATACACACTCAGATATATACACACAAATACATATACACACAGAGATATACCCACACATGCACATACACGCGCACACATACGCACGCAGATATACACTTACACACACAAGCGTACATGCAGATTTACACCCGCCCACACAAGCACTCAGATATACACGTGCGCACACACAGATATACACACACAAACAACCGCGCAGATATACACACGCACGCGCAACTAAATATACATACACGCAGATATACACACACGCACAGATATACACACACATGTGCAGATATATATATATATACACACACAGATATATACACACATGCACCCGCACACACACAGATACACACACACAGATATACACACACAGATATACACACACGCAGGTATACACCCAAACACACACACATGCTGATATATACACACATAGGTGCACGCACACACATGCAAATATACACACACATACGCAGACACACACATACGCAGATACACACGCAAATATACAGATACATAAACACATACGCAGACACACACACACATACGCAGATACACACACACAGATACACTCACACACATGCAGATACACACAGATACACACACATATGCAGATACACATACACATGCAGATACACACAGATACACACACACACTCACCCCCACAAATACACACACTCACATACTCACACACATATACACTCACACACACATATACACACAGATACACACACACACAGATACACCCCCACACAGATACACTCACACACACACTGACACACACAGTGAAAACGTGCCCAAACACACCCCGCTCTGAGCACAGTCCTGTCAGTGTTCTTTCTGCAGTACTGTCAGAGCCCAGTACCACTGAACTGAAATCTGAAACAAAACGTATGGCTCGCCGAGTTCTTAGGAAAACACGGAGGTTGGATGTCATGCCAAACAATCACAGGAGAGGAAGGGCTGCTTTCAAACATTTCCCATGCGTGAGGCTATTAAAATGACATTCATTCGCAGGTTGCTGGCACTTGTCTCGGGGCATATTGCAAACACATGGATTTACACGTCCATGGGCTCTTTAAGCAGCAGAGGTATCCCTCCGATCAAGGACAACATACACTTGTGGTCTGTGCAGCCATGTGGAAGGAGTCAGGGCCGAAGTACGTGGAAACGCAGACTCTGTCACGCTGAGCTCGGACTGTTGATTTTACTCCTGACATCACTGTTCACAGCTGAAGACTCAAAACTCCACAATATTAGTCCATTTTACTCAACTATTCCGCTGCATTAGGCAATAAAAGCTCTGAGAAAGTATCGCGAAAGAAAATGTTATTCTGTCAACTGGACAAAAGCTGAGTGTTGAGTGTTAAGTTTTGCCATCCAAGCAGCTTCTTCACTTCTGAGGGATTCTGGTTTGAGAAAGCAATCATTCTTGTTACATTACAAAACTTGAAGCTAGTTCTTTTGTAATTAGACCGACATCTGGAATAGATAATAAAATCATATCAACAAGGACTTATTCCAAAAATAAATCCCATAATATCAGTAAGAACTTCAACAAAACAAAGGGGTGATTTTTCAGCTGACAATACGGTGATCACAGTGTAAGAACTGGCTCAAAAAAAAGAGTCATAAATCTCGATCTTCTGGCGCTGAGACGCAACACTCAGATCTGCCTCCACGTGACTCCGACTTCGCCGTTTAAAGCTTTTTCTCTCGCCGACGGAATCCACGAGACGCCGCTTCTTAAAGGTACCGTTACGCTTATGAGTTTAAACAACGTTATAATGTTATTTCCTTTCCAAAAACATCAAAAACACGTATGTTTGCCCATGTTTGAGTAATCCTAAATATTTTGGTTGTCTCCCAAACACTGAAAAAGCCCAGCCCACTGCTTGACATCATCTGGTGGTAAGACAATAAGCCTCCTCCGTGTTGTTAAAGACGCCTGATCGTTGCACCGCTGCGATCGCCTTCGGTAAAACCAATTAGAGATTAACTTTATGATTATTTAAACTCGTCCACGCCTCGATCTGTAGAGTCCTTGTGCCCTCTGCTGGTCCTGTGGTATAATTAGGACTGACAGGGCTTTAGTTGCTTTAGATATAAAACTGAAAACACCAAATAAACAGACAAACGATACGTGTTTTTTACAATCCTATGGGACATACGTTGGCTTAATGTAGTAGCCGCACAGACCACGTCCCTCTCCTCGGCCGTGTATCGAGGGCGCTCTCAGGTTTCCTTTGAGAGGAGGAGGCCTGTCCGCTCGATGAGAGGCGTCTGGCTGTGAGCGCTGCACCTCACCGAGTTCAAAGACCCAGCGCTCAGGTATTAGTGTCTCTGTCGCTCACACGTGTTTACTTAAACCTAACAAGTCATTACACACTCTAAACATTCAGCGGAGTCGCGGCGTATGAGATCAGACTAAAGACGTAAAAAGTCTACTGCATTTACCCTACTGCAAACCAGGCTTTCTCCCAACCGGCCGGAGCACCATTTATTTTACGATATCGGAATAAACGTGGAGCTATAGATTTCACTGTGGGGTTTTTTTAATGACCTACAGCAATTACTTTATAGAGTTGTATTCACACCAGCGCACTTGCATTTATTTCTGGATCTCAAATGTCATCTTTAATAAAACATCAACCTCAAGTAGTCCATATTTTTACATATCTCAAACTCAGAACTGCAGAAAAGGTTTGATACTATTTTTGATACCTAAGCGTAAAACAAACACTGATGTTGAGTGCGCTGATGTAGTAAACGCACGTCTTTTTTTACCATTTTTATATTATAACCAGAGCGTTTAATACCAGGTCACGTGACTGCATGAGGCTAACGACTGAGACGGGAAAGAGGTTTTTAGCTGTTTTGTTTCATAAAAATGGAACAGACACTAAGGAAAAGTAAAACTGGATGCATTGGTGACACAATATTTTATATGGACTTGTGTACTTGTTTGTTTTTCTGCTTGTGTTGTATTTTAAACAGAGTGCCCATGAAATAGAGAGTCTACATGATCTCATTGGGTTCCCCTGTATAAATAAAGAGAAAGAAAGAAAAAGAAAGAAGGAAGAAAAATCATTGCATACACTATAGTCCTAATGGAATTTTCATCTAAAAAAACAGAAATTACCATGTGGTCTTTGGATGATGGAAAGTCATAGTTTAGTTCTGGTCTAATCCAGGTTTATTTCTCATTTTAGTCTTAGTTTAGTCCAATTTTAGTCTCAGTTTAGTCCCATTTTAGTCTCAATTTAGTCCCATTTTAGACTCAGTTTAGTCCCATTTTAGTCTCAGTTTAGTCCCATTTTAGTCCCAGTTTAGTCCCATTTTAGTCTCAGTTTAGTCAAATTTTTTGTCCCATTTTAGTCTCAGTTTAGTCTCAGTTTAGTCTCATTTTTAGTATCATTTTAGTCTCATTTTTAGTATCATTTTAGTCTCAGTTTAGTCCCATTTTTAGTCCCATTTTAGTCTCAGTTCAGTCCCATTTTAGTCTCAGTTTAGTCCCAGTTTAATCCCAGTTTTGAGCTGGTGTGTCCTTTCAATGCCGATGCCTGGATCAACCAAAATTTAAGATATTTAGGTGTCAACACGATTCAGTTGTGGCCATTTTATCTTCACATTTGTGGTTAATATTGCTGACGTTTTTTACTTTGATCCAGAGCGAGTTTTCAGATGGCTAATTTCTGAAGCCACGCCATAATGATCGTAGGAAAAGACCGATTTCCGGGTTGTTAAAAATAATAAAGACATTAGAGACGATATCGCTGATAAAGACCCGTAGACGTCCATCTCCATAGTAACTCGATCGGGCGCTGACCATGACCGCGGATGAGGCTGTGTTCTCACTCTCGCTCTCCCTGTGTGTGACTGGCCCCATTATTGATAGCTCTAACAAGGCGGGGTCGGAGGTCAGACAGTGGTGAGTGCAAAAGGACGGAAAAGACGCTCTCTCGCTCGCACAGTCAGAGCTGAGCACAAACACGCTGTGGATGGGGCTGATTGTTCCCAGACCATATTTAAACACCTCCCCAGTGCCCATGTGCCCTGCCCTACCACTGACATGAGAGGCCTGCTTTGGTTTACGCAAAATACCCCAGGTTCAGATCAGTCTAAGGCCAGGACTATGACAACATTCACACTAACCTTTAGATAGTTCGGTTGTGATAGGAACTTAAAGTACCAAGGGACCGTTGCAAAAGCGTCTTCCCACACCACAGCACTTCTACATCACAGAGTAAACATGTGAAGGTGTAAAATGAGACAAAATAAAGAAATAACTTACTCCTCCTGTCAAGTTACTACGATACAGCCACGAAACAATACTGGCCGTCATCATAATGCCATTCATGCAATTACTAGACCTGTCAAGATAACACATTTTGAAGTTTGTTATATATCGCTGAAGTAAATACAGACGATAAATGATAATGTTGCTGATTTATCCTCCTGGGGCCTGGCGTCCTCATATTTTTACAACACATTTGGGTTGTCTAGGCCACAAGGCAAAATTTTAAGAGTTTAGAGTATTTTTTTTTGTGTTTTTTTTGTAAAGGCATATGTCTTCCTGCACCTCTTAGCAGCACTTCAAATGAGCCACATTGTTCCAAGCGGCACAACTGTTTTTACACTCAAGACAAATGTTGCTGTGTCTACTGTAGGCACTTAATAAACAGTTTTTGCAAATCACTATTCAAATGTTCTATCAAAATGATTAAAACGTAGAACGAATGTCCTCATCTGTGGACATCATTTTTTTCATAATGTAAAAAGATAATCCTTTGTTTTTACACTCATCAGGTCCCAGTCAGCCCAAATAATAAAGAGAAATTAAAGCGTGTTATGCAAGAGCTCGGGTCTCAGGAGGTTAAACTACAAAAACTAGTCTAAATCTAAAATAGTGTTAAAAAATCTTAAGCTGTAATAAATAAAAAGCAGAATGAAACACTCTAGTTCTTAGTTTGCATCAGTAAAAAATAAATAAATAAATAAATAAATAAATAAATAAATAAATAAATAAATAAATAAATAAATAAATAAATAAATAAAATTGACCCCAAGCTTCCATATACTGCACGATAAGTCGATATAGTGACATCATGACAGGCAAAAGGGCAAAAATAATTATTTGTCAGTTCCAACTGGGGTTCAACTGTTATTTACTTCTATATTTATTAACAAAACATTTGAAAGCAGTTCATTCTACTAACTTAAAAAAAATGTAAGGAGGAAAAAATAAATAAGAGAATGGAGACTTAACCCTGAAAATGAAAGCTAGTTTTAACTTCATAACTAAACTCACTCATTCATTCATTTTACCTGCTCAATAATAAAACAAAAGCTCATTGTAAGCCCCCAGCCCACTCCCTCAGCCCACCCCGAGCTCTGATCATTCTTTTATTTCTGTTTCTTCTCCTTTACATTACACCACGTTTATCATTTTCTTGTCTGTTTCTTTGTCTCCTGTTCATGTTTCTATCTCTTGTCAAGTCCTGTTATGTTTTGTACTGCACTGTTTTTTTTCATAAATTAAAAAAAGTAAAAGTAAAACCCTCTCCTCAGAAGCTGTCTTAGCTTATGTAAGAGACTCAGACCTGCCCACTCCCAGCCTGCACTAATCACAAAGCTACTGCACTTCCTTAAAATGTGCACGATTCTTAAGATGACTGCATTTTTTCCTGAGTCACTTTCAAAAACGTCTTATTGGTTCATCATTTCCGGTTACAGTAATAGGTCACTGATGAGTGGGTTTACTTTGATTGCCACCAGCTAAAAACAACACTGCGGTACACTTTGTAATACACTGATATGTTAGAGCCACTATTGTTTAAAAAAATAATCACATTGTTTCATCGTATGTAACATGACCAAAACTACATAACATACAGTTACTTTGCATGCGCTGTATATTAACTATATGGAGTGTGTTGTGTTGCTGGTTTGGGTGAGGGTTTGAGACGAGGGTTTACACAGTTTGCAACGAAGACTTATGTAAAACGCTCAGTGGGCTTCTATTAAATGAAAGAGTACACAGCTCAGGGACAGGATATATAAAAGGTTGTTGTTCTAGAGCCGAATCCAAACTTAACCTTGTGACCTGAGCCCTGTGGTGCACACTGGTCTTCACTGTGTTCGTCTATTTGTCAACTGTAAGAAGTCAGTGTTTTGAGGCTGCACTTGAGACAATTTCACAGTACAGAGCCTCATAAACGCTGTTATTTTGTTCTTTTAATGTCAGATTTTCAAAGTAACTGTAACTGATGAAAATTCAGCAGTTATTGAAATGACGACTTGTCCCAGATGGGTTCACATGAGGTGGCCTTGGATTTGTCTGACATTATTAATGCCTTCTCCACGCTCAGGCCATGCATGAGATTTTTGATTTCAAAGATAATGTTTCGCTTTTGGTTGAACAAACCAAAATGGCCTGATGTTTGTTAAATTGTTCCTAAGAGGCTACGATTGCTTTTAAATGATTGATTTGGCAAATGAACACATTCTGAATGCATCTTTTTTCAAGTGACAATTCTTAAGCTTCTTCATGTGCAGTGTTTCCCAGACATCCATCACATAAACAGATAAGAAACACAGGCCACCCAAAATCAGTCTCCAGACTTCTCTTTGTGGTCAGGGTGAGTTAACTGTAACCAGTGAAAATGTCAATGTTCTGTTTACCAGTCTGGACTGCAGCACCCCTCTATCCATCTCCACATTCCTCTTTTACAAATTACATTTGTCATTCTGAAAGCTGATGGTTTACATTGGCATGCTTTGAACTTGTGTGTGTTTGCGTGTGTGTACACTGAGTGGAGCGATCTATTTTACACTAAGCACCAAAGAAACTGTGGTTTGGGGCTTTTGTAAATGGACTAATAACTAAATCATATAAAATACTGTGTGCGTGTGATCTACCTGTTATTGTAATGTTGCTGTAGATGTTGGACAGTTGCTCTTTCAGCAGTACGAGTTGTGTGTTGGCAGCTTTCTCTCTCTGCAGCTCCAGCATTATGTCCGGGTGGTTGGCCACTTTACAGCCATTCTGTTTATCCAGCGCAATGTCACTGCGCACAATATCTAAAAACAAATACATCAAATCTAACATTGCACAACACAGACGGACAATTGTATGCCCAACTTCAGTGCGTAAAAGCAGAGCTAGCTGCGGCTAACTGTGCACAGAGCGGGCCTGCTCTGGTAAATTCTTAAAAAAAACATTATGTTTGGTGTTCGAGGGAATTTAAAACTATTTACCATCCTCGTAGTTTTTCAGGTAGTAGTCTGGACCCGGTCCTCTGAACTTCGCCAGGTTCTTCTGGTTGTTGAACTGCAAGAAGTCGGTTCTTTTTCCGCCAAAGCGCAGATAAGCTGGAGCCAGGCCGCGCGCCAGGGTCACCAGCCGCTTAGAGCTGCAGACAAGAAGAAGAGTGAACATGTGAAAGAAACACAGTTTGTGTCTCTGCTCTAGAGAGAAAGTATCATGGATTAGCCATACTGACCAGTTTTACTATTTGCCTTCTTTGATTAAAAAAACAAAAACAAAACGTGAATCTTTTAATCGTGATGTTAAAAACAATAAGCTCCATGTGTCAGTGAAATAGTTCCCAGGCTGCACTGGGCCTGGCTCTAGTCAAACGTGTGAACGCTCTTCTCGTTTGAAATAAGACGTGAATACCTGAGTTTTATTCTTTAAAATTACAGATCAATTATACATTTGTTGTTTTGTTATTTTTTATACATAGCCTATGACATAAAAGTCCTTCTATCATCACAGCTGATGTCATACACACTGTACTTTAACTGTGCGTAAAGAGGAAAGTGACGCGTAAAAGTTCACACCCGCGGATCAACATAATAACCTAATACTTTACTTTTTAACTTTTAAAAAATAAACAAAATAAGTCAATGCATTTGGTTATATGCACTTAATTTTAAAACTATTTGTTATGTTTATGATTTTCGGGCCTGTTGTCTTGTGTTTTACGCACACACTGCGTAAAGCCTTTGACGCAGAGCAAACCAGGATAGAGAAATAACAGAACCTCAGCAGCCTTCAGACATTATTATGCCCATTCTTCTTCAAAATGTTGTCTTAAGAATATACTCTTGCTGGCGCATCATACTGCACAGTTAAAGTATCTAAAATAATACTGACATTACACTAAAATGTTCGGCACAAAAATGCCATGTTTTCAGCAGAGGATTTTCCTGAAGAGACTGTGCCATTTAAGGTCACTCAAAAAGTCACATCAAGATAAAAAGTGATAGGAATTTGGGTCGTATGAACAGTATCACTCAGCATTAACATTAGGCCTGTTCTTTCTCGGTTTGCTGTTTTAATTTAGGTAACGTGGCTACATGCACGATGTCATGAAGAAACTCCAAACAGAAAAATGACAAATGCGCCGTGCCAAAAACTGTGTTTCTGTACCTCAAAAAGTCCAACCATCCGTCTTTTATAATGGAGGGGTCCAGCTGTAGTGAGAGGAAGTTGTCGTTGAGGACTCTGATGGGACTTCGCGTGTTGACGTCCAGCAGAACCAGTGTCCTCTCCATGAAGCTGGGTCTTTTTACGCTGATGGTGGATCTCTGATATGCCGAGGGTGAGAATGATGAAGACAGCACTGACGACACTACTAAGGCAGCCAGAGATGCTATCCACAGGGATGAGCACGCGTGCGTTCTGGCTTTGGGCATCTTTACGGTTTGAGTGCAGTAGGGCGTGCGCAAAGAGGTTTTAAAGATAACAAACTTCTCCACGAAGTGGTTCGAGACCAGACCGACCCGATACATCGATCAGGAGCCGTCTTCCTGTCTATAGTCTCACCCACTGCCCCCCGCCCTCCCGACTACACCGCAGAGCTGCGCTTAGAGCGCACGCCCCGAGACAGCCTCTTCTCTCCGAGCGCCAGCAGCGGGGAGGTGGGGAGGAGGCTGCGCCGCCCCAACAAGGTTTCCTGAGGTATGCGCCCAGGAACAGTAATGACCGGTTATTTATGCTCTTAATATAATAAAATTCGGTCCATAATAATCCAGGGGGATCTGCATTAGTGTGTTAACATTTTGATTATTCAATGTTTATTTAGATGATTAGAAATCACACTTATAAAATCAACTCAAAAGTAAAATTATAACTATCCACACATTTAACAATATAGACCCTAAAGACACTGATCAGGTGGTTTGAGCTGAAGAGCTGTGCGTAATACGTCATGGAGAGATGCCACTAGTGTCAACTACATTTCAGATTTTGGCACAAGCTGAATTAGATTTTCCCCGACGTATTAAAGTGTTTAATTATAACAAAGCCTTAAGTGAAAATTTGATATTTTTCAAAGTTTCATTTGTAGGCTATTTGTGTTTTGAGTTTGTGCACGTACTTCACCTACTAACCTTTAATGTTCCGTGCAGATGTGCGCTAAGTGCCGCGTAAAGCGCAGCGCAGTGATGTTGACGAGTGTCCACTGCCTTTTGAAGTGGTCGTTTAAGGTCACTTGAACTTTTGTCCCGCAAATGAGCAGCAAAAAACACAATATTCACCCGGATGAGTTGAGTAAAACGCATTATATTGATCCGTGTCCATGGAACCCACTCGAAAAACACACAAACACCCTCGTGATGCCCAGTTTTTACGCGCAACTTTTACATTGCAATAACGTTAAAACTTATATGTATAATGTAGTTGAACATTTATTTGATGAAAATCAGATGTAGGCCTACAGTTTTAGAAACACTTATTACACAAATAACGCCAGTTTGGCACTTAGCACAAAGCATGGAACGCAAAAAGGTTTCGCAACAACATGTCAGTATTTATGTTGTATTGTGAATAATAAATGTGTTTTCCATTTATAAATGACTCTGCATTTGTTCATGTGTATTGAAACTCATATTTAAAAACAGAGATTTTTTTTTAGGAAAGCCTGACTATTCTCCACCCTTAGATATACCAGGCCTACGGCACAACTGAACAAATGAGGATGAAATTTATGTGACGCGCAAAAAAGTAAATATTCAGTAGCCCAATTTTATCCCTTCGTTTGAACTTGCATTGTTATTAAGTCTAAGTATTTTTTTAAACTTTACATGTCATATTTCATATACAGTAAACTTACTATATTTGGTAAACAGCACTGGAAACATTTAATGTTTCTCGCTGCATTAAAAGGGAAACGGCAGCATCACACTGTCTGTAGGAACAAAAGCAAACTCAAATCCACTGAATAAAAAAAATCCCAACGTTTCTTTACATGTGGTTATTTTACGAAAGCCCCTTTCTCTCTGGGTTCTGCGCATATGTGCCGCTGATGGAGAGCAGAGACAGTGCTAAGTGTTGAAGACACTTCTCACTTCCACCTCCCTGACCTATAAAGATCAATCTCTTGGTAGACTGCTCGGTCACCTGCTTTCATTTTCTCACAGACATACACAAAACCTTAAATCTGTCGCGCATTAGTGAAAAGCGTAAATCGTCAGGTTATACCACCGGTCGTGTGTAAACTCATCAAAACGTCTAATAACGCAGTTTGGCAGATCATTGTATTAAAATATTCTACTAAATGCAATTCAGTTTCCTGAACTACAACTGCACATACATCATTTTAGGAATTCTGATGAGCCCTAAAGCTTAGGCCTAATTAATCATTTAATTAGGCCTGATGCTAATTGCATTATGTGTTATCCGAGGTGCAGACTCCTGCAGAGGAGTGCGGGGAAATCACTTTCGAAAAAGGCACCAATGCTGCCATCTGCTGGATTAAGAGCGCACTAAACAGTTGGATATGTGCCGTGTACAAACTCAAACACAGACTTTGATCTTTGGAAATATTCTACAATTATCTGCTGGCAGTTAGCAGCTTATAAAAAAAGTGTGTTTTCTCCCTAAAACAAACCAGCTAAAACAAATGAAAAGACACGTCCTGATTTCTATATTTAGAAACTGAAAGCGAACGCAGGCTACGTCACAGTGTGTCACGTTTATTTAAGGACAGCGTTATCCACCTCACCCATCAATCTCTCTCCAACACCACCTACAGTGCCCCTCTCTCTACTCTGAGCATCATCTACTTCAGGGACATGGCCACCAAGCCGCGCCATCCACCCCGTCTGCTCACCACGTGACCACTACCCCCACGTCCTTCACTGGTTTACTCTGCACGATGGCTGCGGATGCTGCGGATGTTCTCTGCAGCATCCTGCATCCGCACCGGCTTCATGTTCTCCTCCTGACTGTCACCCTCTCCACTGTGCCAGCCCGGACAGCGGTCCTGCTCGGTGTCCGGCCAGAGGACACACAGAGCGGAGAACTCTCACTGAAGGACGGGATGCTGAGAGCCACGGAGGGGACGCGTTTCATGCTCAGGGTTTACTTCTCTGCATCTCCACTCACGGAGCAGCAGCCCATGGAGAACTCCAGTGCTCCACCTGCTCCGTGGATCGCGTTCATTGAGGAACCAGTCGAGGACGGCGGGAATGCGGAGCAGAGGCACAACGAGGGAAATCCGTGCGCGGATGAGAACGCCCGCAGCTCGGACATAGAGCTACTGGGATCCTTCAAATCCACTCTCAGTCACAACTCTGTCCTGGTGGAGCTGCTGGCCAAAGACTTGCGCAGAGGTGAAGTGGTAAAGTACTACTCCATGTGCGCGTTTGACGGGGTGAGATGGGAGCACATGAGCACACAGGACTTCTGGCTGGCAGTTGTGGAGAGATCACAGGAGGCAGACGTGTGGTTACAGGCCGGGGTGTCAGTGCTCCTTCTGGGACTGTCCGCGCTCTGCAGTGGGCTCAACATCAGCATGCTGGCCCTGGATCCCGTGGAGCTGCGCGTGCTGCAGAACAGTGGCACCGAGAAGGAGCAGAAGTATGCGCGTAAGATTGAGTCAGTTCGTAAACACGGCAACTACATCTTGTGCACTGTTGTGCTGGGAAACGTGCTCACAAACACATGCTTTGTTGTTTGGATGTGCCAAATCTTAGGCATGACCGCGCTCTCCACCGCGTTTTGTACACTGGGCATCTTTTTTATTGGAGAGATTTTACCTCACTCTGTTGCGTCCAGGCACAGTCTTGCCATTGCCTCCAAGACCCTGTGCGCCACGCGCCTGCTCATGCTGGTGTTCCTTCCCATCGCGTATCCTGTGTCCAAAATCCTTGACATCATGCTGCGTCAGGAGATCAGCAGCTTCTACACCAGGGAGAAGCTGGTGGCAATGCTGCGCGTCACTGACCCATACCACGACCTGGTCAAAGAGGAGCTGAACATCATCCAAGGAGCACTGGAGCTCAGGACTAAGACGGTGGAGGACGTACTGACGCCCCTATCCGACTGCTACATGATTTCCTCAGATGCAGTGCTGGACTTCTGCACTATGTCAGACATAATGCAGAGCGGATTCACGCGGATCCCTGTGTATGAGAACGAAAGGTCCAACATTGTAGACATCCTCTTTGTCAAAGACCTAGCCTTTGTGGATCCGGATGATTGCACTCCTCTCAAAACCATCACTCAGTTTTACAAACACCCTATGCACTATGTGTTCAATGACACCAAGCTGGATGTGATGCTGGAGGAGTTTAAAAGAGGTAAAGGCATCATATACCGTGTACAGATAACGTGTAGCGGCCAGGAGGTGTGTCTTAAGTTTTCTGTTAACAAATTCCATCATCATGTGCTTTGTTTTTATAAACTCGGCTCCTCTGCCACATCGGAGTCCAGGATCCTTTGATGTAATGTTCCCTGAAAGCCTTTCTGAGCAGACATCTGTAGATGTATACATTCTGTGGCTCACAGTAAAGCTCTTTGATCCCCAGACGAGCTGAGAACCATATGTGAAAGGTGCTAGTGTCAGAGTAAGGTTGAAGCAAAGGTTAGAGGCTCATGGACCAAAATGCTCTAAAAATATAAATATGTGACTATGTCCTATCAGATCTGTAGGATATAGTCAAGATAATTATTTGCTTAGCCTGAGTTTGATTTAAACTGATTGTAATAATCATCTGAGCTTTTTAAATATGTCTCACTGACTGAGGACCACTCTGACTTAAACATCTATGTTTTTAGTGCTCCAGTGTCTAACTGGAGACATATGAGGGGCTACCCAAGTCATTATGTAACCATTTCATTGACATTGGCTCATGTTGTGGGGATTAGGAGGTAAATCTGTTTCATTGACAAAGATGAGTTGGACTGAAGTCAGAGTGAGACACAGCTGTTCACATAGGACATGTAAAGGGCACAGTGGTCACATCATCAGGTTTAACACTCTCACTAAAAGATTGTGATCTGAAGAGGAGAGTTGAGTAATCTTACATGATGATGATGATGATGATGATGATGATGATGATGATGATGATGATGATGACGATGGTGATGATGCATTCGGGGGCCCTGTATTCCGTTATGTTTAAAGGTTAAGTTGTGTGGCACCTTCTGCAGCATTTAATTGTTATCCAGCTGAGACTTTGAAGCCACCCTGAAGGTTGCTGCCCACAAAGCCTGCAGAGACCATTAAAAATTCAACTACAACCTTTCCCTTCCCTCCTCGCCTTTCTCCTGCAGCCTCCCCTGGATTAAAGGCTCCTGTGGTCCAGGAAGCCCGACTGTGACTCTGACTGAGGGCAGAAGGGCAGGGGTGAGCTCAGGGTCTGGAGGAGGGAGAAAATGTCAGCAGGAACACACACCTCCCACTTGTGTCTATGGATTCTATGTATTTATTCTATTTATCTATTTAGTCCAGCATAATTTATAGATATATTTTTGGACAAGAGATAATAATATAAGGCACACAAACAACACAGACACGGCACAAAAACACCAAAAGCACATTCACTCTCATTACTTCCATCCAAAACAACACATGGAGATTCAAACTGCGGGAGCCTGGGAAACTGATGGAGCAGAAACATTTGCGAAATGGACATCCACGCTAGACCCAGTTTACCCCTCCAGCACAAGTGCCTGTGTGGGCCAAGTATGTGCGCTTGTGCCTTTCTACACAGGGATTATGTAACCTCAGAATGATGTCATTTTGTGCCCGGTCAAATCAGCACCGAGGGGTAAATCTGCAGCTGACTCACCTTACCTCTTTAGACAGGCGAACGAACCAGTCCTCAAGCACACCCCCAACTCAGCCAATCACATTCTCTTTAAAGCTCTGAGTTTGAAGGTGCCAAGCTGTCCGGGCAATCAGTTTGTTTTGTTGCCTCGGATTAAGCGGCGTGATCCACTTTATCCGTCAACTCCCAAATCAGCTCATAATTCGCTGTGATAATGTACGTGGCTGTGGTAGATTTCATTATGCATTCACTATTGTATAAGCTGGTGTCTGTGCCATGGTTGTTTGCGGCGTATGAATAGGTGAATGTGTGCAGACAGCTTGTCCCATTTGCTTTAGTGATAATGGGATGATGGGATGGGAGATGTGTACGGACTGTCACGTACAGGACAGCTCTCCATGTTGTACGCTCATAGTTGTGTTGTATTAGGCTGGATTGTGTATTTGTTCTGTGGTGGCAGCAGCATGGCCAGTGCAGCCAACAGATGCAGGCAAACCCAGACTGATTGTGTAATCACAGTGTTTATATAAGGACCAAGTCATCTGAACTGTCAAAGTGTATTTGCTTAATCCTTAAAAAAATCAACTCCAGTTATTATTTCCAAAACATTTCTTATGTTGGCCAGCTGGAAGCATTTGGCTTGTATGGTTTCGCCCCTCGTCACTGTTTTATCAGCACATGTTTACAGAAAATGAGACATATTGTAAATATTAATAACATGGTCTGCCATTCTATAAATGTAGGGAAGTCTCACCTGGCCGTGGTGCAGCGGGTCAACAGTGAGGGAGAAGGAGACCCGTTCTATGAAGTCATGGGCATCGTCACTCTGGAAGACGTCATAGAGGAAATCATCAAGTCTGAGATTGTAGATGAGACTGACCTGTACAGTAAGTATAAAACATGTTTATAAAGTAAAAGCACAATGGTTATAGCACTGGCTCATTACATAGCAAAAGACAAAGTCAACTGGACAAATCGTTGTAATTGTAATTTAAACTTTGTCTTTTGCTATGGATCAGACCTGGACAACTGAGGGTTTACACAGACACTGACTCATCACAGTATCACTTTAAGTACAGTAGCAGAGACTGACCTGTACAGTAAGTATAAAACGTAACATGGCACTTCTCATTATTTCCCAATTGCCCAAACAGTGAACTATCTAAACCTTGACTTAAAACTAAATATATAGTATTTAGTAAATCATC
This sequence comes from Periophthalmus magnuspinnatus, assembly GCF_009829125.3. Lineage (NCBI taxonomy): Eukaryota > Metazoa > Chordata > Actinopteri > Gobiiformes > Gobiidae > Periophthalmus > Periophthalmus magnuspinnatus. The sequence continues at coordinate 27,275,499 of NC_047140.1, forward strand.
AGATTACTAAAACAATCTTACTGATCTACTGAACAGGTTCTGTTAATAGTCCCATGTCTTGGATTTTAATAGAAAATCATAATAACCCGTCATAAGTCGTATAAAATGGCATATGTTACAATCTTTTATTCACATAGAGGAACTGAAATAGCAAATCCCCCACATTTATCACGACTCTGCGAAATCCCAGGCTCTCTCCGGATATAAACGACATTTTTCATATGCTTCACTTTAAAATTCTGCACCACCATCACAGTATGCCGGGTTTATCTGTTATACATTTATATCTGTTTACATATGTCTAGGCAAGTACAGTATTTATAATGTTTTTCCCGGGGGCCCAGTCACTCTGCCTCTGTCGCTCTGTTATGGAGTTCATATGTTCCAGTGCATTACAATAAGTTGTAATATGCAGCTGTAGCCAAACCCAAAGTTTCATATAGGGCATAGCTGAATACACTATTAAACTAGGTCACAGTGTGCTAAAAATGTACTTTACTACATCAAATACAGTAAGCAAACCGCCATTTTTGTGTTTTCTGCTTTCTTCTCACTTCTCCCTTTGGGGTTTGCATATTTTCGACATCCTGTTGGAGCGAGTTTTGCCACTGTATGCCAACTGCTCATCTCATTAGTCTTTGATTAATCTGCCTAATTTTGAAAAAACGGTTTCCTCTTTTGCCCAGCTGATAACAGAACCAAAAGAAGAGTTTCCAACCATGAAAGAAAACATCAGGATTTCTCCATTTTCAAACTGTCAGAAAATGAAATGAAGGTGAAGATTTCTCCTCAGCTCCTACTCGCAACGCATCGTTTCTTGGCCACAGGTACAAACCAGTGTGACTTTGTGTCCTGATGTGTCCATTTACACCACTTTTAGATGTTTTTCAGGTCTAAATAACCCATAATTTAAAGGTCTTATATTACGCAAAATTGACTCTTTTGAGCTTGAAGCCATTTTGAGTTGTGTTTTGTTTCATTCACACATGTTTGAGTAATTTTACATCAGTCTGTCTACATCTCCAAAGCTCAAAATGCTCCGTTCCACCTCGTGATGTCATGAAGCGGTAGTAATAATGTACTGTTGTTGTTGATGTTGTTACCTCCTCAAAAAAGACCTGGAGTTGTGTTTTGTGATGTTATGAACCGTTAGTTTTCAAGTTAACAGCTACTTTTTATCTTTAGTTCAGTAGATTTTGGGCATTCCAGGGCTGAAATCATCCAAATGATGCTAGTAGTGAAGGTGTTTGGAGTTTAAAAACACTGTGGAGCACTTCCTGAACAAAGTGTTTTTGGTTTGAGAGAAGCACTCAACCTAAATATGCAGGATGTATGTGTTAAACCTGTGTGAATGAAACAAAACACAACTCCAGGTCTGTTTGTGATGAGGAAATAACATTATAACACAGATCAGGAAACAGCGTGTGTTGATAACTATACGAACCAATGAGGAAAATGCACTTTATTTAGCGCAAAAATGTTGGTTTATTCAAATTAAAGTTCTATAAAACGTATGCATTTGCTCAATTTCAGTGCATCCAGACATATTTCAAATGAGGTTAATTCAAACAGCACCATAGAATTCAGATGCGCCATGAAAATAAGGTTGCCGGTGTGATTCCAGCTCCCACAGATGGATACTATCGTTGTGTCGTTGCGCAAAACACTTAACTCACTTCGTAGCCGAGCCTAGATCAGAAAATAGTGTAAAATGAGCCCTTTAATTGCTAGAAAGAAGAGGTGGGTTTTCAGTCTAGTCTTAAAACTGCGTTAAAGCCTGAGCGGATCTGGCAGGCAGAGTGAGGGCTGTTCCATATTAAACACTTTAAACATCTTTTTTTTTTTTGCAGAAAGACCCACACGCAACGCAGATAGAACGTTATAATGCTTTATGCTTTGTGCTTAACTACTATTTTAAGCATAGCAGAGATTATGATGACTATAAATAGACAAGGTGGATTTGAACATGATATTTCACATTGTCCCGTCCCCCGCTCTGTCTCTCTGTCTCTGTGCATCACTCAGAGGTGGAACCCTTCAGGCTGTGTCACTTGTCAGAGAAGATCTTACTGCGCCTCCTGAAACATCCCAGTGTCGTTCAAGAGCTCAAGTTTGACCCTAAGAACAAGCACGCCCCCCAACACTACCTCTACCAGAGAAACAAGCCTGTGGACTACTTCGTCCTCATTCTCCAGGTAAACAACCTCGTACTTTCACGATTACATTTACATTCGATTAGTGTGGTGAACATCAGTGGTGGAAGAAGTACTCAGTTTTGTTTCACAGTAAAAGCACAGATACTGGAGCAAGAAATACTCAAGTAAAAGTAAAAGTATCACATGAAAAAATCTTCTTATTAAAGTATTAAAGTACCTGTTTAATAATGTACTTAAAGAGTAAAAAGTACAAGTATTTCACACCGATTTTGAGGTTTTATAAAGCTTCAAATGCAGTGATTTTGATACAGATTTCTGCTGAATTTTGAATCTTGAATCGATCTTTTTTCTGTTTTTATTTGTATGTTTTTATTTGCTCAAACTAAAACGAATCAAATGAATCAAAATAAACTCTCAGCCTTTTCAGGAGGTCTCAGATAATAATAAAAAATACTTAAACCTTTCAGTCCTGTGCAAAATATAGCAGAGTACAAGTACAAATATCTGCTTTCAAATGTAGAAAAGTGAAACTAAAAAGCATCCACCTCAAAATCCACTTAAGTAAAGTACAGATACGTCAAATGCACACTTAAATCCAGTACTTTTACTTTGTTATGTTCCACCACTGGGAGTCGTGTATCTGTTTTGTGAGATAATGTCATTTCTCGAGTGCGCTGATTCCGTGTGGGTGTTTGTTAGATGAGTAATCAAATCAGTGTTTCAGTGTTGTGATGAGGCGCCCATACTAATGACTGCATTGATGTTCCAGGGCCGGGTGGAAGTAGAAATCGGAAAAGAGGCTCTGCGCTTTGAAAACGGCGCATTTTCGTACTACGGGATGCCTGCGCTTATTCCTCCACTGGCTTTTAGTAAGTGCACAATGAACTTAAATATTTCAAAAGGAGATGAAGTTAATTGCTGAAATAACGAAAGTAAAAAGGACAACAGGAACAGGCTAATCACACAGACGGCACTGCAAAGAGTCTGGGTAGCCTCATTCTGCCAGAGCACCAACATTTGGGGGAAGTAAGTAATTAAAGTGGAGTATTTCCCAGTGGAAGGACATGACCTGCTCAAGATTATCTCAAATACAGCTAAGACTTATACACAGAACAGACTCCCCCCTCGCTCTCTTTCTCTGAGCAGGCATTCCCACATCTGTGTATTTACGGTGCAATGCTGTTTTAATATAGTAACTGCACATCACTGAAGCGTGGGCAGAGGTGGATGAAGTACTCAGGTTTGTTACTCAAGTACAAGTACAGATACAGAGGCATAAAGTAGCTCGTGTAACAGTAAAAGAATCACATGAAAAAAATCGACTTATGTAAAAGTATTTACCGGTAAGTACCTGTTTAAAAATGCACTTTAAGAGTAAAAAGTATCTCTCTTTTGTTAATTTAAGGTGTAAATGTAGTGAGGTTGATTCAAAATGTGACATATTTTGGTTGACAGTAACAATACGAATCGATATCTTGTTTTTTCTTATGAATTGTGCGTGAATTTTTGGCAGGAACACGGTAAAAACAGCCTCTCAAATCATGCAAAAAATATACTGTCTGGCCAAAAAAGAAGTCGCCACCTGGATTTAACTAAGCAGTTGGTCCGGTCTAGGTTCAGCAACAGTCTGACACCTGAATATACTGAATGACCAGGTTATTCCATTAATGGATTTTTTCTTCCCTGATGGCACGGGCATATTCCAAGATGACGATGCCAGGATTCATCAGGCTCAAATTGTGACAAAGTGGATCAGGAGCATGAGACGTCATTTTCACACATGGATTGTCCACCACAGAGTCCAGACCTTAACCCCATTGAGAATCTTTGGGATGTGCTGGAGAAGCTTTGTGCAGCGTCAGACTCGACCAGCATCAATGCAACATCTTGGTGGAAAATTAATGCAACACTGGATAGAAATAAATCTTGTGACGTTGGAGAAGCGAAATCGAAACAATGCCACAGCGAATATGTGCTGTAATCAAAGCTAAAGGCGGAACAACCAAATATTGTTGAGTGTGTGACCTTTGTTTTTTTGGTGACGACTTTTTTTTTCTTCTATTTTTCAGTCCAGTTAAAAAATGTAGTGGAGTAGAAAGTACAGATCCCTGCTCTCAAAGTAAAAGTAAAAAGCCTCCACTGTAAAATGTACTGAAGTAAAGTACAGATACCTAAAAATCTGACTTATGTACAGTACTTTACTACTTTTACTTCGTTACCTTCCACCACTGGAGCATTCTCACATCCGTATATATATATGGTACAACACTGAGAGCGCTGTTTGCTTTCAGTCCGCTTTAATATAGTAAGTACACATCATAGAACCGTGGGACAAAGCTCATAGCAGGCATTTCAACTATCGTTCTATGTACAAAACATGTCACAAAGCTAAATGAGTTTTATAATTAAGACGTACAGCAATCGTGTAAACGGAAAACCATCAGGGAGTTCCGTCTGATTACACAAACTGGTGGAGCAAAACAAAACCTGGGCAGCACTGGCTCAGCTGTGACAGGCTTATTTTTATTGCATTTATGAGTTTATACTTCGCCAGGTCCAAAGAGAAATGCGAATCTAGAAGAAGATAGAAGATAGTGTATGGTACGGTTATTAAAGGTCCTGTATTACGCAAAATTGACTCTTGTGAGCTTTAAGCCGCGTTATAATGTTGTTACCTCCTCAAAAAAGACCTGGAGTTGTGTTTTGTTTCATTTGCACATGTTTGATTAATCCTGGTTTATTAGTTTTTCTACATTTCCAAAGCTTAAATGCTCTGTTCCACCTTGTGATGTTACGAAGCAGTATTTTTCAAGTTAACAGCTAGTTTTACCTTTAATTAGGTTCGAGATTAGCAGTTCCAGGGCTGAAATCATCCAAATGATTCTAGTGAAGGTGTATGGAGCTTATAAACACAGTGGAGCACTTCCTGTATTACCACATGACATCACAAGGTGGAGCAGAGTGTTTTCAGTTTGAGAGAAGAACTCAGCCTAAATATGCAGGGTTTGTGTGTTAAACATGTGTGAATGAAACAAACACAACTCCAGATCTGTTAGTGATGAGGAAACATTATAAAATAGATAATAAAATAGTGTAATATGAGCCCATTAAATGTAATAAAAAGGACTGTTATGAATGTGTCGATGGAACTAATGGACTGGAGCTACATACTGGTTCAATTATGTTTAAATATAAATGCTGTTCTTTTCAGGTGCCAGGTACAGCTCCAGGGGCAGTGGTCTGAACCAGTCCGACTCTTTGCTGAGTGGAGGCAGCGTGGGGCAGCTCTCCACAGGGATCTACTTACCCGACTACACAGTCCGACAGCTCACCGACCTCCAGATTATCAAGGTTATACACCTTTTTTTGCTACGAGAAAGTCTGTTGCTCTACAGTTGTTGTATATGGAACTTTTTACTGGACAGTCCGCCATGAAGATGTTATTCCTCTGCCTGGAATATTCCACAGTATGCCATTAAACTTGTATATCTCCATGAAGACAAAATCAGGCGAAGTTCAGGCGAAATTACAGGTGAGATCTGCAGAGAGGCAACTCAGAGTAGGATGCATTCTAGCAATAAAAACATCTGTGATTGAATAAATGCAAGATAGATATGTTTAATGCCATACTGTGGAACATTCCAGACAAAACAATGGCGTCTTTATGGAGCGGGTGGCGGGCTCATTAGTCATGACTGCCCCTAACTAGTCCTGTGCTATGTCCAGTCAAAAAGTCGTCATGTTTGTTCTGAGTATTCTGTCTCTGTGGTTTTGGAGGATATTGGGGTCAGATTGGTTTGTTTAGACTCAGAACTTGTCCTCAAATCTGCTCTGGTCTCGCTGAAGGTGCGAGATGATGGACTTACAGGTGCACAATGAGTGAGATGATACCAGATATCTCCCTTGTTCTTTACATGCAATACAAATGGGGAGCTCTCTGTTAGCTGCTATAGTCCTACCCACCAGGGTTGTATCCACTTTCTTTTTTGTGAACTTTAACCCTCACCCAGTCACCACAACAAACAGCTTCAATCAGCGGTGCAGTGGCGTCTGCTTTCTCCAAGTCGTGGACATGCCTGGACAGAGCTTTAACAAGAGTTGGTTTGTTTATGTAAATATTCATCTTGCTCAATCTACATAATATCGAGTGCTGGTAGATAACTCACATGTCACGGTGGACCAGGCATTGGACTCCCTGTTAACAGTTCATGTGGGGTCAGATGAGTTTGTCCATTCGGTTTGTTTCTTACCTGACAAGAGGCAATGCTCAACACGCGCTAGTTTGGTCTCTGCACAGATTTAAACTATGTTCCTTTTCATTGTTTGATTAGCTCTTTCAGCTTAACCTTGGGAGGCGATGTGATAAGTTGACCCAAACCTGTGTGTGATGCTTAGTGCAGCTTCTATTTCCCCTAGGTGTTTGTTACTGAAATCTCTGATACTGATAAGTAATCCATAACTGGGGATTTTACAGCCATTTGAAACATTTACTGCTGGCTCATTTCTTGTTGGATTTGCTTCTCCCCATTTTGGTGAATCTATCTATGATCAAGAACATGTTCTTTAGCCCTTCAACCCTCAAATCCTGTCCCATGTCTGGGGGACAAGAAGGTCTCGGAAGATATATATATATATATATATATATATATATATATATATATATATATATATATATATATATATATATATAAGGTAGATGCGGATGGTAGATAAAATGAAGTGGCTCCACCATTAGCTGTGGGAGATGGAGATTTTCCTCCTCCTCTTGCGGGTCCGTCTGTGTTTGCATACTACAGATGCTGGCAAAATTTAGTTTGAGCAATTGTTTAACCTGGAGAGGTAGTGGCTCACCAGCAGCTGGAGGAATCAGAGAAGATGTTTGCGGCGTTCCTGTTAAGATGATTTTGCTGATGTTCTTTCTATTGTCTATTAATGTGTGAAGTATTGCTCGTACTTGTCCCTCTTGAGATGTCTGAATTTTCTTTTAGAGCCTGGATTACTTGAGTTTGTTTCTTGATAGCAATTATGAGGTGGTCAATTGTTTCTACTTGTCATTTTTTCTGTAGATGCAGTTCTTCTAGAGCAGGAAAAGTTCTCAAGTCCAGTAGTCCACCCTTGATTTTCAGTGTTGGTGACTGTATCACTGGCTGACCACTGGGTGGTGTTGTGACTGAGAAAAGGATTGTTGGCCACATGTGACAGAGGTGAAGTCTGAAGCACCAGTGGTTCTTAGGTGGGATAAGGTGGTGTAGGCGCTGGGGTGGATGAAGCCTTTGTGGAGTTTGGTGGATGTTGTTCTGGAGGTGGCAGTGGGAAGGTCTTTGTTGTGGTTACAGTAAATATTCCACTGTGCTTCTTCACATGTCCTTGATCCAGGTAACAATGGTACTTGCTGCAAGAGCTTCATCTTCAGCTTTCTTCACTCTTGAGAACCTTGGTTTGCATTTAGCCTCCCATTTTTGATCTTGCTGTTTCATGTGTGCTTTTCGTAGAATGACTTAATTTCTCTCAAGTGTGCATTAGTTCACCTGTGTCTGTCCATCCTGCAATTTGCCATACTTTATAAAAACAAGAAAGTTGTTTCAGTGAAATTTCAGAATTTCCTTCTCCTGCTGTATCTTTGATCTTCCCCTCGAGGCAGGTGAAGAGTTGGCCCAGGTTGGCAGGGGTTGCAGTAGTTAGCACAGAGTTGGATTTCCGTGGCTCGGCCGTAAGCACAGTGTCTGTGTGTGGTGTATGTGTTAGTCGTCTACTTCTATTATTGACTAGATTGTATTCTTGGAATTAATTACTGGTTTGCTTGTATATGTATATACTTAGGTAATTCATTTTTCTGAGCCCTTTTCCTGTATAATTTGGACACTTGCTGCTATCTATATGTTTCCTTTTTTTTGTATTATCATTTATTTCTACTACAGGCAGTGTGTAACAATCACCCCAGACATCCCAAATGTCTTTTAAATGTACCTCAGATATTGTGTACCAAACACACTAAACGTACTAAATGTTTTTTCTAAGCGTACCACACTTTAAGTGTACCAAACACTTCTATGTGTACTAAACACTTTTATGCGTATCAAACACTTTTATGCGTAACAAACACTTCTATGCGTAACAAACACTTCTATGCGTAATAAACACTTCTATGCGTACCAATCCTGAGCGAACAACAAGCCACTTTTAGCCGACCACAGGTCTTGTGTACCAAACACACTAAACGTACTGAACGTCCTCGTGTTCACATGAGCACTGGTACAATAATGAACTATAACGATACAATAACAGACAATGACAGTGGTTATGCAGAATAGCTAAACATGATTTATCCTAACAGGACCCTCCATCAGAAAACTAAAAAAAGCTAACCCTTTCTTTTTGGAACGTTTGCCTTTCTGACTGAACACCTTCTGCCTCTTGTTCCTTTTGTGCACATTCACTGAGATAACAGGGTTGACTTTGATAACATTAACATTGATCTGCCCTTTTGTCTGTTTGCTGTAAAAAGGTCAAAGGTTATATGCATTTGTTTTTCCAGATCACTAGGAACCACTACCAGAACGCCATAACTGCCACTCGGATGGACAGTTCTCCTCAGACTCCAGATCCCATGGACACTAAAGGCCGGCCCCCCGTCCCAGAGGCTCGGTCCCACAGCATCGCTCTGCCCCTGACACATGTCAGCACAAGGCTGGGCCTGGCCCGCCTCGCACGCCTCCATCCACACGGGGCACTGCACAGCACAACTCACCTCAATGAGAGGAACCGCATTGTCCGTAAGTCTGTAATGTAATTCAAATTAGATAGAAAATACTTAAATAGATCTGTTTTCCCCATTAACAGCTAATGTTTAAGATGTCAGCTGAACTGTCAGGAGGAGTAAAGAAAAAGAGGATTGCACTGTCTGATACAAAAACAACCAGGGACTATGAAATAACTGGAATATCCACTAATGAAGTGTTTGTTGTGTCCACAAACCCACTCACACAATCGAATGCGGAACAAACTAACTGACATATTATTACTATATTTATTAAGAGCAGTGACTCCAGCTTGGACTAAATCTGCCCACAGAACTGGCATAAACACAGGCAGACAAAGTAGACTGGTTTGGAGGCTTAAAGGATTTCCCACGTCCCATCTGTCTAACGCTGTGTGTAACACGCCGCAGTCTGTCATTAAGAAAATTCACTGCACAGATGGTTTTGTAGTCATAGAAAAGTTAGACTTTACATACTAATGAGATGAGTATCCTGAGAACTATTGATTCTCATACGGCAATAGCTTAGTTAACACATGAATATTCTGTATTTTTTATCACAGGCAGTAAATCTGACGGCCAGAGGAGTCCAAATGACAGTGTCTTTCTTCACATGGATGAGATTCCTTATATCCACGAAGACCGACCTGAACATTATGATAACGGTTTGAAGACCTTTTGTCTTTATGAGCAGATACACCAACTAATATCACTGGATGGTATTTTGGTATATTTTTGTTGATGTAATAACTGTAACTGACCTTTTATGAACAACAACACCTCACCATAAACCCTAGATAGTTCATTATATTGTCCAAACTTTCTTCCAGACATGCCGGACTCGCCCCCATCCACCTCCCCCTTCATCAGCTCTCTGTCTCTGTCCAGCTCAGAGGAAACCATCGGGAAGAAGCTCCTGCGTAAACTGAGTGAGCCGTGTGTCATGACCAGGCCTCTGCCCACACACACACACACACACACACACACACACGACCCTCCACACGCCCACACACCCCATATCGTCACATGTGCCTAAACTTTGCCGTCAAACTACCGCAGCGTAGAGTGTATCTTAGCAACAGCTGCCTTTGTGCAACCTCCCCTTTCAACATCTCAAGAGGCAGATTTTTATTAGGAATGATTCATTATAAATCTTATTGCACGATGCACGTTCATTATAAGCCAGTAATTTCATTTGTTTTATCTATATCCAGTTATATTCTATCCCTGACAGGCTTACATTTCACCACACAGCGTCTTGTGGGTTTATATTACATTATCACGACTAAATCAGGCGTTTGAAAAGTGTTGTTAGATGCAAAAAATGTAAATATTATCACTGATCAAGGTTTTCGCTGTTTCTAGGCAACAAGAGGAGAAAAAAGTCTCTGGATCGACAGAAGAGTTTAGAGGAAGGATCAGAGGGGTCACCAGAGATAAGCTAGCACAAAACTCTCCTCTGCATCACCACCGACATCACAGTTTCATCGTCTTCGTTACATTACCAGCGCACACTCACCGCCCTCATAGGAGCCAGACGTCCTCCTGACTGTAGCCAACACCGATTCTCAGGTTCACACTGTCCTCCCTGTGCCTGCCCAGAATAATAAGAGGGACACATCTGAAATACAAAATGAAAACTTCTGTGTTATAATCAGATATAGCTGATTTTTACAGCTGTGCATGAAGCTACAATCTATATTTAACCTTAACGAATAAGTGAATGAATCTTATTTATGTGTCAGCGATTGAAGTGGAAAGATTCACTTATAACCCAGTTTAACGAGAGCGTTTTGTTTGAGTCTGTGATAGCATAACTTAATATTTGTGGCTCTTAAATGAAAGCCTGGTTTGCACAAGAACTTGCACTAATTTTACCTCAATGGTGCCACCTACTGTCGGATAAGAACAGTACATAGCCATTGACTAAAAGGGAAAAGCCACTACATCAACAGCACAATAATAAGAGAACCCATCTTTATACTATGTTTAAAATTTTAAAAAGCCATGGAATATCATCTGCCTGGTTAATGAGAAACTTAAAATCTTACTCTTAACAGGTGGAATCATAGAAATATAACATTTTTTCAATACTTGACTTAAGAGTAGCAATATAAAGGACCACGCCAACAAGTTCCTTTCCGTGACCCTAAGGTTGATTTACAAAGGTGTGCATTGCCTCCCTCGTTTTAATCTCTCTTTTAGGTCTCACAAAAGCTCTTCTTCCTGTTATTTCAGATAGGTAGATCTAGTTCTCGGGAGTAGAGCTGTATATCACATTTCTGTCGTATGGGTTCTTGTCAGGTCAAAGACAAAAGCCTTTCAACAATAAGCAGGAAAAGGAAGAAGTCGTTAAACTGGACACCAATTTGCATGTTTATATACGCTGCTTTCACTGTAGAAGTGGACCCCTACTTTATCCAAATGCATGTTTTAGCTGCTGCATGCACATAGGCTGAATCTGCCTGTAGTTCTGTTTACTCTGCGTTGTGTGTTATATCAGATAAGTTCATGTCAGGTCAGATCCGAGCACCGAGGAGCGCAGAAATAAGGAAACCAAATAGATGAAGTTTACTGTGTTTAAGTGGGTTTAAGTGAGTTTCTACAGAGTGCACAAGTTCATTTATTTAAAAGGGAACTGCTGCTAAGCCATTGTTGTAGATAAAATGCAATAATAAAGTGGATTTATTAAAAACGTGTGTGGTTTCTTTTCAATATTGCGTGGATATGAATAGGTATATACGCAAACAGACGTAAGTTGCATAGGCAGAAGTGGTATTTTCAGGATAAAAGTACAAAGTATAGTCCGAGGCTGGGTCACTGACACTGACTTCACCTATATACAGTCTGCCAAAAGCTCTGTGAATATGCGTGACAATGCAAGAACCAAAATATCTCTCTTAACTAGTTATTTTCAAACTTGAAACTTGTCCAGTTGGTTTAAGTAAATCACTATTTCTACAGCATTTAAATAAACCTGCGCTCGGATATATGGAGAAAGCTTCAGAATGACTTTGAGTGTGGAAAAAAATGAGAAAATGCATAAGACTTGTGTTGTACTTATTGCATCTGTTACAACAATACAACCATTTTATTCACGATGTTAATTATTAGGGAACAAATAAGATTCTAAGGTTCAAACATCTGATACAAGGCTTTGTTCAAATGTATTGATTTGAGTGTGTTCTGATAAGAAAACCAGTTTGAGGCGGATAAAACAGAAGGGAATGGGATACTAAATAAATCATTGGCTCGCAAACATCACCTGGGCCTATAAATGAGGATTAGTTCTATATGAAAAGATAATGACTGGTTTAAAATGCATATGACAGGTTTTCACGTTTTCCTAATTATTATTACTTGGTTTGGTGGGATAGTACCTGTAGTAAATATTTATCCTAGTGCAGAAATACAAGAAAAATACAGGAAGTAGTAGTAGTAGTGAGCTGTAAAACAGAAAAGCTCTATCCAAAATGCAGGGACAATTTACGCACAAAAATGGCATTTTTCTCGCAGATTACACACTGATTTAACAAAATAAATGTCTAATCATAAATATTGTGAATAAATATTGTCTTATCTGCTGCCTGAGTTCAACCAGGAAGAATAGACAAAGCAAAGTACGTTTTTAAACTATAGAAACTTAAATATAAAGATGTTATTTGTGTATTAGCGGAAAAGTACTTTAACCTGTCTTATGTACTTTAGTTTAACAGTTTTCTTGCTTGTACTAGATTTTTCTTCATGTTTCAAAGTAAATTATAGATCAGAGGTAGATTATCAAAAGACAAAATCATATTGGTAGTAAGTATTAAGTATTCTAAATAAATATGAGATGACTCAATAGACATGGTGCAGTCTGACTACACAATCCTCCCAGTCCAAGGGTTAAAGTGCATTTTCCTACTGGACTCTGGTGACCGCTTCATGAATGGACTGCGCTACGTAGTCGATGTTTCTGCTCGTCAGGCCGCACATGTTGATTCGACCGCTGGCCATTAGGTAGATGTGTTTTTCCTTCACCATGTACTCGACTTGTCTCGCTAAGAAAAGCCATAGTTTTATTTATCAAGACAAGGTTCTACGCAGAAATCAGTCACGATTCAGAGATCAGTGCACGACTTACGGTTGAGCCCGGTGAAACTAAACATCCCGATCTGGTCTGTGATGTGCTCCCACGTCCCCGGCGTTCCCAAAGCCTGGAGTTTGGCTTTGAGCTGGCTCCTCATCAGCAGCACCCTGTCAGCCATAGTCTTGACATTGTCCTTCCTTTAAAAGATATGAAGGAGTACACAGATGAACCACACTGTTTGAAATACCACAGAGTAGAGATAGACCGATATTTGGACTTGTTAGCGTATCGGCTATCGGTTTTACATTTCCAGCACAGGCCGATATACGTTTTGGCAGATTTGCTGCCTAAAACGCATGTGTCAAACTCAAGGCCCGGGGGCCAAATGCGGCCCGCCACATCCTTTTATGTGGCCCGCAAGAAGATAAATTAAAAGGCGTGACATTTTAAAATAAGTCTATACTGCTTTAATGTGCGCACTGACAATAAACTATGACTATACTGAGAAATATTTGCAAATAATCATCACAAAATGTTCATGAAGAAGAAAATTGTTGGAAGAAAGAAAGGTGAAGGTGAATACAAGTTTGTGCTTTGAGGAGAAAAACCTGTATGTTTTTTGTGTTATGAGGCGGGGTCGGTAAAGTTTACGTCGACATTTGGTTACATTTAGTGACATTTACGCTGCCGCACAGTTACATCTGGCCCTTGATGGCGGCCATTTTGCTGATGTGGCCCTCGGTGAAAATGAGTTTGACGCCCCTGGCCTAGAACGTACACGCACAACTTTATTTTATAGTTTTTAACACTTTATAATGAAGACACAACTGCGCTAAATGTGATACACTGCTCTCTTAAAGGTTTGTGTTAAAAAAGTCAGTTTGTAGCTAGTTTAAATGACATAATTTGAGGAAAATAATCAAAATTTGCCTATATATCGGCCCCAAAATATCAGCAGATGTTATTGCTGATCTCTAGTACTGACCATTCGAGGAAGAGCTGAGGTGAGTTGAGGGTTACGGCCACAATGCGTGCTCCCTGAGACGGTGGGTTGGACCATGTCGTTCTCACAATCTTCTCCATCTGGGATAAAATTCTCTTGAGGTTATCTGCGTCCCGGGCCACAATCGTCAAGTTCCCCACACGCTCATCTGACAGAACAAATTGACTTCATTTTAGTTTCCGTCTAAGCCAGTTTCAAACATTTTGCTTTCACTCACTGTAAAGCCCAAAGTTTTTCGAGAACGACTGAGCACAAAACATCTCAAACCCCAGTGAAACAAAGTACCGCACGGCCCACGCATCTTTGTCCAAACTTCCTGAAGCAAATCCCTGGTACGCTGAGTCAAAAAACACAAACAGCCTCCTCCTCTGCAAAGAAAGAAATCTTTTGTTTACATTTTGACCACATTTTGACCACATGTTGCCAGTGACCGGTGCTGAGCGTGCTCTGTGAACATGTTCATGCCTTACCATCATTACTTCAGCTATTTGCATCCATTGTTCCTGTGTGGGATCCGTGCCGGTCGGATTATGGGCACATGCGTGTAAAACAAATATGGAGCGCTCTGGACACGTCTGTCAGAAAGAACATACATGTCACTGAAATAACTAAAAAAGAATAGAGCGTATTGTATTTTCCGGGCTATAAGTCACACTTTTTTTCATAGTTTATGCGAGTGCGGGGTGCGACTTATACTCAGGTGCGACTTATATGTGAAATCATTAAAATATATCATTTCAAAGCTTTGTTATTGTCACAGTGACGACCTCTAGGCTTGTGCACCAGTATCTACTACTTCTGTACCACTGAAACCTTTAAATTTAAACATTACAGTAATTTAAAAGACATTTAGGGAACAAAAATGCCCCCTAAAAGAAAATCGTATTCTGCTGAGTCTGATTCTGAGTCTGAATAAATATAAATGTGTTAAGTTAGCGTGCTGTACCGCTATTTAGCCTGCTGTTCTCGATTTTATTTGTATTATTATAACTTGTCTTTACAGATAAAACGTCTGTTCTTGCTCTCAGTTTTTGTAAAATACATTTCTCTAAAAATACAACTTATAGTCCAGAAAATACAGTATTAGTGGATTCAACTGCAATGCAAAAACCTACCTCCAGATCTCCAAGAAATCCTGCTAAATCAAGCCCTCTCTTTTCAGCATCCCAGTATTTGTACGGACGGACGTCTTCAAACCCGGCATTTGTGAAAACAGCGTTGTGATTTTCTGAAATAGGCAGAATTTTTCCATTATCGTACAATATATAATGCAAACTTTCTGGAGCATTATGAGCTGATAAATCTTACCCCATGTAGGTGCTGACACATAGACAGGAGTTTTGCTGTTGTTATTCCCGTTGTAAAAGCGCCTCAGGAATTCTGCTCCCATCTTCAACGCACCTGTGCCTCCCAGACACTGAACAGCTCCCACCTGTAAGATGTTATTCAACACTCAGGCCGTTTAAACTCGAAAGTGAAGCCCTTCAACGTGCTTTAGCTACACAAACACATGCACACACACACACACACACAAACGCACTACACATAAACACTCACTCATGGTTTATTATTATTTTTTGTCTTATCTACAAACTGTCCCATCATGTCTTCTGTTTTGTTATTAATATGTCTTGGACCTACAACCTTGAATTTAAAAATGTTTAACTTGTCTGTCTGGCTTTAAATAAATAAATACATAAGTAATAATAATAAAACAAAAACTCTAAAGTGAAAGTGGTACATTTTGAGAGCACAGACCCTGTTGTCCTTAATCGCAGGACTGTCATCTCCCAGGGCGATCTTGGAGGCAGACGACCTGAACTCAGGCAAACCCAGAATAGGTAGATATTCGTGGTTTAACTTCTCATCTTCAACAATGAGTTTCTCCACCTTCTTCACTACAGGCAAAACCCAAGGTAGGCCTTCGTCTGTCCTGTAGGCTGCAACAAACTGATTAGACTAATCATGTTATGAGCAAAGGAAAACAGTAAAGCAGCAATCTGGACCAGTTTTATTATGGCTCAGATTAGAGCTCATAATGCCACACTCAGCAGAATATAGGAGCCATCGTTTATATGGGGGTCAAGACTCTGGGTCCTGTAAGGCAAATGTGTTTTGTCTCATGTATCTTGGTTTCTTATGACATTTGTTCTATATTGGGTGCAAAATCTTGACTTTGTGCATCAGCTGATGGCCATCTGGAGTGTGTCCCACTGGAGGAGGGATTATCTCCATTATTAAAGACACTCTTAGCCAAAAGGAGACATGACCCGAGTTGTACCAAGTAAAGTATAGTATGAATATCACATGATTTAAAGCAGGAATCAATACTACAGAAATATTTAAATCTATGCACGAGCTTTGTCGTCATCCTGCCCTAATCCAATCACAGGCTGGACACAGTGAGATTACTCCAGGGGCTGAGCTCAGAGCTTTTATCACTGTTCAGGGAGATTGCACAACAACTGATACATTATCGGAAACAATGCGACAATCAGGAGGAAATGAGAGGCTTCATAAATGGGGCGTGCTATGACAAAATGTTTGGACAAACCGTGCAAATTGGAGTCTACATTGAAAAATGCTATGGGGACATGTTATTTTAGCACAGCTCTAATCTTTATTATTATACAAACAATAAAGCCCTATTATATAATAAGATGCAAACAGGCTTTAACTTTGACATGAAGATCATCAGACTCTACAGTACAAAGACCTACCTCCGACTCCAAGGTTGACTTTTTTAGGAAACTGGTCGTTGGTGAAATCCTGAGTCAGTTTGAAGACAGCCACAGGGGCTGCCTGAGGAACTTCACAGAACACGGACATATCTGCAGCTTTAGGATGAGGGGAGCAGTGGATGGGCGTCTATTATAGCCTCCCCACGCACTGGGACAGATGGGGGAGGACAGGCGGGCTCCCGTTGGATTTGGCGTGCGCGCGGTGGGTGTGAGCGGATTAACCAATACAAACAGCAGGATTCTACTGACAAACCAATCGGAAAAGATCAGAGGTATGGGTCAAAGTTCGTTCTTGCTATAGGCCTACCACAGATGCAATGGACCAATGAGTAAAGCGGTGCAGAAATGACGCCACAGAGTCTAAAGCGCGGTGCTGTGCGTGTAACGCAGTGCCGCACTCCGCCACTAGATGGAGCCACAGATTTAACTTGGTGCTGATATAAAATGATATGTTTAGGGGGATCTGAAGATAAATCTTTCTTATGTAAGGTTTAGCTTTATCTGTTGGTACACAAAGGCTGAACTTAAGCCCAGCTTTTTAGAAACGAACCCCAAATAATATTTAAGATCTGGAAACGTGTGCCATCACGTCTGGCCATGGGCCCATGAGGGTTTGAGTGAGGGCATGTGACGTTGTGTAAATGACTTTGTGCACAGACATTCATTTGTTTTGTCCTGAGAGGCCAGGTTGAGTTCTGGTGTAAACACGCTGGCTCCCGGCTCTCTCCACACAGCTGTCTGCAGGACCTCAAGTGTTTGATAAATGAAGGCCGGTCCAGGCTGCTCTGCTCTGCTCTGCTCTGCTCTGCTCTATGGGACTCTTCCCGGGAGACTTTTAAAAATGCACTAGAGACTGGGATGTTTAAGATAAGGATTTCTTCCACTGTCTGTGTCCCCATTATTTTGGTCTCTCTGAGAACAAGAGAAACTGTTTCACACACACAGTTAAAATACTAACTCAATTCCAAAAAGCATTTATAATACTATTTTTAGACCACGTTACTGGTCAGATCTATGGAGAGGCTGTCACAATAAAAATGTTTTCAATGGTAATGTTAATGAATAAATGCACACCAATGCCAGTAAATAATGCCTGGGGTAGACTGACAGAAGCAAAGGTTCTAACACTCACACACACACCCCGATCGCTCTAGCCAAAGTGGGTGAGGTGTCTTGCCTAAGGACACAACAATAGTTTTTGCCACTGGTGCCCCATTGTGGCACATGGTATTCCCATCGTTCTCACATCCAAGTACAAACCAGGCCCAGCCCTGCAGCTTCTGAGATCAGACAAGATCAGGCTTTGACAAGGAGGTTTGTCCACAAATAATTATGTTTTTTGTAATGATTAATACTTATAGTAGCAAATGTTTAAAGATGAAAGTACCAAAATACTTAATGCTTAATGTTAAATTATACTTTGTAAATCCCTTAAGAGGGAAATTCATTCTCTGCATTTGGCTCATCCTGCAATATGCAAACGCTGTGTAGAAAGGACTAGTGTAGCCTGCAGCCTTCTCACTGTGAATCTAAAGAAACAGACTGTGGACGCTAAAGGAACACTGACAGCTTTTTGGGATAGTTTAAACACTTATTTAAGAGAATAAAGTTGTTGTCATGTATTTGTATTTGTCAGATAATAACTATTGTGTAAATAAGATGAGATTTTTGACAGTTATGAAATTACCTTTACATTTTGGTCATCATAATTGCTACCAGGGACTTTTTAGCAAATATGTTAAATTCTGTTACTTGTATTTTGGTAATATAATCTTAATGTCACTGGGGTATTTCATATTTCTTTTACCTTGATCTGTGCTTTAATCTGAGCGCTGCAGTCTTGCTCCATACCTGGGAACACCCCCCACTCCCTCTCTGCCTTCACTTTGACAGTAGATGTTTTCATTCTTTCCAACCAGGTGAGGGTGTCTCGTATGTTAGCTATCACTGTCAGCTCTGCAATTATAGGATTTGAGCTTCTAGAACAAGGCTGGGGGCCGAGGCAGGGTTTGCTGCTACATATTGGTGCGGCCTCGGGGCTTCGGTCTGTACTGATGTGAGGAGTGAGTCAGACGTGAGACTGACAGCCAGTCCCTCCAGCAACACAGTGCCCACAGACAAGTAACTGTCCTTTTTAGATCAATATATTAGTCAGCAAGGAAACGTTCACACACAAACCCTGCATTCTCTGTCATTCACATACAGAACATTTACTTTGGCAGCTACCTCCATGACATAGATGTGGAGTACCAACAAAGTCCTGGTGTTTTCATTCTGTGTGCATGTTTTGGGTGCCGCTATAGCAGATTGTCATTTAAGGACACAAAGGCACACATTCAGACAGAAGTCAGTCACATTCCTGCAGAGGCATCACAGAAACACAAACACGAGCGTGTGCACACACATTCTGGGGCCACGCTGCCGTGCTGCTCACATGCCGCTCACACGCTGCAGTGGCCCCAGTCTCTTTGGGTCACGGCTCTGTGGTGAGTGACCACCTTTTTAGCTTCCCGCCATGTTTGTTTTCCAAAGACAATGTCATCAATTCTCCAACAAGAAGCTAGACACAGCAACAACAGGGGACAGGACCTCCCTGTTCCTCCCTCTGTAGTGCACTGACGGATGAAGCATGCAGGCTACACCGCAGAGCTGCCTGTGTCTGACAACATTCCACATCCACTGTGTGTTCTGCATGGCAAGCTCAAGTCCTGTCTACTTTCATGCTCAGTCCCACACAAACAAAAATCATGAATAAAATTACTTTGAAGACTGTGATACGCATTTGGAGAGTGAAGGTTCTTTTTATATACCTATGTTTCTGTAAAATTTAAAGCTTAAAAGTATGTGCACAAAACTGACTTTAGTGTATTTATTCAAACTAATTTACAGTGAAATTACATTGTCAGTGATATTTGGACGTATTAGCACGAAATTGACCAAAAAAACTAAAGACTTCACAATAACAGCACTACACACAGCCTTAATAAAGAATGAAATAGACTTAATGGTCAAATACTTAATTAACAATGATTCCGACTAATAATTTATTTAAGGCGCTAGGGTTTGACTTCAGGTAACAATGAAGTAGTTAAGCTTGAATTATTCCTGATGAACCTTTTGTTCCTTATGTGTTAAATCCTTCCTCAGATTTAAGGAGTAGTTACTATAAAGTGTCACCATAATTATGTAAATTACACAATAGGCCAACCACAGCAAAGGGCTAAGAAGAAAACAGGAGAGAGCCCACGGAGCCCAGCCCACCGCCCCTCTGTGTGGTTATCTCTATGGGCCTGTGTGGAAGCACAGAGGATAAACATATTTAGGCTGTGCGCTTCCTCCGAGCCGCATTCCCAACACCGTAGATCACAGTCCTCACACCCTCCTGCTCGCACTCACATATACAAACACACACCTGCTGGGGCAAGGCCGTCTGGAAGAGAATTACAACAGGCTAATTTATAGCACCCAAGGGAGGCCAGAGGGCAGGGGACCCAGACTGGCCTGACCAAGTTCACTTCCTCTGTTCATGGTCCCAGTGATAGAGTCCACAATGAAACACCAATAACCAATCACCAAATGAAGACATCCTTTTCTTACCTTCTGAAAAAGGGCAGGTTTACTCTCTCATCTTTAGGTATTCATCTTTAGGTGGAGCACGGAAGATTCAAGGTAAAAGTGTGAGAACGGAGTTAAAGCTGAACTCAGTCCTGGAGCTGGCCTCCACGGCCTCCTCATTTCCTCCGGTGAGAAGCCTCTGTCATCCGTCACTCGAGCTCAGGCAGCGGCACAATAGCAGCGTCTAGGCCCTGGCTACTGACACCACCACACTGGGCGGCTGATAAGACTTACCTTCCGGGACGTGGAACAACTGAGAGCGGCTACAGACACAAAGTGGTTTGGGCCTTTGCCATCACCTCACCAAAGGATCAAGGAAAGAACATAGGAGCTAAATGAGACTTGCACTTTTAATGGGAATAACTTTTCCTTTTTCCTCATTGTATTTTTAAGGTCATTAACAGATAAAACTTGTTTATCACTACAACAAAGCCCTTTCCATTGTGAAAATAAGCTCTTGAGTAAAGTAAGAATATTTTTAAACACACACTGACAGTTTAAGTCACTGTATTACTGACGCTGCTTTAGTCGGTTTAAACCAATGACTCACTAGAAAGGAAGGCATCACCTAATTTAAAAAGAAAAAGTAAACACGTCTTTTGAAATACATTATTAAATACCTTTAAATTAAATTTTTAAGTTAAGTTAATTAATTTTTAATTTAGATTAAAAATTTACAAAATGAAAGAATAACCTGCTCACAGCGGTGAGCCCTGTCTAAAGAATAATATAAGAGCACAGGCTATTGTGCATGAAAAGTTGTGTCAAGTAATTATAAAAAGATGGTTCCCACTGGCAGAGAAACAGGAAACCGAGAGAAACAGACAGAGTCAGGTCGTTTATAGAAGCAGGTGATTATATCCTGGTAATAATGAGTAATCAGACTGTGATACATATAAATACTTTGCTTCTGGACCTGCAAACACATCTGGACTAAACATACAGACTTACATTTATATAAATGTTGTGTTTCTGGACCTGTAAATACATCTGGACTAAACATATAAACTACACCTGCCCTTCTGCAAAAAGACATTGCTTCAACAAGTTGGAGTGAAACAGATCTGGAGTGAAAGGAAACATGAAGAAACATGCCCAAGACTTTATGGCAACACACTAAACCCATTCACCAACATTAAAGTCATTTAAAGTAATTGTTTTTAACAAACATGAAGTCAGTACTATCTAGCACATCGACATAAAGTAAAAAAGTGCTGTGAGCTGAGCAGCTCTGCGGCCTATCAGCTTTGACCTCTACTGCGGGTTTGACCTTACCTCTCTTATCTCGCTCATTTTGAAATGAAGATGATGTATTGGAGAGTCACATCCAGCATCGAGTAGCTCCTTGACACTCGCTGTGAGTCTGGGTTTTGTTACAGGCAGGAAACAGACCCTTCCGCTCCGTAAACACGCTTCTCCGTCGAACACTTTGGGCCGCCGGTGGCACGCGAGACGCCGCTGACGGTCACCGGGCAACAGCGAAGGTACGGCCCCGCGCGGGACTCACTGTCCTCTACTGTCCCCCACAGGCACGAGTAAAACCCAAGACACAGGAGAAACACCGAGAAAGAGACATCAGTGACACACATCACAACTATGAGGAAAAATATGTCACGTTAATCCAACTGCCGCTAAAATGGAGCCTAAAAGTCTTTACGCGCAGAATAATTAACACAAGCCTGGAGCCTGGAGTTTGGAAAATACAGTTTCTTATGTAACACATTATTCAAAATAAAAAAAAAACGTCCAAATATCTGGCTTAATATTTACGCAATTTGTTTAAGGCAACTTAAATGTGACCTTTACGCACAAGTTAGACTTTTATCGTTTTGAAACCAACTTTTAAAGATAAAAGATCTCGAGTGTAGATCTATTATTATTATTATTATTATTATTATTATTATTATTATTGTTATTATTATTATTATTATTATTATTATTATTATTATTATTATTATTATTATTATTATTATTATTATTATTATTATTATATTTTATTTATTGTTGTCGTCGTCACTATTATTGAGACTATTTCACACGGTTTTCTTTTGCTGTTTGGTCGTGCATTTTCCCCCCACGCGCAGCATTTTATCTTATCCACAACAGGAAGCAAAGATAGAGTAAAACCTGAAGTGATGGGGAGATGTGCCTGGTTCCATTAGACACACTGATAAATACATTTCCATTTCACTGTCATTTATAGTGAAAACTAAACTGAGCGTCACAAAATGTGTGCTCAGCCATAAGGCCCACCGTGTCTACTACTACTGCAGGATTAACGCAGCTACAATAACACAGATATCCGAGATTTCTCATCGCGGGGCCTGTGTTTTGTTATTGAGATACACAGTGTATGGAGACGGGTGAGGCAGAACGGACCCTCCCTGAAAAGCGCGTCACTGGGGAGAGGACAGCATCTTGGCTGACCCAGCTTTTCTCAGATCACTGCTCTGAGCCGACCAAACTGGATCCACCTCTTGATTACACACTCACGCAAACAGATGAGCAGCTGAAGGTGGACCTTGTTCAACTGACGCACAGCCGATCCGGCAGCGCACAAAAGCTTTATGCCCGAGCACGTTACGGGCGTTTGGGCAAACTCTCACAGCCTGGAGACGCCGCTCAAGGTATCAGAGATTTGACTGAATCTTGCCTGTCTTTTCTATGTAGTGACAATGCTCCCGAGTCCGATCATATCCACCACGCCTTTCTCTGTAAAAGACATCCTGAAGTTGGAGTTGCAGCAGCAATCCCAGCACCAACTGCAGCTGATCTCGTGCCTCGGTCTCTCGGGAGCTCTGGCTCAGCCGGGGCCCTTCATGAACAGACCGATCCGGTCACACTCACCTCCGTCCTGCATGTTAGCCTCCAGGAACAGCCCGAGTCCCAACAGCCCGAGCCTGTCCGAGTGTGACGAGCGCATGTACCTGAGCGCCGTGAGCGCACAGGAGTCTGCTTTGTCTGTGGATATCTTCTCCAACCCAGGAAGCAACCGCGCGCACTCCACCGAGCTCCAGCTTGAAATAGAGCAAGAGGACGTAGATTCAAGTGAGTAAGACACTTTAATCACACCGGTGTATTAGGTCAACTACTTAAACACTTATTTTATTTTTGAGCACCCTGAACTGGTGCCTGTGCAGCGTGCGTAAAAACGCGAAGTGTGCTGACATTGTCACGAATCAGTCCTGTCATTTTGAATGACACTGTAGGTATATACTATCCAAATAGTCCATGTAAACAACTATCTGTCAATCCATATTTTACATAAAGGCTAGAAGTAAAACAAACAAAAACAAGTCAAGCTGCACAGATTCTGACTGATCCAAAATAAATGTGTGCACTGTCCTAAAGGGGTTGGTTTGGCTACACGTTCCATCATCAGTGGACGTGGGCTACATTTTTATATGATTTTTTATTTTGCTCTTTGGCCTAAATGAATGACCCTGGATGTGTTTGGATTGTGTTTTAAGGTGAATGGAAATAATTGGCCGTGTTCTCAGAATGAAATCTGTGCAAACTGGGGTTTGAATTTAACTCAATAAACAGGCTCCTATTACGCGTTTCTCTCTTTTGAGTCGGGCCTAAGCACGCAGGCATGTGAAGAGTAATATAAATCTGCCCCATAATAATTTAATTATAAGACTTGAATTAATTATATAACCTATATAACTAAACAAATTCACATCTAAATGATTAAATAATTAATAAGTAATTTAAAACACATCCCGCCTGGTCCAATACAATAGAAGAAAGAAAGAAACAACAGGAAAAGTCAAATGAAACCATCACCACACACACCACAGAGAGGTCAGATGCCAGTGAGGTGTGCACTGATGTAAACGGTTTGTCCTTGTGCCACAGAGAGCTGCGCAGCGCTGCGGACCGACACTGATGAGCCAGACCCTGAGAAGCCCGTGTCCAAACAGCCGCGCACCCGGAGGAAGCCGCGCGTGCTCTTCTCCCAGGCGCAGGTGTTTGAGCTGGAGCGCAGATTCAAACAGCAGCGATACCTCTCTGCTCCAGAGCGAGAGCATCTGGCCAGCTCCTTAAAACTCACCTCCACACAAGTCAAAATCTGGTTCCAGAATCGGCGCTACAAGTGCAAGCGACAGCGGCAGGACAAAACTCTGGAGATGGCAGGGCACCATCACCACGTACCTCCACCCCCGCGCAGGGTGGCTGTGCCGGTGCTGGTGCGGGACGGGAGGCCGTGTGTGGCGGGCTCTCAGAACTACAACAGCTCATACCCTCCGTACACCTACAGTTACCCAACATACAGCTACAGCAACGCAGTGTACACAAACAGCTACTCCTGCACCTACTCCAGCCTCCCCACCCTGCCCCCAACCAACACCACCAACGCCTTCATGAGCCTGGGCAACCTGGGACAGGCTCAGACGCAGAGCCCACAGGGTCCGGGGCCATGCCAGGGATCACTACAAGGAATCCGGGCCTGGTAGCGCACAGGCACCGGTCATGATCTACTTGAACTATCGCCGCAGACGCAGCATGTCGGTCTTTATGTTCATATTTAGGGGGAACAATAGTGTTATAAAGTATTTAGCGACTGAACAAAAGACGATCATTTGAACGTGTGCGCCAGGGCCCAGGACCCTCACACTGAGCCACGGGGCGCGCTTTTCTCTGAGCCATGTCAGAAAAGTAACGACGAGATATTGTGTTTTTATTGAATGTGGACAAACAGGAGTGGAAGATCTCGCTATGAAAAAGTTAAAAATGGACTTGGAAAATATGGAGACATGAAGTGTAATCTTTAAACTAAAAATAAACCAATAGTCAACTAGTCAACAAGGCCTTGTGATGTGAGGCACTGGTGTTTTTGTTTATTTGCCATGACTCAGTGGCTAAAGCAGATTAGGCCTATAGGTTTACCAAATGAGTTGGTGGCAAAAAACTAAGTTTTTTGAGTGAAAATGCCCTTGTGTTTTATTAAATAAACCAAATAGGCCTGGGTAAAGTACTGAAGTGCTTTTGCCTAACGGGAAAGTGAAATATTGAAACGCGCGGGCCATTACAGCCTAATGTGGCTGGTAGGAGGAAACTTCGATCCATAAATCTCTTGGTCTCAAACGCTGATGTTTAGTTTGGAGGCTCAGACGAATATTTCTTTTCTGTGAGAAAACTTGTGGGGAACTTTGGTGAGACAAGATCCAGAAACAGAGGATCCTCTGAGCCAATGTCCGGTCAAGTTTTAGAGATGGACATTAACCAGACCGCCTCATTCTCAGGACTCACACGGAGAATTAACGCGCCACCATAAACTCCCGCTTCGTTTCGCTTCAAAAAGGCGGAACGAATAAAAATACATAATAAATACAGACACAGACAGGCCGCTCCGTTTAGTGACAGACGCATTAATCAGAGTAAACAATGGAATTGTGTCATTATATCGGCTAAAATCATATAACACAGGCCTGTGCTCGGACACGTGCGCTAATTGGTGATTGTCTTAAAACAAACACGCAGCTCTGGGCTTCAGGCTCAGGACGACACACTATTAATGGAGATGAATGGAAACGTAAACACAGTGTTTGTGTGGAGACTGCAGTGATGGCTTCACTGGCCATTTCCTGTGGCTCCTGTAGCGGTGGGACATACCTGGTGTCAGCGTTAAGTGCTGCGAAGTCACTCGTGTAAATAGACCTGGCGACAGCGCGGCGACGCCTCAGGACGCGGCCTGGACACGGCCGCGCTGACAGGCTCTGATCACTATCTGTCCCATCAAGTCCCACTATCTAACCCTCACCCAGCAGCTCAGGCTCTGCTCAGACCTGATCTCAGACCTGATCTCAGCCTCTGCTCAGACATCACCTCCTCTAAACACTTCAGTGGACGTCCAAATGGATCTCAGCAGATCATGACAAAATGAAAGAAAAATAAAATAAATAAACAAATAAATTAGTGTGCCACCCAAGATCAAACTCACCTTTTATCATTATGATGATTATTATGATTCTGACTCTGATCAGGCTATTATTATTATTATTATTATTATTATTATTATTATTATTATTATTATTAGTGTACTGTAATAATATTAGTATTATTTCTCATTAGTATTTGTTGAAGTTGTTGGACCTTGTAGTAGAAAGGTCAAGTAAAAGAAGCTCATCTCTCATCAAGAGTGCAGCCTATTTGTGTTATATGTCTGTAATTAGTCAATTTCAAACAATAAAATCAGTTGTACATTAAAATATTTGCCCACATAGGGGCGCTACTGAACTGTTGCTGCAAAAAAAAAAAAAGAACAACAACCTGTTGCCTCGATGACTATAAAATATTTATCCAAAGTTGAGTTGAACATGAGGATCAAAGCTTTGAGTTCAGAATCTCAGGCTTTTACGCATGACTGAAAAAACATGAGTCCTAAATCTAATGATGTATAAAGCACACAATGACACAAGTTACCTGGGTTATATGTCTCTGATAACAAAAACAAACCTCTGAAAAAGCAGCTTACCTGCTCATGTCAAACTGAGCATGACACGCGCGGTTGGGCGGGACAAAGGAGGGTCAGTCACGAGCCAATAAAACTCAGCCTCTGCAGTAATTACTCTGAATATTTGATTAGAGTTGACAGTTTTCTTCTCACAGATGATATTACTACTTTATCCACGACAATTACAATAATTCACTGGAACAAAACAGAGAGACATCCCCGAATGAGGAGCCTTCATTATGACGAGGACTTTTTTATCATTTTCGATCAAGCGCATCCTAAGCCCTGAACAAGAGGGTGGAAAGGAGACAGCGGCAAAAGACACAGAAAAACTCCACGGCTGCATCGAGAGGAGTTGGACTTGTTCACAGGAGATAAACTCTGGAGGAGCTGGCGCGCGCTGCGCAGAGGCCCCGCGGGACCCTGTGGACGCAGGAGGTGAGGAGCTCCAACTTTTACTCTGGAGTTGAGAGATTTGTGCTTTAGTCTGCCACGGGAAATCATTCACTTTTGTGTGGACACAGCTGATTTAAAAAGTCCATTCTGGGTTTATTTTTGAGCCTACAGTTCCATTGCACACTTGTGTTGAGGCCAAACTGTAGATTAGGAGTTGATGAAGTCGCCACAGTTTCATTTTGTGCTCACTCTGGCTCCGACTTCTATTGTCTGTGTTTTATAGATCTTCCATATTCGCCTGGGAGACCTCAAGATGGAGAGCATCGCAGGAACACGCTTATTTTATCCACGGAAGCACAATCCAAGGGAAGATCCAAGAAGCGCTCCAGAGCGGCCTTTTCCCAAGCGCAGGTGCACGAGTTGGAGCGCCGCTTCAACGCACAGCGGTACCTCTCCGGACCAGAACGGGCCAATTTAGCAGAGGCCCTAAAGCTCACAGAGACGCAAGTGAAGATCTGGTTTCAGAACAGAAGGTATAAAACCAAGCGTCAGGAGACAGAGCCGGGCGCGTGTTCAGCCCGGAGAGCAGCGGTCACAGTGTTGATCACAGACACACAAGAAGAGCACAGGATGAACAGGATGTACAACACACACCTGCACTCTCAATTCTACCAGTGTCACCAGTGCGCGCACTGCTGGAGTCAGCCCTGGAGTCCTGGGTGGACGCGCCACAGGCTCAGCTCTGGATGGAGCCACTTCCGACGGGAGGATTTTTGGTTTTAATGTTTTTCCGCTGGGATATTGTGTTCAAACTGAACTATGTACCTCATTTCGGTCTGACAAACATTGAAATGTAAATGTAGCCTGCAGCATCAAAAACAAATAAAACAAAACGAGTGTTTCCAACAGTAAATGTCACATTAATAATATTTTCATTGAGACTTGAAGGTTTGAGCAGCGCAGACATGTGTTTTAGTCTTGGCACTAATGGAGGTTTGAAATTTAGATGTGAAACGGTTCCATCTTCCATCTTTCGTGAGAAATAATTGTAATTATCAAGTAGGCAGTGAAAAGTGCAAACTGGAACACTGTATGTGAAAAACATCTGCCTCATGACCCAAACCTTATGTCTAAAATGTCAATTAACATATTTAAGCACATTATCCAAACATGTCCATTGATCATTGTTTATTTCACAGTCCATTAGCTTTTTATACTTTTTATCAGCCTGTTTTAAAACTCTTTAACTAAAGCTGCCTCCATGATCTGCAAAAACATATTTGTTAAAGATGTTAATTTTTTTTCTACAAAAGAATGAAGAATTATTTGAGGAATCAAAAACTGATCAAAACTGTTGGTTTGTCCTAATTACATTTAACAAAAATATTCTTTATTTAATGGAAATAAATTATGAATATGATTAATATTAACTGTAAAAATAGTAAATAACATTCTTTGAATTCTTTAGTTTCATATGAATCAAATAGAAACACGTGGTCTATTTAAAGAGTCATCCACCCAAACTAAAGAGTGACTATAAAACTTAACAAAGCATCACACACAAGTGTTCTTTAGAGTGAGAACGGAACGATTTCCTGTTGTCTTTGAGCACAGGAATGTTAAGGGTGAGGCCTGCAGAGAAAAATCACTGTACACACCTGATCTGTGCCTGGTTTTAAAAACAACATCTATTGAAAGAGTATTCTCTGTCTACTGACAAGTAATTATCAATTCATTTCCGATCAGCCTTTTGTGTCAGGAATTATTGTCTCAAGAGGCCTGTTGAATTTACTAATGCTCTCTTAATAAAAGTGCTGCTTTGAGATCAAGTGCAAATGATTTATAACAATAAATATAGAAAACATCTCACTACAATGTCATGTGCACCAAGCTAACCATTTACTATGTACTATGTACCATGTACTATGTACTATGTACTATGTACTATGTACTATGTACCATTTACTATGTACCATTTACTATTTACTAGATAGAAGAAATGATTTGAATTTTTTGACCGCACAAGTTAGTAGAGTGTTTTCCTAATGCATTTGCTGAACTCTTAATCCTACCCAGAGGACTATTTAGGATGGCTACAGAAACTATTAGTAGATGGTATCAGAGTTTGGAGGAATGTAAACATTTACAGTCAGACTATAAGACTGGGCTCCCCCTGGGCAGCACACATCCATCAGCGTGACCCCATCATCACTACAGTGATATGTATTATACTGCTGTACACAACATGAAAGACACGGAGAGGCTCATTTCACTAAATCTGTCGATTCATATTCTACATGTTCACAGTGGTATCACAGAGACATTTGGCTGAACAGGCTTAGACTGACCACAGACTCTTATAGGCGTGTGCTTCTCAGTGTCCTACACAAAGGCTTTAGTATTTTATCTAGTATTTTAGTCTTTATTTTGCTGTTGCACTTTTTACACTGTCCTCAGAGTTGTGCCTTTAAATGTAAAAAGGGTGGTTGGCTATTTATAAAGCTTTATTTTAAACTTTAATGTTTTGAGTCTGGATAATATAAATAATCAGATATTTCAAACGTTGTAAATCTTTGTGCACAGTCATTATCATTTTTCTAGAATGTAAATCCTTTTGAATAAGAATCAAGAGCAGTGTATTTGACTCTGTATAGTATCACTTACCAAATCCTGTTCAGCAGAGGTATTGTTGCTGTGTGCAAACACCCTTAGCTTCTCCAGGTCTGTGTTAGTGCGAGCAGTGGGGGGATTATAGGCGACAGAAGGATGAGCCCACCCAGAGTCCAGGCACATCAGGATCCCCGTCTGCACTTCCATTAGGAGAGCTTTACTGAGGAGGCTGAGTGGATTTACCTATTACAAAAAAAATAAAAAAACATGCACACACACATACACACACAGAAAAGGGAGATACTTCTTTCATAAGTCATGTAAATGATTTCATTATTGAGTAGAACAGGGTTTTCTACATTCTCGTGATACTTCACAGTGGTAAAATGTGAATATTTTTACTATTGAGTGTAGAATTTTTCACTGAGGAGCATTTTTATACACGGTTGACTTACATTAACAGCATCATAGTATTATTTATGAAAAACATGCTAGAAGAGAAAAACAAAGGCAGAGTATCCAATCTCCAGCTGCCATTTGACTTCTCCGTCACATTGGAGCCACTGAGTCTGTGCAGTGAAGTGCCTTAAAAGCGACTGGCCAATACAGCTGTCATGTACCGTTTTATACAGGGCTCTATGAAAAGAGGCTGATAGAATTCTGAAGCTCCCTGAGCAAGAAAACAGAGCAGGGCTGAGGTGCAGCTTTCCCCGGGTCCACTTGAACCACTGTAAGCCTGAAAGGTTACCATGGAAGGTGATGCCCCATACTGAACCATAAGATCCTGCCTACCGCAGTTTTAAGTACCTCGGAGGTTAAACTTGAGACCAGTGCTTTTCAGTGTGTGGCTGGGAACTTCCCTTTGAAACCTGTCCATTTAGTACCTTAACAGTTAATGTGTTCATAAATGAGGTTATTTCAACTATAATGTAAAATACTTGTCCTTATAAAATGGACAGGAAGTCTTCCAAACTGCTACTTTGCACATCCCACTCCCACATACACAGAAACATACTCCCCAAAATCTGGATGGTGGAATTCAAATGTTTTAATTAGCACAGATAGGAAAAGATAAGACGAGCTGCTGCTATCAGAAAAGAGATACAGAAGTCCTCAGGCCCCACTTACACCTCTCTGACCTCCCTACAACTCCTCCTGCTCTGTCCAAGCCCACAGAGCAGTTTGAAAACAAGGACATTTTAATCGTATCTGACCCTAAGAACATTATCATCCCCACTGACTCCTCTCACTGTGTCTCTTCAAATCCTTTGTGAATAATGACTATGATGACTGTGATAGTCCTGATTATGATGAAGGGAAGAATAACATGGACAATATTGTGAGAAGCAAACAGTGTATCATATTGTGTACATTTAACAAGCACGTGCCATTTTGACCATGTAAAACAATAAATCAAAAGAGAATGACGAGAGATAGTGTTAGTTTAAAAAGAGACGTAAAACTGGACAGATGCTCCAAGGCATAGCACTAACTTTCTTGACAGGAAGGAAGACGGCTTTCTTTCAAGATCAAGTTCAAAGGGCAGGAGGCCTGTTTCTTCGGTGTCCCTGACTGCACCTGTGTTCATCACATGCACGTGCACGTGCACACCCACGGGAGGAGTCCCGGCCCTGCGCCTCCGCTGCACTGACGGACAGCTTCAGTTTTAGTCTGAGGCAGTGACCGGGGAGCACTACTCGTCTCAGTAGGTTGTGTATTTGTGCTGTGTGGCTGGAGAAAAAGACCTTAGTCTCATTTTGTCACAACATGTGGACAGAAGGAAGAGCAGAGGAGAGAAAGTGCTGCACACCTGCATTGATGTGTAACAATACTGCAGTTCATCACACTTCAGTCTCAAAGGCCCCAGGCATCATTAGACAAGTGTGTGTTTAGGTTTGACTCCTTTGATCATGATTGAATTAGCCCTAAGTACGTTTCAGTCTGAGGTCCACACCTTCTGCAACAATGGAAGCATCTTTGTCCAAAAAGAACTTTTTTGGTCGTTTGAGTTTGACATACAGAGATCTTTGCATCATCTCTTTACATTGCTGATCTGATTAATGACTTCACTTCTCTTAAAGCAGGTTTATGAATACGATATAAGACTATCACTGTGTTATTTTAAAGTGTAAGAAGAGAAAGCAAACGTGAGCCGCAGGGACAGAGCTCTGACTCACTCCTCGTTGGAGCAGCTGTATTTTTGGCCTCTGTTTGAGTGAATATGTATGTGTTCATAATTACCTTGTAGCCTTGGTGTTGGTGGTGAGAAGAATCTCTTCTCTTCAGCCTGTTCTGGAAGTGTTGACAGGACATCTCCCCCGCATCACTCTCTACGGCACATGAGTGGAGACATTCAAGCCACAACTGGTACAGTAGGCTACATGCTCCATGCTTTGTTATTTTAGTACAAGAATTACGCAAAATGTAATCCATATTTTGACACTCAGAGTGATGAAACTAAACTGTGAGACGAGATACTGATTTAAATCTCACTAATTAAATCCTTAAAACATTTATTAATAGGCCACGCATAGTATTTTTTACAGCCCAGATAAATGGAGATGATTGCAAAGGGAAAAAGGATTAAAAAGTGGCAGCCCTAAACAAACTAAAAAGAAAATATGTCAGATAGCAGGGTTGGAGAGAGTTAGCTGACAAGAAGTGCAGTAATAAGTTAGTTTCACACCTTATCCATTAAATTCCAGTGAGAGAAAAACAACAGTTGACATTATGAGGGAGTCTTATACCACACAGTAATTCATACTCATCACTGCACTCATCTTTTGAAATAAACTATAGAGAGACAATGTCAAGAAAAAAAACGTCAGAGTCATAAATATGCAGATAAGGACAGCATACGGGTGCACGAGGACGTCCTCCAAACACTCACATTCCTAAGTACCCATAGTGTAAGCTGGGTTTGTGTGTGCAGTAGAGCCTTACAGAGCTTTTGTGCTTGGACTTCAGGTTTGATAACAGCGGATTAGAACAGACAAGACACAGCGAGAGTATACAAATCAGCAGCTTTTGATCACTGGAAAATTATGTTTTATAACTGTATTAGTTTGTTCATCTTACAATACAGTTTTAAAACAGCAGAGATAATTCAGCAGACAATGTTTGTACTTTGGTAAATTTAAAGTAGGCTATTGTTTGAGGCCTTGAACCATCCAGATACAATAATATTTGTAAATTGATTCCATTTGCAGCAGAGAGAGCCCATGTTGTCAGCTGTGGCCTAATAACATATCATTACTGGTAGTAGTTGTTGTAGTTTCTAAGCACACTTACTTTCAATGTTTGTTTTACTCTTGCGCAAATAATTTCCATCAAGTGCCTTTAGTCCCACGTTTGCTTTATGCATTCAGAGTGCGTTTTTTATGAGAGTGTAATCGCTGGCTTTGTATTGAACGACAGGAAAAGGGCAGGTATCATCAACAAAGTTAACAAAGGATTTAATTTCATTAAAAAGCCCCAACAAAATGAAGGACAATAGAGCAGGAGCTAAGACGAGCATGGAGAAAATAGATTTGGAACAGCCATTTGTCTTGTTGTGTCTGTTTATTCCGGTGCCTTTTTTTTTTTGGTCGTCTAAAGTTAATGAGCAAATGCAAAGGCTGCCAGATGGGAGTGCGCCAAAAGGAAGTGCCTTTGTCTATGGTGACTCATGCAAGAGTTTGGACATCCTATATTCTACATGGGTCATATTTAAGCGTCCTCAAAGAAACTTCATTCATGGTCAGCAGATGAAATTCTTAATTTATATAAAACATGAGGCAAACTTGGCTCAGAATTTTAGTATGTTATTGAAGTCTCTGCTGTGGCACAATCAACTGGCGTTTCACATCTTTATTCAGTCTGAGTTATAGTTTCTGACTAAAGACACAGCAGAATAGCATTTAAGTGATGTTGACAGTTTTGTGGGTCAAAGTTGAGATTTGCACCTGGGGTTAAGACTAAACAACTCGAGCACCTTACACACTACTGTATATTTGAATAAAACCCAATGCATCCACCTCAGCTCACATCCACTACTAACACACACAAATAATTCTATAGGAGCAGAACAAATCCACTGTGCAGAATTTATTTAAGGTCTTGTTAAAATGATATCCAGGTATGAGAAAAACATTATAACATAGACCAAAAGAAAAGCGTAATATGGGCCCTTTAAGCCAGTGCAATTCAGTGTCAGAAACAAAGATGGATCAAAAGAACAAGAGCTTCAAACTTCTTATAACAGAGGATATAACGTATCTGAAAATTCAGTAGTTGTTCACAATAGGATCTCTGTATTCGATTATAAGCCAAAGAAACCACTGTAACACTGCTGCAGGTCCTGCCAAACATAAGCCGCAAAGGTAAAAATGGCATAAAGATTCCCCAGTTTTTCTTATTAGAGAAAAAAACATTTTCAATGTTTTGCATTCTCACATTGTGATGCATTATCATTCCCTCTTTAATTTATTTTTACTAATGAATTAAATTTGCATTAGACATGTGAAGCAATAACAATAGGCTTTGGATTTCTCTAAGTTTTATATTTACCACAAAATAAGTCTGAATGTTCAACTCTGACAGCAAAGTCAATACACTAGTATAGTCTATTACTGCCCTCTGCTGGAATCATATACAACTTTAAGCTTGTGCGTTTTTGACATTTATTCACAGTTTGAACAAATGTGCGATATTAGCATTTAGAATGGCTTATAGACACCAAAAAACTAATACTGTGCAAATGGGGCCAACAAAAAACTCTGGTTTATTCTGGTTTATGTGAAACTGTGGTGCCTAACATGTCATTGGCTTTACCTGAGAGAGGAAAAACAGCTAACGCAGATTACACATATTAGTTTGAGTGTGGTGACAGAAATTGGTTTACATCTCCGCCTCCAGATGTGTCTGTGTTCTCCTCTTGTTATGCTGATGTTTAGTGAGTCCATACTTGAAGAACTCATAAACTGACCAGCTGATCGCTGTTGAGGGCATTTGATAAATGACTCTTGCCTGTACACCCTTAAAGAAGCCCTTCAGGCCGCCCAGCCTATAGACCGTCCGGAAAGCATGGGCTAAGCCTGAGATGTGTCTGTGGGCACCTTGGCCTTGACCGGGGCCTTGGCCAGCGGACATGGAGCTGACGGCCAAGGACTCCTGTGTGTTGAGCAGAGTCTTGCACACATCTAGAGGGGTGGTCACTGCAGCTGCGATGGCACCTGCCAGTGCCCCGGACAGCATGTGAGAGGAAGGGTTGTACTGTCTGTGGGGGTTGAGGCGCTCCTGGAGGTACTCGTATGTCATGAAGTGGAAAGCCTGGAAGGGCACATTCATGGTGAGCTGAGTAGTGTAACTGCGGTAGAACGCAGCAGCGCCCTCTTTCTGCCACACAGCACCAATACAGTCCAACACGCCCCGGTATGGAGAGTTGTACATCTGCATGCGCTGCTTCACAACTGCAAATAGAGATAAAGGGCAATAACAAAAAAATATTGTATCCAACAGTTAGAAAAGACAGTTACACGGCATTACTCCACAAGTGAACACTTCTGGAAAAGTGTTTTTTAAAATAAAGTTTCAGTGTATAGAACAATTTATTGTTTGCAGGGGATTTTGTACAATCCCAGTAACTGCATTCCTAAGATTTTCTATTTGTCCATTTGTTTATCACTATTATAATATCATTATTATACCTTCAGCAGGATTCATTATAGCGTCATGAAGGAGTGTGGCCACGCACCCAGCAGCTCCTGATGAAAAAAGAAAAAAAAAAAGTGGTAAAACACAAGGAACACATTTAAACCAGTGATGTGGATTCCACAATATTCTATTGAATGGAAGGAAACACCAACATATTGTATTTATGTAACTGTTTTAATACCACAGGTATTCATGTGGGAAAGAGGACTTACCCCGCTTTCCATTAATTTGACAAAAGGGGGAGAGAATATATGGCTTTCTGAGGTCGAATAAGGTCTTTGACTGAGCTGAATGTGTGATACTTGTCACTTGAGCCTGGTACTTTGTTTAAGTGCATCAACAACTTAGCCCCAAGATGGCCCAACGGATTTGATAACCAACGTACGACAGGGAATACCTGCTCTATAAACAGAAAAGACTCAGTCAGCAGCAGACTGCAGAAGGTGCATGGCCATATTTACTTATACTGTAGTATTTTGTAGTCAATTTTATAAAATAGATTTTGTGTACTTCATGTTGTATGGTACCATTAGCCAAATGACTGTTAGCTCCTGGGTGTATGACATCACTGAGAGTCCGTTTGAGTTTTTCGTAGCTGGCAAAGTATAGAGCATGGGCAGGCCCTGCTCCTATAGCTGTTGCATTTAGCCCCCTCATTGGCCGCCACAGTCCCTCTGTGGCTATAATCCGCCGAAGAGCGTCCATCACATTTCGATATCGAGCAGCTGGTTCAGGCTGAAGGCTCTGCATGCGTGTCTGAAAATAGGAAACAATTATGGCACAGAGTCAATATTAAGTAACACAATTTTGCATTGCCAAGATTTGGTGTTGCACAATGTATGTGTTGGTTGAGCATTTATAATTCAATAGAAGGAAGTGTGGCATTACAAGGTCCAAGGTCTCATGAGGACAGAAATAGTGATCCTGAAAGCCTACTGCTCCACTGACTCTAGCAGTTTTGTCTCCTCTTCTTTATACACACAAGTTAATAATTTATGCATTTGAACAACAACATGGTGCATCCATAACAAACTGCAAGTACATATGTGAAACACAAACCTGTTCTGAACGTGTTCATATCTGTAATTCAAAAGATCATTTAAGTTTCTGTTTTTAACTGTAGTCTGCAAATGTTACAGTGACGTGTCACTTCTTTGTGATAAATTACAGGTGTATACGACATGGATGGAGAGAAGTTGTAAAAGCCTGACAACTGACAAGAGCAGCTGGGTATGCTGCACTTGGATGAAATGTTCATGACCAAATAAGATCTTTTGAGTGGCTCTTTAAGGCAAACAGCTCAAACTGGATCTCAAGAAACTTACAGCATAGTAGGCAACACTAGTTAGAACATTTTGCAATAACTGTATTTGTTTTTTTATTTCAAATAAGAGTGTCTTAAAGTTGCATTTAAACACACATAAATTAAATCAATAGATAAACTAGTCCCTCAAAACCTCATTGGTCATTTCTCTCAGTGACAAGGACTAAAATAAAATGAGTTATCAGAGTGGCTTCTTAAAATAAATTAATATAAAATAGCTGTTTTTACATGATATGTGATACAACATTTGACTGATTAACTAAGGGCCAATGAAGAGAAAATAACATGGATGTACACGAAAGAGTTGAATTTATAGGCCAACCAGCACTACACAGTATCTGAATAAACAGTATGAGGTTTGTTTTGATCAGCAAGGCCATGCATATCTGCTTGGGCTTGGAAAACCATTTACTACAGGAAACAAAGTAAATCTAGTCTTATCTGAGAGTTTAGATGTAGTAACTTTATTTGTTTTGTTTGTCTTGGGTGTAATTTCACCATTTTAATCATATATGTGTGTAGTCAGGATTATTGATTCCTTTATTTATACTGAATAACTGCATAACACTTACAGTAACGTGGCGCCAGAGAGTTACTAAACATTAGCACTAGCTGACCTTGTCCACTCCTGCAGCATGTTAGCACAGCACACTTGTTAGCATGCTAAGCTAATAAACACATGTATTGGAGCTGCTGTGGGTGTTTTTTTTTTAGGTTTTGCATGACCACACGAGCTCGGAGGCAGTATTTTCAGCCACTTTATGCAGTTACCTTGACACAGTCCACAGGAAACATGAGGCAATGCTCCATGATCCCTGCCACGGCTCCAGCCAGCATGTGAGTCCGTGTGGAAGCGCCCTGTGGCAGCCCCTCATAGTCAGGCTCATGCTCCTCGGTTTGTTCTGTCGCAACACGGATTACAGTCTGATCAACAGTCTGGATTTCAGTCTCCCCACCGATTCGGGGTGCCAGAGACCCAACAATACTTTCGGAAACTCCCCAAAACCTGCCTCCGAGCCAACGCACTTCTGCCCCCGCGGAGGCTCCAGCCACTCCGGGGTCAGAGCCGGGAGACTCCGCTGTCATCCGCCGCTTCCGCACAAATCCATCAGTTTCCATGTGTGACAGAGCGGATATGTTGGGTCCAAAGACAGTGCGTGGATAAAATGGAGTTACATTCCTCTCACAAGTTGGAAAATCTTCTTGCCCCACTGTCACAGCTCAGCAGGGGAGGCCCGCGAGCCGCTCATTCTGCAAACAGACAGGAGGCCGCAACCAGGAAGTGAAATTTGATTGGCTGTCGTGGAAAATCTCTGCGCTGTGATTGGACGACACGCACGTCATTCACGCAATGTACCAAAGGTCTTCATATAATCAGACACAACGCAGGCTGTAAAAACAAGAATAAAACAAACGTTGTAGGGATTCTATATAATATTTCATAGGCTCTTTTGATCCATCTTAGTCCCAAATGAAGTAAACATGCCATTTTGATTGTAGTGAACACTATTTTGTTGATTTATCCACAAATTCAAAAGAAAAAGAAGAACATTTCTTGCATCTCAAGGTTATGTTTAAGATCATGGAAATGTCTCTATGCAGACAGAACTTACACTTGGCTCAGAAATGATGTACTTGTCTCTGGTTTTAATCAATGTTTTGTAAATTGAAAAAAGCCAATTATCCAAAAAAAAGTATTTTGTCCTGCTTACTAACAAAATCCATGTCTCAACATATTAACAACAAAGTGCAATAATATAAATTCTACTTAAGCCTGTTTATAAATGCAGTGAAAACCAATTATAACTTTTCCAGTTGCTAAATTAATGTTAAATCAGTCTTTGGATGTCTGCTGCCTTTATAAGAAATATGGTAACGACATTTATCAAGTAGAGACAAACTATTCATAAACTCGTGTCATGTTTCTACTGGAAAACTGGTAAACAAGAAAGTGTATTTTTGGCAAGTTAAATTTTTTCTCCATATCATGAGGGCAGCATTCATTTATTTTAATAGATTCTTGTTTCAGACTAAGGTTTAGCTTGTTTTTGACTGTTCAGAGTGGTCAGGTGATGTTACTGTGACTTGTCCGGTCAGCTGATTTAACAGGATTTGGTGCTGTCTTCCTGCAGGTGGAGACAGGACAACAGCGCCATCTGCAGTCCGACTTCCTCAGGACGGTATCCCAGGTGTGTGAGAGTATAAAGGCTCCCTCGTCCTGGTTTAAAGTCTTGTGGGCACGTTTCTGTAGTTTAATTGCCTCCTTAATCCTGCAGTGATGTTTGCTGTCCTCTGTCCCTATGTCTGCCCCGTCCTAGTTCATGATGTGGTTCTCTCTACTGCAGATGGCGCTGTCCTCTGCTTTGGTAGGAAGACAGTGCCCAAACCTGTTTAAATCTGGTGAACAAACACTTCATAGCAGCAGCACGTGAGGAAAAGTGTGAGTGAGCAGAAAGAAACAAAATCTTTGTCTAAAAAAAAAAAAAAAATCTATTTAAATTAATTATTAGAAGCCCAGATAAAACTCACTGGACTATGGCAGCGTTCATTAATAAAATATATAT
The DNA here is from genome assembly GCF_009829125.3 of Periophthalmus magnuspinnatus. Lineage (NCBI taxonomy): Eukaryota > Metazoa > Chordata > Actinopteri > Gobiiformes > Gobiidae > Periophthalmus > Periophthalmus magnuspinnatus. Next base: position 27,314,891 of record NC_047140.1, read on the forward strand.
TGCAGTAGCCTATTTATGCTTAAAGTGCATGGCCTATGTATCATCTTAAACTACATTGTCCAAATTGTCACCAAGCCTCAAAAGTACATTTTACCCAGAAAATGAGGTAGTCCTAAATGTGTTTTTTTCCTCTAGGCGCTGTTGAGCATAATTGAGTTTTCCACTTTTAATGCCTGGGAGAGCCTTCATAGGTTATAGTGTTGAATTTCTGCCGACAAAGGGGAATGAAGCGGTAATTTCTGCTTACAAGAGCAAAATATCATACTCGTGATCTAGTTATGGTTGATTGCCTGTTGTCCGCAGACATTCCAAATAGGAAAACCAAGCAGACACTACATTAGGATCATTTCTCATCCCTGAAACTAATGCTCCTCTAATACACCAGGGGAGTGGCTGAAGAAGAAGTCTAGAAGGAAACCGTAGCTCATTATAGTGCCGCATTTCATTCCTTTCACCACGTGAGTGCTCAATCCATACGAGCGAGGGGAGTTGTTTTACACTGTCTAAGCAAAATAGATCAAACTGAACATCAAGAGGATAAGACTGGCAACTAATTAGATTATCTGATCAGTATTTTGTATGTTTTTGCAGTAATTGGCATCTGTCTGCTCTTGCCCGGCTGTTTAAACTATAAAATGCACAGCTGTCTAGATTATTGATGCATTATAAGCACCACTATACCAATATGATAACTTCAACAACAACACTAAAGGAACCATTTGTCTTAAGAGGCCATCCTTAAACTCTTAGACCTGCTCTTGGCTCTAGGTTTTCTCATGACACAAGACTGCCTTAAAAAACGGTAATCAGAAAAAAACAATTAACATATATTAAAGCCTATATTTTATGCAATAATTCATCAAAAATACATTGCTCTTATGTTGTCTCACTATTAGCAAAAAGGTAAGTGTAATCTTTTATTTTATTTATTTATTTTTATTTATACAGGGGATTCCAATGAGAGCACTTGTGCTCTTTTTTTTCACAGGCACCCTGTTTTAAATACAATACAAATTGAAAAACAAAAAACAAGTATACAAGTCCATATAAAACATTAAAAACAGGAACTGGTGTGTGTATAAAAGTTTGTTGTCAGATTATTAAATTGTGATTGTGTCACCAAAGTATCCAGTTTTGCTTTTGATGTCCTGCCCGTTAAATATATCTATACATTTGACCCAAACTGCACTCACAACTCCATAGGCATTCATGCAAAAACAACTATTTATGCAGAAAAAGTACCAGGAAACTGTGTATTTATGCATAAAAAGGTCAATATTAACTCCCAAATCATCATCTAAGTCACATCATAGTCTACTCTCTACTCCTGTCCCATATATGCAAATCTTTAAAACCTAAATGAAATAATTCGTCAACTAATACAACCGATTAATCGACTAAAGGCGTACAGCTCTTGTGTTCTGTTTCATTGATGTTTGAGTGACTCCAGTCTATAACATCTGCAAATCTCAAAATGATCTGTTCCACCTTGTGATGTCATGAAGTGGTAGTTTTCAAGTTAATGGCTCCTTTTATCTTTTTTTTTTTTTAGCAGAAATTGGCAATTCCAGAGGTGAAATTATCCAAATGATTCTCGTGAAGGTGTGTGGAGTTTGAAAACACAGTGGAGCACATGACAACAGAGTGTTTTCATTTTGAGAGAAGAACTCAGCCTAAATGTGCAGGTTTGTGTGTTAAACGTGTGAAACAAAACACAACTCCAGGAATGTTTTTGATCAGAAAATAGCATGATATTGGCCCTTTAAAAAGACAGGTGGAAGCTGCAGAAGGACCTGGAGTTTGCTTAAAGGGCAAATATTTAAAATAGTTTCCCCCTTTTCTTTATAGTATTTGTTTAAAAAAATGACCAATTAATCCATTTATTTTTACTGTATTAGGTACAAATAATACTGTAGGCTATATTTGTAAATGCATGTGGTTAACATAATGATATTACTTTAATGTAAAAAGTCTCTGAGCCTTTTGACAGTCACTGAACTGAAACTCTTCATTGTATATGACCTGAACAGTAATCAAACGATTTAAACGTCTGTCCGTTGAGCCTGTGTATTTTAATGCACGCTCCAATATTTAAAATGTTGTAACAAGGAAACTGTGGTGATATTTATTGTATAATTGTAGCATGATTTGCATTTTTAAATAAGATATATTGTATTTTGAAAAGCAGTATATCTATACCTTTAACTTAAATGTTTATGAGCCTGTGACATAAGAAACAGTGATGACGGAAATTATAATGAATTAGTTAATATTTCACAAATTATGAAAAAAATGTAAAGCCAACTTCTACAAAACTGTGTCACAGAATATAACAACCTACTTTTATGAAACAGATAGGAAAACAATAATAGAATAGAACACTTTTTTTTAGACACATTAATAGAATAAAACACATTGTAGGCCTGTTTAGATTTCACTATATTGTTATAAATAACAGTAATAAATAAATAAAAAAATTCCAGTTAATCTGCAATTTAGTCTCTTTTGTTTACTTGCAGTTTTAGTACTTTTTGGGCTCCAGAAAAAAACAAAAAACAAAACCTTCACAGTTATTAGTACAACAGTGCCACCTGGCGGCCAGTTAATGTATTTGTATTCGGTTTTTTTTTCATTTTCTTCGCTCGTTTGGAAGTCCTTTTGTAAGAAAAGCAGCTTGTTTCATCTTCAGTCCAAGGTCCAGCTGCTCTAACGGCTCCTGCAACTTGAGTTAAAACTTTTACCAACCTGAGACGCGGTCAAAGTCTGTTCCCTGAGCGGTCGTTGCTGTGAGGCCTGCAGCGCTGCTTTGGATCTGCACTTTCTCCTCATGCCATGGCTGCAGCGGTGTGCCATAAGAGCAGAGGGGCAGTGGGACGCTTGACCAGAGCCTGCTCCACTTACAGCCACGGTGCTTTAAAGTCTCAGTATGATGCACTCGTCATTGGAGGAGGTAAGCTGCACATTTACGCACAGAGTGTTTTAGTTTGCTGCTTCATTGCACTGCAGCGGAGTGACCCTAATTTGTGCTCCGTGACCCTTTCTGTTCTGTGCAGGTCACAATGGACTGGTGGCGGTGAGTTGGCGTGTGCAGGTGATTGTATTCAAGCTACAGGGCGACTTTAAATAACTTAACTTCATGCATTTCGCTGTTACAGGCCGCATATCTGCAAAAAGGGGGAGTGAAGACTGCAGTTCTGGAGCGCAGGCATGTGCTGGGAGGGGCTGCTGTGTCTGAGGAGATCTTCCCTGGTAGGATTGCAGCAGCTTGGTCTACTTTATCTAACTTTACTAACTTTCACAGCTGCAATTAGTGAATGTTTGGTGCAATGAGTGTGGTTTGTGCAGGCTTCCACTTCTCAAGATGCTCATATTTGCTAAGTCTTTTACGACCACACATCTACAAAGACCTGGAGCTCAAAGTAAAGTTTAAGACTCAGCTGATCAGTGATGGCCTACACAAGTAATCACACACCCACACATAAAATGATCTCTTTATCTATGTGTCAGAAACATGGATTGAAGGTGTACATAAGGGACCCGCACGCTTTCACGCCCATGTTGGAGGAGGGAGTTCAAGGGGCTGCTCCGAGGTCCCTAACCCTGGGCTCTAATCTGACTGAGAACCAAAAGGAAATCGCCAAATTCTCCCAAAAGGATGCAAGGGTAAGTACATTTGTGCATCTACAGCATTAATTATGTCCTTACTCATCTAATGACTGTGTCTCCTCAATGTAAGGTGTACAAAGACTTCATAATATACTTGGAGAGACTGGCGGACTCCATCCAGCCTCTCCTCGACGCACCTCCTGTTAACCTTCCAGGACTGACTACAGGCTCACTACGGAAGCGTCTTGCCGCCACCAAAACGCTGCTGCCTGCGATTAAATGTGGTAGGTTCGTCTTAAAGGGCCCATATTACACTGTTTTCTGATGTTTTCGCGTCAAAAAACAGACTTGGAGTTGTGTTTTTGTTTCATTCGCACATGTTTAACTCACACATCTTGAATATTTAGGCGGAGTCCTTCTCTCAAACACCTTGCGATGTCACTTGATAATACAGGAAGTGCTCCACTGTGTTTTTAAACCCCATACACCACATGTGTCAAACTCAAGGCCCAGGTGCGAAATCTTGCCTGCTATGTCATTTTCTGAGGCCGCGACAAGGTAAATTAAAATGTATGACTGTCTTAAAATGTCAGTTTATCAGTAGATAGGCTGTTACACAGTCATATTTTTTGTACATCTATGCAAATTGTCCCTCAGTGAAGTTGAGTTTGACACCCCTGCGCATACACCTTCACTAGAATCATTTGGGGCTATGGAGACGTAGACAGACTAGTAATAAAAGATTCCTCAAACGTGTGTGAATGAAACAAAACACAACTCTGGGTACATTTTGGGGAAGATAACACGTTTCTAAGATGGTTTAAAGCTCACAAGAGTCCGTTTTGCAACATATACGACCATTAACATCAATATCTGGGTCCCTAAGCTATGTATTATAAAGCTGTGTATTGGTCAAACAGGATTACAGCTGGGTCGACACATTCCAGACTTTTATAACATCGTAACAGCACCTGCACTGAAGGTTTGTTACTTGCACAGAAATGGGATTGATTTCACTGAATATAAAATACCCACATGATTATTTACGTTTGCAGATTCTCAATCAGTGGTTTGAGTCTGAACCGCTCAAAGCAACGTTAGCCACAGATGCCGTCATTGGAGCGATGACTAGTCCTAGTAATCCTGGCAGTGGGTGAGTAATGTGGAGGAATGTAACTAAGTAAAAGAACGTACGGTACTCGAGTATACATTTTAGGTATCTGTACTTTACTTAAGTTTATTTTAAAGTGGATTGTTTTTACTTTTACTTCACTACATTTGAGAGCAGGTGTCTGTACTTTCTACTCAACTACATTTTTTAACAGGACTGAAAAGTAAGTTGTTTTTTTTTATTATTGACCTGCTGTTTTTTTTATTAATTAATTAATTTATTTATTTAATCAAGTTCATAATCTGAGCAAACAAAAAAATACAAATAGGAACAGTTATTACATTTTTTCTATTGCAAAAAAATCACCACAAATCTTTATCAAAACTACTACATTTGAAGCCGTATAAGAGCTGAAAATCTGTGTCAAATACTTTTACTTTTTACTTTTGACGTCCATTTTTAAACGTGTACTTAAATAGTTTTACTTATATTTAAAAAGAAACAATCCTGTGACACTTTTACTTGAGTATTTTTTTGCTCTGGCATCTTTACTTTTGCTTAAATAACAGAATTGAGTACTTCTTCCACCCTTGACAAATATAATTCTCATATAATGTTGTGTAATTCTTAGATATGTTCTTTTGCACCACGTCATGGGGGAGCTGGAAGACGAGAAGGGAGCCTGGGGTTACGTTGAAGGAGGCATGGGAGGAGTGTCTAAAGCTATTGCTAATGCAGCTTTCTCATATGGCGTGGATATTTTTACTGAAAAGGTAGAAGGCGGAACAGATTTATTGCGTTATAATTAAACATTATTATTAATTATTACCGCTGTTGACACTGGCAGGAGGTGGAGCAGGTTCTAATCGATCCAAATGGCGCCGCTAAAGGAGTTGTGCTGAAAGACGGCACAGAGATTTGCAGTAAAGTTGTTTTATCAAACGCCACCCCTTATGTTACGTACAAGAATCTCACGCCGCAGGTAAAAAAAATACTGTAAGATGAATAAATATCCTCATCTTCTGCAGTTAAATTCCATGTGTTTTGCTTCTTGTTTTTTCAGAGCGCTCTTCCTCCCGAGTTTATCAAAGCTGTGGATCAGATAGATTACACCTCACCTGTCACGAAGATCAATGGTACGTCATGTCTAATCATTAACGTTAACCTGGTCATTGCATCAAGAACTAATTATGTTTTCTAGTAATATCAGTAATAAGCAGTGGTGGAAGGTAAAGTACAAGTAGTAAAGTGCTGTACGTAAGTAGAATTTGTAGGTATCTGTGCTCTACTTAAGTGCATTTTACAGTGGATACTTTTTACTTTTACTTCTCTACATTTGAGAGCAGTATCTGTACTTTCTACTCCACTACATTTTTTAACTAGATTGAAACGTTAAAAGTACTTTTCATATGATTTGAGGGTTTATTTTTAACATGTTCCTGGTAACATAATTACTAAAGTTTTTGAGTTTGAGCTTTGGCTTTGAGCGAACAAAAATAAATTCACAAAATTCATAAGAAAAATTAAGAAATTGATTTATATTGTTACTGCTGATCAAAATACGCATCATTTTCAATCAATACTTAAACAAAACGTGTGTGAAATACTTTTACTTTTTACTCTTAAAGTACATTTTTAAACGGGTACTTAAATACTTTTTCATGTGATACTTTTACTTTTTATTGAGCCACTTTTTACCTCAGTATTTGTACTTTTACTTACATACTTGATCCATCACTGCTTTAAGTTAGTCAAAGAAACAGATACCCAGATACTACTAAATACTTAAACTAGTATCAGAAGTACATAAACACTCAAACAAGTATAGATATGGAAGAACATATCACCTGAATCATTTTAAAATAGTTTTAATCCATATTAGAACTATTACAAAACCACCATATTGAATATTAAGTGTAGTTTTGCAATATAAAAACATAGTAAAACAGGTGTAGCCCCTTATTAAGTTTATAATTACACCACAATACAAAATTACTATTTAATAATAGGCTTCTAAATACTCAGTTATTTCCTTAATCTTTTAACTGCCGCTATAATTACTGAATAAATCATAACTGCAGTTGATGTATTGTGGCTGAATATAGTGGCTGTGGACAAGCTGCCGAACTTCCTGGCAGCTCCCACACCAGATAACAAACCTGGACCCCACCATCAGTGCTCCATTCACCTCAACTGTGAAAGTGTGGAGGTGCTGGAGACGGCCTACAGAGAAGCCATGCACGGGCGGCCATCATCAAGGTGTAAGATTTAACATGATACTTGATACATGATACACGCATGAGTCTACATAGAGCTTATACTAAATAATAATGTTTCTTTTATCTCCAAATGGACGTTGTTTTTTTTTTTACCAGACCCATGTTAGAAATGACAATTCCATCTGTATTGGATCCCACTCTGGCTCCCCCTGGCTGCCATGTGGTGTCATTGTTCACACAGTACACTCCATATTATCTTGAGGGTCGTGAGTGGACAAATCAAGAAAAAGAGGCTTTTGCAGACACGGGTACAGCAGCAAAAATAATTAATTATGCTAAGATTTAACACAGTTTTAACTTAACTAATGTACCGTATGTATTTTTTGTTTAGCTTTTGATTGGATCGAGCAATACGCCCCAGGTTTTAAAAGCTCGGTGGTGGGAAGAGACGTCCTCACTCCACCTGATCTAGAGAGGATCTTTGGGTTGACAGGAGGGGTACTGTATTCAAAAGATGTTCTAGCCTTATGTTTATTTGAATGTATCTTATTTGAGTGTGTAATGAACAGGGAAGTAGTCAGTATGTGGCTCTTCTGTGTTCTGTCACTGTCGTAGAACGAGTTACTGCCAGATCAGCTGTAAAAAACTGTTAATCTTTACTGGCCCTTGCCCCATAATCCAGGTGTCAGACTCAAAGTTCACACACGAGTAAAGTAACGCAAACATGTACAGTTTGTCATCTGTGTGTTGGCAGGACCATAATGATTTGGTCACAGATGTAGAAAATACATGTAAATGAAAACTAAATTAAAGTTTCCTATGTTACAGAACATTTTTCATGGATCAATGTCACTTGACCAACTCTACTTAGCACGACCATTACCATATCTATCAGACTATCGCTCACCTATTAAAGGGCTTTATTTATGTGGCAGTGGTGCCCATCCAGGTAAGATGTATTTTTATTTCTGCTCTAGGGTACTTTAGCTCCCTAAATCCCAAACTAAATCCAGATAGATACTAGATATGCCAGTAAAACGGTGACTTGTTTCTCCTTCACATAAGTATGACTAATATGCTCTCATGTTGAATGTTATTTTTAGGAGGTGGCGTGATGGGATCCGCAGGTTGGAATGCCGCACTCACCGCTATGGGGGACTTAAAAAGCTAATAATTATTATTCAAATTGCCTGATTTGACATGCATACTGAATGTTAACAGCTAATTACCATATGCAAATAAAGTGTGAATATAGTCCAACATAGTACAGGTCAACTAATGTCAACACACACTGCGCTCCAAACGACACATGCTCTATTGTTTAAAACACGGACTATTATTCATTTCAAAGAACAGAAGTGGACAATAATCATGTGATGTGAAACTGGTTATGTGATGTAAAACTGTTGAAACTGCATGCAAGTGTTTCGCGTAGGCCGATTGTAACAACAGTATTATAACGATACACTTTTGATACTCAAAGTTGGATTATTTTTCCCTAGACCTATCAAATAAAAATAAAATGTTTTGTATTATTCAGCCAATAATAGCCAAGTGTTTTAATGCCTCTTTTTTTCCAAGTTTTTTTTTTTAACGTATCAAGTTTGTTTAACAATTACTAGTATTGTTTGTCTATAAATTGTGTTTGTTTTTGTTTTTTTTGGATATGTATTTTTATTTCATGTCTGTGTAAACCCTCAGTCATCCAGGTATAATCCATAGCAAAAGACGAAGTTTAAATCTGTCAACTGAACAAATCGTTGTAAGAGTGAAGATGTTTCGCTGCTCATCCAAGCTTCATTTTTATTTATTGATTAATTTTTAAATTTATTACAATATACAAATATATAAACAATGAACAACGGCCTGAGGCATAAGCATTACATTACATTACATTACATTACATTCATACGGCATGTGCAAAAATATTAAACAAATATAAAAAAAATAAATAAATGCTATAACACATTTTAAATTTCAAACTGTGCAAAGTGCTTTGGTTTTCAGGGCTTTTGGGTTTGAACAATAGTTTAAAGAAATTATACAAAACGGGACAAAAGGGATTTAAATACAGCAAGTTAGAACATTTACAACAGGGAATATGATATTTTCAGAGGATTGGTTATAAAATATGAATATTAAGTTGAATCTGCAGCATTTTTACGCAGACGAGTTAAAGTGTACTGTCCCTTTAAGACGCAGACGCAGACGCACGCTGGACCCTGCGCTGAGGAAGTTCACTTCAACCACCGCCGCAGATCACCGCAGATTCGATACTAGATTTTTTTTTTTTTTTCACCAACAATGGCAAAAAAAGCTGCGCTGCCATAAATGCCCGTCTGTACACATTTGGGAGTTATTTCAGACGATAATGCTGGATGGTTGCGCTCATGAAATTCACCAGAGATATATGCTGGCTCTTGGGACTCGGGAGCGGTAAGAGACGAAGCACTATTTAAACTTTCCAAACTTTACCCCGAAGTACAACAAACCACAGGACGGTGTCTGAACTTTAGGGCCTGTTGTTCTGGGAGTCTCCCCTACACTGTTTCAAATTTATTCGAGTGGTTTGCAATGGTATTTTTACATTTTTGTTCAATGGTTCATGTGGGTTGTTCTTGGTGAAACAATGAAAAGTTGCTCCATTGGCAGTTCCACCCTGCTCTCCTGCTCCATGTATGTCTCTCTCTGTATTTTATCTCTCTATGCTTCTCTCTGTGTCTCTCTCTGGGTTTCCCTCTCGGTATTTCTCCCTCTATGCCCGCAGAAGCTCGCCTGTGTCACAGATTACATTATAAATCTGTACATTTCCACATTTCCCTGTTCTTTGTTGATCCAAATACATCTGTGAAATGGCATCGGCCTGTGCCCAAACTCCAGAGCCTCTGATTGAACAACAAGTTGGCTCCAGATTTGCTGTTCACTGCACCTATCGTCTGTGTAATCTTTCTAACTCTTTAATTGCACCAAACTAGACTTCACATTGTATTTCCATTACTGCTTTTCTGTCAAGCTCTGGTGACTGGACAACATTTTATAGCCTCTTTTAAAGTCCATTTCCTGGTTACTTTCATAAACCATGTTGATAACCTTGCTGTATTTTGCATTCCTGTGGAAAGAGCTCACCTTTCAGCCCTGCACCGATTTAGACAGTCTTCTTCAAGAAGGAAAACAGTGACCCCTTTGTTTGGGTTTGGGACCATGTGTTTGTCTGCAGAATAGTCTTGTATGGTAAAGATTTGACACAAACATTTGCTATAGGGGCAGCGCTTGGTCTTGCAGGAGAGAGCTGCCTTGACATTTGAGCAGGGAGCCAACGCAGACAGCTGAAATTCCTCCTGCGTTGTATGTGTAGAGGCCGGGACACCTAAGTTTATTTACAGACAGCAGGCACAAGGGGAACCCATGAAAAAACGGCTAGTGCTAGTATATGAAGCTGATTTGATAATGCACAACATACCTACAGGCTGCTACACAAGAGTTTTAAAGAGTTTTATAAGTGCTATAAATGAAAGCTTGATTATAAAGACTCTTTAGTCATAGCATGAGTCACAGATCAAGTACAAATTTGTCACCAGTCTGGAAACTGTGGCTGAACACATAGAAACCTGACGTAAGACCAGTCCTACAGAGGGCAGCACTTTAAAGTCCAAATATTTTTCTGTCATTACCTTGAATTGGCTAAAGTTTTTCTTTGAACTAATTGGGCTCTCATCTCACAGTGAGGAGTTGTTTATTTACATTTCAATAAAGACTAGATGTTCCTAAACCGCTCCCTGACATGAAGGAACCTTTGCAATGTCTACTTAGAAAAGTAATCCACACCACAACAGATCTCATACCTCATTATTATTATTATTATTATTATTATTATTATTATTATTATTATTAGAATTATTAGAAGTTTGTCAGATTCATTGATAACCAAGTGTTGATCTAGTAGCCAAACTAAGGCACAAAGGTTTGTCAGAAATATTACACATTTATGAAAGCATAAGGTAATCAGTTTTGTTGGGTATGTGTTGCAGCTCTAACTCGGCACACACGTACATATCTATGTATTTTAAATGATTAAAGGTAATGCATCTTGTACATGTTACAGTGATTTTTGTGGTGTGTGTGTTTTAATAGGTCCCCCTGTCCAGGAGGAGCACATGGACTGTGGTCCCACGGCCTCTGACCTGGGCGACGATGTCGATCTGTCACAGGTAAATAGATGGTGTCAGTGTGACAGTGCAGTTGTAGTGTAAAGTTCAAAGTACATACACCACTTTACTATGCTCAGGATGGAGTCAATGGAGAGGAGGAGCTTAGTGAGGGGGAGAAGGTCAGGAGAAGAGCAGAGCGGCGTAGAGCAAAGAGAAAAGTGAGAACATGTTTAATCATTATTTTGTTTGATATCAACTTATCAAAATATCTTTTTGTTTTTAGCGTCGTAGAAAAAGGAAGAAGCAAGGGCAAATTAAGCAAAATGACCAGGTAAGTTCTAAAGAACATTTTTAAAAAGATTGGATTTCTTACATTGGTGACTGTGATTAAGGACGATGAGGAGGAAGAAGCCGGTGGAGAATCTGAGCTGGATGAAAGTGATTCTGAGGCTGAAGACGTGAAAGATGTTCAGAAGGAAGTGAAACCTGTTGCTGTAAACAAGCCAACAACCACTACTACAGTAACTGCATCTCCAGGAATAAAAGCACAACAGAAAAACCAAAGCCAAGCCAAATCTGCAGAAGAGGTACATGGCATCATACGGCACTTGTTACTGTTATTTATTTTATTTATTCATTAATTTAACGGGGACAGTGCACATTAATAAACATTTCTGTAAATATACAGAAAGGGCTATTTCTCATCTGCTGTCCCCGGACACATGGTAAAAAAGTCGTAAAAAAAACTAAGGCCATATTAGGATACATAGATATGTACAGATATACAATAAAAGACATTGTTAAAAAAAAGGCATAACAAGTCAAACATGGCATTGCATCTCTATGATTCAGAGAGAATTAAAAAGTAAATTTGAGATTGCTGACAGTTTGGTTATTAAAAAGTCACTTCCTCAGGTGCATTTTACACATGTTGTACTGAGTTCCACTTGTGCTGCTCAAACACACTTCTCCTCAGTGGGAGAGTGTCCTCTGACTGCCCCCCTGTTGTTTCAAACAGCAGCAGATCTTACATTCACAAACTGTTTGAGAGGAGGAGAGGACAGGCCATGGACCGCTTTAAACATTGTTCATATAATACAAGTGATTTTTTTTAATTTTTTTTTTTACTCTACATCTCCCAGGAACCGGAATGGGACGTAAGCAGTGCCTTCTTTGCCAATGCTGCTAGCCATATCAGACCCAAAGTTACAAGTCGCAAATCAAGGGACAACAAGGAAAACGAAACCAAGAAAGAGGTCGGCAAAAACCTGATGCATGACATATGATTTCACTTTTGTGTCTGAAGTCTGGGCTCATTGTGTTATTTGATCAAAACCACTAGTTAAATAGAAGCTGGAGTTTTAAAGATAATTAAACTTGCTTTACTTGATATATAATTATATAAAAGCTATAAACAAAAATTATTCCTTGCAGACAAATGGACATACTGACATGATGAGTAAGAAAAGCGCCTCGTTAACGGGTAAATGTCTACACTGTGTTGGTTTGTTTATATTACAACTATTTCTTGTATAAAGCATTATGTTTTTATTAATTATTAATTTTCTCTAGAAAAAGGGATTAAACTGGTGCAGGAGGGGCAGTATGCACAAGCCGTCACAATGTTTACAGAAGCTATTAAATGTGATCCAAAGGATTACCGGTAACTCAGTCATTGGCTTTAATGCTAGGCTGTCTTACACAAATATATTATCAATGTTTGTCTTTGTAGGTTCTTTGGGAATCGCTCTTATTGCTACAGCTGCTTGGACCAGTTCCCCCAGGCCTTGGCCGATGCTGAACGCTCCATTCAGCTGGCACCTGATTGGCCAAAGGGGTACTTTCGCAAAGGTATAGCGCTTATGGGCATGAAGGTGAGTGCTGAAAACTTAAAATGATTATGTGGGTAATACAGGAATGCCCTATAAGTGAATTAATAAAATTACTTTTTACAGAGGTACAGTGAAGCTGAAAAAGCAATGGAAAAGGTGCTGAGACTGGACAAAGATTGTGAGGAGGCTGTCACGGACCTATTTAACTGCAAAGTACTGCAGTTAATGGTAATGCACTCAAAGCTTAGTCTTGGGTTTGGTTTTGTAGGCAATAGAATACTGTATATTTGCTTATTTTTGTGTTTAGGAGCACGGTTTGGATGAATTGCAAAGTGTTTATCTACTAGAGAAATTTACAACAGTTCAAGCTGTGTTGTCATCTTGTTCAGATGCTGTAAAAGGTAAGACTGATTATATGGGTTTGTTGTACTAAGGTTCATGAAACATATATTTTCTATAGGATTAGACACTTGTAGCTGCTCAGTATTTTTTTTACAGCAGATTGCAGAAAGATCAATGGGACAGTGACATAAACATGTTTTTCACATGTGACACAGCCTTGAAGAGGATGTCACTGTGTGACCTTAAATATGATAACACTTGTTTATTTTTCACTCTTCTGTCACATGTGCTCCACAAATACTTGACATAATCATTTTAAATGATATACCACTGACTTGACTTTAATGTAGTTGTGATTTAATTTATATTCCTGTCATAATCATCATAATCATCATTTATAGGCACCGCACAAGATCCATTGGCATTACAAACAGGGTATGTAAAAATCTTTTGAGTTATTCTTTTGCAATAAATGTAATTAAGATGGGTTTTTTTTCACCAACAGCCCTTGTCCTTCTCTCTGGGTTGGCAATGTAACAACTGAGCTTACAGAAAAACATATTTTGGATCTCTTTAAAACGTAAAAAAAATCTACACACACAATTATTATTATTCCAGTTGGTGATCAGTCTAGCATCTGTTTTTTTGTTTTTGTTTGTTTGTATTGTAGGTGTGGGGAAATTGAAAGTATTCGCGTTCTACATGAAAGATTCTGTGCTTTTGTTAATTTTAAAGACACAAACATGGCTGCCCGGGCCATGGAGAAACTGAATGTGAGTACTAAACAAACTTGGCTAATAAAAAATGACTGATGTTGACATGCTTTTTGCTCTCATAGGGTTATTGTATTGAGAACACTCGATTAGTAGTCCGCTATCCCGACCGCCGTACTCCAAGAACCTTTCATATGCCACTTAAGAACTGTCTTTCTCTCACACAACAAGCTGGGATGTCTGCTGGGTAAGACCAATACACTAAATGGTATAGTGCTTAAATGAATGTATTATTGATTGTATTAATAATATGGCGCTGCTTCTTAGAGCGAGACGTCGTGGGCCAGTGAATGGAGACGAGTGTTACTTCTGGAGAACCACCGGCTGCCATTTTGGGGATAAATGCCGCTATAAACACATTCCAGATCAGAAAGGCAAGGACAGGAAACCATGGCAACCTTGAACTTGGTTTGTTTACGATCTCAGAGGACTTATAGACAAAACTTAAATGCCGGTACCATCAGACTGCCAGAGTGGACTCACTTAATTTAAGGATCAATCGATTTAATTCAGGATCTCAAGTGTTCCCTGCACAGCTCAAAGGATACTTGTTTTGCCTTAACCAAATGGAATAATGCATAATATGAGTCAAGGTAGGTGGGAAAGATCAAATCATAGTCTGTTTGTGACACTTCTGCCCTCTCGAATGTAATTCAATCAATCCTCACATTAGTATTTGGTCTGTCTGGTCTCCTCTTCATACAGAAAGGACCAGTATAGCAAAAGTGAGTGGCTTTGGGAATGCTTAATAAGCTCCATGAAGTACCTCATTACCACCTTCAAATTTATTTCAAACTATTAGGACATGGATGTAAAATCTGCATTTTGAAATTTACAAAAAGTACATTTTTTTTGAGAGATCCTTGGTTATTTCCACCATGTAGCAAGATCTTAAAAAGTATTTGTAAATGTATCGTTTTTTACATTTGGTAACTTTTAAGAACCCAAAACATTTTGTATTGTTGGTTACCAGTGAATATTTTATTTTTGTTCGTAGTGTCCCTCTTGTTGAGAAAACTATATCATAGATCCCACAGTTTTGCAGCTCGGCGCTGGACTGTTGTCAGTGACATGTAAATACAACTAAATCCTCCTGTTGATAAACAAATTGTCTTTACTCAACTACATTTTGCTGTTCAGGTTCTGAAAACCTTGTGCTTTCCCAACCCGCTGTGCACAGTATTGTCTAATCTGATTCACTGTTGAACTTTAGAAGCAGTGTTGTGACCCCAGAGCCTCAGTTTCAGTATTTCACTTCAAATCAAGGCATGTGGCCTCTAATGGCTCTGCACTGAAACCCCCTTGTCTGATGCACGTGAACACTAAACAGCACATTACTCTAATCACATCTGGTTCAAGTCCACACTACGGTCACTAGCAAACTATGCTCTGCATAGAATAAGTATTTATTTTTATTTATACCTTTTTGTTTTTATAACAATGTAACTTGGGGCATCTTCTGCCTGATGTACTGTCTGTTATGTCTAATAATCCTCTTATTTGTGCACTGTCAGATACTAGTTCTCAGTCAGCGTTGCTATTGTTTTTGTGGTTGTAAGCATTTGGTACAGATACATCGCATGATGCACTTCTGCATTTTTGTAGTTCATTCTGTGGCTAAAACCTCAAAAAGGAATTGATCAGCAAACTTATAACTACATTCTTGTGCACATCTCCTGACTCGCTTACATTTATTTTCTGCCAATGCCCTGTTACTTGGGTACAATCATAGTAGCTGTTTTCTATTTCAAAATTTTAAATGTACTGTTTTTTAACATTTCAATGTCCCTTCAAAAATTCTAATGTATACTAGAACATTGCACACTTTGTCTTCCAGTTATTACGTGTTACTCCACTGCAAACAAAATCTTTTTATATCTAATAAATATATATTGGAAACATATTTGTAATGGTGTGTATGCATATTTATTTCATCTTTTGTCATTTTATTTCTGTCAGGGGGTGAGGTGACTGCACTGACCACATGATGGCAGTCTTGTACATTAAAGCACTTGGTCCAATCAATTCAAGACAAGTAGGTTATGTCAAACAGAACACACAATCGGACCAGAGAAAAAGAAGACATAAACTGAAGTGGGCACAGGACAAATGAAATGTACCTGTCCAAGCAGAGACTGAACAAGTCAAACGTCCAGGCTGCCCAGTGGACCTGTGTATGAGCCTTGTGTAAAAGATGTTACACATTTTATATGCCCGGACAGGGGACTGCTGGTCTGAGCCTGAGGTCTGTAGGTGTATGATAGAGACTAAATTAATATATTTTTTGGACTGTAATGATAATAATATTCAGACTATATTGTGTCAATCCAACAGAAATATGAGTTAGTTGAAGTTTAACTATCAGACAAATGTGAAAACACTTAAAAGTTATACCATGTTTGGAGGATTACAACATTTTTTTCCCCCCATATTCATTTTTGATCACCTCTTTTTTCTTTGTATTAACTATATACTCAATATTCTAATTCTTCATATCTTTAAAACCGCATTCCCGATATTAATATTTTTATAACTTGCACAACTATCTGAGGAGCTGCATTCACCTGTTAGAGTAGTTTAGTTAGAGAGCATATATTTATTTCATGGCTCCCCAGATTGTGACAGGGGCAGATCTGACTGGGTGTGATCAGAGACAAGAAGAGGAAGAGGAGGAGGAGGAGATCTTCACTCTCACTACACCTCACAGAGCTGTTAAGTGTTGGCACACAGGCCATTACACCTGTCTAGTCGAGTCCAATTAGAATGATGTAAACAGTTGCAAAACAAAACAATATTCAAAGTTCTCATTCCACTTTTGCATAAACACCGATTTAGAGGAGTCTTACCTTTCCTGCTAAGAAAATGGTGAGTAACTGCATTTACCACAAATCACACCGTAAGTGCACACAAACATTACAATAACAGCTTCAAATGCATCATATCCTTCCTTTTAACTTCCTGTGAAACTCGACCTATGAGAAAATACTATGTTTGGATGTTTCTTTTTCCATCTCTCCATCCATTTTTACATCTATGAATAACCTATGTGCTAAAAAAGACACTGAGGTTTATGAAAACTGAAATACACTATGAGCACTTGCTAAATCTGACTCAAAATTTTCCAGAAAACAAATAAATACAGTGAGTATCTTTCATGCCATTCTAACTCGGAGCACGTCCTGAGCAGACCCCACCCCACGCCAAGCAGAGTTATATGAGTGTCATTTTCTCGTCTCTGCAGTAGTGTAACTTGTATCTGCATGTTTCCTGTGCCATCAACTTTTACTGTAGTAACATACCTCTGGCCTGGGTGGTATGGCTCATTCTCATCAGTCACGTTCCCCATGGCTACACTGAGGCTGGCTTATTTTAGAGCCGGTGGTTTGTGGCCTTATGAACAAGGAAATATCTACCCTGTGGTACACGCAGCTTCTTTAAGACATAATTTTTGAGGCTATTCTGGAGTTTTTCATGTTGGCTTCATGTTCGAGGTGCACTATGTAACTCCCACCAGGTTGGCATAGCAGTAAAATGATCTATCTCCATGGAAACGATGGGGGTGGGTGACATGACGAGCTCGATATCATCTGGAGATGGGTCCAGACTGCTCCGGACGAGACCCATCCTTCAAGCGGAATTGACGGATGGGTCGAACGCAGAGGACAAATATTTAAATCTTAACTTTGATGCAAACCATTCAAGTTAACGGGCAAATCTGTGGAGAAGCAAGCCCGCTCACTGTAAGAATACATGTTTTACAGGGTATTCTTACACCACCAAACACTATTGTGATTGGATAAATGTAAAATTGATGTTGATTATTTGATATTGTGATTTTAATGTGTTTCTTATCCCGTAAAGCACTTTTTGCGAATGAATTGTGCTATACAAATAAACTTCCCTTGCCTTACCTTGTTAAATGTGCGCTTAATGTCATGCCGTGGAACATTCCAAGCAACCCAATGACCCAATCACCATGGAGACAAGCAGGTGGTGGACCCTCCAACATAAAAGAAGTGCTGCAGTGCTCCTATAAGTAACAGCAAAAGACAAGTGTAATATATGAGTAAGTGAGTTTTCTTTGGTTTTAGGATCACAAAATCACAAAATATGATCCTTATGTAATCATTTTAATATTTATTCTTTCATTTCATTCTTCCACTCGCCAGGGCTGTGCGCACAAGACCTCAAACGCTCACCCTAAACAGGAATAGCTGGGGTTATTATTATTATTAATTTCCTGTTCCATACAGGACTTGGAGCTGGCACAAAGAGTCTATTTGCAAAGTACTTCATCGTAAGCAACAAATAATTATAAACTCTTTTGGGAACTGGCATCTCTACTCGTTAATACATGAACGTGAAGGAGTTGGTAGGAGAGCCCAGCAGGAGGGAGTGAGGGAGGGATGCTGGGAGGGTTATATGGAGAAGGAGGGAAAAGGGAGGACTGAGAGAGGAGAGCTTTTGGTAACCACAATCCTCCAGTCAGTGACTCTCTCTCAGCTTCAGCCGGTGACATCAGGAGTGCCACACTGCGCCTGTCAGGTAAGTCAACTTCTGTATACTTTTAACAATTACTTTGGAGTGTTACAAGTGGAACAAGGCGTGCACGTACGCTTTACGCTTTTGTGATGAAGCAAACAGTTGATATATTTAACTAAAATGTCCAGAATGTGACTTATATTCCCCTCAGTTTATGCATGAAACCCATTGTGGCCTGTGGAGATTTACTGTTTCAATATGTCTCCCCAGAAGCCGTAGCGCACACTATGTTTCTGTTTCTGTCTGGTTTGTTAGCCTCAAGGAATGTTTATTTTCTCGAATTGCGATACTAAAGTGGATTTCTGGAAGTTTAATTATATGCCATTGACACAAGCATCAATTATAACTGTGTTTTGGGGACCACAACATTTTGAAAGGCTGGTAAAACTGGTTTCTACAATTATGCAGACAATGTGTGACAAGAGAGACAAACTATGTAATGGGATAAGACAAATGTGGAACCCCCCCAAGAGTCATGCCAGGTCTGTCTCCAGAGATGTGTATGACATTACTTTGTTACGTTTACTTTTTAAAGAAATCGTACTTCTCAGAGTAGTCGGACTGCATACTTTTACTCCAGCTTATTTCAGTAAAAGCTTTGGTTCCTCATCCCGCTGTGAC
Organism: Periophthalmus magnuspinnatus; assembly: GCF_009829125.3. Taxonomy (NCBI): domain Eukaryota; kingdom Metazoa; phylum Chordata; class Actinopteri; order Gobiiformes; family Gobiidae; genus Periophthalmus; species Periophthalmus magnuspinnatus. The sequence continues at coordinate 27,334,085 of NC_047140.1, forward strand.
AAAAGCTCTGTGTCGACAATATGAAATGAGTTAAACATTTGTATATGATTTATTTTGTCATTATTGTGGTCTGTCCTTTGAAAATACCAGGTTTTATGCTTTGTTTAATGTTCTTTCCTAGCAATTATAGTAACTTCAAATTAAAGATCAAATGTTATGGTCTGACAGTTACTCCTAGGCCTCCAATTACTCTTACACCAAACTGTTTTACTCTTGGGTCAGTACTGTGCACTTCTACTTTATTTAGTTTGAAGTAACGCTACTCTTAGCCTGCTGGAGTACATTTTTGGCTGCTTTGTCTGTCTCTGATCAGATGAGGTGTCTGTGTGTTCTGGGGAGTTAGGTTATTCTTATTTTTTCCTTTTGTACCTTTCCTTTTCCTTTTGTATGTTTTTGTATTATATTTGATTCAATTTGATACAATTAAAACATGATCTCTTTTGTGTGATGTGTCCAGGTGTAACAGAAGCCATCAGTCAACATGAACCCTGCCTTGGCCCTGAGCGCCGTGGTCCTCGTGCTCCTGTCCCTCTCCACATGGGCTCGTGCTGAACCACGCAGGGTGACGTCAGCACGAGGCAGATCCCCGCGCGCGCCTGCAGCCAAAGTGCGACTGGCGGGGAGTTTTCAACGAGGTCCGAATGAGGGTCGTCTGGAAGTCCTGCACAACAACACCTGGGGCACCGTGTGTGACGATGAGGTGGACATCAAACTGGCCAATGTGGTGTGCAAAGAACTGGGCTTCCACAGCGCCATCACGTGGGCACACAGCGCCAAGTACGGAGAGGGAGAGGGTGAGAGCAGCACGTCCATCAGAGACACAAAAAGATGTGCATGTGCACGTCCATCAAAGATACAAGGACATATGAGGCCTGATAGAACCAAGCCTTGTTCAGGAGCAGCTAACTTAACCTGCTGTGTCTAAACTTTCATCACTCCCTAACCCTAAACTAACTGTGATCTTGTGAAAAGCCCAACAATTAAAATTCCTAAAATAAGTAGTTAACCAAGCCCATAAAGTGACAAAGATATCTTGGCTTTTAATTGTCACATACATGTCATTAGGCGGCTTGGCAGCCTGAGCCTTGTATAGGAACTATATGGGTTTTGTTAGAGAATAATAACAGCATTCACCCGCCCCTGAGCTGTGCACTTGCTGTGGTTTACAGACGAGCTTTACTGCTGCTTTTTAAACTAAATTAAAGACAGGAGTTTCAGGATTGGACAGACACTATAACTGCAGCCTGCTGTGCTAAGAGCTTATCACTCTAAGAAAATAAATCTGCTCCTAAATGTCTAAATGTCATTTAGTTCAGGGACTGCATCTACAGTACGGATTCATGGTTTCCAAGTAAATGTAACTATTTATAGAATTTATATTAATCCTGTTTTTCTTGAAGGTCCCATATGGATGGACAATGTTCGCTGTGATGGCTCTGAGAAAACCCTGAAGGACTGCAAGCACAACGGCTGGGGGGTGAACGACTGTAAACACTCAGAGGACCTGGGGGTCGTGTGTGCCCCTGAGCGCAGGCTGGACCAAACAGCCAGTAGGGGGCACAGTTCTCTGAGGACCAATCTGAACCCTGCGCCTCAGTGGCAGGCCCCAGTTTCCACCAGAAGACATCCTGCGTACGGCTACTATGGAAATGGACATCCATATGAAGTACCACAGCTCAACAGACCCTATCATTACCAGGTACAGTGCAGGAAAAAAAACACCATGATATTTATTATCAAACATAACAAAGACATTATGGTTTCCACATCCTAGGGTCATAGTAAGGTCCGCATTGAGGAGGTGCGCCTCCGTCCTGTCCTCATGGCCACCAAGAGAAAGAGCTTGATCACAGAAGGCGTGGTCGAAGTGAAGCATGCTGGGAGATGGAGGCAGGTGTGTGACTTGGGCTGGAGTCTCAACAGCAGCAGAGTTGTATGTGGGATGCTTGGCTTTCCAGAGGCTGCCCAGCACAACGTCAAAACATACAAGTAAGTACAAGTTAAAGCGCTGCCTCAAGTGAAAATGAACATAATTGACCCTAATCAACACACCGGGCTCGTGTGCTGAGTGCGGCTCTGCCTGGTGCTAAAACACGTCATAAGAGGTTATAATCTACAGTGGTGTCCCATTAAGAGCTGCTGTGTTTAAATGCATTTTGTCAGGCTTATCTTTTCTCTGCAGCCACCTCTCTCTTGCCCCCTTTAGCCCCCGGTCCCTCTCAGCTCCAGAGGATGATAAAGGAATCACTGTCCACTCAGCACTGGCCCCTGTATAAACCCTCTGAATGCGTATCACCTCTGCTCACCTCTCTGCCTCCCTCTGACTCCTGTGTGCTGTGCCTTTATTGATGTTATCTCATGCTTACTGCTCCTCCACTTTAATATCTAAAATACTAAGCTGAAAAAGCCTTTGGTAATTCTGCTGTTTGGTACAACAAGTATTTGCCTATAAGTTACTGAAACGTCAGATATATTAAGTTGCGCTGATATATAGGCCCACGTATTCTCACAAGAACTTAACTCATAGTAAAAAGTATTGTAGTTACTTTTTATAACGTGCCAAATGCTCTTCCTTGATACCGTTGAGATCTGGGATGCCACAAGAGTATACGATTACTTCTGCATGTAAATATACGCATTTAGCTATTTTAAATATTAGTTGTACATAAATAAAACTAGATTATATGCAGTATAGAGTATATATAGATTAAAAATGTAAAAAAAAATCCATCCTGAAGGAGTCTCAGTCTTTGTATTCCCTGTGCAAGTCCCAAGTCGGAGTAAAATAAAAAGGTTGCATTAGGAAAGGCGTTTAGCTAAAACTCTTAAAATCAAATCAGTGTGTAAATCACGGTGTCTAGGTGTAGTTTGCAAATGGGATTCAAATTCTAGGTGACATTTGCATGACACTTATATGTTTCCTAATAGTAGTACCAAGCCTCGTTATGTTCCTAGAAAACGCTGGCAGTACCTTGACGAACCAATAATATAACTGCTGTCTATTTGCCCAACACATGACTTTACTTCCACTCCTCTTTGAGCTGAAAAAGAAAAAAAAAAGTGGTTTTGGGAAGGTTCTGCTCCTCAACCGCATTAGGACCACACATTAGCAGAGTTACTCCAGAAGCATTACCCAACTACTGTGACCGTTTGCCCTACTCCCTGCTGAAGCCTGCGCTGGAGCCGTGCCTGACTCTAGGTGCAGTTATTCCCACTCAGCTGGCCCTGGTCAATGTGACTCAACTGCTAACAAACCACAACACGAGCTCTGTTCTTGGGGTGCGAGATTCCTCTTGATGCCGCAAAGCTGTAACTGCGGACGGTCTATATGGCATATTTGTTTTATAGACTTTTCTAACTTTTTATAGACTGTATACGGGGGCCATATTGAAGTTCTCAATCACTCAAAGCTTCGCCCTTGAATAGAGTTGTCAACGGTGGACTGGGTGTTATTGGGGACACAGCATTACTTTAACTGGATTCAATTGTACAAGGAAGGCATCACCAGGAGTCATATTTTAGCCCGTAAAAGTACACGCGCTTCTTTCTTGCGCAGAACGTCACCTGAACTGGATCATTTATTACTGCATTACTTTTTGCTGTGCCGGCTTGGTGCTTTTTATGATTCTTCTTTTAATTTTTATCACTGCACCATCTTAAAGGCGCACTGTATAACCTTTTGAGGGTGGGTCTCTGTGGAAATGTGTTTTTACTGTGAGCAGGGTCACCTCTTCACAGATCTGACTTGTGACTTGTCTCCATAGCGTAGTGTCGAACGCTCTGGGGAAAGAAATAGCATCTCCATGGACAAAACTACACAAAAAGCCACCAATTTTTACCGTAAATGCGACTAAACTGTGCTGTCTTTGGTGGCGGGAATCACGTTCATTACAACTGAGAATTTGCGAAAAGTTTTGCCGCTAAAATATGATAAAAAGTACGTTGATTTATGTAAAATGTTTTATATTCATGTGCACCAATTAGTCAACACTGTACCACTTCTCTGTGAGCCTTTAAAACACTTTAGTAGTCCCAAAAGAACTTTTTTACACCATGCAAAATCCAAATCCAACCCGAATAACAATGGCGGCGTTCACGGTAATGTCGGGAATATGTGAATAAGACGCTCTGCAGCTGAAAGACAAGACTGCACTGGTGGTTTTGTCTGTCTGGTCGCTTTAAAATTTCCTACAAGGTCAAGAAAAAACAAGCCTGGCGTAAACACATGAGAACGCCTGGGTTTTATTGTTTATGAATATAATATCAAGAGCTATAGTTGGAGTGCAGTGTCTGTATCGTATGTAAATTATATAGTTGAAGTGGCGGTGCCTTGTGCTCACGGTGACCTGCTGTTTCGCTGTGGCCTCAGGAGCTATACTGGTCCAAACCATGATGATTTGTTTGCTTACAAAACTGTACCTGCTTTAGTATTTGTTGTTTTGTAACCTATAAACATCAGCACCTCTTCAGAGCATCTTAGTCAGGTTCGTGTAATCTCCCCACTACAATTTTCCGACCTAGTTTGCAATGATCTGACATCGGTTTGGGATATAGTTTACTCTTGCGACCCATCCGAAAAGATAAACTGCCTTGTGATTCATGGTAGGAGTCAGAATGGACGTCACCATGTCAGCATAAGACATAGTTATTTGTAGTTTACTAAACACGATCCGTCACTGGACAGTTCCCGGGACGTGTTGGCCTTGTCCTTTGTGCCACTCCCCTGTCCCCCCACCTTACCTCTGGGTCCATTCTTAGAAACCAGCCTCCTGTGTCTCTTGGATGAGACTCTGAAGATGCTGTAATTACACGTTGGTCAGGACTGAGGCTCTCCAGGGTTTTGCTGAGAGTGAAAATACTCTCTCAATTATAGCCGTGAGGGAGCAGACTGTGCAGCCGGAGGAAGAGCGAAACAAGAGAGCGACCTGCAGACTCAGAACAAGAGTCAGACGAGCCAAAGTGTCAGCGGGCGGCTCATGTGAAATATGTGCAATTACAGTAGAGCAGTGCAGACCGCTGTGTCAGCACCTGTCTGTTTCCCCCTGTCACTGTCGGCATTTCACAGCCAAAATGGTGTTTTATGTTTAATTAGGCCTGGGCTGAACTTTACTCGGGTGATGCTATCATTTACAGGCCTCTGCGTGACCCAGTCTGTGTCTGCGTCTGTGTCTGCGTCTGTCTGTGTGATTTCTTTCAATGACCTTCTCTTTCATTTATTTTCTCTTCTTTTCATTTCTCTGCACAGGCCAGCGACCTCTTTTGTGGCTTGGAAAACTCACTTAAAGTCATTTTAGGCAACTCAATTTAGAGTTGTAACAGTGGGGTGTTAAACAAATCCGTCAAATTCAAATGCTTTCAAGTTTCAATCATCGTCAAATCCTTTGTACAAATATAGATAATATAGTTATTTTCCCTTTGCTGTGAAATGAGTCTTGTATGTATAGTCCTTTGTTGTACTTCATTTATAATAGTTAGGCTAAAGTGTGTGGTATAAGATGCAGAGTTCACAAACAAGTCAGACATGTTTGCTTTGTGTGGAAAGTGTGTGGATTACACTGAGCTACAGCAGAGCCACATGGCAGACGCATCTACAACATTTACAAGTGTGATTAAACATGCCATAAAGAACAACACAATGTTTCAGTCTAAGCTTCAGCTGCACGCATCTCGTTATCTATATTACTTTCTAATAAAAAAAAAATTCAGCTTGAGTTTAAAAAAGTGTAACGCTTTTGTTTAAAAGCAAATATAACACGAATCCACAAATCTGAAGTAACCCTTCCCATAGACATCACAGTATTTGTATGCTACTTAAGTACTTATAGTAGTATTTGCCTAGAGTTTAGAGTGTAGAGGCGCAGGACAGGGCTCTTTTACTCCAGACTCCAGGGAACATCTACTTTAGTGACGATGCTCCTCTTATGACTGTTTGTTTTGTGCTGGATTTACAGGAATGTCTGCTCTTTATGGCACAAACATGTGCTCATTTGGGCTTCTAGGACATGTTTTAAGAGCACTCCAAATACAGCTTTGAAATATGTTTCTAAAATGATCTGATGTATGCAGCCAGAGTCGAGGCTGAGCATATGATTTGTGGGACTCGGTGTCATTGTCATGTAGCTCAAAACAAATCTCATAACAATACTACTTGTCCTTGGTACTGCATGTACTGTTGTGTAATGACATCAAAGCATGTATTGTGTCTTCTACAGTGTAGAGTGATGGAGTGATGGTGTGTTGTGGTGTGAGCGCCCTGACATAGGCTTGGCCCATGGCCCATGGCTCATGGCTCATGGGGCCTGGCTCATGGGCCATGGCTCATGGGGCCTGGGTCATAGGGCATATCTTTGTTGTTTATGTGTCCTGTGAGTGATCCTGAATACCCCTGTGTGTTTGACACATGCCTCTCTCACATGTGCACAGCGGCACAGTGTCAATGTTTTTGTTTGGAGATTGTGCTTGGTTAAACCTTGTTTTCCCAGAAACGGGACCAGTAGATCACTGAAGTTGATTTTTTTAGACTTACTGTGGCTTTGGAGGTTAACAACGCATTTCAAAAATAGGCACTGTTTTTCCTTCTTTTTATAGATTTTACATCCCGTCTTTAAATACAAATCGTTATTGTGTTACAGAGCAATATATATGGAGACAATGTTTATAAATAATATCCACACATTTACAGCTGGGTATTTTGAGCCAAATTACTTAACCCCACCATCCTCGTGGTACTTTTCCTTATCTTAGTCAGACAGAAAGCTCTGTTGTCTTTAACAGCTGAAGGTTATGATTCACTGGCCATTTAATCGGAGCACAGTAAACACTGTGGACTGCAAACACACCACATTCCAGATGGTAATATATGCCACTGAAACATATAAAGCACATAAAGACATGTAGACACAGCCTGATCAAAGAGGAGAGGAAAGGCACATTTTCCTTGCTCTATTCCAGCGAGTGCTATCAATGGATATACAACTACCAGAAAACCACATCTTTGTTTTACTAGACATTGGAAAAGCACAAGTTGTTGTTCAATAAAGGCTTAAGACTATTTTAAGGCATCTCAAGGTCCAAAAATCTAATAATATCGACAGTGAAACACATATGAAAATACATGAGTCACAGATAAAATACAATTGTCAATCATCTCAAATACAGCACAGCTAACAACTATGCTTTTGGTTCTTTTACAGGAAAATATGGGATACAAAGGTCGCAGATCCTTCCACAAGGTCTTTTTACTTTTTCTCATGTGTTTTACGATCATCAAACTGCAGTCCATATGTCTAATACTTGACCTTTTTCTGTAGACTGAGCATGATGGCAAAGAAGAAGGGTTTCTGGGTCGAGAAAGTGCACTGTTTGGGCACAGAAAACACTTTGTCTGAATGTCGCGCTCAGCTCTCCATCCCACGCAGTCCCTCCCCCTGCAATAAAGGCAGACACGCGGTGGTCAAGTGTGTCCCGGGACCCCAGTTTGCAAGGATCTCATCTGGAAGACCGCAAGCTCCTTATCCAATCGTGGTAATGCGACATCAGGAAGTTAAATCATCAGTTTTGATTGTGTTGGATTTGTACTATTTCATTTTGTTTTGCAGCCGGTGCGTCTGAAGGCCGGGCCCAGACTGGGTGAGGGTCGCGTGGAGGTGCTCCGAGATGGGAAATGGGGGACGATTGTGGATCACATGTGGGACAGGACAGCGGCTACCGTGGTGTGTCGAGAGCTGGGATTTGGAACCGCTCAAGATGCGCTACATGGAGCTTTTATGGGACAAGGTAAGAAAACAAATCTCAAATAGGGATGTCATGATATCGACGTTTAGTTTTGCGATTATTGTACGAGTGTTGTGACGTCCAGCAGGAGGGACCAAAAAGCAAAATATCCAGTTTAGCAAAGTCAAAAAGTGAAAAAACATGAACGGAGCCAAGCAAGGAGTGCCACATAGATACGCAGACGATCTGGCGCTGGATGTCAGGTCCTGGCTCCTCTTATCGTCCCCAGGTGCAGCTGATTGTCGATTAGCCCCAGGTGTGCGTGGGAGGAGCAAGATTGTCATGATTACTGTTTTTAACGTCTTGCAATTCTGTTCTCATTTGGTTAACTGATGGATGAACCTTAACAAGCCTTGTCTGAAATACTATCGAGGTGACGTGAAGTAGATTCCATAACACATATTTTTCCTCATCGTACCAAGCCCCTGCACGCGTCTTCGGTTATCAGATAGTAACGCTTCGGCATGTTAACGCTGAAAGTTTTACTGCCAGCTGTGATACGTGCCACACACACTCTCGCACTGTAACTGTCATCCCAGAAGCCATGGCGGTTATCTTTGGCATTCCATTACTAAGTTATAGCCTTATTAGAACTGAGTTGTGTTGAGTTTTCGAGAGTTGTGGGCTGCCGTCTTCATTTCATCTCAATGAGGTCGGAGACGTTGGGTCCAAATCCAGCTGGGGCAGTGGCGTTCCCACCCTCAAACGTGAGAACGGATTCCCGATGGCTTGTTCACGGGCGTAGTCTTTAATCATACTGATGCGGGATGAAATACGCCATGACAGCTTGCTGGTTTGCCTCTCATTTGATCGTGCGTCACATTACGCTGCTGAATTCATAGGTTCAGCCCCATTTACCGTTTAACCTCTCAAAGTGGGTTTTTAAGCATTGAGGTTTCATTTTAGTTAGTTTAAATGAAAGAACTAAGGTTGGGTTTAGACTTTTGTGCACCTGTAATTAGAAAGTGATTGTAGTTATCTCATGCAGAGCTGTTTAATTATCAAGACTGGGCATAAAAATACAGTGATAAAATGGACGTCTAACATTAGGAAAGGCACTGGCGCTAGTTAAGGTTGTCTGCTTGACCACATTAAACTCATTTAAACATCCTTTTGGGCAGTCTGCATTCTCTGTCCAGGGCGCTAAGCTTTAGAACTCCTTAAGCCCTGAGCTGAAACGGGGTTTTTTGGTTTTAAACATGAACTTAAACGTGTCTTAAAGTGTAGTCCGACATGTAATCCCTGGTAAACCATCAGTGACGACCTGCCTTTGCCTTTGTATATTGTTAAATCATAAAGTGTGTGTTTTTTGTCTCACTACTAGGGTTGGACATTGCAAATTTGGCTGTAAACGTTGTAGTATATTGCAAGTCTAATGTACACACTCGTCCCTAGCAAATAAATACATGAATTAATGAAAAAAATCCCACTTTTTCATCTCTTGTATCAACATAACTCTTGGTTTCTATGCATCCTTTACATGCACTAATGGAGAAACATCCAACTTCAAAGTCAACCTACGACTTCCCTTCTATAACATGGTAGCCTGTTAGACATTTTACTAGCATATAATTTTCCATCTGCTGGATAACCACATAAACATAGGTCTATATGTTGTTGGAAACAGCTGAAATTAAACTCTTGGAGGAACAAGCTCTCGGTGAAAAGTAAGTTTCAAATGTGCAGCTCTAGGTTCATGTTTTAGGCAGTTTAAGTAGAAACAAGGGAAGTGGAATCTGATGTTTTGGCGTGATAACGTTGTGTGTGTGTGTGTGTGTGTGTGTGTGTGTGTGTGCGATAACGATATTTGCGGTTGACTTTTTTAACCAAAAATCTCACTGTGGTTTTGAACAGAGTCTCCATCAGATTTGAAGAAACGTGGTTGAGACTACACACAAATGCACACCAGGTTTAACGTAGTATCAGATAATGAAAATACTCAGGTTTTATCATCCAGACACGAATTACTCACACATTTCTACTGCATTATTTGAGTCGTGAACCCAGCCTCGATCCTTCTGATTGCATCGCGACTATGTTAAACCGCAAAGGCCAAACTGTATTTATTTTAAGAAACTTTTTGACAAGCAAAGTCAAAATTTCAGGGAGGATTTTTCCCTGCAGTTATAGCATTACAGAATTTATGTCAGACGTTGAAAGTAAAGAAAAACTAAAGTCTAAAGACATGTGCCAACTTTCTAAACTCCCATCATCATTGCATTCATCATGGCCATCAGTGAGCCAAATTACAGGGATAGTGTTTCTATTTCCTTTCACAACCGACTTTGTTATTTTACTGTATAATTTCACTCGGGAGTTACATATAGATACAGAGTACAGTGCCTCCACACAGAAGGGGCTAAACACACTGGATGCTTGTACGGCCACACTAATTTGGGTTTTCATAGATTTCCCAAACTACAGTTAAAGTGGCGTATGTCAGTGGTCATTGTGAGGACTTCATCAGTCTGTGTAGATTACTTAAACAGTGGGAATGGGAGCGGCGCATGTGGCCTAGGCTGAGCTGATAGAAGAGGAAGTGGTCCAGATATGACTTTTTTATCTCTGTAAAGCCACATTGTTGACCAGTGTGGAATCAGACCTGCAATCTAAGAAAGCCCACAGAGAAGACTGGGTTAGGCTGCAATTTCATCCCCAGTACTGAAGCCGTCCTTACCTCAGCCGATCCTCAGGCTGCTCTTTGCCTCTGGTGTCTGTGGTTTTGTTTATGTTGATTTCAACTGCAGCTCATTTCCACTTTCTCAGTTTTTGTCTTTTGTTTTAAGAAAACAGCCAGGGCTTTGTTTGCTGTATGTTTTTGAACTCTGTAATTTTGGTGCCACAGCCATCCTTCATTCACACATGCTGCTCTTGTACCTTCCAAGATTACGGCACAAAGACATATACAATAAGAGTCTGTTTACCCCATGTAACGTATGAAATGACATGATTTTGCACTTTTGTTGGGCGTTGTAGCTAATAAAATTTGAATCGAATAAAAATGTCATTGATCCACTTAGGCCTTTTTAAGATCTTTTAGATATTTACAGTCAGCTCTCTGTCAGTAAAACGTGATTTGGAGCAGATTTCAGACTTTGGTAAAATAAATTTGTCTATTTTCATGTTGTTTATGTAAAAAAATTGTGATCAGTCAACGTGAGAAGAAAAAGTGCTTCATTTTGTTTGCCATATTGCCCAGAACTACCCTTGTCTTAAATCTCACTGAAGCTGTTTTTATTGTTATTCATATATTAATTGCTTGGCCCTTAATCTTGTGCTTTACAGGGACTGGACCAATCCACATGAACAACGTCCAGTGTATGGGCAGCGAGCGATCTATTCTAGACTGCTTCTTCCAGGAGGTGCAGCCGTGGACATTCAAACACAGCCAGGACGCCTCAGTACGATGCAACGTGCCAAAAACCGGCAATGAAAAAACGGTACAGAACGACATCATCTCGACACAGAACCTTTTGAGTTTCCCTGGAAAAGGAAACACATGTCACAGCTGTCATTTGTGGGCTCCAGGTGCGTCTGGCGGGAGGCCGGGTCCCATCCGAAGGCCGGGTGGAGGTACTGATGGACGTCGGAGGGAGAAAACGCTGGGGATCCGTGTGCAGCGAGAACTGGGGCATCAACGAGGCCATGGTGGTGTGTCGGCAGCTCGGGCTCGGGTTTGCTGCCAGCGCTCATGAGGTAACACTTCATATGCTCCATTTAAACCAACTTGCGGTGTGAGTAGTTGAGTTTATCTTAGGAATGTGCTCTTTTTAATGGTGTAATATAATGTTAAAAATAAAACGTTGAAATAAAATAAACTGTAAACTCTAGGGCTATAGTCATTTAGTCAGTTATTGGGTTGGTGGTGGCTTAGTCAACCACATTTTTTATTTCTTGGCTAATCTTTTTATTCAAATTATAAGACATATCACAGCAGAAAGGAGAATACAGGGAGTGAGTTTGAGTTTGGGGAGTTAATTGGGAGTTTAATGTTCCGTTATGAAGATGCTGTTTACTAGTACATCGTAGCTTATGCATGAGATCCTAATCATTTTAAGAGTTTTTGCCAACTGCGATTCAGTTCTGACCTTAGACTATATGCATAAATGGACATAGCTAACGCGGCTTCATTGACTCTGACTCCAATTCAGTTTACAATGAAAAACTATCACCTCTCTCTGTAACTTTTGGACTTAAAATGTTCTTATTAACCTGCTCTACATGACCTTGGTCTTGTTATTTCACTATTGTGTCAGTAAATCATTGATATTAATAACAGACAAATCAGGCGCCTTGTTTCCCTGATTCCCTGATTGCCCTGATTCCCAAATTGGCTCTTTAGTTGCTATGATCCTCGCAGTTGGCGTTCCAAATATGAAACTCAGCTCCAAATTAGCCCGTATAACTGCTACCCTCGATGAGCTTCACACTCACTTCACACTCACTTAGTCCACGTCTTTATACAGTCTATGGTTCTGACACTGTCCACTAAACACAGCCCGTTTGCTTCTAAATCCCAACAGGAGACGTGGTATTGGCCCGGCGACCCGAGTGCAGCAGAGGTGATCCTCAGTGGTACTCACTGTGTCGGCACAGAGCTTTCCATTCAGCAGTGTCGCCGTAACAACCACGTGCACTGTCCCAGAGGAGGCGGGACAAAGGCGGCCGGAGTCACCTGCTCGGACAGTAAGTCAGATTGTCCTTGTCACTGAGACAGATGTTTCTATTGGTGGGTTTCAGACTCTAGACTGTGATGGTGGCGTACTCTCAGATGGGGGCAAGGGCCAGTTTTTCCTACTGGTAATAACTTGATAATGTATATGATTGACTATATCCCAGAACTCACTGTAGTACAAGGAACATCTGCATTTTAACAATATTCATTTTAACTGCCCCCCATCTGTGTTAAATAATATTGAAGAATAATATCTGAAACCCAGGGAAAAAGGTGTTTTTTAGATTCTCTTCTCTCAAACTGGGGTCAAGAGCCATTTCTTTGGTATAAATAACATTGTGTATCGCCATTAAATATACAAAAGGTAAATTCACTAATGTTGAACTAGATCTTGAATCTATTGGTGACAAGCACGAAAATATATCTCTATATATTACAATACAAATTCACATTCACAATTTAAAATATTCCTGTTAGTTGCCCCTGATTCTGTATTATTATTATTATTATTTTCCTATTCACCTTATTCCAGAAGTTGCATTTGGGTTGTATTATTTTGCATGGAGCTGCCGATCTTGACAGTAAATAAGTTCTACAGGGACTACAGAGCTTCACAGAGAATTGGAGCAGTGTTGACTTGTTCTTGCACATAACCATTAAATATTTGACACAAACCAACCTACTTTATATAAATGAAATGAACGGGACTTAACGACACATAACCAGAAGTGCTACTACAAAGAAAGTGCGGTTTAGTTGCATTTATAGAAGAAGTGGAGGTTAATAGAATGTTGTGATGCCGTCGCTCACATCTCTGTCCTCCTCAGCTGCTCCTGACCTCGTAGTGGACGCTCAGCTTGTTCAGGAAACCACTTACCTGGAGGACCGGCCGCTGCACCTGCTCACCTGCGCCAACGAAGAGAACTGTCTGTCCTCCTCGGCCGCCCGCATGAACTGGCCCTACGGACACCGCCGCCTGCTGCGCTTCTCCTCACGCATCATGAACCTGGGCCGCTCCGACTTCAGGCCCAAAGCCTCAAAGGAGAGCTGGACCTGGCACCAGTGTCACAGGTACAACAACCTGCAAGTGTGGAGTAACAGAGCTGTTGAAAGATGCTTAAAATAAGTACTTAGGCAAATAGTGTGAGACACTTTTGGGGAAACCGCATTAGATTAGAGCAAAAACAGGTCAGTTTGTAGAGGTTGTGCAACACCGCTAAAAATATTTGTACTTGCACCTGTTCCACCTCACAAGATTGCTGTATGTGCATTATTAATAACACACAAGTAATTCATGTTAAATTCAAAAGTAAACAGGTTGTTCCAGGGGGATGTTCTTAAAATGGTTTGACAAGGATTTGGCACGCAATATCCAAAACAGGCTTGGCACAATAAAGCCTTGTTAGCCACTCTGCTGTAATTTGAATGTATGTGAATGCAGCAAAGCACACATGTACTACACTTTAGAGACTGAGTCTAATCAGACTACTGAGGATTCTTTAGACCTAATCCTGTGACAGAGGTATCCATGGGAAACATGTGAAACACTAGGTTTTTATTGTTTTATTGAATTACGGGTGGCCTTAAACAGTCCTGTCATCGTTCATTAGATGGTGTATGTGGCAGCAGAAGTGTGGAAGTAAAGTCTAGACCAATCCGGTTTGAGCAAGTCACATTTAACAACATACAGGGTAGACCATACGGTCCGGTCACGCTAGCATTTGTAACAAAAACACATCAGATCTGTGGGTGTAATTCAAAGGCTTCCTTTCACGTGAAAGAGGTAAACAGCTCGGCCAAGTCTGTGCTTAAACAGGCTTCTGTAAGAGGTGTTACGGTGACACCCAAGCTCGTGCTCTAGCAGTGAGGTCATGAGGCTCTTAGCCATAGGGAGCCAGTGTTCATGGAGCTCAAATGCACACAGTAACAGACAGAAATATGCAGCCTCTCACCTGGAGTTTCCCGCTCTGCCCTTTCAGGCACTACCACAGCATCGAGGTGTTCACACACTACGACCTGCTCACGCTCAACGGCTCCAGGGTTGCCGAGGGACACAAGGCCAGTTTCTGTTTAGAAGACACTTACTGCCCTGATGGTATGTTCATAGCCACCACTGTTAATCTAACACATCTACACAAAATGCTTTACCTCATCATGTGTTGCACTATTGTTTATGCTAGGTGTTCAGAAACGGTTTTCCTGCTACAACATGGGTGACCAGGGCATCTCTGTGGGCTGCTGGGACACATACCGCCATGACATCGACTGTCAGTGGGTCGATGTGACCGACGTACGCCCAGGGGATTACATCTTCCAGGTCCTTATCTTTTATCTTTTCTTTATAACCAGTCCTGAATGACACTATAACATAATTTAGTATGTGTTTCAATGTAAAACGACATCTCTTTTTTCTGTAAATGGTTCTGACCTCCCCAAAGCCATCACAGGCCACAGCCACCCATTGGCCTTTCATTACATTGACCCTGCTCAATCAGACGAGTCAGTGTGGCTAAACACATCAATGAGACCACCTCCTATTCTGCCCATCTCCAGTTGAGACTACTGATCCCCATGGCACGCAGCAGTCCTTCAATCTTAGCACACTGCCAATTACCTCCCTGTGGTTGTGGGAGGCGACTTGTGTAACAGTGGCTTACACACTGTGTCTGAGCGGGTGCCCTCCATTTAGTACTATAATTACCCAGGACTAGCACACTATGCTCACATAAAAAATGAATTCAATTGACTTATTATAGATTTGGAAGACACATATAAATGCCTCTAGTTGCTGATCATTTCATCGTTATGGCTGGTTGTGTGTAATTATGAAGCGGAACATTGCGAACTTGTGCTTATTTTGTAGCCCGATAAAAAAATAAATGAACAAGAAGGACAGAACTAGAAGGTTGAAGGGTCAGGTCATCCGAGGACCCAGCGAATCCAGCCAAGACACAGAAACAAAATGAAAAAGCAAGAAGCGACAGTCATTCATCAAGGCTGCAAAATTGGAAAACTACAAACAGTTTTTACAAGAGTCTCCGCTCGCTCGGCTGTTATTTCACTTATCTAGTAAAGTGCACATGATGACTGACTGCTCTAATCCGGGCCACTGCAGACAGATTCCCCAAGTCTCCTTTTTGAACCACCCTGCACTAATGAAACACACTAATTATCTAAATTAAGCACTGCCTCTCTGGATGGTAGCACCACCTAGCACCTCTCCATTAGGAACAGCTAATTTGCCACCGAGGAATTCTCCCTGGTCTTTATTTTTACGGCCTGTTTCTCACTGGGCATATTCAAAGACCTCATGCGCTCTGCTCCAACGCTGTAATTTCGGTCGAAAAATGAAGAGACACTTTTTGTGCATTTACAATGTTTTAAGGTTTTCTTCCCCTTTTAGCACAGGTTGCCTTTCTTTGCCTGGTTGCTGTTTGTAACCTGTACTTAAAGTGGGTGTAGCAGTTTACAGAGCAGCTATTAGAGTGAAAGGCTTCTCTGTGTTATCACTCAGCCAGATTAAGAGAATGCTTGTATCAGCAGTTATGCAAAAACACATTATTAGTCCAGGCCATGTCAGAACTCATAACAGCATTATGTATAACTACCGTATTTCTTAATTTTCAGGCTGCAGACAAATTAAAAACCTCAGTGTCTGCAAATATGATCCCTAAATGCTGTTTTTTTTACAGTCTGATGAATGGTTTATCTCAGCAGGTGATAAAACTCAGCCCACAGTGAAGAGACACAAACTTTAGGGGCAACAGTAGCTCAGTTTGTGGAGTGTTTGTGCAATGATCTGAAGGTTGGCAGTTCGAATTTGTGCAGTTTTGCAGTTCGTAGTTTGTTCAACTCAGTCAAAAGTCTTTATACAAATAACGTGTCCTTAATGTAAGTCCAAACCCAGTGAATCACAACACAACAACAGATGTTTAAGTCACACGGTGGTATTCAGATTCTTGAATGTGATGATGCCATAGTTCCAGATACTTCCTCACTGATACCATTTTATTTTGCCATGAAATATCCAGCCATGGGTTTCAGATGACCCCACTCCATTCAATAGGCCAATATCTTTTCAAACGGATGGGAACAGCTAAAATTGAAATGGTTAAAATGCAGCTTTTTCTTGTAATACAGTGAGTTGTTGGTTCTAGTCAGTAATAGAAATGATCAAGTTCACCATTTGTTAATTAAAATTTTGAATATTTCATGGCAAAGTACAATTAAATCAACAGGGAAAACTGTTTCTTGCCCCCATCTCAGAGTATGACATCATCACATTCAAGAATCTTAACTAATCCCAACTAGTAAATACTAAAAAACTACGACTACTACTACTCAGAGAACTCGATCATGAGGCAAATGGGTCTGTTGTCCCGGGCCTCAGGGTATTAGAGGCCCATAGTTGGACCCTCTTCCTATTAATTTATATTAGACAGGGGCCCATGTGAAGCTTCTTGCCCCAGGCCCCCAGATTTCTGCCAACGGGCCTGCTACTACGAAAACTTCTACTACTGAATTGCCAACATAAAATGCATCTAAATATGTTGAGACTAAAATGACAAAAACTCTGTCCTGTCTCATTTTTCGCAGGTGGAGGTGAACCCCTCAATGGACATGGCCGAGTCTGACTTCATGAACAACGTGATGAGATGTCGCTGCAGATATGACGGACAGAGAGTTTACATGTACGGCTGCCATGTTGGTAAGAGCCTTCGAATATTCACTACATCAGGATCTGAACTAAGGCTGGGCAATCAATTGAGTTTGAGTTAATTTAGTGCAAAAATGGTCTGCGAGCTCACATTGAAGAAAAAAAACTATAATATGGAGCCCAAATTATGCGCTTTTTTTTGTTTTTTTTTTCTTCTGGTTGCCACTCGGGGCTTCCGTACCAACCTCTGTCAGTAAAAGCACAAAGTTTGGAGTAGAATTCAGACTTTTGGAGGAAGAAATGTGTCTATTTTTGTTTGTTTTTTAAAGAAAAGAGATCATGCCTTATTGTGAATTCTATTATATGTATCTAATTTTGTTATTTGTTGTACAGGGGACGCATACAGTGCAGAGGTCGAGGATCTGTTCGAGCATCAGAGACAAATCACCAATAACTTTGTGTAGGACGTCCAGCGCTACAGTTGAGTTCGGTGGCGTGGAAGAGGGAGCATAAGAACACTCAGGGGGAGGGATTCACAGGCAGCACATAAAAGTGTCTGTCCACAGAGTTTGTTCTTCGCAAATGTGGATTAAAATATATCATAATGAAGAAAGGACCGTTTGGGGTGAATCGCACTGATGAGGGAAGAACAGGTGCATCTCCTTTTTAAGTTTCTGGTTCAGTGAAAAGACTGAAAATAGGGTGAACGTGGACGACTGGGAATTCAAAGGACAATGAACTAAAGAGGATGGAATACTGTAGAGGGATCACAAAGTTTACCATAAAGCAAAACATCTGCCGTATATCAGGGTGCAAAGCTCATCACACTTACACCACACGCGTAAGTGGTGTTAGGTACGATATAGTAACCGTAATATAAAATTGTGTATTCTAACTGTATGATTCAACTACAACTTAAAGGGCCCATATTACACTGTTTTCTATGTTATAATCTTGTATTCTCATCACAAACAGACCTGAAGTTGTGTTTTGTTTCCTTCACACATGTTTAACACACAAACTTTGCGCATTTAGGCTAAGTTCTTTTGTCAAACTGGAAAAAAAAACACTCTGTTCCACCTTGTGATGTCATCATGTGGTAATAAAGGAAGTGCTCCACTGTTGTTTTTAAACTTTATACATCTTCACTAGAATCATCTAGATGATTTCAGCTCTGGAATTGCCAATCTCTACTGAAGAAAAGGTAAAACGTAGCTGTTGAACTTGAAAACTACTGCTTCATGACATCACAAGGTGGAACAGAGCGTTTTGAGCTTTGGAGATGTAGACAGATTGATAATAAAGTGTGTGAATGAAACAAAACACAAGGTACAGGTCTGTTTTTGAGGAGATAACAGCATTATAACATGGCTCAAAGCTCACAAGAGTCCATTTTGTGTAATACCGGACCTTTAAACTGGTGCTCTTTGTCCATACTACAACTGTGTTTGAAGTGAAAACTGTTATGTTTTATTTTGAATAGTTAATATAGTTTTATATTAGTGCTATACTCTTGATCTATTGTATCCTTTAGTCAAGTAATATTCATGAAAAAAGCACTTTATGAAGTCAGTATTTGAAATTTGTCCCAATACGTTTCAGTCTCAATGATAAACGTCACTATTGAGGTATTAGGATATTTGACATGTTTTCACTTAAACTGTTAACTGTATGTTTTAATTTCAATGTTCTATTTATAGAGTAACTTTATTTATTCACAGCACTCTCTGTTTATATTAACAAGCCTTTAATTTCAAGACATTTTTAAAGCTACAGCAGAAAAAATCGTTCCCACGGTTACAGGGTGTATTAACTTTCCAGTGATGCCTATGAATTTTTGAAGTTTGTATTTTATTTTACATATTAAACCGAGAGTTGCTCTGTTCAGCCTTTACTGATGGGAGAGAAAAGCCGTTTGACGAAACCGCAGTATTGTGGTAGGGAGGCGGGCTGCACTCTCACAGCATATAAAGCCTTTTAATTACAACTGTTTGGTTAGACCTAAGCTCATGGTTAAGATTAGGATATAGAATGAGCTTTAAAAAGAATACTATAGAGGTGTAAAGGAAGCGTATGGATAAGCCCGTGGCAAACAGGGACTGGGACCACCCGACACAAAACTATAAAAGATCCATTAGAGGTTAAACATGTTTGGAGATGTTTGCAGACGCAGTTTTTACACCCGAGCGGTGTTATGTGGTGCGCTCAAACCACAAGCACAGGCCTCTCAGCTCCCAGCACAAAACAACCATTTGTCTGGACAAGTCAAACAAACTCTATATCTCCCATGACTTTCTGAAGAGGTCACTCCAAACTATTTCCCAAACACTGCTCCAAATGATTGACTTTACAACATGAAACTTGTTGTTTTGTGCTCATTAACAGTTCGATGTGTTTGTCGTACTGTCACTCTGGACCCTGTTACATTTCCTGATGGACAGTTTTTAGGGCAGAGTTGGTGGGAGACGGGTCACTCATAACGATGAATGCAGACCTCAATAATTCCTTCAGCAGATATTTCTTCTTTTGAGATCTCCAATGTTTATTTGAGCTGTACGAACTATGGGAACGATGTAGCTGTGTAAGATCTAGTATTGATGCATTCATATTGTTTTGATATTTTGTATGACTGTGTAGTGCCAATGTCTTTTCTATGCTATTTAATATGTTATGTCATTCTTTACTTTACGTTTGTACTTCCTACAGTCTTCCTCTTACTGTTAGATCATGCTAATCCTAGCATAGCAAATGACTTTCTACGGCCAGTTTGTTTCATTTTCTGTAGTGCTGAGAGTGTGCACGGCTTGGTGCTTCTTTTCACAGACAGCGGTGCTCTCAGGGACTTTTGACCTCATCAAGAGTTAAAGAACATGTGATGTGAGTTAAGTCGCTTTAAGCTGTGGTCTATACATAATGTCATAGCGGATCTATACATCTATGAAATAATGTGTCTAGTGATACATATTTCCTTGAGAAAAGTTGTGCATAGACACTGGCTGAGTCAGTGGAAAACTCCAGTTCAAGAACAAATCACATTCATTTATCATTACTGTGAATCAATAAAACTACTTCATGTTCTGAAGTGTCTGTGTGCTGTTTATTCTGCATGTGCTGCATTATGTGCCGGTGATGAAGCGGTGCCAGTGGTGTACTTTCCCTCCACCTGCTCTAATAGAGAGTCATTTAGTGGTCAGCTGTGAGCTAATAGATTAAACACATTTAAACCAAGTGTCTTCTGTGCCCAGTGGTGAGCCTCATAAGCCTGTTGATGGCTCAGTCCACTGCAAACACTGCACTCATGAGAACTGTCAATGTGCCGAAGCATTCCCAGGAACAAAAACACAGCACAGGGCTGAGAAACGGCACTGTCAGACCGTCAGACGGATCATATCTGGTGAGTGGGTAAAACAGCTCTGTCTGGAGAGGAAATTTATACGTTCTGACAAAAGTCTGAGTTCATTCAGGGCTGAGGCGTCCACCCTCAACCAAAACACGGCTCCTGTGAAGTGGTCGTCAGCCGCTGGGTAAACAGGAAGAAGAAACATGAAAGAGAGCACCTGGGCTAATGTGGCTGTTTTGTACAGGCTTAGCCCACTGCATGCACTTTTAGCCTTAGATCCATGTTTAATCTCACACTGAAGCATGGACTTGTTTTCAATCTCATAGAAACATTTTGAGTTTGGAAATACTTCAGCTCTTCTTTAGTCATACACTGTATTCTGAATGACATAAGATGAGATTGTGATGTGTCTGTGGTCTGAGGGGGAGTATTCAGTTACATTTACTCACTTATGTTCACTTAAATAACTTCAAATATTTATAGTTCAAATATAATACTTTTACACTCTACATTTGTTATTATACTATGTTATTTCCCCCAGAAAAAAAAAAAAAAAAGAATCTTTTAATGTTCTCCTCACTGTGAGTAAATCTGCACTGTGTAACTTTTCAGGGGATGGCCGTCTCCATTAAGATGTCATTGTTTTGCCTGGAATGTTCCATGTTGTTTTTTTTTTACATTAAAGTGCTTAAAAATACCCAATGTGAGCGAGATCGCCTCTCTGCAGACTAGACATGTTCTATGGAAACTGATACGAATGATGCTTAAAATACAGATTATTTTAAACAAGGCAATAACATCTTCATGGAGATGCATCGTCCTTCAGAACAGTCACACAGCACTTTCAAGTGACCAAAGTAGACTTGTTGTATTCATACTTTAAACTTATCTAGGCCTGTCTACATTTCTACTTTGTTTTGTTTGTCAGATGACATCACTATTGCATAAAATCCACACTGTGACACACAAAGGGCCCATCAGTCCTCATCAGGACCAGGTGAGGAAAACCATGTATCTAGAGGAGACTGGAGTCCCATGAGCAAACATGTGTAGTCTTGATGTTCTCATTCTATCCTTGGAGGCCACTTCCTGTTTGCAGCACATGTTTGTGTTCCAGAGGGGCCCGTGGCGCCCCGCCCTGACCTGAGCCGGACCACTGACAGCTCCACAATGGCGACTGTGTGCACCTTCTCTGAATGACAGACCTGTCCATACAAGCTCCCCAAACACCCACCCACTGCTCCCAACGCACAAAGCACACACACAACTGCACACACACAACTCCACAGACACAACTGCACTGCCTTTGTCGTCATCTTCTTTTGGGAGGCAGTGTTCCATCTCACGCTGCTAGACAGGTAAGGCGAAGGATCTAGTCATCTGATTTAGGGCGGCACAAGTTTAGGAGAAATGGAATTGTGATTTTTTCTTTTTCTTTTAATAATTACTATAGATTCTGTTCAGAGTGCACAATGTAAACAACTCCAGGAGCACTGACATTTGAGAAAAGACTGAAATGTAAACTGCTAAAGTAATCCAAGAATCCCATACATTTCTTTTAGGTCTGTTCTTTGCAGAGGACATTCTCTTATCTAAACACCTGCAGCATTAGACCTGTCACGACGACACATTTTGAAGCACAAGAAATCACTACAAATTGCGATAAATGATAATATTCAAACTACTTTACGCCGCAGACACAAAGCAGTACAATCTTAGTAAACACATTTTTAAATATACAGTATCATTAAAAGCCCTGAGCTGTAACAGAATGAACCAATAAATAGAAGTTAGTTATTCTACCCTCTGCAGCTCAAATCTTACACTATTACATAAAAATGGCTAAAATCTCCTCACTAAATATTGAGCCAGAAAATATACTGTCCCAGCTTTATATATTAAACGATAAGTCGATGCAGTAATTATCATGACAGGCCTGGATAAGTGTGCCAAGCCAAATTCTGGATGTGGAGAGAGACGGTGGTTTCATTTAGCTCTGTATTCATTCACCATTACACTGGTTCTAATGGTTATTGTGTATTCCCATTAAGTGTAATTTCATTTGTGTGCACAACCATAGATCATACACAAGTAGTGGCGTAGAATAAATTGGTCCTTTAAGTCATCACCTGGTATCATTAATATTTACAGATAAGAAAACCGCTCCCCCGCATTCATGTAATTACACCATTCTATTTGAGAAGAAAACACATTACGAGCCCCATTGAGAGTGTAAATGAATACACGAGGAGATTAATGATTTTTAATATAGCAATGTATGGCGTTATCAGCCCGGTGCACTATATCGTACTGAGGAGGTAGTAGTGAAAGTTCAAGTGCACGTATGTAACCCCTGCACGTTCACCTCTCATCCCGGGACGGTCCCACCAGAAGATTTACACTGAGCCAGCCCTGTGAGAGAGTGCACACATGCTCTGCCCAGTCTCTACACGGCACCCTGACAATTACTTCTATATATACCACTCCAAATGAGAGCCGTGAAGCAGGGTGATTATAGGGTGGAGCGCATGCAGGCATAGAGAGAGGGAAAGAGAGAGGAAGAGAGAGGAAGAAGGGGTGAGAGAGAGGCAGAGGAAGGGAAAAAGCGACAGAGGAAGAGAGAGAGGGGGGCAATTGGGCTTAGGATGGAGGTGGAAATGGAGCACCTAATAGAAGCAGAAGTCAGCGGCCTCTGCTGTAAATTTTCTTGAGTGCATTTTTCATACAGCTTTGGTTGAAATAGCTTCCTTTATAAGATCAGGAGCCGGATCAAACTAAAGGTGGATTTATGTACATTTATTTTGAATTTATTTATTATTTCTTTGGGGAAATATGGTTTGGTGAGCTTTGGGCAGGGCAGGGCAAAGCAGAGCAAGGCATACACTGGTCCTTGCATGTGTGTGTGTGTTTGTGTGTGTGTGTGTGTTTGTGTGTAACAGGGTGAACTTTGACAGTTTTGGTGAAGATGTGCTGCCCTCTACTGGAAACATGTGAAACAGGTGTACAAGCAACTGAAGGACAGGCCATAAATTAAAAACATGGAGGAAGAAGTTCATTTGAGTTAAAATAGAGAATTATAGATATAAGAACAGAATGAATAATGATGTCGTTTACTTAAATCATTTTCTTACCGAAGCACTGTTTTTTGTGAATCTGTCATGGCCAGTCTTTTGTGATTCCTGTCCCTCTCGACCTAATGGGACTTAAGTGTAAAAGAGTTAGATCGCAAGGCTAAAGATAACACAGGAACGAAGCCTCTGCAACAAACTCTACACGAGATAATGATGTGATGATGTAAGGTTCGAGCGTGAGCCTTAACAGCGCGGCCTACCTGATGGGGTCATGCGATGGTGGTGAATGGTGGTAAAAGAGCTGTTGTGCTAATCCCCTGTCACCGTGGAAACCATCCCTGTGGGTAGAAAAGCAGCAGGATCACATTTACCATAGACCAGTTTTCATCGTTCAGAAGACCACGCTCCGCCTCACTCCAGCGGCTCGCATAATTGAAAGCATCTTGGCATGAAGATAGAGTCAAGGTGGCATATCAATGGGTGCATACTCCAAGGGCATGCAGATAAGGGAGAGGCTGTTCTCTCAACGGGCCCGGCCATGATAGGGTCACTGGCCCTCCTGAAAAAGACAACATGTTGGCGCCGCGTGCACATATCAATGGCTTAAGCTGGTCACTGAGGTGGAGTCAGCTGCTACACTGGTCAGCCATAATCTAAGTGAAATGTTTTGTTACCAGCCCACACCTTATGCATGCGGAGCACAGCGAACCTTCAGAGCGACTAATCATTCAAATCCAAAATATGAGGCTTAAAAACACCCAGAATTACTTGATAGAACACTAATTGGTATCAAGCAAACTTCACCTGCTCACTGCCTCACATGTCTTCAGCAGGGAGCTTTTTTTGTTTTTATATTCCTTATTCAATTATCACCCAAACATCACTTCCATTTATTACTTTATCAAAACAAAAAATGACTAATTTTTATGAAAGAAGCCTATCCAGCAGCATCCATTGGCCTTGTGAACATGTTCTTCTTTGAATAGGCCACTTAAAGTCCACACACTGACTCACAGAACATGACGGCACCTGCACACGGTGTTATAATGTGCTTGAATACTTGTATCCACTGACCTACTCCTCCCTATGAGAATATCTACTCAGCTCCACTCCACCGGGGCACAGCGCACAACTCCCACGTCTCTGCGCAAATAAAAAGGCGTGCCAAGCAGCATCCTTATCACTTTTGTGACTGGAGACATTTTATGAGTGGGACCTGTCAGTACTCTAAGTCACCAACAACAAGCAGGGCCGTGTGTTCTGCACTGCTGCATCACTCCAGAGCCATTTACTAGAAAGCATTATTATTAGACTATGAAAGGTCGCACTGTGAGGCTCACTTTATCACGTCTCATTACATTACGCATAAAAACCCCAGTTTTTTCAAGCAGAGTGGAAAAACTGCTAAGATAGAATTTAACTGCACCATAACAGGCCTGAAGTGAACTCTGGGCAGTATCTCTGACCACATAAACACTGGATATGAGCTGTTCTCAAATAGATGTTTATGCAGGGAAAGAATGACCAGATAAGACGAGCAATAGCCAAAAATCACAGTTATGAATCATATATCACTTTATATTCCATTATTATTAAAGAGGAAACGATGATATTCTTCTGAGACTTCCTACTTCACTGTGATTGGTTAAATCCATCTGTCGCTCAGAGTCTAACCAATAGGAGAGTGTGGCAGGGGAAGTAGATGGCATGTGGCATAGACGTGCTTTATACAGAGAAAAATTCCCAATATGTCAACTGGAAAAAGCCACTGAACCACAACTTTGAAGAGGTAGAGACCTGAGCCAAAGAAAAGAAATGGTTTGAAAGGGGAGTTTAAAAAAGCAGTTTTTGTCAGGAAAGACAATCCATCGTTGAACAGGATTGGAGGCTTTAGACATCATCTACCTCCTATTTATAACTCCATCCTGAGACGAAGAAAACAATAGTGCTAGCCAGTATGCTAATATGTGTCTGAGCACCCATTAAGGGCCTGAATGATTATGAGAAATATGATTCAGGCACAGTTCACACTTAAGGTAGCTCAATAGACAAATAGAAACAGGTGGGTTAGTATCAGTGCAGTTTGCTCCTTCCTTCAGATAAATATAAGGCAGTGTCGAGCAGTAATCTGACCAGAACTGAAGAAGAATTCGTCTTCACTCCTACAACTTGTTATCCAGTTATAGATTTGAATGTTTCTTTACTATGGATCATACCTGGACGACTGAGGGATTACGTACACAGACATACAGAGCATTAGTTATGGGCAGATGTCATACAGTTTGAAAAGCTAAAAACTTGACAAAAACTGCTTCATTAGAGTACAGCCTGTTCTACACGTGTCAGATGGAAAAATAGAAAACTACAAGAGTCTATGGTCTATGCATATGTCCACAAATTGTTAATAGACTCCAAAACATCTGATTAGAAAGCGGGAATAGCCTCGGGCTCACTCTATACTGGTCATTGTACAATTCATTTCATGCTTCTGACTTTACAATTTAAATGTTTGGCCCAGTAATTCAAGCTTTTCAGCATTCATCTAGTGTCTCAGCGTGTCTGCGTTTAGCCCTGTTGTGCTCCCTGCAACAGTGAAAGAAAGCCTCGTGATAATGCAGCAGCTTTGCCCCCTGTGGCTTTAAGCAGTAACTTAATCCAGCTCCACTAATCATAATAATTATAGATATTACAGTAGCTCTAGTAATTACCGTTGAGCACTGGCTCCTATCTTTAATGGATGCTTAAACAAACAGATCTCAGATAAGTTTTGGGATAGAAAGCTAATTTATGGAGTGTGATGGCAGATCAATCAGGTGAGGGAGTTCGACGCGGAGAATGTATTAGGGTGGAGTTGGGTAATTAATACAGAATGCAGGAAGAGATGGGACCTGGCCGTTGCTTTTTTTCAATCCTCTCCCATATCCTCCTCCTTCTCTGCACCGCGCTGTTGCCACATTATTTATCTGCACTGTCACACCATTGTTGTGATTATGGATGTCATGCAGCCGTAAAGCGCTCCACGATCAATAGGCCTGAAATTAAACCAAAAAATGAATTTCCGCAGTGTCGGCCATATGCACTCGTGAGCAGGAATTACCTCGCAGGAGAATGGCTGATTACCCCAGTGAGCAGACAGCAGCGCGGGGACTCGGAGTGTGCCAACGGACTTAAGCACAAACAGCGAGTGACAGCGACGACAAAGCTCCGATGTCTCACAGCACAGTTCACTTGTGTAGGCAGTGTGTTGACTTTTGCCAGTCTGATTCCCCCGTTAGTCCAGACACACTCCATTATATCTAACCGCTGTTGAGTTGTAGTTTAATAATATACAGTATTGCATTATAAATTCTAGGCGCTGCACTAAATTCAGTGCCACTAACAACATAGTGCAGTTTTCTCCAAGGCTGAGATCAATAAACTATCAACTAATATGATGTGAACTTTCTTCCAGCTAAGATTCTCCAGACCAAGCCTTGCTCAGGATCTGGAGATGGGTCCATGGGTGCAGCGCTGTGCGTCTGCTGCCCCAGGTCGCCCCAGAAGCAATGGAAACTGGGTCAAATGCAAAGGACAAACTGCCCTTTTTGTGGAAGTCTGTGCAATCCTTCAGTCGTCCAGGTATGATCCATTGTAAAGGAACATTTCAAGTCGTTCAGTGCTCGTATAAACTGCTTTTTCAGTTTTTTCTGTGGCCATCAAAAGGTATTTTAACACTTATTCTCATCACTGAAGCATTAAAACGGGCAGAGAGCCAGTGGTGGGCTTAAATACAACACATGCACCAATCAGATAATGCGATCAGATCATTGCTGTGCCGTTTGTGTGATACTATTGGACAAAAACATCTAACACGGAACCTACATCATTGATCAGAATAAATTAGCACGTTTTCAATATGACCACAGAGTCCAGCCCATGTTTTAGCTGCTGCATTTTAATTTTGTCCTTCCTTTATGACAAAAAACTAGGCGTGTTCCTTCTTTTCCCGCTTGTAGACACGCGTTAGTTCTGATTTTATTACATAAATAGCAACACTCAGTCACTTATCCAGCCTCGTCAGCCAATAACTAACTCAAACTAACTTCCCAACACCCTCACAAACCTCACCCATGTATCCCCCTTTCGCCGAAGACAGATGCAATCCTTTGTTTTTCCCTGGTTTCCCTCCGTTCTTCATTTAGGATCGATTTGCTATTAATGCGAGATGGGCACCGAGGAGGCCGGGTGACAGGGGCTGAGGTCTTGACAGTCCTCTTCATCTCCCCACAGGAAGTTTGGTTTACATCAGCTGTGGGGCGGGACCTGTCATCGGCGACCCAGGGGCTAATGCGTTGAATTTATGCCTGGCTCTCCGCCTCTCGTTGTAGACCGAGAAGAAAAGAAAAGTCAGATATGAGGTCTCGTGCTGATTTAAAGCTACACTGTAATCTAGACCATAGACTATTTTAGTGACAGATCAACTCTTAATGTGGTGAAGTGTTTTCCACAGAGCAGCGAGAGCACATTTGTCTTGTGGTAATATGTAACTACTAACGCTCCAAGCTGACAGGCCATGTGCACAGTGAAAATGCTTGAGGATTTTGAAAGTGGTTTTGTCAGGATTTGCGTTTTTTTGTGTGTGTGTCCTGTACTGTTTTCCCCCCTCCTTTCTGTATTTGAGCCTGGAGCTGGGCGGAGACTCTGGCACCACCTCCACACACCTGCTACTAATCAAGCACTCGAGCCTTCACCTGTGAGTAGAAAAGGATCCAACACTCGGGGCCAGATCGCCTCGTCCCCTTCCAGTATTCTTGTCATTTCCCGGTATTTCCGCTTGTCGTTCTTCATGTCACGCTCCGGTTTATTCGTCCGTGATCCTTCCTGGAACTGCTCTGCTCCTCCGTCTCCGACCCAGCTCTCCACGACCGGTACGAACACCCCATCCTCTGACCCTGTGACTGTCTGCTGTGTCTACGTTCATTTACATTCCTGTATTTGCAAATAAACTCTATTAAACTGTTACCCGAGTCTGAATCTTTGGTCCCTACGTCCGTCTTTACGACAAGTTTTCAAATGACTAAAACTACAAACTAACTACGACTTACATGGTGTTGTTTTACGAGGAGTTGTTCTAGGGATTTCACACCAAACTAAGGTGGGATTTCTCATTTTTACGGTGGTGGATCTGCGACCTGTTTGCATGTTATTACCTGGCTTGAAATGTTCCGCAGCATGGCATTAAACACATCTATCCAGCGTTTACTTCATTGCGGGTGTTCTGTTTTGTTTCTTTGCTCAAAATTGTGTAGAACATGCATTACTACGACCCTCCTCTCCACAGATTTGACCTACAACTTGACCTGGTAGCGTAAAGACAGACGAGTCAAAAGCCGTGGACCGACAATAACGTCTCCATGGAAACAAGCCAGTCCCCTCCGATCCTCCATCATAAAAAGTTACACAGTGCACCTTTTCTTGTACCAAAAATAATTTCTTATTCTTGAACTTTACTCGACAGGACAAATTTAACTCCGCTTTCCCAGGCAATATTGACACTTTGCCTCTTTAAATCAACTTGACAAATGTTGCGAGAATTGTAACACTGTCTTAGAGCGAATAATGGCCTGACAGAGCGTATTAGCTGCTGCTGCTATGAGTAGAGACTGACATGGGGCCAGAGCTTGTGGGGTTTAAGAGAAAGTCCCCTTCCTCCACGCGCGAACAAAATGTCAATAAAGGTTAGCGTTTAGAACATACAAAGGACAGTGAAACCTGGGAGCACAGCTTACTGCCGTTGTGACTTGGCCCGTGGGTTCCCCTGCTGTTTATTCATACAACGTAACGACTTCAGCGTGTATGCATGTGTTATAATGTCGTCTTCATCGAATCCACTGCTTACGTACTGTTTACTCCACTGTCTCTACGCCATCATCATCTTCGCAATGACTGAACGCACGCTAGTCCTTTTATTTGCTTTATTTCCTGAGATCAGCTATAAAGAACAAACACTATTAAGCCAGCCAATCAATAGGGGACATCAGCGCTCTAGTTCCCCCCCCCCCCCCTTTCTTTCCGCAAAATAGATTTATATCCTCCGCTTCTGCAACATAAATCACATATTCATATATTAAATTAAAAGTGTG
Source organism: Periophthalmus magnuspinnatus (assembly GCF_009829125.3). Lineage (NCBI taxonomy): Eukaryota > Metazoa > Chordata > Actinopteri > Gobiiformes > Gobiidae > Periophthalmus > Periophthalmus magnuspinnatus. Next base: position 27,363,723 of record NC_047140.1, read on the forward strand.
ATTGATAGGGCTGCGTAGTAAAGAGTGTACAAATGCTTATGGAGTAAAAAAACAACAAATATTAGTTGGGAAGCAGTGAGAGCGAAAGCAAAGAGGAAGTCTCTGTTTACAGGTCTGACAGTGAGTTTAAACAGTGAGTAGACAAAATGAATTCAATTTAGACCACTACGAACATTTAATTCCATTACTCAGAAACAAAATGTCATCGTAATGTGAAAACTGTCGTCATATCAAGGAAAAAGCTCCGGCAGGCTACACACTCATCCATTTGTACGACACTTTCGGGTTGTTTTGCACCTTGGGATTTAGCTATTATTGTGTTTCCTGTCCTTTACCTTTTTAAAATTCAAACCCTAAATAATAAATTCCGCCATATTTATCCAGGCTTGGGCATTTTCAAACTTTAAAGGGCCCATTTTACACTATTTTCTGATGTTTTAAGGTTGTTTTGTCATCACAAACAGACCTGGAGTTGTTGTTTTGTTTCACTCACACGTTTAACACAAAAAATCTGCACGTTTACGCTTTAGTTTTTGTCTCAGACCGAAAACACTCGGTTCCACCTTATGACGTCATGTGGTAATACAGGAAGTGCTTTAGTTTTTCAGTTCTATACACGTTTACTAGAATCATTTGGGTGATTTCAGGTCTGGAATTGTTAAACTAAAGGTAAAAAGTAGCTGTTAACTTGAAAACTAACACTTCATGACATCACAAGGTGGAACGGAGCATTTCGAGCTTTGGAGACGTACACGGACTAATAATCCAGGGTTACTCAAACATCTCCTGGTATGTTTTTGATGAGGTAAGAACATTATAACGCGGCTAAAAGCTCCCGAGAGTCAGATTTTGTGTAACTTTTAAATCCCAATCATTACAGAATTCAATTTGGAAACACCTAGCCATCCAAAACTCCACGTAACACATAAACTACACCCAAAATACCACTGGACGACTCATGTGCTCCCCCCTCCGCCTGTCATCCTGCCAGCCATGCACGGAAACAGGTTCATTCACAAAGCAGGCGTAATGGGGGATACACAGATAGCGTCATGCATTACAGGGCCCACTGGTTATAAGAGCATCCTCCAGGAGAGAGCAGGAGAAATATGGCAGCATCCATCAGAGGCTTGGCCGGAGTGGAGATGGGGCAGAAACAGAGGAGGGTGTGTGTGTGTGTGTGTGGGGAGGGGGGGTGCCAAGGACATTTAAGAGAGCTGTCAGGGAGCCTTATGTATGAACGACCCTGCTGGAAAAGCCTGTACGGTATACGCGTGTGCAGGGGACACTGGGAGTAGGAGTGCGGCATGCTGGGACATACGAAAAAATGTAATCAAATCAACTTTTTAAAGCTGCACGGACCAACTTTTCTCATGTAAATTCGCGAACGCTTTCCCCCATAAAGTCTAATGTATCTGCGTAACTCCATCTCCATCTGAAAAAGTTCTGAAGCTGCAAATGTTCCCAAGAAATTTATGCACGATGTGAATATTTAGGAGGATATTTTGCTTTGTGGGAGCTGCGAGGAACTAATAAGACTAGTAAGATTTAAATACTAACTTCCCCCTGTCATGGTTTGGAAATCAGAGACCTCAGCTTTGATATTATACACGAAATATGTAACTTGTGAGTGTACGTTTCATTTAGAGTTATTACTGTGTACTGTATATATTAAAGATCTATGTTATAATGCAGTTTCTTCATCAAAAACAGACCTGGAGTTGTGTTTTGTTTCATTTACACATGTTAAACCCGCAAATCCTGCATGTTTAGGCTCTTCTGTCAAACTGAAAGCAATCTATGCCACTTTGTGATGTCATGTCGTGATACAGGAAGTGCTCCATTGTGTTTTTACGCTCCATACATCTTCATTAGAATCATTTGGATGATTTCACCCCTGGAATTGCCCATCTCTACTGAACTAAAGCTAAAAATCGTAGCTGTTAACTTGAAAACTACCACTTCATGACATCACAAGGTGGAACAGAGCATGTTGAGCTTTGGAGATGTCGACAGACCAATAACAAAGGGTTATTCGAGCATGTGTGAGTGAAACAAAACGCAACTTTAGGTATGTTTTTGAGGAGGTAACAGCATTATAACATGGCTAAAATCTCACAAAAGTCAAATTTGTGTAATATAGGAGCTTTAATAACGCCACTAAAACTTCACATTGTAGTTTCAAGTTGTTGGAAACACAAAAATGGTGTAGGTACAGGATCGAAGCTCTAATTGAACCTCTGCACGTCGTTAGCTAAAGACTACAGGAGTCTATTAGTCGCTGGTGCGTTGGGTTTCTCAGCAGGCAGCTTGAGGCCTGTTTGCAGAAGCCGAGCGCCTCCTGTGTCCCAGCCAGAGGGACACAGCTCTGGGGCCATTACTAAAAAACTAATGACACCACAAGTGCTCTCCTATCCCGCGCATGGAGCAGATTCATCACCGTGTAGCACCTCACCACATCTTTCAACAGCCCTTAAAGAGGTAACAGGACATTTCTTCATGGTGTGGTTAACGCAAGAGTCCCGCCCCTCGTTTCTCCTTTAGACATCCTTCATCACCTAAAGAACTTCTATTTTAAGATCATTACCTTTAAGGAAGCGATGGAGGTTTTGACCTTGGTTTGAGCGGGGTGAGGGGAGGTAGCATGTAGGACCGGCTTAACACTCAAAATAGCAGATCATGTTGAGAATCGGTGCCGGGCCTGTCCTGAGGGAAAGAACACGTTTCAGTCAGTGTCAAAGTCACATTATGTCACTGGCTTGAGGTGAGGGCTGATCTATGTGTTTTAGTGCTGGCATAAATAAAAGCAGTGCACCTTAAGCTCCTGGACACTAGATCAGGAGGCAATAAGAGGTAACCTGTGATGCGTTGGTCCAACCTTTTGAATTTGTGACAGTTTTTTTTTAAGCGGTTGGTCAAACTGACATGAGGTGAGGAGCGTATGCAAAAGCAACGCCGCTGTCTTTATGTAGGTTAATTTTACCGCCAGGAGCCAGTAAGCAGAAGACCACCCCTGGGGCAGGTTATGTTACTACCCCTCGTATTTGCCTTGTTTGATTCACCACTGCGGCCTGGGGATTTACAACGCTCCATCACAGACAATAAGAATAAAGACAGAAGTGTGCTGGTTTATGACTTCAGCACTTTCCGTTTGAAGTCTTCCAGCACCAGTGAGTTTAAATTATGGTTGGAGACGTCCTTGGGATGTGAACATCTCATTTGAGCGGTCCGCGCACACACACATCCACAAACACACACAACTCATTTCACTGGGGGTCTCAGGGAGGCTGGACCAGCAGAGCATGACATAGGAATTATACATCTGGCAGCCGTAAAGCTGCCACACCTGCACACGCACACGCCAACGGCTCCACAAGCACCAACTTTTGTCTCATCATCAGAATTATTTATTATTTCTGAATATTATCACTGTTGCGTGCAATCTGACTGAGGCTAAACCGGGATGCTCTTACCTCTGTCATTTCTGGGACAGCTGAGCTCAGCGCTCTGGTCCCTCTGATAATATGACAAATGACTATTAAAACGTCATTGGATTAATTTGAGCACATTCAAAAGTAATTTACACTCGGTGTGATTAATGGAGACCACCAGGAACATGTGTGTGTGTGTCTGTGTGTGTCTGTGTATGTTGGGGTGTGTGTGTGTGTTTGCTGTGTGTGAATGAATGTGAGTGTGTGTGTTTCTGTGTGTGTGTGTGTGTCTGTGTGTATGTTTATGTGTGTGTATGCTTGCGTGTGTGTGTATGTGTCTGTGTATGTGTGTGTCTGCGTAAGTGTATCTGTGTGTGTGCGTGTCTATATGTGTGTGTCTGTATGTCTGTGTGTGTCTGTCTGTGTGTGTGTGTGTATGTGTGTATGTGGTGTATATGTGTGTCTGTGTGTATGTCTGTGTATGTGTATGTCTGGGTGTGCGTGACTGTGTGTGTGTATCTGTGTGTGTATGTGTGTTTCTGTGTGTGTCGGGGTGTGTGTGTCTTTGTGTCTATGTGTGTGTCTGTGTGTGTGTATCTGTGTGTGTAGGGGTGTTTCTGTGTGTGTCTCTGTGTGTGTGTGTCTGTGTGTCTGTGTGTGTCTCTGTGTCTATGTGTGTGTCTGTGTGTGTGTCTTTTCATGAGGTAAACATGTAACCTAGAGAACAAAAAGCCAACTATTTAATGAAAATAGACCTTTTTACATTTTTTTTTGCTTAATTTTGTGTGACATCAACCCTATTATGCGACTTTATTTTATTAATAATCCACCAAATGTCTTAGACCATCCCGTCTGTGTAAAGTGTGTGTCTGTCAGTGTCACAGTCTGTGTTTATCCGAGAAGAACACACTCTAAACACACGTCCTGAGTGTCTTCCATGTATAAAACAGTTGCAGAGGTAAAATGGAGTTTTGTCAGAGTGTCAGAATAGCACTCCTCTGTGTCCTGTCCAGTCGCCTGTGGATGTAAAGCAATGAGAGCGTCCCAGAGGAAGAGGCGCGCGCAGCAGCATCCCCATCCCACTGCACTCCAGCGCGCGCCCGCCCTCCCTCTGCCCTCCTCCTCTGCTATTGGCCAGCTCCTTAAATATTCAGTAAGCATCCCCACGATTGGCTCCGACTCCACATCGTCAATTCATAAAGCAAATCTTTTCTAACTTGTGTAAAGGGAATAAGTGGAAAAAACCCTAGAGAAAACGGCGTTGCTGCTCCCAGAGTGTCCCCGGCAGTGGCTCTGACTCTCAGCCTGTTTTTATTGGTTGGAGGAGCGGGTTGGAGCGCGTCTGGATCTGTGAGTACATGACTTTTCTATCTCCCCCACGCCGCGTCCTGCTCTGCCTGCCCTGGAAGGAGCGCTCCCCTGGGAATGAGTCCCTTTAACCGCCGCTACAAAGTTCAGCTCAGTCCAACCAGGGAAACTTACAGCTCTGAGCGATAAAACAGAGGAAGACACTAGTTACCCCGGGCTGGAGCTGGACTCTGGAGAGAAAGTAGCCGGTGCACGTTTATTCTGGTGATTTTAAAGAGTCACGCGCCTGGTTAATTACCTTGGAACAGATGTGGATCATGGTTTTAGGTTAAAGAGACAGAGATGTGGTTAAATAGTTGAGTGATTTGTAGTTGTTTCGGGTCTATATTCCATTTAAATACAGAGATAATATATGATTTAATTCTATTTGAGTAATTTGGGTTGAGTGTGGAGTGTTAGTTTTGCAGAAATGTGACAATATTGTGTTTTTTTCCCCATTTGAAAAGACTCTGTTGGTCTTTTGGGATCTGTGCAGGTTTACACTCACTGTTCTTTCATGTTCATGCTGATAAGTGGCACAAATGGTCACTATCTGTAAGTTCACAGTGTATTATTTTTAGGAGTAAAGTTGGGATCCCTGGGGCCAGTCTGCAGTGTGTCCTTCATCCTCCCTGAAGCTTGTGTGGGGACTGAAGATGTGGCTTGGTCTTTGTCGCAGTGTTATCAGAGTTGGGCTTGAATGCTCCAGAAAGCACATGCTGATGTTGCACGCTGTGGTAATGGCCTGTTAATGCCAACATAAATAAGCACATCGAAAACATTTCTCTGCCTTGAACAACATTGTTTTAGCTGTTTTATGGCTTCGGATGCGTTTGGGAAAATTATTTTTACGTGCTGTTATTTCTATATCAGTAGAAATGGTGCCATGTTTCCAGGAGCACTTACTAAAGTCACATTGTAACTTCACTTGAGGTTTAAGTAGGTTTTTATTGCAGCTAATGCAGAAAAGTGTGTCCTTCAGTTGATGTATATATAGGACCATGGTGCTTATCATGTTCATGACTAATGTGACCATTTCACTGACTCACTGATGTTATAGGAGACTCTTGACTTGTTCTGTTCTCAGGCTCAAGTGAACCTGGATATGTCCTGCCGCAGCATCATGGGAATAAAGCCAGACTTATATAATATTTTATCCACACTCCCCACAGTCCCCTCTGGATACTGTCTGTCCTTAGTAATTATTCTGTCCTTCTCTGCCACACAAGAATGATACCTTAAGTCCACATAGCGCCGTCTTGAGTTGTGCCTATCTCATTTGTAATGCAGAAAATGCCTTTACTAAGTCCTCAGTGCTGTTAATTAACCCTCGCTTGGTCTAGCATCTCTCCAGTCTGCAGCGTTATCACCAGGCGCCTGCCAAAGCTAGCATTAGCCGGGGCCATATTTCTGCAGGTGTCAGCGGAGGTGGCTCTCCTCTGCAGATGAGCGTTCCCCAGTATTACTCAAACGCCAATGCGCTCCTTTTATCTCAAATTGAATTGTTGAGGGAGATGTTAAAGGACCATACATCACTCGGACACTTGGTGGGAGAAAAGGCCCATCTTGAAGTTAAAAAACCAGGAAATGATGACTGTGACAACTTTTATACATTTCTGAGCTGAGAAATCAAGATGTCAGCTTGTAAACAGTGCGTAATGTGTTGTGGCTGTAAAATGGACATCACTATTTGAGTTTTATTTTAGCCCTGAAACGGTGACCTTGTGTCTCCGTTCTTTCTTGGTATTTTTCAGCTTCCCATAGAGCACCCCTGTTTACACAATACAAAGCACCAACATCAATTGTTCTGTGTTCACTTTCTATCTCCCAAGCAATAAAAGGCCACTTATACATCACACAGAGCTTTTATCCTCCAAAAAAGTGTTCCCAATTTAAAGTTTGTCCCAGAAGAAGGAGCGCTCCGGGTCAGTTATATTGGGTCATATCGCTTTTGCCTGTGTGCTCGGCTGGCCGCGGGATAATGCCCTGCTCCCCGTATAGATTTTCTGTCGTGTAATTCCTCAGGCTGTCTGCATGTGATGGGTTGTTCAGATCTACCCCTGCAGAAAGCTGCTGATCACGGTGCTATATCTTCATGTTTATGTCCTGACCGCTGCACCGAGCTCTGCCAATGAGCCACTGATGTCCGCCTCACAATGGATCGGAAGAATTAGCAACAACAGTGTGTGTGTTGCAGTTTAAAAATATATGACTTACCGGCTTTATTTGATTCCCATTTGGCTGAAGTGCCAGGACAAATGTGTTGTGTATATCAAGTAGTGAGAGCTGAAGCACTGAAGGAGTTAGACAGAGCGCAACAATGCAGATCAAGGAGTCAGCATGTTTCAGAATGCAAATAAATGTTAACGTTTTAATTTGTCGGTGTAATTTTCTGTCTCCCAGGTCAGCATGTGGTTGTGGCTGCTCCTCTTCGTGCCTGAGATGAGCGGGCAGAGATCCGAGCCCATGTTTTCAGCCATAACCCGGAGCATCCTGCCTCCGGACTACGACAACAACCCGTCCCAGCTCAACTACGGGGTGGCTGTGACCGACGTGGACGGGGACGGGGACCTGGAGGTGTTTGTGGCGGGGTAAGGGTTGACCCAACTGAACTGAACGCATTACAAAGAATAGACTATAAAAATGTAATGTCCTCTTACTTATTTCAGTCTAGTCTGTGTTATGAGCGCTTTGATACGATTGAAGAAAATGATCATTGTTCCCGAGTGAACTCACAGATAAAATTACGGCTGTGTTGAAGCTAAAGGTTGAGACAAAGGCAAAAAAGAGATGGTAACTTCCAAGTGGCCCGGGGCTCACTCAGCTGATGAAAATGGATTTGATTGGATGAAGGCCATTGATGGGAACAGTTTGGCAAGGCTTGCTTTTAACCAGTCAAGCAGAAATGAGTTCCTCAACGCTTAACAGAATATAGATGGTTCAAAATGACCCTGCTTAATAAATGTCATTTAGCCAAGACATCCAATTCAGCAGGTATCCTGGGCGTGTGAGGGCTGCACGAATCCCCATAGAGTCTGATTTAATGCCAGTTTTAAAGGAGAATTGTTTTACTTTTCAATTCTTAACACCGGCGACCTTCAGCTGTGACACATGTTTAAAACTTCAAGGTTCATATAGACCTGTCACGACAACAAATTTAGATTTTACAGAGAAATATTGCGGTAAACGGTGATGCTGAAACTACTTTATGCCACTGATTAAGACTGAAATACTGCAAGATAATCCCAGTAAACCATTTTTAACTAAACTGTTGCATTAAAAGACATAAGCAGCAACAAATAAATAGCTGAATGTACCAAAAATTAGCGATAAAAAGGGACTAATTCACTCCTCTACAGCTCAAATCTTATTGTATTAAAACATAAAAAACACCCAAAATCTCCCCAGTTTTGCAAAAATACATAATATCGAAGAATATATAGTTCCAGCTTTCATATACTGAATGATAAATCGATGTAGTACTGATGACAGGCCTAGGTACACAGTCATAGAAGGACAATAATACAACATATAGATGCCAAATATGTTTTAATTAATGCAAAAACTTGACCTGTATAAAATATGAGGTCTTAGTATCTGCATTTTCTAATTGGGGTTAATTGTTGTAACAAACGATTGATTAAAAGGGCAGCTTTAATCACATAAAGATAACCGACTTATTTATTTACTGCATTATGTTTCTGAGACTCTTTTAATCAATGCCTAAAAGACTGAGGATCGATACATTCATCAGAGCTGTTCAGGATTGGGAATGAGAGGAGATTAGTGTCCTCATTATCAGTCAGAGAGAGTGTTAGACAAAACTATAACTTCTTACGAACTTTAAATGTATTTTTTGGGGGAATGCAGTTGGAAACCTGCTGTTTAGTTAATACTGGGAGCGGAAATAGGCTCAAAATGGTTGTGTTTAGCTGTGCGTATGACTGAAAGCTTTTTATTCTGCACTTTTCTCTTTTAATGTTAATTTTATGATGATTATTTCAATTACTTTATGTACGAATTGTGCTCTACGAATAAACCCGCCTCGCCTTGCCTTGCCTTACATTATCCCTGTGCAAATGAACTAATAAAATAAATGCATCGTGCGTTCACAGCTACAATGGTCCAAACCTGGTGCTGAAATACGACAGACTGAAGAAGAGACTCATCAACATCGCGGTAGACAACTGCAGCTCGCCGTTTTACGCTCTGAGAGACCGTCCGGGCAACGCCATCGGGGTGACGGCCTGCGATATAGACGGCGACGGCAGGGAGGAGATTTACGTCCTCAACACCAACAACGCCTTTGCAGGTACAGTATATACAGTCTGCGCTCACCCCGAGACAAAGTGTGGATCATTATGCACATATGAAGCTTATCGTGCTCGTCTTTAGATAACAGATAAGCCTTGAGCGACCATTAATCAATTTGAAAGCCACAGCGCTGCATCTCCTCACCTTTTATCATTTTTTTTTTTTACTAAACCACACTCACATCTCTCACTATCAGCCTCACTGGCCTTTTTCCTCCTGTTGTATAATATGTCTTCTCTCCTCTTACAATCTTTGCCTTGTCTGAACTCTGCATCTTTCCACACGAAGGTCGGACGACGTACTCAGACAAGCTGTTTAAGTTTCGTAATGGTCGCTTTGAGGATCTGCTGAATGACGACATAAACTTGCACAGGGACGTAGCCAACCGTATGGCCGGGCGCTCAGTGGCCTGTGTGGACAGAAAGGTACACGCCTCGCACTAACACAATGAGGATGTAGATTCAATGCAGGCGGACTCAACTCCCCGGAGTGTCTTGTGGTCACATGCATGGCTGCTTCTGTTTGTTTACTAGTGATAACTCATGCTCTGCCTACGCCGCCCCTCTCAGCATGTGCTATGACAGTTCATTTGGTGGAATGCTGTGCCATTTTCTCTTTTCTGTCCATCGCACCAGTGTAATTACAGAAGCCAGGGCTCGTTTGTTTTATGGAACATTGTACAAGGAGGAGTGATGACTGCAAACCGCTGCGTTCTGCCTCCACTATTTCCTCTTATTCACTTTTTCTTCAGTTGTTCTGGGGCTCGTTCTCTCTCGCTGGCTTCATGCACCTGTTTTTTTGTTTTTTTTTTGTTTTTTAATCTTACCCACAAACACACACACACACACACGCATGCACTTTCCACTTGTAATCAGGGATAAAGGATGTGATAGTCAGCTGGAGAACAGAGGGATTACAATAGATTTTTTAACCACAGTCCCATCTCAGTGAGCACTGATAGGCTGCCGGAGTGATGGGAAAGATATCTAGTTTTAATGGCATAATGTGTTTAGAGGAAGCCAGAGCCACAATGTGTGTTCTTTCACTGAGCATGCCTCCCTCAAGCTAAACAAGACATTTATTACACACGTTAAAATTCAATGTGCGCTGGACTGTTGAAATCTGCTTTTTTTTTCTATATAAAAATAGTATGTTGATGTGTTACCATTTGAATAAGTGAAAGTTAGTCTTGTGACAGCTCTAGCGCCTCCGGGTCTCCTTGAAAGCGAGCTCATGTCATTAGTCTTACACAAACTGATGTAGGTGACATATTGAGAGGTCACACATTTAACTGATGGATTGTGCACTTTAAGTAAAGGACTATAGCAAAGGGACACTGACTAAATGAAACAGCTTTAACTGAAAATGTTATAGCGTTACTGTGGCAAAGGTTGCGTTCGTTTCATTTCCACTGCACCCCGATGTACCTCGCCAGCCACACAGTCGCCATGTCAACTGGTGTGACACAAACTAGCCTCGGGTGAAGACTTATTGAAAAATCATTGACTTTTAAGTTTGTTAAGTAACTGCCAGTGGCCTCAAAGCCTTTCATTGTACTCCATTGTTTCATTCAGTCCACCTCGGGGGGCGTGTGTGAGAGGGTGTGACAACACAGCCACAGCGGGCCCTAACACTACTGACATTTACACAGCGTTCATTTCACTTCCTCGTCCTGTAAAAGTATTCTAAGGTTAACACAAATGTGATGGACTGTGTTTGCATATGTGCATGTTGTATTGATTGAAATATGTTGGGCCCTCGGTAGGAAAGCTCATTGAAAGCGAGTATGTAGTCTATTAGTGCGGTTCCGTCTGTGAGTTTGTGTCTGCAGGGACTCTGACTGATAATGGAGTGTGAAATTAATCTCCAAAGGGAGGCAGGCTGAGGAGGGGCGAGAGAGGGCGGGGTGAAAGGGGTAAGGAGCATCAGAACTGATCAAGGCAACGGAAAGGCGCTCGGAAAGGTATTAGCCATAGTTTGAACAATTTAGGTGCTAAGTTTGGCCAGTAAAATTAAATATGTTTAATAACTTATGTGCGAGTTCTCATTCCCGCAGTTGAGAAAAGCAGAATGAAATAAAGAAAGACATTTGTATGAGCGCAGAGTGGGTAATATTCACTGAATTAAAAAAAAAATGATCCAGATTCAGGCGATACTATGGCGGTCTATCAGAAATCTACTACAGTGCACTTATACATGTCACGATTAGGGTTGAACAGTTTAGGAAAATCTCTTTTTTGACAAGCTCTACAGTTGTGATTAGATTTGCAATAAGATTCTGTTAAAAGTCCAGAAGAGTAGACAAAAACACTGAATTATGAACTGACAAACTAATCAGAACACAGGGTTAGCAGTTTTTATGCCGTTATTAAAATTGTTAAATTGCAGTCTTTGTAGTTTGCTAATTGTCCATTCAAACTACAGTTTCAATTCGTTTGTGATTCATCTTGCAGCCCTGTTCACGATTGAGGTTCATTTCATACTGATGCTTGGAACATTAGATTGCAAGGTTGTTTTATTATCTTATTTCTATTATATTTAATTTCTTTGCACACTTTATTTTTTATAGTTTTAGAATGGAAAAAGACAATTCATTTTTCAGTGTATCTTCCACTTGTATTTTTATGAATTTTAAATGTGTGAAATTGTGTTGTCTCTGTAGGGCACTGGTCAGTATGCCATCTATATAGCAAACTACGCCAGTGGGAACGTGGGTCCTCACGCGCTCATTGAAATGGATGAGTTTGCCAGTGACTTGTCTCAAGGCGTCATCGCCCTCACCAACGTGGCGGAGCAGGCGGGAGTCAACAAGCTAACAGGTACATTACATTGTTTAATGCACACAGTTTGACACAGTCCTTAAATAGTTCTCAGCGTGCGGTACTTTCAGCTGTGGAGGAGGGTGAAATATGGGGCTACTTAAAAGTATAATAGTATAAAAGATGGTTGAAAGAAATGTTGGCAGGTTTCGGCCCTGTCAGCTGTTTACTGCAGTCAAAGTCACAGGTGAGTGAAGGGAAAGGGCGACTCTTACATAGATCAGCTCAACAGCCCAGAAGAGGCATCTATCACACAGTCTCCCTCTCATAAGGTTTAATGTATGGAGATAAGTATATGGCACAGCTCTGCAGCACTGTGGCCTACTGCATTCATACATTACATTTGGACCCGTAAAATCAAATGCAGCCAAGAGTTTTTACTCACTTTTCACTCAATTTATAAGGTGATTCAGAAATATATTTTAAGCAACTCTGCAATAAAAATTCATAATTAGTGCATTACTAAATATTATTATACAAATGCAGTAAAATATGAACTACCGATATGATATGATAAATGAGTTAAAGTGCGACCCTCCTTCACAGCTGAAGTGAAGTTCTTTGGATAAAAAGACGGACAAGAATGACAAGCAGATATTTTAAATGTGATTTGTTGCTTCAACACCATTGTCATAATCTCCTGTGTGACACTTGAAAAGTGTTTGACCTTGATTTCCATTGAAACTTGAGGCAGTAACGGCACTGAATGTGTAATATTATTATCTGAATGAAGACACCAGGGACAGAGCGCTCCGGACAGAGCTCGCACAGATTTATGGAGCTTTGTCATCAAACTGCTGTTAATCAGAGCAGAGGGACAGAGTGAGGCTGTGTTTGAGGAGACTTCACCTGGAGCGTTCACTTAGAACAGTGGTACATGACGCAGGGAGATTCGTCCAGCAGCTGGGACAGGCCTGTACATCAGAGCTCTGGAAAGGACAATCAAGGCCCTCTATAATCAGACCAGAGACACTTCACACCACTCTTCACTTTGCACAATGTTGGAAAGGCTTTTACTGAGCGGACCAAGTACATCCACTAAAGTTTTGGTTAATACAAACATGCAATTTCTCATGTGTGTCCTTATTGTGTGACGATAAGTTGTGTGTTTGTGTGTGAGCTCCATCAGACTCAGTGTTTGCGTCAGCACAAAGCCCCTGGCCCGGCTCACAGCAAATGGCTCGGAAAGACTGTAATGATCTTTTTCCATGCAGTTTTTCACAAAGACAGTTTTCTCTTTTTGTCGATTATCTGAGCTTTATTTGTTCAAAATTTGTGTACAGTGGTTTCATTTCATTTGTGCTTGTGCAGGGGGGCGAGGAGTGGTGGTGGGGCCCATAGTGAGTCAGACACTATCAGATGTTTTCTGTGACAACGAGTACGGCCCTAACTTCCTGTTCAGAAACAACGGAGACGGCACCTTCACTGATGTGGCGCAGCAGGCCGGTAAGAGGGGAATCTTAATCTTTCTAAATATAATCCAACAAGGCTAATACTTCATCAATAATCTGATTTCTGAAGGAGTGGAGGACCCGATCCAACATGGCAGAGGGGTGGCACTCGCAGACTTCAACCGAGATGGAAAGACGGACATCGTGTACGGAAACTGGAACGGCCCTCATCGCCTGTTCATGCAGCTGAACAACCGAAAACAGAAATTTAAGGTGAGAAGACAGAGATATCATCATCATCATCTCTTTATTTCAGACTCAGGGTCCATAAAAACACAACACCAGCAACATAGACACTTCATCAAGCGCTATTAGCTTATTTTTAGGCCTGTCACGTTAACAGATTTTAAAGCATGAGGGAATATGGCCTGGAAACACCTTGGGGTCCCACAGGAGGAGCTGGAGGAAGTGTCTGGGGTGTGGGAAGTCTGGGAGTCCCTGCTTAGACTGATGCCATTGCAAACCACCCCAGATAACCGACAGAGAAATGATAATATTGAAACTACTGTATGCCACTAACACAAAGCAGGATAATCCGAGGAAACCAGTTTTAAAGAGACAGTATCATTAAAAGGCCTGAGCTGCATCAAATGAATCAGTAATTAGCAACAGACATTAGATATTCAACCCTTTAAAGCTCAAATCTTAAGTTATTACATAAAAATGGCAAAAATCTCCCCGCTAATGCAAAGAAAATGTACACACGATATGAAGCCTTAAAATAAACTGATCCAGTTTTCATATAGTGAACGAGAAATCAATAGAGTAATCAAAGTGACAGGCCGATTTATAATATGTTTGTCTAAACCCTGTGTGTACAAAATCATGTTCCTTAATATTTGTGCCATTTACATAAAAAAATGGCAAAAAATCTCCCCGTTAATGCAAAGAAAATGGAGCCCCAAAATAGATTGATCCAGATTTCATATAGTGAACAATATAGTGAAATCAATATAGTAATCAAAGTGACAGACCTACTTATGTTATGTTTGTGTAAAACCAGTTTAGACAAAGTCATGTCCATTTATACTTAAGTGAATTGAATCTAATAGTGTCAGTGGGTTTAATTTCAGAGCATTATTATTATTATTATTATACATTATCGCTGGAGTTTGAAGAGTGAGAGCGTTTTGCTAAAGATACATCACAACAAATATTAGAATTGTAATTTTGACATAGTCCTTGTCTGTATAAAGAAGTGGATTAAGTGAGTATTACGTCACCCACAGAGCTCGGCTTCAGTCAAACGAAGCTCATCGAGGCTAGCGGTTATAGCGGCCAATTAGAAGCCGATTTCCATATTTAGAAGTCTGACGCTAGTATCATAGCAACCAAAGAGACAATCCGGAGCGAGGCTGTTGAAGGTAACGCCCCTTCCCGCCCTCACCGCTGGTTTAGCAGGGAACAGGCACTTAGCAACGCTGCCCATCAAACTTTTTGCTAAACGGGAGTAACGTGAGAGAAAGAAGTCGCCCGATTTGTCTGTTAGTAATGTTCATATCTTGATTTACGGACACAAAAGTGAAAAGGGGCGACAGTTTTACAATGGAAAGTGAATTGGAGCCAGAAAAATGCTCTTGCTCGCTTTCTATTTGGAGCGTAGCGGCTAGCAGGTTAGCTATGTCCATTTATATTTGTGTAATCCCTCAGTCGTCCAGGTCTGATCCATAGCAAAACATGAAATTTTTGGGATGGACGCATGTTGTAGTAAAAAAATCTTGTTTGCGCTGCAGTTTATTAAAGCCGTGTAGAACTGCAACTAGAGCTGTGCAATTATTCAAATGTATTCAAACCAATATGGAGATTCAATCAGTCCTAATTGTCTGTGATATGGTTGAGGCTTTTTAATGGAGAGGTTTACTGCCAGCCCTCTGTCAGTAAAAGCATGTGGTTTGGAGCAGAGGGCAGACAAAGAGAATGAAATCGGTCTATTTATTTGAGTGAAATGGCACAGATTAAACGTCTGCCTTGGTCATGTTCAGGAAATTAATACAGATTTTGATAAACGAGATTGATCAAGGTAAAGCAAGGCAAGTTTATTTGTATAGTACGATTCATACACAGTAATTCAAAGTGCTTTACAGAATAAGAAATACACTAAAATCGTAATACTAACAAATCAAAACATAAATAATCATGAGAAAATTAATATTAAAAGAGAAGAGTACAGAATAAAAAACCTTTGTCATATGCACAGATAAACTGAACTGTTTGGAGCCCGGATTTAGAGGTTTGTCTCACATCTTCAGGAAGACTGTTCAAGGTCCTGGTTTAGTCCTGGTTTAGTCCTGGTTTAGTCCTGGTTTAGTCCTGGTTTAGTCCTGGTTTAGTTCTGGTTTAGTCCTGGTTTAGTCCTGGTTTAGTCCTGGTTTAGTCCTGGTTTGGCCCTGGTTTAGTTCTGGCTTAGCCCTGGCTTAGTCCTGGTTTAATCCTGGTTTGGCCTTGGTTTATCCCTGGTTTAGTCCTGGTTTAGTTCTGGTTTAGCCCTTGTTTAGCCCTGGTTTAGTCCTGGTTTAGTCCTGGTTTAGTTCTGGTTTAGCCCTTGTTTAGCCCTGGTTTAGTCCTGGTTTGGCCCTGGTTTAGTCCTGGTTTAGTCCTGGTTTAGTCCTGGTTTAGTCCTGGTTTAGACCTGGTTTATTCCTGGTTTGGCCCTGGTTTAGCCCTGGTTTAATCCTTGTTTAGTCTTGGTTTAGTTCTGGTTTAGTCCTGGTTCTGAGCTCCAGCAGGAGTCCTCAGAGTGTGAGATGGTTCATATGCCTCTAGTCAGAGATGTACTGTCATGGAGAGACTTGTCCAATATAATGAAAAACATGTGATTTTTGACATATTTCCCAGCTCTAAATGCAACAGTATTTTATTTTTTTAACAGTAAACAGAGAACTGTAAACTCATTCACATACGCCCCGTTGGATTAGCCGTCGTCTGGCCTTTACTCCAGAGGCTGACAGTGATGTATACAGCAGACAGTCAGTGATGAGCAAAGGAGAGAGTTTCACTTCTGTTTTCTGCTCTGTTGTGACACTAATCAATGAAGAGTTAACAGCCCGCTCAAAGACTGCAAATTTCACCTCACAGCTTTCATCAGCCGTTATCAGCACCGGTGGATGTCTGTAGTGAATTAGTATCAGTTTGTGACCAAGTGGCATTTAAAGACCAATGAAAGGTAATTTACTTTGTCAACATTTTTAAGAGTCAGTTACTTCAGTACAGTCTCCGGTACAGTTCCCCGCTTTTCACACCGTAAGGAATCGTTTGCGTACATTTCACCCCGTCTGTGATCTATCCTCCGACACCCGCGACCACATTTTTTTTAAGCCGAGAGATAAACGTCAGCGGTGACATATTTATGAGGGTCGCATCAGGGGTTAATGCGCGCTGCTTAGCCCTGAGACAATCCCATCAGAGCGACATGTCTGCCAATACACACGCATGCACACACAAAACAAATTGGATTAGCTATCTGATGTCTTTTTAACTGTTAAGTCACAAGCATGGCACATATTTAAGAGCCCACACACGAGCTGACACCCCCGCTGACCATGTTGACCTTTTGGCATGCATAATGAAGCTGTTGTATCACTCCAGTAAACCGCTAATTAAATTGGGCTGAAACAGCAGCTTGCCTGTATGGTGGAAAGTGCAGATTAGGCCTCTTTGTGCTTTAATTAAAATTCACTGCTGAGGTTTTCCTTGTAGAGGTTTAACACACAACGGTCAAGATACTCCCACATGTAAAATATAGCCAACATGCCGGGTTGTTTGTTACTAACGGCGACATAATGGGAAATATCCATAGGAGTAGGTGTGAAATTGGACGCTGTATTTTATTTATTTATTATTTCGTTGCTATGCGTTTAGGCCCGTCACGATACATACTATACTACTATATCGACTTATTGCTCAGTACGTGGCAGATGGAGGGGTTCAGTAGCTATTTTGGGTGTGTATTCTTTGTACAAGTGGGAAATAATTGGTTAATTTTTTGAATAATGATGAGATTTGAGCTGTAGAAGGTTGAATTATGGGCTTTTATGACTCATTATAGACACAAACTAACTACTTAAAGGTCCGATATTGCGCCAAATTGACTCGTGTGAGCTTTACGCCGTGTTAGAACATACCTGGAGTTGTGTTTTGTTTCATTCACACATGTTCAAAACGTGCTGTTCCACCTTGTGATGTCATGAAGTGTTAGTTTTCAAGTTAGCAGCTACTTTTTACCTTTTGTTCGGTAGAAACGGGCAATTCCAGGTGTGAAATCATCCAAATGATTCTAGCGAAGGTGTGTGGAGTTTAAAAACACAGTGGAGCACTTCCTGTATCACCACGTGACATCACAAGGTGGAACAGAGTGTTTCCGTTTAAGAGAAAACAGCGTAAATATGCATCGTTTGTGCGTTAAACATGTGTGAATGAAACAAAAACACAACTCCAGGTCTGTTTTTGATGAGGAAACAACATTAAAACAGATGAGAAAATAGTGTAATACAAGCCCTTTAAGTGTAAGTAGTTTTTGGTGATAATTTTGCTTAATGGTTTGTTTTCAATATTATCGTTTAACATCTTTATTTACTTCAGCAATATATCGCACTTGAAAATGTGTTATCGTGACAGGCCTATACGCATTTGTCTATTTGACTGATGTACTTATGGTAAAAGTATGGCCCTGGGTCCGTGGTGGTGTGAGTGGGTTGTCCTCTCTCCTTCACCTGAACAGCAGAAGGTCAGTGTGGGCTGCCCCTCCTGCAGCTTTATGAGCCTTATAATTAAAACAGGGAGTAAATAGTGGAGGGAGTGAAGGGCCGCTCTATAACTCTTCCAGGACTTATCACTGCATCACTGAAGCGTGCACACTTCCGATACTTTTTCCCGAAACCCCCCTCCAGCTGAGACACTTTTTTGGGTCTTAAGGTGTTGGTTAATGATTTTATTCAAATTCACTGACATAACTTCATTTTAATCTGTAAGAAGGAAGCTGTTTATCGATTCTGTTGGAAGGTGGGCGCTGGAACACGGTGATGACAGCTCGGTTGACCTACATATGAGTTAAATCAATAGTATTGGCATCGTATGGTCAGTCATGATTAAGAGTGGAAGTGCAGGACAAACAAGCTATGACAGATTATGGAGTGTTTATCCCTGGTTATGGTGTTGTTCCAGTACAGATTTTTAACTATAAAACCAGTAGAGTAGATGTAATACCGGGGCACTAAACACATTCAGTAGTTTTGTCTCATCTGACCTGTTTTTCTTCATGTGAACATAATGTGCAAATGTGTGTAGTTTCCGCAGATATAATCACTGTTACTCGTTTGCTTCAGGACATCGCATCCCAGAAGTTCTCTATGCCGTCCCCAGTCCGCACTGTTATTGTTGCAGACTTCGACAATGATAACGAGTTGGAGGTTTTCTTCAATAACATTGCCTATAGAGGGCCGTCTGCCAACAGGCTCTTCAGGTACAAACACACACACACGCACACTCTACAGGTACAAACACACACACGCACACACTCTTCAGGTACACACACGCACATTCGCATACACACACACACAGAGAAAGTGGAGGTTTACTACTTCTGTAAGTTTTAATAGCACTTTGATGAGGAGCTTAATGTACTAGTCTTGTGTCTTAAATTAATATTCTAATACTGTGCTTGGAAGCTGAGGTGAATTTAAAAATCGAAGCCAAGGATACTTATCACGTCTGGCACCCCGCCTCCTCTCTCCACATGAATGAATCTTTCATTAAGGCACTTTTAGGGCTCTTTTTGGCTCATGGTGTGACTTCCTCTCTAGATAATATTAATGAACTCAGGTGCCTAAGCGCAATATTTGATACATATCAATTGTTAGCCAAATAAACCCAAACAGCTTGAATTAAATCTGATGGGGTGTTTTTTAATAAACATGATGCCTGTCTCATGATGATTCTGCCATGAGCTGCTGGGTCAATTCAGAGCCGTGTCAGAGATGTTGTTGGTAGTTAGTGAGTGAAACCTCGTGCTGCAGATCAGTAGAGGGGACAGGGGTCAGCTGCACAGCCCAGTGCTCTGCCATTGTCCAGTCCCAAGATGAATCAGCTCATTTATTCTGCTCTGGCACCAGGCAAAGCCTCAAACTATTGTGCCCAGGCTAATTAATTCGATGGGGCTGATCAATATTTAGCTGAGCTGAGAGCTTCAACTGACGCGATCAGCACCTTTGCACACTGTAAAATAAAATTATAACTAGAGTAAAGTTTGGTGTCCATCTGCATTATCGCCTTGTTTGCCGCTCAATGTGTTTTTAAAAGCAATGTGACCGCTGCAGTGTGACTGTTGTTAATTTAATATTTTATATACATTATAAAGCTGGCATGAAAGTCATAAGCTTTTTGTCAAGTCAAAATATCAATATAATATAGTTATTTGACAGGGTGAGCAGGAGAGAGCATGGAGACCCTCAGATTGAAGAGCTGAACATTGGAGAAGCAGCTGAGCCGCAGGGACGAGGCACTGGTGAGTGACACACCCCTCTGTTGCTATTCTGTCAAATGAGCATTAGATGGCGCCAGAGATTCACTCGTAAACTGCCTTTTTGTGTTAGAGAAAAGACAAATGAGATTATTAGTTGAAAGTCTTGGAAAACATTAAGTTCATATTTTGTGCATGCTGACAGTTAATGTGATACTGCTGTGGTGTTTACTTGCTTCATTACTCTGATGGATCTCAGGAGCTGTGGCCACAGACTTGGACGGTGATGGGCGCCTGGAGCTGCTCGTGTCTCATGGAGAAAGTGCCGCTCAGCCACTCTCCATCTACAAAGTCAACCATGTGAGCCTTCGGGACAATTATCTGCTAGTATAATAAAATCATTCATAGCATCCAACATGTTATTACTGTGTTTTAGGGAGCCACAAACTCTTGGCTGCGGGTGATTCCTCGGACCAAATTTGGTGCTTTTGCCAGAGGAGCTAAAGTGGTGGTGTACACTAAAAAGACAGGCCCGCACACTCGTATCATCGATGGAGGGTCAGGTTATCTATGTGAAATGGAGCCTGTAGCACACTTTGGCCTCGGTAAGAGATATTCACCTATAAAAAAGCTTGTACAAACAAAATAAAGTGTGCATGTGTCGCCAGGTAAGGATGTGGCCACGAACGTTGAGGTGTACTGGCCTGATGGACGATCAGTGGCCAGACCTCTAGAACCTTCAGAGATCAATTCAGTGCTGGAGATTCACTATCCCAGAGATGAGGAGGAGGTCACTACGCCGGTAGAAATAGAGGTACACAGAAACAACCTAAAGATTTTACTTATTTATCTTAATTTGTGGGTGTATTCAGATGCACACTAGTGATAGATTTCTTGTTTCTAATGCAAACAAGTATATATTTTTGATTCTGCGGTATAATATTTAACTCTGACTGACTAATATCTGAGCATGTTTTGCAGTGTGGTCACGGTTTTGCCCTGAATGAGTTTGGGAGATGCACAGGTGAGAGCAGAAGTTTTTAAAATGAAACTTGTGTGTAGATATGTAAGTGTTTATAGCCGTTTTGTCCACCTCCCCTCCCTCAGATAAAGATGAGTGTACCCAGTTCCCCTCCGTGTGCCCCTCTGACCGCCCTATCTGCACCAACACCTATGGCAGCTATAAGTGCCGCGCTAAGAAGAGATGTAATCAAGGCTTCGAGCCCAACGATGATGGCTCGGCCTGTGTGGGTGAGTGGGCTGGCGTGAGCTTAGCTGGATTACAAAGATCAGGAGAACGGAGAGAACATTGACAATGAAAGAGATTCAGTAAGCTGCCTTAATTACAGAGGGCTGGAGGAAAGGCTTTGGAGGTGCTAACATTCCTCTGCGTGTCCCTTAGCTGCTCCACTGTCTTGCATGACTAACTCCTCCTTGTCAGAAAGTCATTTTCAGTTACTGTTGCTGTGCTGTAAAGCTATATGCAGCGGGGTAACTCTTTGTATTACTTCTTTTTCAGCAAAGGTGGCTTACTTCGGAGGGACACGGTCATCCGGGCAAAGCAAGTGGCCAGGCTCCTCCGTGTGGTTGCTGTGTCTGCCATCTTTACCGCTCCTCTCTCATCATCTCCTGTCCGGACTTCTGTAGCTGCTGCTAATGTATCCCTGGCACTTCTACTCATTGGGGATGTACACAAACTGAGAAAAAAAACTGAAATGAAACTACGACTTCATCCATCACACCTTCTTTCTGGATATCTTATGTGTGCATCTCTCGTGTCATATGGACTGACCAAAAAGGAGAGCCCGCTGGGAGCTACGGGGTGTGGACTCTGTCATGGCCGCTGTACTTAAGTGGTCAGCTGTTTTTTTGGAGCGAGCATCTGAGAGGAGCATGAACTAGAGCCCCAGAAGGCAGAGACATGCACTGACTCGAGAGGGGCCTGTCCTCACCTTTGTCCCCGCCCCCCCCCCCCCGACACATCCACACTGTCTGATACCAGCGCTGGACTGAGAGGCTGAGGAAGACGGTGCTTTTGGTGTGATTCTGTGAATGTGTAAACATACAGTAAGTGTCCCGCATCAGAACTACACCTGCACAAACAGACAGGCGCCAGTGTGTTGAGCGCAGGTAGAGCTGTCACTGCTGAAGTGTGGTTACCATGGGAATAAGGCAGATTTTTATTTATTTGTGATTGGTAAAATATCATTAATACTGGCGTTAATCTGGTAATGAAGGTAAAACATAAAAGGAACTGTTAATGGTAATAATATAATAAGCCAGCACAAATCTGAGGATATGCACAAGCGATTTTAAGATTATAAAACGATACAATATTTTTCAACTTAAAGAAATGGAGCACAATTATTAGAAGATAATGAGACAAATATGTATTGTTTTTGGTAAAGCACAATGGCACAGATGCTAAAGTGAAAGCATTTAAAGACAGTAAATGTTTAATTATAATATTGAGGTTGGATTTTACATGGTCCTCAAATACCGTATACAATTATGCAAAAGCTATGAATAGTTTTCACCTTAAGAATAGAGGTGTGAAGCTAAATGTCCTAATCCAAGTCTTTATTTATGTCATTATGTATGAGAAAAAGAGAAAGGTTTAGATGAAAACCCCTCACACATTCCATCCAGTGCATAAATGTTGTTTTCAGTCTGTGATAGCGGTCCCTGCGAGCACACTGCGACCGCTAAGCACGATGCCACCTGTAAATACTGACCATTTCATCTGAGATTCAGTCAGATGTGATTCATGTCTGAGGACTTTCAGTAAAAAAACAGTCTCAGTGCATGAAACAACAAACATTGGGTGGATGTATTCATTTTTACACTAAAGATCTTTGGAATTGTATTGACGGTGTTGATATGCCTTCTGAGTAAGCCAAAGAATCAGCTCTCTTGGGTACAACTGGCTTAAATTCACAAAGTAGATTCATGTTTTCATCTGTCAACATTTATATCGAGGTATTTTGCACAGTTTGAATATTGATCCAGTAACAGTCTGTGGCCTCATTTATTATAAAATCATCAGCTGCATGAACAATAACAACTTTGAAATGAACTGCTCACTGAGGGCAGACCTGGCCCTTAATCACACTTTAAAACTATTTAATGAAGCAATTTTTATTATTTGGAAGAAATGAACAAAAGCACACTCTGCAGTGTGACTGTTCACACTGCCCCCTGCCTGTAATGAAAAGTAATACAGGATCTTTTAAGATCTGGTCTTGGTATTTTACAGTATGTCTTTTGAGGGCTGCATTGATGGTCTCTCACTCCATTTATTTTCACATACTGACTAGCTGTGCACATTGAATTGACATTCAAATTGATACAATACATCTGTGAAATGTATTGGGCTCACACAATGTAAGAAAGTTATTAAAGTACTTAATTGGTACAGTTACATACCATGTTAAGTATTTTACCCTCTTGTCCACTTGAATTAAGGTCTGTACAATGCTCAGTGCAAATATGCATTTACTTTGTAAGCAGAAACAGTGGAACTTAAGAGTGGAGCCGTGTTTGACAAAATAAAAGAAAACAATGTTGTGATGGATTACTCTTCTCAACCACTTCAGACATTCCTACAATTAAGCTGTATATTTGTGGAATGAATTAGAAACAGAATGTTACACAAACTGGGACCATGGAACATGACTAACTACAAAAACATAAGCACAAGTAATAATTACAGGGATGTACAGTGACAGCAAACGGGCACAGCCTCACTGAAAACACAATGGCCAGTGTAAAAGGAGCGTGAGCTCAGACCAGAGCATGAAGTGTCCCTGGACACACTGGACATGACAGAAGATCAGTTATGGAGCTATGAAAATATTTGCACAGTATGGAAATGAGCAGTGGTGTAACAAGTGAGGACATCGGAAGAGGGAATCAAGAACTGCCATTTTAACTGAGAAGAAAAATATGTTTTTATTACGAAGCATTTATGCAGAACACATCTAGCAACAAACATAACAGATGACCTGTCAATCAGCCTATGGTTGAATTAAGTGCATGTCTATGCCAAAACTCACAGGGTTTGGAGGACAAATGTTTATAAAAGTTTCCATGACAACTGGGTACAATGACTACAGTGACTCAGTGTTCAGTGCATGGGGCGTTATCTTATGTTTAGTAGGTTTGGTGCTGTTGTACTGTACTCTACATTTTACATATTTTTAGATTCTTTATATGCACCAAATCTGTATGTAACAAAAAGTTACATAACTGCACCAAGAACCAATTGGTGAATAACAAAATATCTGATAATTATAGTGAATTATATTATGAAAACAATCTTAAAATAACAGATATTTTGACTTAAAGCTGAAATCTACACTCATGTAACACTTCAGTGCTGATCCAGTCTCGTGGGGAATGGCTCAAAGTGACGCAGAGCACTGGAACACGTCACCATTTCTAATGAATTCAAGGAAGACATTATGCTCCCATCTCACTACATAATGACACACACAGCAGTACACTACCTCAACACAGGCAGAAATATGGAGATATTCAAATACATAACACATTACTTACTCCATAGACAAATTATCAAATTGTAGTTTATTGGCTCCAAAGTGCACTCTTACAGTTTCATAAATCTAGGCGTTCCTAATTGGACATTGCTGCTACATCACTATTCACAGTCAGTATTTGGCACACTTAAACTCTCCCCTGAGTATCCCCGGTGTCTCCTCTCTGCATACATTATCTATAAAAGTTTGGACAAACAGAAAATAGGATAGAGCCAAAGGCTCAAAGATTCTGTCTTCGAAGCTTCTCTGCCACTATGTCTGCTGGTTATAGGAAATATACAAATGTGTTCAAAAGTGACATTTTAATGTAATACCAGACAAAAGACAGGAATAGCTCTGTATAATAATGATAATAATCATCATGTATTGGATCCATATAGTGCTTTTTTTTGGCGCTCAAAGACGCTTTACAGAGCATTATTCATTCACTCCACATTCAGGGGTGGTAAACTGAGGCTGACAGTCTG
Organism: Periophthalmus magnuspinnatus; assembly: GCF_009829125.3. Taxonomy (NCBI): domain Eukaryota; kingdom Metazoa; phylum Chordata; class Actinopteri; order Gobiiformes; family Gobiidae; genus Periophthalmus; species Periophthalmus magnuspinnatus. Next base: position 27,388,565 of record NC_047140.1, read on the forward strand.
CACCATTGGCCCCTCTGACCACCACCAACACTCACACACCACATTCATACTAGGCAATGTGGGTAAAGTGCCTTGCCTAAGGACACATCATCAGTTTTTGACCCCACTGTGGCACCTGATTTTCCCAACAATCTCCCATCCAAGTACTAACCAGGCCTGGCCTTGCTTAGCTTCTGAGAACTGACGAGATCAAGTTTTGATAAACCGGTGTGGCCACTACAAATATTACAAATATAACAATATAAGAATATTACAGTCCATTATATAAAGCAGTCCATCAGCCCCAGGTTGGGTATCTGCACAGGGAGGAAACATGAAGGCATCTGTAGGAGGAAACAGAGGCACAAGCACAACAGGCCCAGCTGCCACTGACAAACAACAATAAAAAGTCATTTTAGTCTGTAAACCAAGAGTTGAGCCAACACTGGTCTAATGATGTCCCCACAGAGGCGTTAACCTGGACCCGATACAGCTGTGCTGAGACTGTGCTGCTTCAGAACAGCTTTAGTGGGAGCAGAGGCTGTCAGAGGAAACTGGGAAAACTCATGTGTTTAATCTATTATTGTTAGGTATAAACAAAGGGGTTTACTTAAAGCTCAATCTCAATCACTTGCACTAGAGGGTGCTCTAGCTATAGCACACTAACATGAAAATGACACTGATGTGTTTCTTCTTTAGTGGATTTTCTCTATTAGGTCAACTATCTCTGGACATACTCAATTTATGGCAAGTTTATTCTATCTATTCAAAGCAATAACAAAGTCGGCTGTTCCAGCTAATAAAATTCTTTTCATGGCTGGTTGGCTTGTGCAGTTAGCTCTGCATTCAGGGTAAATCTGCATGTGAGTACAGGGCACAGTACTCTTAAAAGCACTGCATTTTCCTTGCCATTGATGTTGTGTCATTCATTTGTCCACTTGTGTAAGCCAGCATGCATAAAGCAGAGAGGAATGTGTACGTGCACACAGAGCCTGCAGCTGTGATGCGGATCACTGGCATCTTATTGCTGGGAATGAAAAGGATAAATAATCCAAGGTGCTCTGTGGTGGCTGTTTGATACTGAAGCCAAGAGCATGTGAACAGAGCATAGAACCACAACATCCAACAGAAGGACCAATTTGCCAGCATTCAGAGCAGCCTGACCTCGGCCACCTCACATGAATGCAGTCATTCTGTGAGAGCACGGAGCGCTCGCCATCCCAGGAGACGACTGCTTTTCCTCTCCAGAGACCCAAAAGCTGCTGCAAAGACATCTGACAGTAAACCCAGTTAAACAATGCAACTCTGCCCTAATCAGGACTGTTGAGTCAGCCCAAAGCAGTGCTGATTCATGGAACATAATGTAATAGAAAACTGAAATCACATTACACGTGGATCAAATGGCAGCTGTAGCAGCAGTGCCTTGTGCTTGTGCCCCTCAGACCCTGGTCCACAGAAGAAGATCTGCTCTCAGAACCTGGTGCTCTCATGTTTGAGCATGCGGATGCTGGTGAGTGTCCCGCTGCCCCTGTGCTGATACCCGTACGCCTGGCGCTGCCCCTCCAGTCACCGAGCGGTACTACAGGCTGAAGACACACTGCTGCTGCTGGGACTGGAGCTGCTGCAGCCGTGGTCCTCGTACACACTGATCTCCAGCTGAGGGCACAAGTCAAGGAGCGAGCACTACCATGAAGTCATGAGGCATTAAGGAGGCTCCTGCACTGAGCCATAGCAGGCCAATGCAATGTGATGGTCTACTGGACACAATCTTGGTCTCCTCTCTGTCCTAGGGTGGAGCGAGGTATTTAAAATGCCTTAACATAGATTGACTTAAAGTGTAGCACGATGCAATAAAGGACAAAGTATCACAAGAATCAGTTTCAAAAGGGTAAATGTAGTGATTTGCAGCAGTTAACTGACTGCCTGACTTGGAATTGAACCTCGACACAAAGTACTTATACAGCTATTTCTCTGTACACAATAGAATCAGCTGGATCCCATGGCTGATGACTCCTCTATGCACTACATGAGTATGGACATGTTACAACAGCAGGTGGGTGAAGGATACAACACGCATTCCTCTCTCTATGGGGTCTGTGAGGAGCAGGCCTCTTGGAGCATAGATCTTCTCATTCTGTTCCTGGATGTAGCCCGATATCTTCTTCAGCACCTGGCACAGGGCAGGAGGCAGACAGGGCTTAGACAGTCAGAGGAGCAGTTACACTTAATCCACATTTGATTAGAATCACAGAGACTTGATCAAAATCTAAATTCACTCAATATGAAGCTAAGCATTACATAATACAGACATTCCTGATGCTTAGGGATATAAGATTCTCTGAGGCGTCCATGGATTACACAAACAAAGAAAAGCATCAACTATTGTGTATAATAGAATAGATCATCCCCATAAACAAAATATTGAGGCAGGTTTATATATTTAACCTTACAATAGGCTCTGTCACAACGGTCACTTTTATTAAAATTGTAAAACATAAAATAAACAATCTATTAAAATTCAAATCCACTAGAAAACTGTCTGAAAATTAATTAAGCTTCAAAATTAGCATCAGCATTGAGACACAAACATCTCACTTTCTAAACAAGTGTCCTCCGGTGAAGTATTAATTATATTTGTGTAGTTTTTAACATGTCGTCAGTGACATCCACCCACGGCTCCCTGTCCACTGCCTCATCTTTGCCTCAATATTTATTCATTTTAGCGTTACTCTGCAAAAAACGCATAGAGATACAACTGGACAGGAAGTAGTGACGCTAACAGTGAGGCTGCCGGGCGCTACTGTGCACAGAGCTAATTGTATGTAGAGTTGGTAGGAAGTAAAAAAAAAAAGCCTGTAATGCATTAGCACATGAGCGGTTTGTAGCAGGCCAATAGCTGATGCCTGATGTGCAGCCATGCTCGAAGAACAACTGTTATCTAAGTAGCTTCATTAGCAGAGTTTATTCAGCTCTGTGAATGCCTCTGTGTTCACTTACGGCGGATGTGCCAGGCCGCTCCTGAAACCCGTCTCACCGTGCCAATCTGAAGGACATGCCTCACTTGGCCACTGACAAGACTGACAAGCACTCAAAAAGAATTCATAACAGGAGCGAAACGTGGACTTTTATTAAATCCAGAGCAGCCCGTGATAATTATTTGTTAATTTTGGCCACACAGAAGGATATGAAATAAGTAAAAACTCAGCTACTGTAAATACATCGCACTGCTCCACACAAGAAAGGTGTTAACATGAAACATAATATCCATAGCAATTTTATTTTAGACTAATTTTGCACATCCGCAGCCGTGTTTCCTTGCAAACCTACGAGAGGGAAGTGCTCTCTCTTCTTATGGACTGAAGCTAATGATGCACGCAAGTTCAAAGCTTCATTTATGTCATTTAGTCTCATGGTCAAATATTAACTTGATATATATAAAATCCACTACTATACAGGGACAATTTATCACAAGCAAAAACTTAAGAATGTTTTGTCCTGGATGTTAAGTTACACTATTACATAAAACTAAAAGTGGACAAGTATCTCAGTGTGATACAAATAAATATCCCAATACTGATTACAATTATTGCTCCAATCAAACTCTGTTCTGAATGAAATGGGCAACTCAAAACCTGCAGCTGAACCACTTTTCTTCAGTGGCTTTTAAAACATAAATGGTCAGTGGTAAAATAAAACACATTTTAAAACATAAGGCAAAACATTACTAATACATGATCATAAAGCTTCAATAACCTGCACTGCACAGATCGAATTTCGTGACGCGATAAATATGATCCAGAAGCTGAACTGAACGCCAGTAGCAATCATGTTCCATTGACAGACCCCGCCGCTTGTTAACAGTGTGTGGCCTCTTTATCAGTTGGACACGTGCGGACTCCACTTGGGTGGTTGTTTCAGATCAGCATCAGTCAGAACGCCCTCAGATGGTAAACAATATGTATCTGACTGTGTGTAAATAGAGCAGGACCCAGATGAAAGCTGTTGAGAGGAGGACAGTTCTGCATGGCTTCAACACTGTTTTATACTGTAGTTTTGGACTGCTTCAACTTCGCGGTCTACCAAAGAAATGTTTACAAAACACAGGACGAGACCGAGATGGAGGTGATTGCAGACAGAGATGAGGACACACGAACACTCGAGTATTTTCAAAGGACTACTGTGTGCATCAAACAGCCAGAGAATGCAGTTATAAAATGTGTGTTGCATCTTTTTTCTGTTGTGTTTTTGATAAGTTAGTTCTGAGGAAGATATGAGCAAGTTTTTTTTATGTCCCATCATGATCATAAACTCACGTAACAAGTAAAAGTAATAACTGCACCTTACTTATCCTTAACGGTCTTATATTATGCAAAATTGACACTTGTGAGCGTTAAGCCATGCTATAATGCTGTGACCTCATCAAAAACATACCTGGAATTGTTTTGTTTCATTCACACATGTTTGAGTAACACTTTATTATTAGTCTGTCCTCATCTCCAAAGCTCAAAATGCTCTGTTCCACCTTGTGATGTCATGAAGCGTGAGTTTTCAACAGGAACCTTTTACCTTTTGTTTAGTAATTCCAGGGCTGAAATGATCCAAATGATTCTAGTAAAGGTGTGTGGAGTTTTAAAACACAATGGAGCACTTCCTGTATTACCACGTGACATCACAAGGTGGAACACTTTGTTTTCTGTTTGAGAGAAGACCTCAGCATGAGATTAAACGCGTTAAACCTGTGAATGAAACAAAAGACAACTCAGGGTATGTTTTTGATGAGGAAACATTATAACATAAATCAGAAAATAGTGTAATATGGGCCTTTTAATGAAACACCAAGAAAGGCTAAACGAGCAAATAAATGAGCAAATAGCAAATAATGATTCAAGTTTAGTAAGTACTTCAATAACACCCTAACCTAAGTATTTCTTTAAGCTTTATTAAGATTGTAAATAGTGTATTTATTATAAGTTGCCAAGAAAAGTAAAAAGAAAACTTAAATCTACCCCTATTTTAAACAAAAGTGAAGTTCTGTACATTTGAATTTAAGTATAAAACATCTTTTAGTGTGTAGAAGTCACACATGATACAGGTTAATCAAAAAGTGAATATTATTAATCTTTCACATACTGAACAAAAGGTTAATATAGTGATTATCGTGTCCATCCTAGAGAAATATTAATCTATTACAAATGATATTGCAAACTGTTGCTGACATTGCTTCAGTTCCTTGTGTGCGTTTCCACACTGGTCTCTCCAGACTCTAATGACCGTTAACAAGTGGCCACAGTCCTCACAGGCCAATGAAGTTGACCTCCATTAGCGACAGAGCTTTTCTGTGTAAGAATGCACGCACACTTTCTCTGTGCTGCTCCTGTTTCCTCACACTGTCCAAATACATTTAGGAAATCCAATAGTGTTGTGCTGATGAAGTGGCCTGGTCTAAACTGCAGATATCAAAGGCTGTTCCTGTGTTAACGTTTAATGCATTAGCTATGGCCTGGGAGCAGCTTTGGTGACTCTCATTGAGATAAACAGGCCGGTTCACTGATGAAGAGTTGTTATTTTTGTACTTGATACAAAAGATTTACAGGAAACAGAAGAGTGTTCTCCTCGGAGGCTCCTTAAAGCAAGATATTTCATCATTACGCCCGCAAAGCTGTCCAATGGGAAACCATGTCCTATTTAAATGAAGCTTTTAGGGTAAAACCATTTGTAACAAACACAGGCCAGGTCTGTTCTATCGATCAGATTTGAATGGCCAAAACTATTTATGCTCCATTCAATTACAAAAGTGTATTCTAAGTTTTCACAGTGCAGCAATAATTGTTAGAAAATCCATTATGAGCCCATTACCTACAAGACTAAATATATTAAGAACATGCTGTGTGTTTAGTGCACCCAAGAACTGATAAAGTACCTTCTCATATCTCGTCTCCATGCACAGAAACACGAAATAAGCTGTAGCACAGGCCAGGCATCCTTCCATGTACGACTGGCCTCCGATTTTCTCAGCTTCTACATAGTAAGAATTCAAGGTTTTCACGGTCTCCTCCAGCAAACTCCGCTCGATCTACTTACAAACACAAATGAAGAGACATACGATCATGAGAGATGATGTTAGGGGGAGCGGTGGCTCAGTGGTTAGGACATATGCCAACCAACCAAATGACGGGGATTGGCAGCCTCGGTTCCTTCAATCTACCTGAGGGCAACTGTGCGGAGTGAATGAATAAGCATTGGAAGGCTCTTTGAGTATCGTGAATGTGCTGTATAAATCCAATCATGTTCAAAACCATAGATCATTTTGCAGAAACCTATTTGCAATTTGTTACTCATTTTATTTGTACTTCTTCCTCTCCTTCTGGCTTTTACCCCAACATTGTAAGAACTCGCCTGACAAATCTAGAACGATATCACTCTTTATTTTTTATACAGATCGATATCAGTCCGGTTCCCACATCCTCAGTTGTGTCTCAAGCCCGACCAAACGTAATCGGACAATCAGATTTGTGTTTTTTTTTCAGTGCTGCGTGTGAAACAGAGAAGCTCAAATTGATCTCACCTCAGATTAGCCGAGTTTGTGATATTTTTTTCTTATACGGATGACCATCTTTGTCCCTGATTGGCTAACCCACCTGTCAATCACGCCTATCTAAAAACAGGGAGATTCACCGGTGACTCACATCGGTGTTTTCCAAATCCCAGGCAAAGAATTGGCATCTTTAAATTTGATACTACCCCAAGCTCTCCTAACATACTTTTTATAATGCCTTTTTAAAACCATCACATTAACTTTTACCCATTTCCCAATTGATTAATGTGCAACTGTCATTTATCACAGTCAGAAAAAGAGTTGAAAAGCTGGCTTACGCTGTAAAACCGCTCCCTGTGAGCTTTAAACCTGCATGCCTCCAGACTGACTCAAATGTAGTCTCCTGAAAATCCCCCACACCATCACTCACTAACGCTAATATAACAAACTAAATGGGGCATATCACATATTCTTTAGCTGTGGCCAAAGTAAATGTGAAGTGTGAACACAAAAGCAGTTTTCTGTCCAGATTCATTTTTAGCCTCTGCTCACTGAACAAAGCTCTAGTTTAGCCGTTTAGCTTTTCCCTTGATAATAACATGACTAATGACTTTATAGACATCAAGTATGAAATATAAGGCAATATTTCTCATTGCAGTGTCTCGTATGGAGCCATCTGTTGGATATAAGCTTTGGTACATGGCTGTGACCACACACTCACACACTCACACACTCACCCGGTTGTCGAGCTCTGAGGGGAACTTGGACTGGAAGCGGCAGATTGTTCCCTCGCTGTAGTCTCTCTGTATGAACACTTTTGTGGTCAGGGACGCGCTGTGCCTCAGCTCCTGCAGGTTATGGAACTGCACAGAGGAAGAGGGGAAGAAGAAAACATTATAACCAAGTGTATTCACCTTATTCCGGAAGTTGCTGCGAGCGCTGCCATTACTATTCAGGTTGTATTGCTTTGCATGGAGCTGCCGATCCTGACAGTAAATAAGTCCTATAGGGACTAGTGAGCCGTTTTAAAGGCTCCCAGAGAATCAGTGCATTGCAGACGTGTTGTTGCACATAAACACTGAACATTTTACACAAATAAACCCAACTTTTCCCAAATTCTCAATTGAAATTAATGCTTTTCTCACCGGATTTGCCACTACAAAGAAAGCTCAGTTTAGGAGCATTTACGGCAAAAATTGGCGACGCTGAATAATGTCAATATTCCATAAGTGATTAAAGGTTAATAAGCACAGAATCTTTGTGTATGTGAAACAGTTAGGCAAAAGAGAGGATAACAATACAAACATGGGATAGGCAACAGTAGAATTTATTTATTTTCCCTCCAAAGCTCATAATGCTGCAGTTTATGTGCCTAATAAACAGCCCTTTTGAAATGCTACGCTTGTGCCAATTTAAACTGGTGCCATGTTTACATTATAATCTCCACTGCACTAGATCGACTATTAGTGGGCATATTATTGGTGACGCATTAAAGCGGTTTCCAAACTTCTCTGTCTGGAAAAATATTTTAAAATTAGGTTTAATATTGCTGTTTGTTTTAAAGCTGTTTTTCATTAAAGAATAGACTAAATACCGTGTCATGATCCTAAAATTATATCTTGAAATCATCTCCCGACCTCCAGAAGAGCAGGTCCCGACCCCACTTTGGGAGCACTGTATTAAACTGTTGAACTATGACGACTGTTAGATGTCTGAACTGGCAGGCCAATAGCATTAATCAGAGCTGTGTTGAGTGGTAGACTACGTTTCACTACAAACAGTCACTCTCCTGGGAGCAACATAACAGAGAAGAGGTAGGCCAGAATAAACTGTCCCCTGTGGAGCCAAATGACTGTCCTCCAGAGTCCCGTCGTTACAGAGACACAGAGGGAGCAGTGCAAATACAGGCAGCTTCTCCTTTATGAAAAATGTCCTTTCACTCCAGATCAAGGCTTTTGTTCAGAATCTTCATTATGGCCAGGATGAAATTGAAAGATCAAAAGCGATATTGTAATATGCAGCATTACATTCCTTCAGAGTCCATTTCTGGGCACAGTTGGCAGCTGATTTTTCCTAAAGGCAGTTTGGAGGTCTGTTTTAAAATGGACAGTGTGCCTCAGAGCAAAGCCCCGCTGAAGACTGCACACAGAGCTGGAGTGTCATGGTGAGTCTTGTATTATTATTCATGTCACTCACTAGTGTGCTCAGTCCTTTCAGTTCCTCACTAATAATGATTTCGCCATTGAAGTCTGTAGAGAATTCAAAGATAGCAGCCATGCCTGGGTTTGCTCAGAGTGAACCTCGGCCATGTAACGTGGCTCGTGTCCAGCCCAGCGGGACGTCCTGGCACACACGAGTCTGCTGACCCTGTGTGTCTTTGCTCAGCAGAAAAGCCAAGAGTCAGAACTCCCTCAAACCAAAAACAATGTCTCTACGTTTCATAAACTTGGACTCCCAATAGACACAGCACACTCTCTCAAGCCTATTTTAGCACAGGTCCAATACCCTTGTGGTGGAGGGAGTCTGAGCTCACATCCCAAACTTTAGAGCTGAAGAAATCTCTTTGGCCCAAGTAGGACACTTGTCTTACCTACCTCCCTCAATGTGATTTATTCAGATACAAAATATATGGCAGACTTGTGCAACTCTCACAGACCTGGGCTTTCTTGTGGTCAAAGTCCTTAGCAGGCAGACCTTGAGTGCTTATGTTTCCTCTGCGTGGGATCATCTATTTCTGTCTCCATAACAGAACCCCGCAGACAGCCATGTTCAAGTGTCATACTGATGATCACGTGGGAGACGATTAGGCAGCTCTGTACTGTGCCACTGTCTGCCCGACGCCCACTCCACAAATCTGTGCCAAGTGCAGTTTCTGAAAGCACTGAAACCAATCAAAACTAAGGAGAAGGGCAGGCGGCGTCAGGCGTAGTCAAGAGAGACATGGAGTCCAGGTGTGCACAAAAATAACAATGCAAAACACTTGTGCATAGTGTTGAGTGCCACAGACATGAATGTGTCAGACCAGTTCCATAGAGCTGTCAGTGCCTACACACACAGGGACACGGGAGCTCTGCCATAGGACACAGTCATCACTACAGCCTGCTCCACGGCACTCACTGCTTTTACCATTCTTCATTATGTCAACTCTCTCTTGTTCATTTTGGCTATTAACAGCACGATTTACTATCAAAATAGTAAGCCAAACGTCTGTGAATCATTAAAGTTTAGACAAAGTGGACAAAACTGTGGGCTGTGTAAGAGAGCAGAAGGGACTGTGGTTGGAGCAGAATAGATGCAGCGTTCTGTTGATGACTTTGCTCAACACATTACTCCTGGCCGGGACAGGGCTCCGAGTCTGGCAGCAGAGTGGACATAACTAATCCAGGATATTACACAATGTGCAGATTGCAGGCTGCTCACAGCCTCGTCACTGCTGACTGTGCAGAGTGTCGTCGAATGACTTTTACTATAATACTAGGAGACAGGAGAGAAGAGTGAGAAAGATATGAGAGAGAGAGATATGAGAGAGAGAGAGAGAGAGAGAGAGAGAGAGATGTAACAGAGGGAGAGAGCGATAGTGTGTGTTAGAGAATGATATGAGAAAGAGAGATATGAGAGAGAGAGATGAGAGGGAGAGAGAATGTGTGAGAGAATGAGATATGAGAGAGAGATGTAACAGAGAGATATGAGAGATGAGAGACAGATATGAGAAAGATGTGAGAGAGTTATGAGAGATGTGTGTGTGAGACTGAGTGAGGGAGAAATACTGTATGAGAGAGAGGTTTGAGAGAAAGACAGAGATATTGTATGAGAAAGATATGAGAGAGATGTGAGAGAGGTATGAGATATAAGAGAGAATGAGGAAGAGATACTGTATGAGAGATATATGAGAGAGAGATGAGAGATATGTGAGCGAGATATGAGAGAGAGACGGTGACAGAGAGAGATAGTGTGTCTGTGAGAGAGCTATGAGACAGAGAAACAAAAGAGAGATAGTGTGTGAGATAGTGAAATGAGAGTCATGAGATGGAGAGATGAGAATGAAAGAAGTGAGGGATATGAAAGAGATGAGTGCAACAAAGGGAGAGTGAGAAAGAGTGAGAGATATAAGAGCAAGGAAGTGAGAGAGAGATATGAGACAGAGAGAGATATGAGAGATGAGATAGAGAGATATGAGAGGGAGAGGGAGTTGAGCGATAGATACGAGACAGAGAGATAGAGTGAGAGTTTTGAGAGAGAGAGAGAAAGAGAGAGAAAGAGAGAGATGCCATAACTGCAACAGACTTGAGATCAAGGGGGAAAGAATATATGTGTAGACTTATTTGTTTCAATCATTTGATAATCATGTGGAAAAAAACAACACTTTAAAAATGTATGTGTTAGTTTGATTAATTTGTTTCCATTTGAGTTTATTTTCATTTAAAGATGAATAATGCAGCCTGTCAGGTGCGGCAGCCATAACGACTATTTACTATTTTTCCAGAGTCCAAACTAATGGGGTGTCCTATTCTTGTCACTCTGTGTGCAGTGAAGCTGCTGTGTATCCGTCTACACTTCTGCAAACCAAATCAATGCATTCAATGTTGGATCAACCACTTATACAGAAATGCTATGTAAGCTGCCAACTGCCTGACTCGTCTATAACTCTTCCCCCTTCACCTCAAGCTTATATCTCTACAGCCATTTGGGAAACTTGCACACTATAAATGGAACAAATGTTTTCTTAAAAGCAGATAATGAGTTGAAAGTGCATGTGTGTTGGCGAAAGAGACGGAGTTGCCATAGTTAAATACTGGCTTCCATAAATAGTTTCAAAAATAATGAGGTACCTTTACCAATGTGGAGTCTAAGTGCTCTGAAGTTGCATAGAGGTAAGTGCACGTCTCCCTAGTCTGGCCATTAACATGGTAATGAAGGCACGTCGGGTCTTCAGTACAGATATTATCAAGGGCACAAGGTAAGGAGGAGGCTGCGGTATCAGACAATATTGAAGCTAAAAATACACGAGGAGTCACCAGTGTATCCTGATGGGTCTGCCTGGAAGAGCCTCCTTCGCCCACTGCTGTCAGATATGAAACAGAGGAAGTCAAATTGAGTGCATGTGTGTGTTTAAGCTCTTTTTTTTAATACATGACAAAGAATAAATGTGGATTCTGTCATTTAAATCAGGAGCTATGGCAGATCCAGTCTCTCTCCATGGTGCTGACTGCAACACCAATTTGACAACTCGCTCCTATTGAGGTTGTCTCTATTGGAGCAAAAACAAAAAAAACCTGCAGAACTTTTTTTCTGTCAGAAATACAGCACACATGACGACTTCAAATTCAGATTCAGAAGCACCAAATCATACTCTCGTGCATGTGTTACAGTTGGTGATGATGCAAAGTTATGGCACGCGTAAAACAAACGCAAAACGGTGCGAATCCAAAGAAGCTGTAGCGCGTAATTAGCCAAGTGCCGTCGTAAATTGCGCTAATTAATTAAGGTGACATTGACTCCACCGGTTAAAAACACGAAGCACAACAACAAGCATCTCACAGCACTGCAACTGCACGGCCAACAAACGCAAACACACAAGTCTCTCCATCCATCGCGCGCGTTTGGAGACTCACAAAAACGTTAACATGCTTTTTTTGTTTTTGTTTTGTTTTTTTTACCTCTGTCGCCATGTTGCCAGTCACGAGTCTCCGCGCAGCTGTTGCCCTCTCGCCTCGTATAGGTGCGCGGTGCGGTGTGGGACAGCGCTCTGGAGACTGGAGCCAAGCGGAAACGGTGAGGAGCGTGTGGCGCGAGCGAGGGTGCGCGCGGACGTGAGCAGCAGCGCGCGTCACGCAGGGTTCTGGGGCGCACAGGGAAATGCTAATGTGCTGCATTTCTAATAACGTGGCAATGGGTTGATTTGTGCTTGAAGGTGAAAGCTGTATATTGTGTGGATTATTTAAAAAAAAAGGTCTAAAATGGAAAGTAAAAGCCAAAAAAGTAAAATCTGTCAACACTGGCACCATACATCTCCATCTCAAAACCGCTAAACACAAGATAGTGAGGGACAGATCTGAGCCAGAGAAAAGAAATGGTTTGAAAGTGGAGGTAAAGGCGCTATTTTTGTTGCGAAAGACAATCCTTTCCCCCATAAATACCTCCACCGTCAAACCCAAAGCAAACAAAGGAAACAAGGAGAACAATAGAGCTAGCCAGGATGCCAGATGGAGTGAAAGCCCTGTTGTGGAATTTCTAATAGTAAAAAAAAATCCTTAAAAATATATTAAATCAATAGAGAAGTTGTCTTGAATCAAAAAGTCAGATTTATTATTTATGACTGAAAGGTTTTTATTCTGCACTCTTCTGTTTTAATGGTAATTTTATGATTATTTGTGATTACTTATGTTTTTATTTGTGTGATTTTAATGTCATTCTTATTCTGTAAAGCACTTTGAATTGCTTTGTGTGCGAATTGTGCTGTACAAATAAACTTGCCTTGCCTATTGAATTAATTGTGCACAACTGTCAAAGAGCTGTTGTCCCTGGTAGTGTCGTCTCGCCCTCAGCCAATAAATGAACACACGTACAGTGTATTTATACCATCAGAATAATCGTACCAGTCTTAATCTTGTCCAAGTGACTTCAGGCTGCTGGACACATCGTCTTGTACGCTAACCAACAACAGATATTCCTTTGCGTGACAACAGATAGTATCACGAAAATGAGCTCAAACAGATATAAGACAATACATATGAATACAAGTAAAGATTTAGGGTAAATAATGCCATAACAGCACACATTAACCCTTTAAGGACTGAGCACATCATAGACCAGTATAGATTGACTAGACTTTTATTGTTTTTTTGTCCATAAAAATCAAGTTAAATAAAGTTTCAGAATGTACTGCATTCCCCCCCCCCCCCCACACACACACAAACTACCTCTACTTTACATATCCATCTGTTTTTTTCCTTTGACGAATTGAATAACTGACTGAGAAAATAAAAAAAAAAATAACTGGGAAAATCCTGGCGGCACGTGCGCTCTGACTGGTCGTCTTCGAGGGACAACGTAAACAGATTACCATAATAACAGTAAAATATTAAATAATAAAGAGCCCCATGCCTCTGCTTTGAAACCCCGTTTGAATTTACATGAGAGCATAATTGCTTGCGGAGTTACAGTAATGGAAATTCCGCAACCGTGCTCTATTGGAGATAATAGCATCCGACACTATAGGGTTAAAAATTGAATGAATATGTAAGTACGACTCGGGCACAGTGCACAATTAGTGTAGCTACATATAGAAACTGTCACCATGAGCTGTTTACAATTTCAGTGTAGTTAGTTCCTCACTTCAGATAGAGATAAGACATTGTCCACCAGCAATCTGAGCAGAACTGTCAGGATTTGGGTTTTTTGTGTGTTCTGTGCCGTTTTCCCCCCTCCCTCATGTGTCCTTGGCCATGTCCCAATTCGCCAAACTGGCCTTAGGATCACGATTGGAATTGTGCGTCGAAGGGCAGTTATGTAATTTCCGGCGCAACAAGGGCTGTCCCACTTCAACCCACCCTACTGAATGCGCCCACAAACCTACCCTCCCCTTTCCACCGTTTCCATGGAGATCGGACGTGGCTGAAGCGTGCATCCGTGCACACTTCACGCACATCTATATCCCATCATGCACCGCAACTACGCAAAAAAGAGAAGAAAATGGAGTCCGCTGCGCAATACACATTCAAATGTTCGTACTGGTTTACCTCATCTACAACAGAGCGACATGAAACTGTTAAATCTGAATAAAGATAAGTACAGGCCGTGTGTTTGATGATTAAAAAGGAGGGGAGTTACATGGAATAAAGGAATGTGCAGTTATTGCTAGACAATAAGAGACATTATTATCATGAGAAATTATTATTGCAATAAGAATAATGTAAGAATGTTTGTTTCTATTGTAAGCGTCAAAGACCAAGAGACTGAAACATAAAGTCAGAAGAGTTTAATGAGTTCCACACAGGTAAAGTGAACAATGAAGCAACGGACTCTCCGGAAAGGACAGAAGAAAGTCCTGAGACGTGCATAAAATCTTCATGTGTTCCGGTACATTCCATACGTCTGCGCCCCTCGTGGGCACGTGTCATTTACCTTAGTGTTAGTAAGTCAAGACACTAGTTTGATGTAGCACTGCACTGCTAGAAAATACCTTACAATAATAATATGAAAAGAACTGGCACGGCATAGAAGGGAAACAGTGCCCTCTACTGTTATTAAAGTGGTGTAGCCACTGGCCAAAATACCGAAGTTATGAAGTAGCTACAATTGAGAAAAAAATCACCTTGAAACTTACATTTGCCTATTGATATTCAATCTAAACAAAAAGAAACGGCTGTGACGACGACATCTTGACTTTTCTTCTATTAAATAATAAATCATTAAAAATAACGTACGTAATGTGCGTATCGTTTGTTCAAAGACAGCGGTGGAAGTGCGGTCCCTGGTTTAGGCCTGTCCCACTTCAGCAAGATGGCGGCTACACTGAGAAGGACACACTCTCGACTGGAAGCTTGAAACCACATTTTGAGGACCTCGAAGGGTCCCTTCAAAAGGTGCATTTGGCGAATTGAGACACGGCCCTTCACTGAAGCTGGGTGGAGACTCTGGCAACACCCACTACGCACCTGCAGCCAATCTGCAATCAAGCCTCCATCTCTGGAGTACAAATCAGCTGAGGATTGTTACAGAGGCAGCCAGATTGTTATGTCATCTTCCTGTGTTTCTACAAGTCATCCGTCATGTCATCCTCCATGATCCTGTTTCTTGGACCCACTGTGCACCTCAGCCTCTGACCCAGCTCCGTACGATTGTTTCTTACACCTCAGCCTCCGACCAGCTCCTCCAACCAGCTCCTCCAACCTGCTTTCACATCCTTCTGTTTGCAATACTGTTAAACCTTTACCTTGAGTCTGGGTCTCTGATCCACCATTCATTACGACAAGAAATGAAGAGAAGTGGCTTGTATGAGCAGCGAAACGTCTTCCCTCCTACAACGTTTTGTCCAGTTGACAGATTTTACTATTGGCTTTTACTATGGATCAGACCTGGATGACTGAGGGATCACACACACGTCCAAAATGTATCCTAACCCAAACATAATAACAGCCATGACCATTTACACAGACAGTGGCTTCCTCTTTTCTGCATCACTCGAGGAAAAACAAAAACTAAAACACAACTCTGCCCACACCAGTCCATCTTTCCCACAATCAGGGAATAATTTAGCTCCATAAAATGCTTCTGTATAAAAGAAAAATAGGGACTGAACTTGGGTCCTAAGCCACAATCTAAATCGGGTCCAAATGAGATCTAAACTAGGACTAATCTAGGACTAAACCAGGTTAGTGATTTTATTTTTTATTTTTTTCAATCATCTGCTCGTCTCCACGGAGATGTTCTTGCTTTAATGTTCCACGATACAGCAATACACTTGTCTATGTTCATGTTCATGAAGAGAAGCAGGTGACAAGCAGGCCAAGTTACAGGTCCGATCTGTGGAGAGGCCACGCCGTTCACAGTCAGAATGCGTGTTTTTCAAGGTATGGTTTGAGCAATAAAAATATCTGTAACTCAATTAATGCAAGACAGACACGTTTAATGCCAAAGTGTGGAACATTCTAGGTAGAACATAGCATGGGGACATAAGCAAGTAGTGAAAAGTTTCATAGTCTAGCTTTAATATAAAAGAAAAAATATCTTTCCATTATCTGAAGTGGTCACCCAAGAGATTCCCCCCTTTCATAATGCATGTGCTTCTATCTACAATCCCGTTGCTCTGGCTGGATGGCGATTCACTCCCCTATATATTTAATGGGTGATTAAACTTTTATGAGAGTCCACTCAGGTAACCTTGCACTGTATGGGCCTCTACTGCCATTTTGCTACTTTTGATGATAGCAAATCTCTTCCATCAAGACCCCGTTTTAAAAAATTTACAAGTTTGATTTAAACTTGGAGCATGCAGATAAAAGCCGGCGTATACTCCTGAAAAACCCACAGATGGAGGGATGCGTCTGATGTCGTACAAAGGGATGAGAAATAGTGATTATCAGTCTATTTTTGGTTGACACTTTTATTCCACTCCACTGCTTTGACAGCATGAGTTCTGACATGTGCTCAAATGATCCTCCTTCCTGGTCCATACTTTACACAGTCCCCTGAGGTAGCTTGGATCACACTCCTGGCAAACGCACTTGGATCTACAGACACATAAACAAACAAGTGCTGTATGCCACAAAGACATGGCAGCTTTCGGCTCTTATGAATGGAAACAGAATCCAGAAATAGGATGGAGGAGCTCTAACAAAACGAGAATTATGCAGAACTAATGCTGTTTGCCAGGATCCCGGTGCCTGCTGCAGATTGCTAGAAAAGATGCGTATCTAATAACACGCTGGCAGAGTTTCCCCAGAGCTGCATATTCACGCTGGTGTGTTTTTGCGTATGCCAATGGGTTTGAAAGCCTCTAACCATCTTCTAAACATTACACTTCATAAGCTGTACACTGTATACGCTATATATCCTGCTTAAGCCCCTACATGAGTGCGATCTGTAGAGCTGTCTCAGATAAGTGGCTTTTTCCGACTGTGAGTCTTTTCTTTCTTTTTACTTTGTTGTTTATTTGTCAGGGACCATGTGTCAGGATTCTCTCTTCTGCCGTTTTCCCTGTTGTCTCCCCCTCCCTTCTGCGTCGTCTGTCTCTCCTCCCACCTGAGTGTCGTCTTACCTGATCTGACGGCTGGCACACCTGGATCCCTCATTACCTGCGGTATAAGACGCCTGGGTTTTCATCAACTCCTCAGTTTGTCGTTGATACACTGCCTGAACAAAACAAAAAAAAAGTCGCCACCTGGATTTAACTCAGCAAATAGGTACGAGCCTCATGTTGGATTATTGCATGGTTGATTATCTTTCAGCTGGCAACGAGTTATTTAACCCCAACTGGTGTAATGAGTAGCTTCTTATTTCTTAAACAACCATATCGAAAGAAACATCCCGTGGTTGTGGAAAAGTCTGTTTGAGAAGGGTCAAAACATTGGCATCGAGCAGAGAAAACATCGAAAGAGATTGCAGACACTACTAAAATTGGGTTAAGAACTGTCCAACGCATTATTAAAAACTAGAAAGATAGTCGGGACCTATCGTCTTCGAGGAAGAAATGTGGACGGAAAAAACTCCTCAATGATCGTGTTCGGCGATCACTTAAACGTTTGGTGAAATTAAATCGAAGAAAAACAACAGTAGAACTCAGAGCTACGTTTAATAGTGAAAGTAAGAGCATTTTTTAAAAGCGGGCCAACGAAATATTAGAGTGTGACCTTTTTTTTTTTGGCCAGGCAGTGTACTTCTCCAGTTAGTCGATGTGTTTGGCTCCACAAGACAAGTTAAGTCTTTTCAGTGTTATCGTAATTGCTTTGTTCTGTGTCCAGGTGCCTCTGTCGTTATTTCTGGACGCTGCCTGCCTGTCTCCTCGCCTGTCTGTCTGTCTACTTACTTGCCAGCCTGATACTTACCACATTTACCTGATTATTCGCCTGGAAATAAACAGTTGAAGTACTTACCCGTTGTAAAACCGTGGCACCATCTACAAATTCAAGATGATTTGTACCAGATTTAACTACTGCTACTTTCCATCTGCAGTCCCTGGGCAGGCGAATACACGTTAAATATACACATTTCACTACAATGGCATTATAAAACTATAGTTCATCATTAACATAAGCAGTAAAATACAATAAAATGTCACCATGTAATGCATTGTTTCCTATAATCCATACAAACATTAAAAATCGTTGCTTGCAGTGTTTTTCATGAATCTTTTTAGGGCTTGGTTTAAAAATAGAAACACAAACACAATATTTTTTTATGAAATGTTTGATGTTTGATGATTAATGCATGATTATGATATGAATTATGAATGATGTCAACAGCCACAGTCTTTATTTTAAAACGGTAACACTCCACTGCATTGGTAAGAATGATTCAACAGTTGCCACCAATGTGTAAAAATGTGTCTTGTTTTTTCTGTATTTCTTGTCACTTAAGATCCTGCTGTCTCATGACCAAGAATGTCTTTTAAAAAAAAAAAAAAAAAAGAAAAGAAAGTGGTCTGGGGCCAGAAGGCGCCAACATCCACAGTCATAATGTGGTCGTTAAAAACCACAGATTTAGTAGAAAATGGGAGGACTAATGAAAAACTCACACAATTTAAGATACAAGGAATAGTTTGTGGTTGTGATGTCGCTATTACTGCTTCATCGGGTAAATGTTTAGTTATGCAAAAGCCACAAACATATTTCGGTTCACGTCGGCTGATAAGTAAATTACGGTTTCTGATTTTGCCTTAACAGACTTGAATAAAATAGAGTACTTTAGGGAAAGCCTCAGAGAGCAGACTCAAGAAAATTATGAGGTTGTTAGAAATAATTTCCATCATGGCTGAACATGTGCATTCCTGAGCGTATTGACAGTGTAATGAGAGGAGAGTGTGAATGTGCACTTCAGCAGAATATACTAACTTTGACTCATTGTACTGTGTGGGCAGGTCACACATCACACACTGTGGCTAAAATATTTCAATAAAGGATGAGAAGCAAAGTATTTACTATCTAAAAAAAATAAACCCCATTTGCTACAGTTCGACGGTTCAGGAGAGACTTAAAGGGGACGTTATGTAAAGCAGACTTTTATAATAATGGTGTTCCCTCAGATAAGCTCACTTTGAGTTGTAATTCGATTGATTCATGATGTTTGAGTTATCCTGTATTATCCAAATTTCGAGGCTTGTGTGCACTGAACATTTCTGTCCTCACCTACCTCATATCCCAGAACACTTCTTTACTTAATATGGATGTTTTTTTGTTTTTTTTACAGGACTCTGCGTTCAAAAATATGTCACCTTTTTTCAACAATACGAACACCTGCTGCTTGCTACAGTGAAATGTCACGATGAAGAGGTGAGGCCTATCACTTCTACATTATTACAGTTTTTGTCCAGTATTTTAACACTTCTTGAAAAAGTTTAGTTTGATCATTTGGTTCAAACATGTATTTGTATTTGAGCACGGCATAGATGTGGAACAGTTCTCATCAGTTCTCAGGTTCGCTCTCTTGACACAGCTCTCATTCACAAACATAATCGCTGAATTCACCTTGGTTTATTAATACAACAGGACATTTCTCCCGGGGTAAAGGACATTGATCTTAACTTTGTCATTTTCAATACAGAAAGTTAAACATGACAGAAAAAAAACTACAATTTGTGAAACCCCGAAATCTAAACGCAAAAGATTTCACACAAGAGACATCCTACACACTGTATACATACTGTTTATTGTAAATCTCTTAATTAGTCTGGACTCACACTTTACGTACAGCATAAACCGTTTTGACGTATTTGCCACTCATTCATTTCAATTATATATAGTTTATCTTTTACAAAAATGTTTGAATATATTGGGGGAAAAACAGTTCTTCCAGCCCCAAATTCATATGTGTAAAGTGTGAACCTCAGTGTCCGGCTGCGCTAGTGAATCTCCGTGGTCACTGACTGAGGCGACTACGGCCACAGTGTCAAATGAATGAAAGAAAACAGAAAGACACGTGACCAGAATCTGAAAGTTTTAACGTTAAACTTGCTTTTGGGAGGTGACTGATCAGTTTTGAATGTAAAAAATTTGACTGCGTTTGAGATTTTGTGTGAGCTGGTTTGCCAATGTCAGTTTTCAATAGAGAAATGTACCAAAGTGAAATGAAGCTCATCGAGGCGAGGAGTTATAGCGGCAATTTGGAGCCGAGTTTCATATTTGGAATTCCGACCGTGAGTATCATAGCAACCAAAGAGCCAATCAGGAGCGAGGCTGTTAAAGATAACGCCCTTTCCTGCCCACACCACTGGTTTAGCAACACTGTCAATCAAACCAGTTGCAATTGGAAAAAAACTGCAAGCCATTTTACATCAACAACGAAATGTACAATGAACAAAATACATATGTTATAGTTTAATACCTAAAAGTGCATTGTATAACAGCAGGTTTCAGAAGCGCTTTGACTAAAATCATTAGTGAAACCGTTAGCTGTATGGACATTACTGCCGTCAACACTGAATACTGTTTACCTCTGTTCAATCTCAAAGCAGCTGGAGTTTTCTGCTCATGATCATTCAGAACAAAACAGTGTCAGAGTATTGAGCCTGACTTTGGTCCAAAACACACAGGGCCAAAGTGAAGTGGAAACAAATCAAGGGCCCACCCACAGCTCGAACAATGTAGCACAGTCCACTCCATTATATTTTAAAATTATGAGTGTTTGTTTTGTTTTATGAAATATGACTTTTTATGCTATTTCTGGTACATTTATTATTGTAAATGTACTTGTGTGTCTTTATTTAACGTCGAGTGGAGACACGGTGTGCCTGCGTGCAACTTACCCGGGAATGTTGACTTGTCCCTTTCCTTACGAAATCCAAGCCAACGTTTTTCAGAGTGTACATCCACATAGAGTTATAGTTTCCAAACGCACTTGAACTAGTCTTTGTCTCAAACATATTAATGGACAGTTGTTGAGCTGCTGATAAGTACGTCTGAAGTCACTGTCTCTTCTTCCACGCACAAATAGGTGAAATGTTGAACTTGAGTCTCGTAGGCGCGGTGCCACAGCAAACAGACTGTGTGCTATTGACTTCACCACAAGTGGAGGATCCCTGTCAAACACAAACACGAACGCTGTCACAAGAGAAGACCAGAAGTATATTCTCTTGGAAAATACAAAAGCATATAAACATCTCAAATGTATTGGACATTCTAGAGAGCAAAGCTACATAAACAAAGAGCTTGTTCTATTTAGTCTGCTTATAAATGTCCCACAAATCCGTCGCCCTTTAAAAAAAGAGTTATTGGGCGTCCAAGTATGGAAAACGATGTCCTCAGTCCAGGTCAGGCAGAACCGCTGTGTGATAAGGCTCAGGTTCGTCGTTACTATGTGAATAAAACTGATTTCAGGCTGCAGATGTTGTTAATCTACAGAAAATCAAGTCCAAAAACTCCAGGTTATGGCACCAAATAGTAGAGGTACACAGTCAGTAGTAGCTCTAGGCCATAGACTGCGTAAAAAAGTGGACTAAGTGAGTGTGACGTCACCCACAGCGTTCAGCTCCAGTCAAATGAAGCTCATCGAGGCGAGAGCAGCTACAGCGGTGAATTTGCAGCTGAGTTCCATATTTGGAATTCCGACCGCGAGTATCCAAAGACACCAAAGAGCCAATCCGGAGCGAGTATGTTGAAGATAACGCCCCTTCCCGCTCGCAACGCTGGTTTGGGCACTTAGCAACGCTGTCAATCAAATCTGTTGCCATCGATAGCAGGAGAGACCTCAGGGGAAAGAAGGAGCCTGATTGATCTGTAATGTCCATATCTTGATTTACAGACACAAAAGCGTAATAAAAAATACCAGGATCATGTAGAGTGGGTCAATACAAACATTTAAAGACCAAATTGACAAGTCTGACAGCAGCAGTTATGGAGAGAGGGCTGACAGTTTTTCAATACAAAGTGAACTGGAAGCGTTCCCAGGCTCACTTCTTATTTGGAAAGCAGTAGCTTGCGGATTAGCTATGTCCATTTACATATACAGTCTATGTCCTCGGTGCTAAAACAGCACTCCTATAAAGAGTATTACTAATTTAAGTTTATATAGAAAGTACTTTGCAGATAGTAGTTGTTATGATACAACTCAAATAAAATTTTTCTACCAAATAAATAACACAAACTGTATTTCTCTTTAAACAATAGAATGCCAGTTTCTACACAAAAGAACATTTGTTTCTTTAATATTACCATGTGGCCTATTAGTTCAAATATATTTAGGAAATGCCCAAATGTCTTTTTTATATTTTTGGTTTGGTTTTCAAACTTGTACAGTTGAATACAGGGTTTAAAATTGATAAGTATATAGGTTTTTGACATTGATCAGTACTTTTGTCAACTGAGAACGCTTCCCCTCTTACTTCACACTAAACACAGTAGTACCTTTTACCTAGGATGCCCTCCCTTTACCCAAGATTACAATATCAAAAAAGACACACGGGAGAAAACAAATATTAAAAAAACACACGCTTGAACGAGATGCAAACCAGGATGACACACTGTGAAAAGGAGTTCTGATGAGACACAAATTGGACAATGCAACAAAAGAGGACTTATGTATGTATATATGTATGTGTGTATGTATACAAGTGGCAGAGAATATGCTTCCAGTATGGCTGCTATAAATAGTTGTATTGTATTGAGTGAGACAGCCGGGATAGCAGAGTGTCAGACCGCGGGCTAAACAGGCACGGCTCTAATCAGTTCTAGATCAAGGGAGACGCATCAGCAGCAGTGTTTCCTACTATCAGAGGCAGAGGGGGTCCGCGTGGGGGAGGAGAGATAAAAGGACAAATATAAAACGGGGAAGCATATATGCTACACTCAGCAATAACATTAATTATATAGGTCACAGCAACAGCAGGTGGTAAATGAAATCCTCATGTCATAGAAAAGAAATAATGATTGTACAGTGCGTGACGTCGCCGGAGCATGTCAAATACGAAAGTGCTTCACGATGGAAGAACAGAAAACACAAAACAGAAAACAGTGCGGTCAAATAAGAACATGTTTTTCCTTGAATATATGGGTTTAATGAAAAGGATCTGCAAACCTACTTCAATTCAACCTGGAAAGACTCAGACGGACATGAAAGAAAAGTGTTGGTAGGTTTTACTGAGTGAGTGAGTTCTTTTTGGTGCTCAGACGTCAACAGAAGACATTGCGATGAAGGGCGTGGCCGGTAACGTTAGGAAAGTTTAGGAAATGTCTTCACCCTGGGTCTGGACGCTGGAGGTGGTGGAGGTGAGGCTGAGGTAAGTGAAGGGACGATGAGATGATGATGAGCTGAGGGGGCTGCTGAGGAGATGGTGGGACATGGCCGTGCATCTGTGATGGGGTTTGAATAGTGCAGACACTGGTTGGATGAAGAGGAGGTGCAGCGAGCAGCAGGGAGGAGTAATAGGAGGTTTGGTGATGAAGGTGAGGAGCAGGTACACGCTGGAGAAGCCATGAGGAGATGGGAGGGGAGTTAGGTCTTCCAGGCTGAATTTACGTAGCTCCATTACTACTCCGGTTGACAGGTGATTTTTTTTTTTATATTGGTATGGACTGAAACATCATGTATTGGACATTTATTGTATTTAACTGTGAATGTTAATGATGAACTGTGTGAATGAAACGTGTATTTTTAATGTATGTTCATCTGCCCAGGGACTGAAGATGGAAAGTAACAATAGTTAAATCTGGTACAAATCAACTTTTCTTTTGTAAGATTAATGCATTTGTATATGGTTCCAGACAAATAAAGAATAAAAAAAAGAAAGAAAGACAATGTTTGTTTGGAGAGTCAAAGGAGAACTATGCACTTTTGTGGTGGAGGATTGGTCACCTGCTTGTCCCGTTAGATGCTATTGCTTTGTCTGTGTAATGTTCCATAGTATGGCATAAAACGTATTCACCTCCATGAAGGCAACCAGGTGACACGACCAGAGCAAGTAATGGATCAGATCTGTGGAGAGATCCGGAGAGGTGATCCCTCGCACAGTAAGAATACATATATTTATGATTTTTTTTTTTTGTAATGAAAACACCTGGAGTGGAAGAATTGCAAGATGGATATATTTAATGGATAACAAGGAGGTCACAGGTGTTCACTAGAAAAATGACATAGTGCATCTTTAAATAGCAGCAAATGACTCTGGATCAAAGTAGCTACATGACCCCCATTGTAATATTTATATGAATAATGCTACAAATCTTTAGGTCAGACTCATGTATAGACAGACTGTGTATAAAGGGACATAGCTAAACTGTTAGCCGCTGTGTTCCAAATAGGAAGTGATCATGGGTGCACTTCTGGCTCTATCAACTCTGGCTCCAATTCACTTTACATTGAAAAGCTGTCACCCCTGTCTGTGTAACTGCTGCAGTGAGCCTCATCATTTTGGTAGTAAAATGTTCATATTAACCCAAAATACATCATCCTGGTGTTTTATTTTGCCATTTTGTAAAATTTGTAAATCAGGATATAAACATTAATAACAGACAAATTAGGCGCCTTCTTTCCCTGAGGTTGCTCCCGGTAGAGTTAGCAACGCTGTCAATCAAACCTGTTGCTAAGCGTTCACTCCCTGCTAAACCAGCGGTGCGGGCGGGACAGCCTGGCTCCAGATTGGCTCTTCGATTTCTATGATAATCGTAGTCGGAATTCCAAATATGGACCTCTGCTCCATTTAGTCCACTTCTTTATACAGTCTATAGCCAGACTGCTCAGAGTAAAAAAAACACAGAAGATATTTTGTGAAGTGAGGTGATTCATAAACCATGTAAACATATCCTGTCATATCACATCTCTTTGACATTCTCACAAACACGCCCTGAATGAGTCGCATTCGCAACGAAAAATGTCTTTATCTTGTTCCACTTGAAAATGCCATGTCCCGGCCGTCCCATTACACTGATGATGTGCAGGCTTTTCTCTGTCTTTTCAGATGATAATATTTTCATTGTGTTGTTCTGTGACAACTGTGGTCTTGTTGAATTGCTGCTGCTGCCAGAGGGAATGATATGAGGAGGGAGGCGAGCCAGATTCCATTCTAGATTGCGTGTGCGTTCTCTCCATATAAAGAAACGCACATTTAAAGAGCTTGCAAACATTTGGAAACATGAGAACAAAAAGAAGGCGTACAATTATGGAGGTTTAAAGACAATGATGAGGAGAGAAAGACACGAGGCAGATCAGCACGACCACGAACAGTCCAAACTAAAAGAGCACTGTGTAATTTGCTTGTGTCCATAAAGATGGTATTATTTTACGCCAAATGTTCCACAGTATAGCATTAAGCACATCTTGTATTTATTCATTCACAGGTTTTCTTACTGGTTTCTTACTGGTGAGCTGGCTTGTCTTTGCCCCATGGCGTCATCTGTTTGTCATGGTAAAAATCAAGTTAAATACATAGTACGCATTTAAAGCAATAAATTAGGAAAAAAAAAAAGAAAAACTATCTCAAAAGGAACAGAATGTGGAGACAGCTCTTGTTGTTTTGTTTTGACACAGCTGGGTGAGTCTGTTGACAGGTCAGAGCTCCCACAGGATGAAGATGGACACATGTGGAAAGGCTTTCACCGCAGAGGAAACACTTGGAGCTGCGCTTACATACATATACATCTGTTACATACATATACATCTGTTACCATGGTTTCATCGCCTTCATCAAACTCATAAAACTTGACTTTTAAAAGCATGTAATTGTAGATGAGAGCTTTGTCATTTTACTCTAGTATTTTTAGCACAGTTTGATTTGAAAAAGAAAAAAAAGAAAAAAAAACTGTTGTGAATGACGTGAGGCTTTGTTTTTGCAGCTTGTATAAATAGCACTCATGCTGCTCAGAGCACAGATAGTCACTGATGAGCACACAGCAGCCAAGGGGCCATCAGCAACTACAACGAGAAACTACCTATAGAATTTAAACTATGTTAACGTGGTTGAATAAGACTCAAGATGTCGTATAAGCATTTGTGTGAGAGGCCGACCTAAACTGTTTGCACAGCTTTTCATTATGAATACAAACCTTGCTAATAGGATCAATGGCCATAGGATGATGTCCATATTCTGTTTACCTGTTTTGTTGGGGAAAATAAATGCTAACTCTGACCACAAGAGGTCAGCAAAGATATTTATTCAAAGGATGAACAAGTATTTACCCCTGAACTATATTTCAGGCGTTTATGCAGGGTTAGGTTAGGGTTATTCACGTTATTCCAGAAGTTGCTGTGGGCACTGCCATCATCATTCAGGTTGTATTATTTAGTATGAGGCTGCCGATCTTTGATATCTATGGCCGACAGCAAGTAAGTTCTATACAGACTACAAAGCCATTTTAAAGCCTCTCAAACAATCGGTGCAGTGTTGGACCTGTAGGTCACATGAACAATGAACATTTTATACAAATCCACCTACTTCATCTCATATTTTAGTAGAAAAAGTTTCCTCAAATTCTCCATTGAAAACAAATGGAATTCCTGCTGAACATAAATTGCCATCACATCAAAAATGCTGTTTAGTGTTTAGAAACAAACGTGGGCAGGGCAGAATGAGGTCTATAATGTGAGCCTTGTGGACCCCGGCACGTCCTGCATGATTTGAGGAACATTTGGGGCAGCGGTGATGATAAATAAAGAATTGGTGCGTGTTCTTATATAATGTTTGTTGATAAAAAGATGGGAGCTATGCCATGCCATGAATGTGAAGTAGGGAGAAGAGAAAGTTTTCTTTTACATAACAGTATAAATACAGGAGTGGGACATAACCGCTGCAGTGACGTAGACAGACCATATTCAGTGGCAGGTTAACCCTGCTGTCTGCACTGAGCTCCTCATTTGGTGTGATGAATACATTGGCATAGTGAGCCCACAGAGTGACAACAGACACAAGCGGCTGACTTGTTAAACATGGACTATTTATGAGCTTTAGGCTGGGAGCAGCAGAGGCCTGTCCATGCTCCTGACAGCTCCTGCAGCAGAGCGGCAGGATGGAGCAGCGTGATGGAGGGCTCTGTAATATAGAGGGCTATAATGACACCACCACAGCGGACGTCCCACTGAGGGAAGAAAAATGAGCCTGTCAAGACGCAGGAGGAGGACGCAAGAGCAATAATAAATCTACATTTAAGCTTCTTATGTGCAGCTTGGCACGAGACGTGCCCCACACAGCCAGCCCCACACTCACACTGAAGCACGTTTATATCAACAAGTATTTCAGTTTGTTTACAAAGTGAATTCATGCAGTGCAAATTGAAAGAGTCTCTAAAACTCTACTGACAGAAAAGCAGAATGAGGTCCAAATAACATTGAAGGCAATGTCATGCTCCATATTTAAGAAGTCGTTTTATCTTGACTGCAGCTCAGAGTTTTCTTACTGAGCAAACAGGCTCACTATTCAACCAAATAAACCACAAAGCATCATCTCAGGTAACTGTAGATCACCGGCTTGTTCAAAGTAAACTTGTCGTATGTCTCGCGCCCTGTTAGTGAAAAGTGCAGCCTGTGGTAGGCAGTGTTTGTTGTGGTGGAGAGCACACACGGGCGGTGTGTAGAGTACACTAGCGCTCAGATCAGATGGTGCAGCAGATGGTGCAGTCCTGGGGACATCAGCTCTCATCGGCAGCAGGTAGCACAGATCACTGCTGCCACGCTCTGACACGAGTTACTCTGAGAAGAACATCACTGAAACATGAATCTGTACGAATACATTATCATAGAAAGTCAGCATCAGGGCAAACCAACAAAACACAAGCACAATAAACTCTAAACACGTGACTGTGCTGGATATTGTGGGGTCAGCTACAGTTCAAAGATCAACTGCCTATGGTGCCCTCTAGTGGACACCAAGACGTCATTAAAGGTTCCTAATAAGACTATTTCTGTTGCATTAGCTCTATTAGTGATTAAAGATTATTCATGTACCAGTACTCGTGCCGTCCTCAGGGTGGCCCTCCCTCAGATCACAGCAGGATTTCTTGGCTCATGCACTTTTAATCGAGCAGTCATTTTCCAAACAGTGAGAGGTGGGTGGGTTATTTTTAGAGCCCACCTGGGTCTTGGGCTCAGGAAATTACACCTTCTCCTGTTCTCCCATTCAAAGGAAACTGAGCTGGAGTTGTCCTCCAAAATGTCCAACACTTGTCAACTCTCTGCACAAATCTCCCTGACATTTTGTAATGGAAGAAGGAGATGGTTAGAGCGCACCAGGAGGGAGAAGAAATTAGGGATGAAATTCTCTTATATTTTATTCTACGTTTTCAACAAGGATGGGAGGTACAGCCAGTGTCTGAAAGTGCCGGATACCAGTCAGACCAATCAATCATTGATTTTTTGATGATCACACTACACATATCAACAGTTCAAACTACCCTAATGTTAGGATCAGGTCTGTTGACAGAAATTTGGGAGCCCAGGGTAAGAAAGCTTATATGGGCCCTATATATGGGGCCTGGAACAACAGACCCCTTTGTCTTCCCTGGTTAGAACTTAAAACTGTATAAGCCTACTACTAATTACACTGTACTTTAATATAGATTGGAAACACCTTTAAAATACACAAGAAAAAACTAGAAGCATCAAGGCATTTTGGCCCAGTGTCTCAAAATAGAGTCACCATCACAATTGTGCTACTTCAGGAGATCCACCCGGGTCTACAGGTCTAAAGGATGCATCACAACCTCAGGTAAAAGTCTGCACCCTCAAATCAAGCACCTAAAATATTGCCACATAATGGAAGCATATTATGTTTGCGCCCCTTTGAAACTTGAACGCAGTTAGTTTGGTCTGTACCCGGGCCTGTCAGGAGTACATGCCATTTAGCTTTTGAAGTAAAAACTGCTTCTAGTTTCTGAGTGAACCCTTAAAACAGCGTCTAAGTTTTAGTACAAAATCCTTACCACTCTGTACTACAATGGCAGCATGAACACCTTACTGGTGGTATAACTGATGGATACAGTCTCTCAAATACGATGTTCTAGACAACTTATGTAAGAATCTATGACTAACTTTGAATCTAAATGTTATTTAAAGGTCCTTTGTCTCCTGTGAGCTTTAAGCCAGAAACAAACAGACCTGGAGTTGTGTTTTGCTTCATTCACACATGTTTTAGTAACCCTGCATTATTAGTCTGTCTGCATCTCCAAAGCTCAAAATACTCTGTTCCACTCTGTGATGTCATGAGGTAGTTTTCAAGTTAACAGCTACCTTTGACTTTTTGATCAGTAGAGATGGACAATTCCAGAGCTGAAATGGTCCAGATGATTACAGTGAAGGTGTTTGGAGTTTAAAAACACAGTGGAGCACTTCCTGTATTACCACATGACATCATAAGGTGGAACAGAGTTTGAAAGAAGAACACAGGCTAAATATTCAGGATTTGTTCGTTAAACACGTGTAAATGAAACAAAACACAACTCCAGGTATGTTTTTGATGAGGAAACAGCATTATAACAGATCAGAAAATTGCGTAATATGGGGCCTTTACAAACATTTGATAGACTACAGTTAAAACATAAGCAGGTTTAGACCGTTATACAGAGTTATTTTTGGGGAAAGAAAAAATAAATAAACTGAAAAATATAAGAGTGTCAGTCGGAGCTTGTTTTGTGTGTGATGTCCCAGGGAAGAAGTCTGCTGTCACCAATAAAAAAATGAAAGAAATCATCCAAAGATTGACCATCTACAACTTTTCTCCGCAGTTCAGAGGAGACCAGGAACCTGAAACCATTCCCCATCTGGACGGATTCAGATTAATTATAGTAGCTCAAAGTTTAGCCTGTTCATCTAAAATGACAGAGCGAGAGAGCGGTGGCTATAGAAAGAGAAACATACTTGAGCGTATCTGTAAGTGCCAGCGGTTTGGTCCAAAAACAACTTATTCTGTTTGGCATTCAGAGCTGGGCAATGTGTGTTTGTTTTGTAGCAGCACAACAAGGAACAGAGAGACCATCCCACAAAATCTTCAACATACATCCCATAAGCTGATCAGTGCAGATTTTGAGCCTACGCACTGAATGAAAACATCTGGTAAAAAGAGATAATTAAAATTCTGCTCGCCCAAAAATATCAACTATTGCATCATAGAGAAAGTAAGAAAGTGTCTCCTAAAGCCATATTGGACCAGAGAGGGTCATTGAGTATTCAGAGCTCATTCCAAGTCCAAATAGCCTGAGTCAGATGTTCTTATGCCAGTTTTTGTGTGAAGGCGTTTGTTAAATATTATTCATCAAACTGTATTTTAGAAAGAAACAAAGAGAACAAGTACTGTGCGTGACAATGAGCTCGTAGCTATGTGCTTTCACGTTGCTTATCTAACACAGGTTTCTGAAAGCGCTGCTAGAAATGTGCTCTAGTTACGCGTAGTTGATTGTCTGCTTGCTCTGTCCTAATAAAGGATTTAAATGAGGATTTCAGCGCAAAACTGTTCTATGAAACTATTGTTCTGCACATGCCCAGGACCAAAGAGTAAAAAAGAGAGAAAGTTAAAAGTGCAAAGGCAAATATGAGTCACTGGATAATTGTGAATGCTAAATCAATATATTGACTTGGTTTGACAGAACGTAGTCAGAGATGGTCATTATCAGTCAAGAATAGAGTGAGGAAACAAATATGTCTATACTGGATTATACAGACTAAAACACAGATCAGTAATACACACAACAATACAGTAAATATTGTCTATTTCAAAGTCCTAAGTCACTGTATATCAGCGTGTATTTGTTTAAAACATGGTTACATTGTTAAAAGCTCAGTGTACAACAGAAACTAATCCAATAAAACGGCTGACTACTTAACACTAAAACAATCATTAGCTGCAGCCCTTCAGCTCTTTCTTTTCTCTCACACACAGGGACATCCAGGGCGCAGCGATTCCCCACATTCCCTTATTGCACTGTTCTGCACCTGTCAAATTGGTGGGATTGTTGAAGATTATGGTGAATGGGATTTAGAGCGAGGAGGGGCAGACACAAACAGACCCCGCCCATCACATGCCTGTCTAATGGCCCTGATACGTGAGTGGGACGCAGCATTACTCTGCACACTGCACCTCATTGATGAAGACTGAAGATTTTCCTCCTACAGCCAGGTGGTCTACCCTTGACATTTTTCATCTGTCCAAACCAGTATGTGTGGGGTAAGAGTTGGAGACAAGGCAAAAATGAACAAAATTATGCTTTTCTTATTCCAAAGTTTGTGTTGTCCAAAACTAGCATGGGTGTATGGTAACCAGGACAGATGAAGTGGTTTGGAACAGCAGACCGAGCTGCCAATAGGAGACTGCTGTTCTTCCATTAACATAGTACAGTAGCATGTCTGCCCTCAGTGTTAGTCAAAAGCACCATTGTACTTCACAATTAAGCAGTTTGTTCTTAGGTTCATTTATCTGGGCAAGCTGCGTTCAGGATACATGGTCTTATGCAACATGTCACATTCCTGCCATTATGCAGCACTCTCTCCTCTCCAGGCTCACACTGTGGGCGACCGGCAGCTCCTCGTGCCTCAGGGCTGTTTCAATTAAAACTTTTCCAACTGTGGAAATACATGCACATACAGCACTGGGAATAAATGTGCTTTTTACACTGTTGTAAATGAGCTTTTAGCATATTATAAATTGTATTATATTACTGTCAAAAGTTTGATGAAGGAGTCAAACGTAAGGCTGATTTCATGTGAAAATTATTGGGGGCATTTGAGGATATGAACTAAGAAACTTCAAGATATAAAAGAATGTGACGTAAATAATACAGTGTAATTAAAAGAGCATTTACCCCTAAACTTGAACATGCTTAAGTTAGTGTCCAGGTCTAACTTTTAAAAATATATAGCTTGAATAAAATCAATAAAACTGCCCCCTGATCCCACAGAGCAGCCTGTAAGTGCCATACAAAGGAACGACATGAAGAATGCAGTATGGCTATTTCCCTGATTCTATCTCCAAACGCTCAATGAAAGCTAATTAACAGTGAGACCATTTGGCTAATTACCTAGATTCTTATCAATCCTGTAAAAATGGGAAGGAGACCAACATTCCCGGTGTGATTAAGATGGAAGACGGGATAATTACCAAATGTCTACAGGTTGTGACACAAACTCTTTAGCACTACTGGGTCAGAAACTGCCATTAGCCAAATATGTTATCTGGTGATCTGGATCAGAGATATGAAGAAGGCAGACTGTGTTTGTTAAACCTCTATCTCTGGGTTTCTCAACAGAGGTGAGGGAGATCTTTAAAGAGATGACCCCACACATGACAGCTGTGGGAGAGAGGGGCCATGCGAAAAAAACATGAAAACAGCATAAAATAAGTAACATAGTGAGTGGAGAAGCAAACAATAATATAAATCATGTTCATGTTCTCAAATCTGATGATGTCATGCTTTCAGATGGAGCTGGACTCTTCTTGCCTGTGTAACTATGGGAAATTCACTGTTTTTGGCAGAAGCAAACTTTACCATTATTTGTCTTTTCAACTGATAAAATCCTGTCTTTAGGGTATGAACAATGGTGGAGTCTTTGTGAAGCTATTGTGAAAACATAATTCCACCTTCAGGTCATTAGTGCTGAAAGATAAGACACTGAACTTTGTGCCAGTTTTTGTTTCGTGTGGATAGGCCCAGAAATTACAGACATATAAACCATAAACTTTAACAAATCTTAAAAATATAAAATTGAGATGTCACGTGAACACAGCCTATTCACCTTAAATACAAATTATATTACTAAACTATATTTGACCATGGTCTACAGTATTTTTTTGTGAATGTTCCACTGAAAAAATCTAAGTAAAAATATCAGAAATTACTAGATAAAATGCAGTTTGACGTGTACTTTAATTCAGTGTTCTTCCTATGTAATGTGTGGATCATAAAATAGGTAACATACTTCATAAGGACTATGTCTCTCAGCTGACCTGGGACACCTCGGGGTCCCATCGGAGGAGCTGGAGGAAGCGTCTGGGCTGAGGGAAGTCTGAGAGAAGTCTGAGAGTCCCTGTGACTTAGCCTCGGAAAAGCAGAAGAACATGGATGGGCTTTATAAGGAAAGAATGAGTGACAGGGTTGAGGTTTACACTTGCGTTCCTCGCTCTATGAAACATAGACTCACACTTACACACTGCAATTGTGTGAATTCTAGCACCGAGGTAACAAATCAGAACCACTTTACAATAAGAGCCTGTTGAAGCCTTCAGCTTATAAGAAACAACGTCAAAGGGAAACAGATTTACATCACCCGGCGGCACGGAGTGGAAACATGTCATATGTTACAGACAGAGAGAGAGAAATGGAGAAAGAGAGAGATAAAGAGAAAGAAACAGAGAAAGAGAGACAAAGAAACAGAGAAAGAGAGACAAAGAGAAAAACTGAGAGATAAAGAGAAAGAGAGGGAGACAAAGAGGAAGAGAGGGAGAGAGAGAGAGGAGGAGTGAGGGAGAGACAAGAAGAGAGGGAAGGAGAGAAAGAGAGAGAAATGGAGAAAGAGACAAAGAGGAAGAGATAGAAAGGGAGGGAGAGAGAAGGAGTGAGAGAGAGATACAGAGAGAGAGAGACAAGGAGAGAGAGGGAAGGAGAGAAAGAGAGAGAGACAAAGAGAAAAACAGAGATAAAGAGAAAGAGAGAGAGACAAAGAGGAAGAGATAGAGAGGGGGAGAGAGAGAGGAGTGAGAGATACAGTGAGAGAGAGACAAGGAGAGAGAGGGAAGGAGAGAAAGAGAGAGAGACAAAGAGAAAAACAGAGATAAAGAGAAAGAGAGAGACGCAAAGAGGAAGTGATAGAGAGGGAGAGAGAGAAAGAGTGAGAGAGATACAGTGAGAGAGAGACAAGGAGAGAAAGAGAGAGAAATGGAGAAAGAGACAAAGAAAGAGAGAGACAAAGAGAAAGAGATGAAAAGAAAAAGAGGAAGAGAGAGACAAAGAGAGAGAGAGAGAGGGCGGGAGAGAGATGGAGTGAGAGAGGGACAAGGAGAGAGAGGGAAGGAGAGAAAGAGAGAGAAATGGAGAAAGAGAGAGACAAAGAGACAGGGAGAGAGATGGAGGGAGAGAAAGACAAGGAGAGAGACAGGGAAAGAGACAGGGAGGGATAGAAAGACAGTGAGAGCAAGAGAAAGAGAGACAGAGAGAGAGAGAGAAGAGAGAGTGAAAGAGAGAGAAAGAGGCAGAGAGAAACAAAGAGAGACAGACAGAGTGATAGAGAGCTACAGAGACAGAGAGAGAGAGAGAGAGTGAGAGAGAAAGAGAGAGAGAAAGAGAGCAATAGCTTTTACAAGAACAACAATAGCTCCCACCTCAGTTTGGGCATCCTTTCTCCTGCCTGTCTATTCCCATTGGCGCCCATGACTGTGATGTGGTCAAAAGCTCTTCTTCACAAAGACGGGGGAAGCTGCAGGGAGGTGTCTGCGATTAAATGTACTGTGTGACCCCTGGCTGCAACAACATGGCCGAGTGGAAATGGACTCAAGTAAGAGATACACCGGTGTAGTGAAGAATTTGTGTGCACAGGGCCAAAAGCAAACACTTGTCAGCACATCCCATCACCGCTGCCCAATCTGACAGCCATCTATGGGTTTAGCAGTAGCTGGCTATCTGGTGTTACAAGTCTTCAACATCATTGCAGCACATTTTAGCAACTGCGTGCAATAGTCCACACTGACAAAAACTCTTCCTGCGTGATTTCAGGGTTTAGGCCGTGGCTCAGGGCACAAATCCCTCATACAAAGCATTTATTTGACTCTCAAAGTGCCCATGTTGGGTAAGTACCATACAAACACTATTCAGTTTGTGTGAGGGATTACAGGTCTTATCCAGCCAGTGGTCTGTCAAACCCCAAGTGTTTGCAAACAAGCAGTTCAAAAGGACAAATTACTCAACAGTTCTCATACAGCTAATACAGTGCACTCCGAGGGTCTGATTTATGTTTAGTGCAATACAATCAGACATTAGACAACTAACTGTATCGTATTTCGAGAACGAGATAAAGAAACGTGCAGATGGATTTTTCTTTAAGAGGTAGGGAGCAGAGATTCCTTGTGGGAGGCACCGGTCTCTGTGCTTCACTCATTTGGACAGTTCTGTGGCTAATCCCCATTGTGGCAATGTAAAGCTCAGAGGTGAATGCATGTGTGTGGCGAGGGGGCGGGACTTATCAACAGACTGCAGAGATTAAGCCATAGAATTACCACATATACAGTACACACTTTGTCAAGGTTTTTGTTCCTCATCTAGACAAATGTTAATGGTTGGGGAGGTCATCTTTAATTACAAATATAACTTATGTACCTTCAGTTTAAATCCAAACTTCTTGAGTGGTCTTGGACAAATGGTGCTTAGCTCATCCACACAAGCCTTTTCACTCTTACTCTATTCAAACAATGCTAAACCTCTGGCTCTGACAATACAAGTTGGGCCTAATCTTACACATCTGAGCCAATCAGAACTGAGGAGAGAGTAAAATGGAATTGTTTGGCCAATGGCCACAGAGGCCAGTTTGGGGGAAGAGGACAAGAGCAGACGACCATTGTTGATTGATTACCATGAAAGACACTTTTGTTGGGATCTTGAAGGCAGTACACTGCGCCTGTATCCGAGGAAACACAAGTGTCTAAAATAGGTCAGCTCTACAGCAGCATATACATGATAGTACACTGCACAGTGTGTGAGTGGGAGCGCCCTACAGGGGAGTAAGGTCCACTGCTTATTAGCTGTGACTAATATTGATTAGCTCTGGTACAAAGGTTAGCAGAGCAGCTCCTGTCTGTCAGTAAAACAAGACTTGATCAAAGACAGAAGTAATGAAAACATTTGAGACAAATCTGTGGAACATTCAAACTGTATTTTGCAGCAGCATCAGAAATAACAGTATTTGAAATAATGGTGGAACATTCTCCTGCGTCAGCACAATCACCTTCCAAATCCTGAGCTGAACGACGCTCAAATATAAAACTCACAGATTATATAAACTACGACAGAGATGAAACCTGTGGTTTTCTGAACAATAGAGCAAAGATGAAGAATGTGAGGAGTTTTATTGTTCAACCTAACTCCTGATGAAAAAAATACTTTTTGACCAAACTGAATTAGATTTTATAGACATACCGCTGTTTCTGAAATTTTATCTTCTATGCTACAGGCAAAGAACAATAGTATGTCTGATGTTCATTCATGCCTCCAGCTGTTTGAAAAACACATACACCGCTAGCCCCCTGTTTGTCCTGGCAGATGCTAACAATAATAATATCAAGAGGCAAAGACCTCAACTTTTCCCATTACACTATCCAGCAAGGGTTTGACATGGACTCAGCCATCATTCACAGCTAGCATATCCAGATACAGATTACAACTCTGCATAATTTCAGCATAACATGAGTGAATATGAATGTGATTCTAGTGCCTTAGCTGCAGAGGTGAAGGCTCTGTGTGTGTGTCTGTGTTACTGATCGGAGGAGACAGAGGGGCAGTGCGGCTCTATTCACATTGTGCACATTAGCATAAACCACACAGCTTGGACCTAACCATCCAACATCCTGTGTGTGCAAGTTTTCTGTGGGATCACCTAGTTACAGAGTGAAATGCTCATATTTGTACAGAAATTTAGTGCTATGGTTCATGGTAAACGCATAGGGTCATGCAAAAATCAATCTGGCACAGAGCTCATGCTTGGGAAGTTGCTGATTTGAAGCAAGATAATCAGAACATCTAAGAAAGTATCAATGATGAAAATATGTCAAATTAATCTTACCAAATATGTTAAATCTTTTTTATTTATGATTTTTCTTGTAATTTAAGTGTTCAAATGACTCAAAGCGAATACAGCAGACCAAACTGATTGCAAACCCCAGATATATGTGCATAATTTTGAATGAGTAGGTGGCAGAAAAATGTGTTCAACTTCAACAAAGTAAGAAAAATATCCATAGTCAACATTTCTGTCTATTTCTGCATGGGAGGGGTTTACCTTGTGAATGAGGGGTAAACAGGAGTCTGACCCCTCCCACTGCGCTGTGATTGGCTAGAGCCTCTGTGAGTGAGACCTGGGGAGGCCAGTAGGGAGGTGAGTGGTCCAAGAGCTGCGGTAGGGGGCAGGCACACACACAAGGCTGCATGGACACGGCCTCTTAAAGCCAAGGTGCTCCTCCTCATTAGACTACAGTCTGATGGACACACTGCAGAGGACAGGCAGGGAATACAGCTAAAGTTACTGAAAAAGAAATGTTGTAAGAGACTTTTAATCATTCTAGATTGACATACCTAGTAAACACTTTGGCATCCTAGGGTCAATTCCCCAGGCAAAGAAGAGGCTAAACTTTTCCATTTTCCAACACCAAGAGGGATTACAACTTGTACACCTTCTGTGCAGTTTCCATTCAAACTACTTTGGATATAGCGCCTTTTTTTTTTTTTTTTTTTTATAGAATAGTTGAACAGAAAAAGCATGGCAAAGGGACATAAAAACCACAGGTGGGCATTGACCTATGGGTGCTCCTTCAGCTTGGCCCTGGCGCGGTCGCTCTTTCTCTCCATCACCCTCCTCCTCCTCCTCAGCGCGTCGGCCGCAGACGAGTACGACTACTACAGCTGGCAGTCGGACAACTTTCACAACGGCCGCTTTTACACCAAACAGCCCCAGTGCGTAGACATACCTGCGGATTTGAGGCTCTGTCACAATGTGGGCTATAAGAAGATGAGGCTTCCCAACCTGCTAGACCACGAGACCATGCCGGAGGTGAAGCAGCAGGCTGGGAGTTGGGTACCACTTTTGGCTAAGCGTTGCCATGCCGATACACAAGTCTTTCTCTGTTCCCTGTTCGCTCCTGTGTGCTTGGACAGGCCCATATACCCGTGCCGGTCCCTATGTGAGGCAGTGAGGAACAGCTGTGCCCCCGTCATGGAGACTTACGGCTTCCCCTGGCCCGAGATGTTGACCTGCGACAAGTTCCCCATAGATAATGACCTCTGTATCCCCATGCAGTTTTCAGTGGACCATGCCACACAGCCACCAGGTAGGATGCACTCACACATATGTCGTAAGCAAATCTATTAAGAAAAGTCTGTTTATGTCACTTCAAAACCATAATGTACAAAGTAATTTGGTCAGAAATCAATGTCAGATTTGACATGAATGCATGGAAAATACAAGAGGGAGATGATTTGTTGTGGTCACTACGGAGGGAAAAAATAAGACTTAACAACTTTCAAACTTGCTGCCAAAATTATGTTCAAGAGAAGTTCAAGAGTACTTTCTAGTAGAACATATCAAGTATACTACACTAGAATATTCCATAGATTTCAGGGACCATGTACAAATTCATTAATCTTATAAAAGAAAAGATGTTTTGTACCAGATTTTGCAGATTTTGTCCTTGGGCTGGTGAACACACATTAAAAATATACAGATCTGCTTAAAATCACAGACATATCAATGAGTTTCAAAAGTTTCCACACTACATTTGAATGACTCTGTATCTTTGTACTAGTCCAGAATCCAAATTAGAGCTGTATCAGGTAGGGCATCTAGTTTAAAACATAATTATAGATCACAACATGCTGGAACGTCAAATAGCAATTATGACCAAGAGTAAAGCTCCAACAAGAAACAAGAAATGATACAAGAAATGAATACTTGACAAAATACTGAGAGTGGACCACAGAGCAGCAGCTGCACTAAAACAACCAGAGAAAAGTTAGAAGTTGAACACTGAACATATTCCCCCACATTAGCACCACAGCCCGAGGGGAGGACAGACACAAAACATGAGCCAGGAGACTGGACGACTCCGGCAGCTGAAGATCAGTTGCACAGTTAAGATAAATGGACTGTTATGTTAAAGTTATCTCAACGTGCAAAGCAAACGCACATGTGTGAACACCTTTATCGGCGCGATTGAGTCCGGAGATCATCAATCACCACAGAACAAGTGTTCCAATGGGGAGCGCCCTGTTGCAACATGCCACTCAAGCAAGTCAGCATAGTTAAGAATGAAATGAAGTCGCACAATTAGCAGACAGATGGAGGGTGTTTGGGGAGGGAATAGTGTTCATTGAATGAGCACTTAAGCAGGCGAAGGGGACTTGATGAGCCTATAGACGGCAACAAGGGGACAGTTACTGGAGTGTCTGCCGCTATTGTTGGGTCTGGCAGCCGACGGGCCAATTAGCTAGAAGTCCAATTACAGAGCTCCAGCTAATTAGTCGACATGACAGAACAAGAGAGAGAAGGAGAATAGGATTGGCTCAAGTGCAGTTGTCTGAGGCAGAATAAAGATATTTGAGAGAGAAAAGTGGCTGTTTCCTGTGAGAAGTGTCTGTCTGGGTTTTCAATAGAAACTGGGACTAAGTGCTATACAATTGCCCTTATCTCATCATTTAATCATCATTTACGGCTAATTTCTTTGTGCAGCAGGTCCACAAAAAGCCCTTCACCGTATGCCATGTGCCCTTCACTGTATGCTATGTGCTTCAGAGAAAGGTGACAAACAGCTCATGAATTTTTAAACAGTGCATTTTATATCAAATGAGTAATAAATATTTCAAAGGATGTGAGATAAAGATAAGTTTGAGGTTACTTTAATATATCCACTAACTTGCTCCATTAGAGAAAATGCCTGCTCTGTTTTCATAGGCTTTGTGTCAACTATGTGACATTTTGGCTCTCAAAACATAACTCATTCTTTTACATGCTCACTGAGACGAACAGTTATCTCACACTCAGTCACACCAGAAAAGATTCACTGATCTAATCTCTGCAAAGAGGTGACAGCGAAAGACTACAGATTTAAATGTGCTTTGAAAAGAACATTTATTATTATCAGGAGGTGATTTTTGGGCGTTTAAGCCCCTGGAGAATGCATACCAAAACAGATTAATCTGCAGTAATGTTTGTGCAGTGGACACAATATGTGGCACCTAAAGTAACTCTGAGTGAATCATCAGGTGAGACAAAATGTGTGATGAGTGCAGCACACAGATCTGAACCACGAGCACCCCTGCATGCCTCCACAGCCGCCTCATACAATATGGCTGTTGTCCAGTGAAAGTCGTTAAAATTGCATGGTGTGAAAGATATTGTCTGTCCACACCGATGTGACCAGTGTAAGTTACAACCTTGCCAAGGGAGAGGGGCTGCGCTGTCAGGTCCTGGGCACAATGGGAGCCACTCATGTGGCCTGGCCGCTGTATGAAAGGGAAAATGTGATCCAATGCTGCGTGCATAGAGAGCTGCCAAAGCCCTTAGGAGGCTTTTCTCTGCACTGTGGATTCTTACAGATGCAGGAGCTGGCTGTGTTAGGGACCTCGGGGATGTGTCTGGGACCTGTTTAGGTGATTCCTCATCTTTTTTGTGCATTGCATTTAAACAGATGTTAGGACCTCAGGCAGACATAAATGTCATATTGCACAGCTTTGGTCCATGTTAAAGTGACATCATCACTGTGTGTCACATTGTTCAGAGTTAAACTAAATTACTAAGGCTCATATCTGTGGTTACATCAAAGTTTGATCCCAAACGTTAAGGACAGTTTCATTACACAAACTTTTATAGCACTTATCTGGTTCAGCTTAACTTTTATTAAATTTCAATTTAAGGTACCATGAAAGTGACATCAATATTAGAAAATTCACTGAAGGATAAAAGAATTCAGACTTCTGTGGTCTGACTCAGTGGAACTCTGCAGCTCCGATGTTGAATCATCTCCGTACATCGTTTCCACTTTGGCATCCCATTTGAAGATTAACAGCAGCCGGTTCCAACAGACCACCTCCCAGTTCACCACCACACTCATAGCATCACCTCCTCTGGTCATATTCAAAAGAAATCTATTCAATTACTGTGTAGTCAACGTGTAGTGTGCAGTCAATCAGTAAGAGTTCTTTAGAACAAGTGCATGAACAGCAAAGACACCCAAACAGCCATCATGGGCAAACCAACTGCACAATTCGGACAATAAAATTACAAAGTCTACTAATAAAAATTCCTAAACTGCATTGAGGTTTTGGAAGAATACATATGACCTAATGTCCAAATATTTGCTGAGTGGAAAAGTGTCCAGGAAAGAAGACATGACCCAGTGGCTCTTATTAGAACATGACGAGGAGCATCAAGACCCTCGTCGTCTAATTGGTCTCCGAGCCAAACGGAGCAGCTCTGTCCAAACTCAACTCCGCTTTAGAGAGGGGCTGCTTTTCTTGACACATGCACTGGCCTGGCATGAGCGGGACTGGAGCTGTGCCAACATACCACCACCGTGAAAGCCCAATGAATAACTGCACAGCCACAGCAAGACACAACACTCTCAGGAAATCTTTCAAAGCACTCAAACCCAGCAGATGTTTGGCAAGACTATGGCAGCACTCTGAAGTGTAAACAAAAATTAAAATCTTGATGCATTAACAGGCTAAAATACATTCTAAACTGGCAACATAAGCCTGTACTTTTTGAGAGATTTGTGGGAAAGTCTACCTCTATAAAGCATGGGAACGTTGGAGCATTTCTGTATGGGTCAGTATCACTGCACTCGGACTGAAAAGGGTGCTGGTCTGGGGTTCACCTCCCCACGACCCCGGCATAAAAAAAAACGCTCAACTTTGACCTCTCACATTATCTGCTCAGACGCCGAGGTCAGGACTGGCTGATAACCTTTGAACCCCGGAGGGACTGTATTCTTGTGGGTGGAAGCGTTTCAGTGAAAAAGACTGTTGTGTTAGACTATATAACATAATGTAAGATGTTAAAAAAGTAAAACTGAATGTACTGCTTAATGTTTGTTGGCTTACATGGCTTATAAGTGAACAGTGTATTAGTTCTGGTTTTGTCCTGCCATAGCGTTGGTGCTGCAAACCATATATTGTGGATACTGGCAAAACAACCATCGGCTTAGGTTACATCAGGGTAGGAACTTGTTAATGCCAAAAGCTTTGAGAGAATATAGTTTCCATAATGTTGCTGGCAATGAAAACAACTGTACGAGCTGACGTTTGAAAAGTCCTAATAATGTTGGTTCTAAATGAACACAAGTTTAATGTTATGAGTTACCCCAAACCTGCTTGTGGTTCCTGCGTTGGCTCCGTCACTGAAGTTAATCACTTTTCAGAACAGCCCTCTGCGTCTGCTCAGGCGTTTACCTTTCTGCAGAGCACGGACACGCCTGCACCAACAAAATATACAACAGCCAGAATTAAAACATTTTCTACAGTGTAATTGCAGGGCAAACATCAGTGAGGCTGCTGGACAACATATCCAGCTAGCAGCAAATAGCCTACGACACGAGGAGGGGGGATTCAGATTAGTGCTACACAAGTTCATAATGATATTGCTTTTGTACCACATGTGTAACCATTAGTATGAAAAACTGCATTCTGTAATATCTGCAATTTGTACTAACTGATTTTTGTTTCCTCCCCAGTGTCCAAGGTTTGCCCTCCGTGTGATAATGAAATGAAAGCGGACAACATAATGGAGCATTACTGCGCCAGCGACTTTGGTAAGTGTCCGCTATCCAAATTAAACACTTAGAAATGATGCGTTCCATTTATCAAACAAGTGCGTATGATGTCGTCCGCCCTCGGTTTTGTCAGTGCAATTTACAAACGCGATTCATAAAAGCTGCGCGGTCGGTTTCGTTCCGGGTCAACGGGTCAACTATCAAACGAAAAAACGGTGAATTCTTCGTGTTCATTACGGTGAAACATGAACACGTACGGAACCAGATCGCACCTAGACCTTTTTAGCGACTTTGAATGGAAATCCCATGACAAGACACTCGACGGTGGAGTCAAGATAACGATGACGTATGGTTTCGGACATCAAGGCAAGAATGTGCTCCAGTGGTATTCTGTAGTCCTCAGTAACGCGTTGTGAATGCATGGCTCATCTGTCTTTTTTACATTTTTACCGTAAAAGCTTTGGGGAAGTCGCGTTTTGTTACACATCCTTTTGATCTGATGTGTAGTCTCCATTGGTATTCTTATGGCGCTATAGCTGTGTGGCATTGACAAACTGTAGGCGTAGGATCTAAGATAAGCGTGTTTGGGTAAAAATCTGACAAATCATCGCAAAAGTTAAGGCTAAGGGATTGAATTAAAAAATGAGAAAATGAATTGGCAAACTCCGCTGTAACTCAGATGAAGCAATTTACATACCACAGAAACATTTTAGATCAAACTTTCTATGCCCGGGCCTCAGATCGTACAAACATATAAGAAAACCGGTCTGAAAAAGCAAAAAAAAGAAAACTTTGGCAGAGCTTGTCACAGGGACACTGGCCAGGCTACACAGTGGGGCCCTGGGCAGCTCTTGTGACTGCATATG
This sequence comes from Periophthalmus magnuspinnatus, assembly GCF_009829125.3. Classification (NCBI taxonomy): domain Eukaryota; kingdom Metazoa; phylum Chordata; class Actinopteri; order Gobiiformes; family Gobiidae; genus Periophthalmus; species Periophthalmus magnuspinnatus. Next base: position 27,432,036 of record NC_047140.1, read on the forward strand.
ATTGAGTATGGGTGGGCCGTCGGAGCGCAGCAGGTGGGGGGCAGGTGGAGGCGGACATTTTATCCTCCCTATCTCTGCTCAAACACACACCTATATGAATACGCTCATTCACATAAACACGCGAGCCGGCACGCGATGCAGTAAATATATACAGGAGTAATTGGATGTGATGTGGGATATGGGGGAAGGGCAGTTCAAAACACGCTTAATCCAACACTCTATCAGCTTGTATGAAACAGAGGAAGCAGTACTCAGCATATATACCTTTATTACCTTCATATTGATTAATATTTGAGTACTACTTGAGCTACTACTACTACTACGACTACTATTGTAATGCTAAAAAGTATAGTTTGCAATACACAGCTACTAACTATTGCTGCACCAACCCATTCTGCAAACACGTACTTCTACCCACTTAACTGAGGGAAAACAAAATCATTCATCATTTAGTGAGACACGTTTATAGAGAAAAGCGTAATTAGTAAAAAGTAATAATTAACTTGAACTTGTCCGTACGATCTGAAAAAACTTGAGCGATGGTGTACCTTGCGAAAGCCGAGATAACACATTTTGAAGTGCGATGTTGCTACTATGTGCTACCGGTACAATAACCCTAATGAATGCTAATCCCCGTAAACCCTTTTCTAAACGGACCATGTAATAAACAAAACATGACCTGCAACAAATCAACAGCACACGTATTGTTTTAAACGCTGACACCACGAAACAAGAAAAAGTTCCTCTCTAGAGCAAATAAAAACATAATAATAACTTGGTAACAGTCTCCAAATTGATGATTGATATGGACGATAGAGTAATTATGTTAACATGACTATCCACACCCCTCCAGTACTTGCAGTAGTGTACCTGGGAATGTTTATGCAGTGCAGACAGGCGGGCGAGAGGGGAAATGGCCATCCTCCAGCAGGCCGGGGTAGAGCGATGCCTCACACCAGCCCCGTGCGTCTGCCGGCTCCGTGATTAATCTCACCTGTCAAAATGTTCACCCTGAGAATTCCTCTCTTAAGAGCTGGCACCTCCACTGTGATCCCTGGCATGTAAAAGTATGAATATGTAAACTGAGGACTCAACAGGAGATAGTCAGTGCCTCGGCTGTTTGATAAAAGGTGAGATAGCGGCGTAAGCAAATGCCACATACTAAGCTCAAAGTAATGTGGAAGGGAGCGGCGCGTCTCTGATATTTGGGTTTATTTAAACAGAGGAGGAACAGATGGGTTGTGTATTGGTGGGTCTATGTGTAATTCGCAGAGAAATACAATATCATTAAGGTGTAAGTTGTAAGATTATGCAAGTATGGTCATTTTTAAGACTGATATGGCTGGGGTTCATGACACTCTATAGGCCTATTAACTGGAGATGAGGGCAGATAAAATTACAATTGTTAAAATGCAAATCCATTTTAGAATATATCCAGCTCAAGGGTCTAGTCTTAAATATAATTGTCACATTTTTAGTGCTTTTCCACCTTCAAGGCACTTAAAGCGCTTTATATCAAGGAACCACTCACACATTGCGTACACTGGTGTATGGATGTATGTGTGAGACACTAGGGGTGAGATGGGTTAAATGTCTTGCCCAAGAACACAACAACAACATTTATCTGTGGGAGCTGGAATGGTCTGATCACTCTACCGATGATGTTTGGGTCGAGAGCGGGATTCAAACTGCCAAACTTCGGATCACTGGACAAACGATATAAATGATCAGGTTCAAAAGAGAAAACTGGCTTTTAGCTTCCCGTTACTGGCGACATTTTGAAGACTTTTTCCATTAAAAAGACATTATATTTTGCTTTAAATTGTTAATTGCTCTGGCAACGCTCCGAATTTTCCTCTTTCTGAGACCTACAGAATAAAGTCTGAGAGTACGATTACACTGTAGAAGCCACAAATAGAAGCCACTGCTTTCCCTACCTCACTTGTCACGTCTTCTCTCCCTCAGCTCTCAAGATGAAAATCAAGGAGGTGAAAAAGGAGAAAGGAGATAAGAAACTGATAGCGGCTCAGAAGAAGAAGAAAGTCTTGAAGCAGGGAGCTCTGAGAAAGAAGGACCTGAAGAAACTGACCCTGTACATCAAAAACGGCGCCAACTGCCCCTGCTCGCAGCTCGACAGCCTCGGGTCAAACTTCCTCATCATGGGACGCAAGGTGGACCAGCAGCTCCTGGTCATGTCCATCCACAAGTGGGACAAGAAAAGCAAGGAACTCAAGTTTGCCATTAAGTACATGAAGTCTCACCAGTGTCCCACCTACCACACTGTGTTCCAATGAGGGACCCCGCCGTCGTCAACAAATCCACATAGCTTTTACTTACAATAGCATACCAGCCTGCTGCATAGTCACACATCTTATACATCCAGGTTCCCAAAACGGTAACAACAATTCAAACATACTAATAGAAAGAAAAGTCATGTTTTGTGCGATTACTAATAAGGAGACTTCCATTCACATTACGCAGAATGACTTGGCAAATGCCCCCTAAAATAAACACATTACATCACTCCAAGTTTCACAATGTACAAAGTGTAATAAATATAGTAGATAATACAGATAAACACTAGCTTGGTAGATCGGGGCTTTTTCTCAATGTTTCAATTTTAATTTTTTATTCAATGGAAAGGAGATCGACCAGCAAAGTATGGACTAGACGGCATTTCCACTGACTTTGTTTGGCACTATCATGGACCAGTGATGAGACTTGAATCTTTTTGCTTCAAGGGGGATAAAGAGGCAGAGACTCTATAAGCGGTGTTTGTTTAGTTGTTTTTCATGTATTTGGTACGAAATGTAAATCTTATAATAATGATACATAGCAGCTGAATTTACACTAGCAGTAAGCGAGCAAATTTACCTACAGTACTTTAGAATCAGTTAACCGAGGAAGCCTTTTGTAATATTTTTCAAAAAAAAAAAGTAAATGAATAAATATATTTGAATTTTTCTACATTGTTTGTTTGGCATGTGCAGTTTTTTGTTTTTTTTTTATTAAATTATGTGGTAAAATTGTTTATAAAACCACGAGACTATACGGTCCAAAGTTTGTCTCATGTCAAACTTAGGGACCGTCTTTAAAGATCTCGTATTTCCTTGAAGAGGCCGTACCTGGAGGGCTGATGAATGAGGCCAATGAGGAGGTGCCAAACTGTGCAGCTTCTCGGATGGCTCTGTAACTGTGTGGGTGGGTACAGCACTGGGGCTGAACTCTGGGCTTCTGCTGGGCTGGAACAGACACAGGTAAACACAGTTAAACATTTATGAAGTTATTGTCATTAAACAAGTGGACTCTTATGAGAACTTGTACTGTACAAACTGTAATGGATATGTTGATGTTACAGACAGGAGGAATGCAGTAAAAGGTCAACAAAAATGTGGTGATATTTAGGACAAGATAACAAACTACAGTCCTAATTTTCTCTGTTATGATAATACTCATGAGGTTGAACTAATTACTCAAAACTAGATACAGCGGAGACTAAACTGGAGGAGGCGGTGTTTCAGTGGTAAGTGAAACAGCATGGTAAAACACATCGCGTGCTGAGTTTATTTTATTTTATTAGTTTATTTTTATTCACAACAAAATAGAGGAACAAGACAAAACCACCAAGTTTTTCTCTTAAAAAGTCCCTGCAAACAAGTACTATTCAAATGGCTTCTGACACTGCATTCTACGGAATCACTTGAACATTTTTACAACGACAGAAAATAAAAATGTTGATGTAATTAAAGCAATCCATCTTAGAAACGACAAATCATAAGTCACACAGCTGTACGACTAGCACATAATGAACCATGTGAATCCACAGTCTGATACTCCGCCTCCTCAAGCTGCGACTTAGCGACAAACGTCATCAAACCCACCCAGAATGTAATTACTGCAGACACAGAGGCAGATTTAATAAACAGGTTTGACATCTTTTTACTTTATAGTGGGAGATAGATTGAATGTGACAGTATATTATGTTAGCTGTCTTACGCCCAAAATGTTCCTGGAATCTGAAGACTTTGGACTTTGTTTCAAGCATGAAGGCCAGTAAAACAGCGAGTCCCTTCCAGCTGATTGTACTGATAGTATGTGCTGTGACTAGGAATGGCTTTAAAAACATGGATAATTAGTCAAATCCTGTCAGACATGAGTGCCTTAAGTTCAGATTAAAGAACATACATGCTGCCAGCGATGTGTGTGATCCAAATCCAGTTATGTGTGTTTTCTATAGGGGCTTATTTGAGAGAAAATGCATATGACAGACCACTAGGAGGAGACAGCTCAGGTCTAAGGCTGGTGACGAAAGACAAAAAGGTGAAAGAGGGAGGAGAGAGTTGGCTCCAACCCTACATATACTCATCAACGCCTGGATAAAGGTCACTTAGTTGAGTTAATAAGGCCCTGATGAGGGACCCGTGACACATAGAACACACACACAGCTCAAAGGCATGCTGGGAAAACACGAGTATGAAATCACGTTAGCTCATTCTGCTCCTGTAGGACCTTCATCAAACACTCTTCTTTATGTAGCCGCAGTTTTCTGTGCCAGGACTGCCCCCTCTTCTGCAACACTCCCATGGTCAGCCTCTCGACCCCTTATAAGGCCATTCTTCTTAAGCAAATAAACACTATCTGATAAAACCTCAATGCGACAACTCTAACAACTAACATACCCATGTTTAGTTAATTAAATTCAATACATTTCAGAGTGAGAAGGTTTGGCAGTTTGACTCATAAGGTCCATTGTATTCTTTCCACAGACTACACTGGGCTCCTTTATGTAATATGAATGAGAGTGGGATGAATCAGTGCTATTTCATGAGAGAGTTGGAATAATGTGATCACATCATGCGTGCACATGCATATACTGTCATTCAAATAAGTTAGTTAACCAGATTTGACTGAACAGAACAGAAAGAGTTCGTTATACACTATGTAGGGAGAGCCAAATCCTGTTGATTAGCTTCAGCGTGACACACACAACACACAGTCCTGTTGGATCAGAATGAAGCTGTGAACCAGTGGACCACCTGTCTACAGGAAGGGAGGCCACAGAGCTGTGTGCGTGTGTGTGTGTTTTTCAGTCAGAAACAGCACGATGCTGCATGTAAGTCCTTCATTATAAATACACTGAATGTGTTAAGACAAAAACAACCAGGCGATGTCTATGATGACTAAAGTGTCACTGTCAGGCCTGAGATGCTGTTCACTACACCCCCATTTTGTTTAAGGCTCACTTAGTTAATGTAAGTCATGAAAAAGTTAAAGTTGGACTATGTAACTTTTCTGGCAGGGAGTCAACCACACCTGATTTTTTCCTGGAATGTTGCGCAGTATGGCATTCAGGATCAAACTAGCGTCTATTCGGGCTCGAAATATCTTGAAAAACAATCAATTAGAATCAATTCTCATGTTCAGCGAGGTAACTGCTGTTGTGATTTTGGGCTTTACAAAATAAACTGAATTGAAAAACATCATGCATTATTACTGTCAGCAAGGTCTGGTCTCCACAGATCTTACCAGTGACATGGCTCAGTGGTGTTACTTGCTTGTCTGGTTTAATGAAACACTGTGGGACATTATAAGCAAAGCAATAACAACACCAAGGAGACAAGGAGGTGGTAGATCCCCACACCACAAAGAGAAATACTGATAATATGGCATGCATACACATTTAACTCACTATTAATGTAAAGAAATAGAACTCACTGTCAGAAGTACAGCATATTGGCCTTAATGTGATTCAATATGTCACAACATAAGCCAAAAAAATGTCCTTAATCATTAATACAACAGTGACAAGGAAAAGCGAATCGGCCCAAGACTAAGAGAGGAGACAGAGCTGCTTAGGTAAACTTCAGCTGGTCTCTGGGGACGTGGGCTTTCGGAAACAATCACACTGCCCTCCGAGTGTGTTGAGCAGTGGAAAATGAATAAATTAATAGGTGGAGTAGGCGTCCCGTGGGCAGGGTCGTGCAGCATCTGTGAAGGTCATCAGGGTGTCCCAAACCTGCTGTTTCCCCCTGAAGCAACATGTCAGAGCAGAGATTTACAACTGCATGGAAAGCACACACTCCGACACACACGCCCAATGTGCGACACCCAGCCATCAAAGAGGACAGGCGCACAGGTAGAGCCAAAAACGCACCCTGCTTTTACATGCACACAGATGGTAGGATGCAGCAGCTCACAAATTTACAAACTGACATAAACTTGCATAGGGCCAGCAGTGGGCTGAGAATATTTTTTCCAGATCTGGAAATAAATTTGTTCTGTTTAAGCAAGATCATACCTCTAAGTAGACAGAAATTAAATCACAGGTACATTTTCGTCAGTGTTTAATCGATCAAGCCCTATTCTGTTCTCTGTTAAATGTGGCTTCAATATATTTTATTTGAGGTTCAGTGATCAATCATTCAAAATAATTGTGCATTTGGCTAAAAGGAGCATGGGGCAGGAGAGGCAGAGCTTTAATACATTAGAAAAAGGTTTTTGATCCTATTTCTGTAATATTAGCCGTTATGTGAAACACTGAACAAAGAAAAAGCAGATTTATATAGTGTGTACTAAAATGGACCTCACCAAATGCTCCAAACTCAGAAAAATGAATATACAAATGAACCTCAACGTACTTTTGGTATTTGGACGTCTCTTTTTCATTTTACCATGATCTGCTTATTTATGCACAACCACACAACTTGCTTTACTTGTAACTAGAGATGGGACAAGAACGTATTCTTCTTGCACATAAAACTGCCACAAGACTGGGCACACGTGTGCAAAATTATCTCGTGAGATTTTAAAAAATGTGTTTCCATTTACCATGTGCACCTGAGTTACACTTCTTGAGAAGCTGTAGATCTAAAAAAGTGCTTCAGTGACAGCAAAAATAAAAATAAATTAAAAACAGTGAGGCCAAAATAGTTTATTATTATTATAAATCAGGTCAAAACCTCATCTTGTCTTGTTCTCGCAGACCCAATCTTGTCTCGTCCCATCCACAGAATTCACTCATTTGTCACACATTTCCGGAGCATTTGTTTACTTGTTTTATATGTTTTGGTTACTTCCTGTAGCCTTCCTCAGAAGTGTCCCATGATGGTGTAGTGATGTGTCTCGTAGGCTACTTTACTTGTTTTGCCAGACAGTAGTACAGGAAACTTAAGCCCCTACTGTCTGAAACCTTCTCCCGGACTGCATCCCATGTGTGTGCTAAAAAGTACGCTCCAAACAGCCAACAGACAAACAAAAGCAATAAAAGAACAAGCAGAGCAGAAATATCTCAAGTCAGCCATATCCGACCACTGCAAGAGACAAAACCACATCATGGACTGGAACAATGCCAGTGTCATCGGTGCCGAAAGCAACAGATACCAGCGCTGAATCAGAGGCCGCTGAATCAGAGGCCATCAAGATCCACAAGCGAAGTCCACAGAGCATAAATCGTGACGAGGGAGCATATACCTTATCACACACGAGATGCAAGTCCTGGAAAAAAACAAGTAAAATAGCCTGCAAGACACGTCACTACACCATCACATGACACTAATTAAGAAAGGGAGAGATTCCAGACAGGCAGAGAGTTGAGAGAAGTTTATCTGATATCAGAGGAGTGTAGGTACAAACAGCAGGCCCATGTCTGAGTTACATTACAAAGGAGCATCCAGTACTTACTCCGAGAAAGGTACTATCTATAGAAGGCCGGTCCTATTTAAATACTGTCCATACAAGGTCATAAATGGATATACTGTTAGCTGTTTACAGGAAGGTAGAATACAGCAGTAAAAAGGCACTTGTAGTAACTGAAAAGATGTATTACAAGACCTTTTGTCAACCAAAAGACGAATTTGCCTTCAAGGGCCCTCTCCACTTCAGTGCCACATATCCATATCCATATTATATATATATTTTTTTTTTTTCATCTTCATATTTGACACCATTAAGACATCAACATGACCAGTTGTTAAAAGACTGAAAATTCTAGATGCTCACAAAAGCAATAGCCACAAGTATAACAGTATAAAAACGTGAAAGGAAAGTGGGTCTGCCAGAGAAATTTAAAAATTCTGGTGCATTTTAATATGTTCCAGTTGACTAAAGTGGGCTTACATTTCTGAATGCTTTATGTCATAAAATGCAGAATTGGATAGAGCATCCAAACAATGTACTTAAGCAAGAGTACACTTACGTCAAAATAATATCAGTCAAGAAGTACAAAGTAATGGTCCAAGTTAAGAGTTGCATAAGAGAAACAGCCTGGACATAACATCAGATTTATAATCATCAGACCATATGGAAAGACTCAACATTAAATAAGTGGATTTTAGGATCACATCATTTTTATGTTTATTGTCAGGCTTTGAATGTGAGATTTCGCCTAAATGCACATATTAATGAGTAGGATGCACAGATACCGATATCAGTATTGGGTGCTAGTAATCGATACCAAGAGCCGATACCACTGTAGCTGTTCTGCCTCTTGTTTGACTCACAGCTCATCTCTCCACAGAGCAGTGAGCTCTGGACATAAAGCTGCACATTAAGCACAGCTGTGATCATATGTGACTGTCACATGAAATATACAAATATTTAGGACTCTAAAGGTGTTTATAGATCACAGAGGAGATCAGCAGGGCTTGTGTTTACAATAGTAGCATGCTAATGTTGCTAAATGGCACTGATGATTATTTGGTTGTGGTTAATTGTAACTTATTATAATTGATAAAGACAGATAGTGACTGAATAGAGTGGGTTCTGAGCTTTGAAAAGAGGTACAGCATGTCCAAGTGGTCAAAGTGTGACTGTGGTAAAAGTAACACAACAGCCATTGTTATGCTAACAGTAGCTCATTAGCAGTTAGCTCGTTAGCAGTTAGCTCGGGGCGCAGTCTGCAAAGAGTAAGTGGTAAATATTAAAGCCAGATGCTTATCTAATTAAATTATATTTGAATTATATCTAACTACAGTGATTTCAGTAGATAAGATAAGAATTCTAAGATGTCGGTATCGGTGAGTTCTCACAATGAAGTACGCCTTTCGCAAAAAGTGGTGTCTGTGCGTCTCTATATGAGCTTTCACAGCACAATCAGGAGTCGTTCACAGGTCGTTCTTTCGTTCAGCTGATGTAACAGAGGTTTGTGCCATAATCAACGTTGTTAATGTGACACATGAGCAGTGACATTTTAACTACACTCACATCAGGTCATGTTTAGAGAAAAAAGGATCAGACACAACCACAAGCAGCCCGTGTAATAAACACTCACCTGCTGTCCTCTGTCCCTCTGAGGCGTGTCCTGTCCGTCCTCTGTCCCTCTGAGGCGTGTCCTGTCCGTCCTCTGTCCCTCTGAGGCGTGTCCTGTCCGTCCTCTGTCCCTCTGAGGCGTGTCCTGTCCGTCCTCTGTCCCTCTGAGGCGTGTCCTGTCCGTCCTCTGTCCCTCTGACATGTGTCCTGTCTGCACAATGGCTCACTGTTTTATCTGCAGGTCCAATGTTGTAAAGTGGGACATATTTCAAGTTCCCTAAAAGGTCCTGTCCTCAAAAGGATCTTCCTCTGGGCTCTTCATGCATTGTCCTGTACATTAGATAAACTTAACTTCAGTAACTAAAGTATTTTAGTCTGTAAAACACCCATTCAAATGTCCCTCTGCTGCCTCAGGGCTCCCAGAGTGCACCTGGAAGGGAGGGGTCCTTCACACCGGTGTAGCTGTCCACACCACTGCCCGACTCAAAAACAAATGTAGGCAGAACATATTTCAGTACTGTAAATAAAAAAAAAAAAACATTTAATTGTTTGAGAAGGATATTTAGACTAGTATAAACACCTGAGCGCCGTTTAGTTTTCAGAAAAAAACTTTTTAATCATTATTTTCAATATAAATGTATGGGCTCTTGGGGGCTCTCTGGTGGCCCCGGGGCCCTAAGTGGTAGGTGCTCAGTCTGCTTATAGGCTGGGCCAGCACTGATGTACCGAAGTAGCAGGTTCCAGTGTAGACATCTTAAAATTAGCATGTGTCACATTCTAACAGAGAAACAAGTTCACTTCAATGTTTCAGACACAGTATTCAACACAAGGTTTAAGAGTAAAGTAATAAAACAAAAAAATCATGCTTTCACAGTCCTGAGGAAGGCTGTAGGAAGTAACCGAAACATGTAAATGGTAGGTAAATGCATCTGACTAAAATAATCACTAATTCAAAGTTTAAGTCTTAAAAAGAGAGAATGAACCTTCACCAAAGTGTTTGCATTCTTATTCTAATATAAACCCACCAAAACTATACTGAAAGAGTGGTTGGTATAATACAGTCATGAACTATTGGGCGCTTTGACCTTCAGAGTATACAGCTCCCTGGCCCCTTCATCACACGCTCTGTCAACAGCAGCTTATAAAGAGAGGCATCAGTGACAGACAGCACAGGGAGAGACAGAACACATGGAGAGAGCTGAATACAGCCATATAGACAGACATATACTCCACATTCAAGCATTGTCCTATTGTACTATCACATTATTATCTAAGCAAATGTATTTATCTGTTTCAGCGATATACGAAAGACCTGCAGCCATCTTCCCAAACCAGCTAACTGACCGAGCATAGTAAATAAAAGCCGGTCTTTGAACAAACTGGCTATAGTTATCTGTTTACCTATAAATCTCATACTTGCGGCAACAAAGTCAACTCAAACTAAGACAAAAATTCAAAAAACACTTATACGTAGATGAATGTACATTAGAGAAATATGATAAGGCTCAGTCCAGCAACAAAGAGCCAGATGCCAGTCCTTTTATACTGTTTTGCTGGTCCCAATCTCAAGGGTAAAGAAGGGCATCAGTGCCAAATCACCACACGCAGGGAGGCAGATAGTTGCTATGGATACCTTTAAAACTAAAAGCTGAAAGGAAAGAAGATTGCGATCACGTTTCAATGGACCTATGACCTTTTTGCTCTTAAATGGTCTTGGTACGGAAGTTATGATGGTCATTTTCCATTAGGGGCAGCTCCGTGGTCACTCTGCTCTTCCACTCTCTTCTCACGACTACAGACCCACTGCTGCCCACTTTGTTGATGTAGAGGGACAAGTCAACAAGTCAATGGTTCCCTGAGTGGAGCTTAACTCACAAGGCTCCGACTGTGCTGCATCACACAGATATGAACACACACATGACCTGCTAATTAGCCTAATGGGCGCTCTTAAAACACATAGGTTTGATGTGTGGACATGTCAGTGAATGTCTATGTTTGTCTGTGTACTGCAGTTTGATGGAATGTAATTTCATAAGCTAATAATAGTATTTACAGTTTCCTTTTCTCCGTCACAAGCCAAAGCAAACACTGAAATGTATTAGTATCAGTGGTTCAGAGACTTGATAAACAGCGTCTTCAAAAGAGGTCAGTGGGTCGTAGCAGAAAAATGAAGACACTATTCCAACTTGAAATTGTCTATTTTTTACGAGACTCAGGGTGATACAGGGATACTGTGAACCTTTTGTGGTTGGATTCAGCTTGTCTCTGGAATCTTCACTGTGGGCACCATTTGCAAGCAAAGCGTTACTGGTCAAACTAAATATTTAGAAGTTCCAAATAAGTCTTTTTACCAATTTTGCTGTGAAAAAGAGCTGTTGATTTCAGGGTTGAGCCTGCAGTGTGCGTGTGAAAAATAAACATTTGCTGGGGTTGTTAACGGGGGAAATCATATTTACTTCATAAATTACGGTACATTTTTAAATCTTTAATAGTTTTGCTGAATTCCTACAGTTGAATGGTGACATAGTAGTAGCATTTGCAGTAGTCATTGTCAGTAGTGGAACGTAACGATGCAAAAGTAGTAAAGTACTGCACTTAAGTATGAATTTTAGGTATCTGATCTTTACTTTTACTTCTTAAATAACTTAAGTATTTCTTTATGATAGTTTGAGACCTGCTGAAAAGGCTGGGTGGTTTATTTTTTAGCACGTTCATAGTTTAAGCAAATAAAAACAGCTATTATTTTAAAAAAAGAAACAAAATTCAGCTCAAATCTTTACCAAAATTACTACATTTGAAGCTTTATAAGACCTCAAAACCTGCGCAAAATACTTGTACGTTTTACACTTTAAGTACATTTTAACTTAAGTAGATTTTTTCATGTGTTTCATACCTTTGCTCCGGTATCTGTACTTTTACTTAAATACCAGACTCGAGTACTTCTCCCACCACTGGTCACTGTAGCACCACATCACAGCATTGAGTACTCTCTACGCTGTTGTTGAAGCAGTGCAGTGTAACCTTGATTCCTGGCTACAATGTGAGCCGTGTGAGAGTGAAAGCAGGGCCCCTCAGACTCTAATGGCACCTGATGAGAGACTGTCTGACTGATGAAAGCTGCAGCAGCACAGAGAGACACAGAGCAGAGGTGGACCACAGACAGCCGCTGATAACCTGCCGCTAACACACTCTCCCCGCACACATCATATCATAAAATACAGCTGAGATTTGGCATCAATATTCACCAATTCGTTAAACTCACAGGCTTGTTAATAGGTTCCAAATCCGCCTCAGAATTGGTGGAGAAGCGGGTATGGATTGACTCGCTTGGCGGCGGTTCAAGACACACTGGGAGTGGTTGTCTGCAGAATGACATTGACACTGAACACAGGTCCCGGATGATCACTAAACTGTGGATGACCAAAGACATGATGTTAACCATATGCCACCACATGTCACTCACAGTATATTCATTCAGACGTGCTGGACCAGGGCTGCCCGGCTTATTACGCTAACCACCTACCACAGATTTGAAAAGGCCACTGTGCGAAAACTGTGCTGAAAAAAAAGAAGCACTAATATTAAGCAAAGGTGGAACGTAACCAAGTAAAAGTAGTAAAGTACTGCACTTAAGGAAAAATAAATATAAGTTAAAAATATCCACTTGACTTCATTACATTTGAGAGCAGGTATCTGTAAGTTCTGCTCCATGACATTTAAACTGGACTGTCAAAGTAAAATTATTTTTTATTATTGTTTGAGACTTTTTTTTTTTTTAAGGTTTATTTTTTGATATTTTTGCAGTTTGAGCAAAAAAAAAAAACAAATAAAAAATAATTTAAAAAAAATTAAGTTCAATTATTTCTGTTGAACAAAATTCTGCCAAAATATTTATCAAAATCAATTTAAAGCTTTATTAGATTTCAAACTCTGCACAACTCTTTAACTGCATTTATAAACTAGTACTTTAAAACTTTTACTTAAGTATTTTTTTCATGTGATACTTTTACTGGATTTTTTTCTTTTTATCTGTAAAGTTTATGTCATTTTACTTAAGTTCTTTTTTTTTCATGTGATACTTTTACTCTAATATATATATTTGTTATCTGTAAAGCATATGTCCTTTTACTTAAGTTTTTTTTTTTTCCATGTGATACTTTTACCGTATTATTATTATTATTATTATTATTATTATTATTATTATTATTATTATTATTATTATTATTATTATTATTATTATTTTAATCTGTAAAGTTTATGTCCTTTTACTTAAGTTTTTTTTTGTTTTTTGTTTTTTTTCATGTGATAGTTTTACTGGATTTTTTTTTTTTATCTGTAAAATTGATGTCCTTTTACTTAAGTTTTTTTTTTCTTCCATGTGATACTTTTACTGTAATATTTTTTAGTATATGTCCTTTTATTTAAGTAATTTTTCACGTGATAGTTTTACTTTTACTTCATTTTATTATTATTTTTTTTTTTTATCTGTAAAGTATCTGTACTTTTACTTATGTAACAAAACCGAGTACTTCTTCCAGTCGTAGTATTAAGGGTCGCCACAAATCATTGCCTCTTGCACATTGTGTAAATCGATGAATATTGATTTGTCATTTTTTACGCTGTAAGCTTCAGCCAACTACACCAACAGTAATAACTGAAAGTGGAAGAAATATACAGTTCTTGGAAGTATCTGCAGTTGTTTATAAAATAGGGAGTGAAAATACAGCACATTTGGAATAACCGTAAATTTGAGCGAGGCCTTCTCTGCTGTTAAAGCTGATGTCACTCTTTGGCTGTTACTTTGATTTCACACATTTTTACACATTAATCTGTTTTATACAACCAAGAGACCTACAAACTATCTATACATAACAACTTTAAACACATTAGTATTTTGTCTGCTATATATTTAGAACCTATGACAGCTGTGGATCATTACTTCATCATTTTAAATCGCTATATTAATCTGAAAAGTCTTGAAAAATGAAACAGCTCTGCAGACTTGGTAAATGGTCCAAGTTACATTTTTATATATAAAACGCTTTTTCCACCTTCAAGGCACAATTTACATCACAGAACCACTCACCCATTTTACACACATATTCATACACCGGTGTACGCAGACATTGGGCGTGCGGTGGATTAAGTGTCTTGCCCAAGGACACAATGACTGTATTCATCTGTGGGAGCTGGAATCGCACCGCCAACCTGTGGACCATAAAAAAGTGCCGCACTGCTAGACCCCACTGTCAGTTCTGCCTACAGCTGAGTTTTTTTGTTTTTGTTCATTTGTGCCAAAGTTGCTACGACTCACGGCTTAATCTCATGAGTATCACCAGTTTTAAAAATTGGAAAATGAAGTAAACAGAGCCGTGGGTGTGTGTGTGGGGCGTTGGTGAAAACAGGGATTTTTCACAATGTTGGTCATGTGATCAGCTGTGAGCTAGAGACATTTGTCACAGTGAGAGACAGGAGGACACTGGACAAACTGCTCTCCATTATGGACACTCCTGCTCACCCACTGCATCGGACTATAGAGGCACAGAGGACATTGCATCGGACTATACAGGGACATAGGACACTGCACTGGACTATAGAAGGACAGAGGAGACTGGACACTGGACCAGACTATAGAGGGACATAGGACACTGCCCTGGACTATAGAAGGACAGAGGACACTGGACACTGCACCAGACTAGAGGGGCAGAAGACACTGGAACAGACTATAGAGGGACAGAGGACACTGCGCAGGACTATAGAGGGACAGAGGACACTGGGACACTCCACCAGACTATAGAGGGGCAGAGGACACTGGACACTGCACTGGACTATAGAGGGACAGAGAAAAACTGGACACTGTGCCGGACTATAGAGGGACAGAGGACACTGGACACGATACTCCCTACAACTGTACAACTCACCATTATGTAACAAATTATATTCCCTACAGCTGTACAAGTCATACTTATGTAACAGATAATACTCCCTACAACTGTACAATAACTTACCCTTATGTAACAGATAATACTCCCTACAACTGTACAACAACTTATCCTTATGTAACAGATAATACTCCCTACAACTATACAAGTCACCCTTATGTAACAGATAATACTCCCAACAACTGTACAACTCACCATTATGTAACAGATAATACTCCCTACAACTATGCAACTCACCCTTATGTAACAGATAATACTCCCTACAACTGTACAACAACTCACCCTTATGTAACAGATAATACTCCCTACAACTGTACAACTCACCATTATGTAACAGATAATACTCCCTACAACTGTACAACAATTCACCCTTATGTAACAGATAATACTCCCTACAACTGTACAACAACTTATCCTTATGTAACAGATAATACTCCCTACAACTGTACAACAACTCACCATTATGTAATAGATAATACTCCCTACAACTGTACAACTCACCCTTATGTAACAGATAATACTCCCTACAACTGTACAACAACTTACCTTTATGTAACAGATAATACTCCCTACAACTGTACAACAACTCACGCTTATGTAACAGATAATACTCCCTACAACTGTACAACAACTCGCCCTTATGTAACAGATAATACTCCCTACAACTGTACAATAACTCACCCTTATGTAACAGATAATACTCCCTACAACTGTACAACAACTCGCCCTTATGTAACAGATAATACTCCCTACAACTGTACAACAACTCACCCTTATGTAACAGATAATACTCCCTACAACTGTACAATAACTCGCCCTTATGTAACAGATAATACTCCCTACAACTGTACAACAACTCACCCTTATGTAACAGATAATACTCCCTACAACTGTACAATAACTCACCCTTATGTAACAGATAATACTCCCTACAACTGTACAATAACTCACCCTTATGTAACAGATAATACTCCCTACAACTGTACAATAACTCGCCCTTATGTAACAGATAATACTCCCTACAACTGTACAACAACTCGCCCTTATGTAACAGATAATACTCCCTACAACTGTACAATAACTCACCCTTATGTAACAGATAATACTCCCTACAACTGTACAATAACTCACCCTTATGTAACAGATAATACTCCCTACAACTGTACAACAACTCACCCTTATGTAACAGATAATACTCCCTACAACTGTACAACTCACCCTTATGTAACAGATAATACTCCCTACAACTATACAACTCACCCTTATGTAACAGATAATACTCCCTACAACTATACAACTCACCCTTATGTAACAGATAATACTCCCTACAACTGTACAACAACTCACCCTTATGTAATAGATAATACTCCCTACAACTGTACAACTCACCCTTATGTAACAGATAATACTCCCTACAACTGTACAACTCACCCTTATGTAACAGATAATACTCCCTACAACTGTACAACAATTCACCCTTATGTAACAGATAATACTCCCTACAACTGTACAACAACTTATCCTTATGTAACAGATAATACTCCCTACAACTGTACAACAACTCACCATTATGTAATAGATAATACTCCCTACAACTGTACAACTCACCCTTATGTAACAGATAATACTCCCTACAACTGTACAACAACTTACCCTTATGTAACAGATAATACTCCCTACAACTGTACAATAATTCACCCTTATGTAACAGATAATACTCCCTACAACTGTACAACAACTTACCCTTATGTAACAGATAATACTCCCTACAACTGTACAACTCACCATTATGTAACAGATAATACTCCCTACAACTATACAACTCACCCTTATGTACAATAACTCACCCTTATGTAACAGATAATACTCCCTACAACTGTACAACAACTCGCCCTTATGTAACAGATAATACTCCCTACAACTGTACAATAAATCACCCTTATGTAACAGATAATACTCCCTACAACTGTACAACAACTCATGCTTATGTAACAGATAATACTCCCTACAACTGTACAACAACTCGCCCTTATGTAACAGATAATACTCCCTACAACTGTACAACAACTCGCCCTTATGTAACAGATAATACTCCCTACAACTGTACAATAACTCGCCCTTATGTAACAGATAATACTCCCTACAACTGTACAACAACTCGCCCTTATGTAACAGATAATACTCCCTACAACTGTACAACAACTCACCCTTATGTAACAGATAATACTCCCTACAACTGTACAACAACTCACCCTTATGTAACAGATAATACTCCCTACAACTGTACAACAACTCACCCTTATGTAACAGATAATACTCCCTACAACTGTACAACAACTCACCCTTATGTAACAGATAATACTCCCTACAACTGTACAACAACTCACCCTTATGTAACAGATAATACTCCCTACAACTGTACAACAACTCACCCTTATGTAACAGATAATACTCCCTACAACTGTACAACAACTCACCCTTATGTAACAGATAATACTCCCTACAACTGTACAACAACTCACCCTTATGTAACAGATAATACTCCCTACAACTGTACAACAACTCACCCTTATGTAACAGATAATACTCCCTACAACTGTACAACAACTCACCCTTATGTAACAGATAATACTCCCTACAACTGTACAACAACTCACCCTTATGTAACAGATAATACTCCCTACAACTGTACAACAACTCACCCTTATGTAACAGATAATACTCCCTACAACTGTACAACAACTCACCCTTATGTAACAGATAATACTCCCTACAACTATACAACTCACCCTTATGTAACAGATAATACTCCCTACAACTGTACAACTCACCCTTATGTAACAGATAATACTCCCTACAACTGTACAACAACTCACCCTTATGTAACAGATAATACTCCCTACAACTGTACAACAACTCACCCTTATGTAACAGATAATACTCCCTACAACTGTACAACAACTCACCCTTATGTAACAGATAATACTCCCTACAACTGTACAACAACTCACCCTTATGTAACAGATAATACTCCCTACAACTATACAACTCACCCTTATGTAACAGATAATACTCCCTACAACTGTACAACAACTCACCCTTATGTAACAGATAATACTCCCTACAACTATACAACTCACCCTTATGTAACAGATAATACTCCCTACAACTGTACAACTCACCCTTATGTAACAGATAATACTCCCTACAACTGTACAACAACTCACCCTTATGTAACAGATAATACTCCCTACAACTATACAACTCACCCTTATGTAACAGATAATACTCCCTACAACTGTACAACAACTCACCCTTATGTAACAGATAATACTCCCTATCACTTTACATACACAGTTGTATAATTGTGCGTTATTTTACACCAGTCTCTTACTATTTCTGCTTCTTATTTTGAAATATATCTTTTCTCTTTGTTAGTTTATTACATTATGATGCGAGAGCCACTGTGTCCAAACCATCTCCCCGTTCTAACTCGTCTAAGTCTATTTTTGAATTACACAACAATGAAGCTTACGCAAACACGCATGAATCACTCTAATCACAACTTCAAGCGGGTAAACAAGAAAGGACACAACACCAACACCGTGAAAGTATCTTCTAGTTAAGCAACATCTAACGCCACAATCAAACTATCAACAAAACTCAACACAGGCCAAACCGAGCGACGACGACAACGATGATGATGATTAGTGACGTCAATAGTGAAAAGCTCCAAAGGCCAACCAAACATTTACACTAGCGCCCCTGGACGAGCCCTCATCAATCTGGAGAACGCGCTGAGGTGGTGCTATCCATCCAACTGATAGCATCATACATCAAACAAACTGTGGAACCCTACTCCACGGCTGCGCTCACACGGCCCTGCGTTTACCTGCAAACAACCCTCCGCGGGAAAATATACAGCGAGGGTGGCTGATATACAACCCGGCTAGCAAGAAACAGCGGAGGAAATTAGCGTAGTGATATTAAACTTAATGTCTCTTACCAAGCTATAAACTGCGTGTCCCTTTGAGGATTTGCTTTTGTTACTTGGTCAAAAATGGACATGGACAGGTTTTTGAAATATAAATAATACGCTGGATATTGTATTAAAGCTAAATTAGAAAATCAAGTATATTGTTTAAAAAAAAAAGAAGCAGATTAAAAAAATTTCAAGTAAAGTTATGAATTGACTTTTCTGCACTTTTGTCAAGCTGTTTAACCGTGCTCATTTACGCTCTCGAAGTTGTTTGGAGCGATTAGTGCGTGTTTTAGCAGTTTTTAATCGCTTATTTTGAAGACGCCACGTTGCTGATCGATCCCCGTTTTCACCGCCACCGCACAAACCCACCGCTCTGATGCTTAATTTCAATTTCTTAATCGGCGATACATGTAGAATTCGCCAGCGTTGCGTAGTCTTTTTAGTACAAATGATAAAAATTTGTCGCTTGCTAACGTGATGCGCAGTTATCGGTCAAAGGTGCCGATGATGTTTACGTTTGGGTTTTTTAATTCAATCGTTTTACAAGACTTTTGCGATTTAAAATGTGAAAATTATATCATAATAATCCACAGATGTCATAGATTATAACTAAAGAGCAGCAGACGCAAGCACAACCGGACGTCTCGAAGTTTAAAAGCAAAATGGCGAGTCCAATGTGGAAAAAAAGTGTCCTCGCTCTGTTTATATTTCTGATTTGGTCATTTTGTTTTAAACTTAACAAACACACTAAATGATATTATTACTGTTGAATACTTGTGCCTTTGCAGAGCTGCACACAGACGCCACATCAGCTTCGTCGGACGTTCTAGGAAACTCTCTGTATTTGTTTGTAGATTGTATCCGAGGTTAGAATAAGAAGCGGAGGAGAGCGGATGTGTCATGTGGGTGGTACATGCTTGGCTGGTCTTTGGAGCGTTTTATGGCTGACGTCAATTTTCATAAGAACTTTGGACTGTGTTAATTTGTACTGCTAATTTTTGGATCGGTACCACATTACATAACTCGAGGCACACAGAGCTGGTGTTGCTCTTACCGCTTAAGTCTAAGTCTGGGTGGAGGTCGCCTGAGAGAAGTGTTAATCACCTGACGTAAAAGTCCAGGTTATACAAGTCCAGGTCAAGTCTCATTTCAATCTTTTTAAGTCGAGTCAAATTCTTACAGGGCTTTTAGCTTAAGTTATGATCACAGTGCAGTAGGTGCGAACCAGAAAGACGTCGTCACGATTATATAAACTTGGGTTCAGTTTATTTGCTGGTTTTACCTATAGAGAGAACAAAAACACATCCTGGGCCTGCACGTCTTGGAAGAGTGTTTTCCATGCGGCGGTAGAGGGCAGACACATTATGTACACGTGATGAGTTTGACATGGACCCTGCGCACATTAAGGCCTTTTAAACTCATTACCAAGTAAAATACAGCCTTCTATTAATGTATACACAGGGGGCAGTGTTTGGGAGATGACAGCGCTCCGATGCAGTGTTGATAAAAGGATATACAGCAGACATCCTGTATGTATTAGAGAAGACATGGCTCCAGTCGGCCTACACACCGCATACCCCATAAGACTACAGCCACAGCAGCACTAATGTAAACCACTAGAGCGCATGGGCGAAGTAAAACACACCATGACAGCTATTTAGACGTGACATTTTAGTTACAATGCACAAAAATACTCAGCAGAAGACACGTCGCTTTGCTTTTCCTTATATGTTCTATGGCGCAGTAGTTCAGTATCTCACATTTTGTTTGATTTTATTCACAGTACCGATCTAAACCTTCTAAATCAGGGGTCTCAAATTCGCGGCCCAGGGTCAAATTGTGGCGAAATACTATATCAATGAAAGCTGTAATGACAATTTTTGGGACAGTATTTATCATGTATACATTTTCTTTACACTACTTTTGCTATATGATGAGATTTGAGCTGTAAAAGGTTAAATTCATAACTTTTCTTACTCATTATAGATGCAAACTAACTACTGAAGTGGCTCTTTCTGCTATTTATTTAATGCAGAACAGTATTTGTGGTATAAATCTGCTCTTGGTCTATTGTGTCAGTGGCATTTAGTTTCAATATTATGTTTATCGTCTATATTTGGTAGCAATATATCACAAAATGTTCAAAATGTGTTATCTAACAGGTCTATCGCTACAGCAGGGGTGTCAAACTCGCAGCCCGGGGGCAAATTACGGCCCGCGAGACGATATTTTGTGGCCCCGCAGGACAATATGAAAGTTTAATATTAGCGTGGTATTCAACAAATGACGATGTATATCCATAAAATCCACAAGAATTGGCATATTTCCTC
Source organism: Periophthalmus magnuspinnatus (assembly GCF_009829125.3). Taxonomy (NCBI): domain Eukaryota; kingdom Metazoa; phylum Chordata; class Actinopteri; order Gobiiformes; family Gobiidae; genus Periophthalmus; species Periophthalmus magnuspinnatus. The sequence goes on from NC_047140.1 coordinate 27,453,536, forward strand.
ATGTATGTTGACTGAGCGATGACTTTTGAGAAGATTTGAACAAAGCTTTTTTTGTGGAACACCTGATAAGCCCAGACTCTGCCTCCTGCGGCCCCCGTCTAATTTGAGTTCGAGACCCCCGTTCTAAATGCATGCCCTTATTTGTACTTATTCAATGCTTTTCCAGTGTTTTTATGTCACACTTTATCGCCAAAGAGAGTTCCTAGTTTGTGAGCTGTGTTCACTGACAATGGCGATAAAAAGTCTTCTTATTCTGAAAAGCAAGGCCGCTGACATCCACGTAGATTTTGCAAATGCTGCCGTTTGCTAAAAAATTGAGAACGGAGTGAGAACAGACAAGCAATAATACATAAAAATTACTTAAACATACATAAATGACTCTAAATAAAACTTTAAATGAGACTGGAAGGTCTTAAAAAGCGTGGTATGTCCCCTTTAAGTGCATACAATCCTTATAATAATGATTAGCTATTCATTTTACACAGCAGATCAGTCCTGGCTGCTGCAGTGCATCTACTTTAAACATGCCAGCAGACATTTCCTGGCATTATATCCCTAATGTATCCAGTCAGGTGTGAGATCTCAGCACATAGGTGGTCCTGTCTCCCGGACTATTGTGAATCAAGAAAACGTATATGAACTGGGCAGTCGTTACAGCGTGTCGAACTCTAGGACTATAAAACTAGGTCGAGTAATAGTATATGAAGTAGAAACAACAACATGGACAGTATTTGAGTTGTAATATGGAGTGAGAAAGGGAGATGTGAGAGCAAGCAGAGCAGGGGTGGGGGGAATGATCGTCTGAGTCCAGTAGACCCAGGAATGTTAATCCTCTTTGTGTCTCCAGGCAATGATTAAACTTTTGTAATATCAGGCTTGACAAGGACAAACAGGTCACAAATGGGTCAGCTGTGAGGGAGATAAAAATGAAAACAAAACTAAAACATATGAATATGAAAAGTCTACATCTGCTTACGCTCCCGGCTTCAAAATATTACACAGCCAAGCCACATTTACAGCCCGTGGACATCGATACCGAGCGTTAAAACCTGCAGTTATCCGCGTATCTACGTCTACGCTTGCAGTTATTACATAGCAGCTACTGTGTTGAGGTGACTGCAGCCAAGTGGACAAGTCACACAGAAGCACTTTGAGGCTACGCTAATCAGAGATCAGAGGTCGTCAACAAACAGTGTGTGGTTAACCCTGGACTTCCTGGAAACGCTGCTCTCTGGAGGAAGATGAAGAGAAGGCCGGAGCACATTTTCCACACCTCGGGATCCCCCAAAGCCCCTGGGACAGATTACACTTTTCATGTTTTTCCTCTGCAAATTTCCATTAAGTTCAATCAATTCAACGTATTTCTGTACAGTCACCGTTTCAGTTTTCTCACAGTGAGTCTGAGAAGATAAACGGCAGTAACAATCCCAGTAAATGTAAACATAGATACACACACTCGCATTTCTTATCTGCAGGACCATTACTCTTTTTAGGCCCCAAAGAAGGCCCATACATTTATCATCATCACTAACCCTAACCCTAATTCTAACCCTAACCTAAGATGTATTTTGGTGGTATTTAGTGATAAACATTGTATATTACGATCATCATTTTACATTTTGTTCATTGTAACATTTTTTTTTTTTATGTAATATGACTTTATGAAATCCACTGACTTCCTGTTCAAAATTGCATAACTGACTCTCTGTTGCTGACCCCACCTGTTCATGTTTTTATTTTATAATCACAAATCCGTGTTAGCCATCTGTGGGTGGAGTCAGGGGGTAGGTGAAAACAGACATTTTCGAAGCACTCAAGCCTCAAATGCAGTACAACGCGGGATTATACACACATGCATCCATCAAAATACAACTCTGAGCAAGTGAATGGTGAAGGAAACCGATTATAGCATGGTTAAAATGTGTATTTGCATAATATGTCGCCTGTCATGTCAATAATTTGCTCAAATATTCCTCAGTTCAAGAGTAAAGGCCCGTGTAGTAACAGTATATATATAGTAAGTCGCTATATCCGCAGTGTAAAGTTTCTGTGTGTGCTGTTTGTATATCGCCAAGCTCAAAACTAGTGCTTTAGTAGAATTTTACAGGGCGTTTATTGTGACGGCTGTTGACACCCTCTCAGCCCTTTTCACACGCTCTCACTTGACTCTAAATATACTCCACTTGGAAAAGCAGTGCCGATCTGATCATTAACATTCTTACAGTGAATGGTAGTTTTATCACTTGAGCTACACAAAGCAGCCGCCGCCTTTGAAGTAGAGTTATAGTCAGCATCTCCTCTCATCTGTGATCTGCACAATTGAACCAGTGCTGCAGCCCCGTCTCTGTCACACCGAGGCACGTTTGTCAAAACCGCGACGCAAGAAAACTTAAATGAAAAGTGCAACGTGGCTGGCTTCGGTTACGTGATCAATGACCGCTCTCGATCTAAAGAGAAAACATCTGAGAAAACACGATGCTTCAGCTCCACACACACAGCACGGATATGAAACCTACAGATGTCCGCATCCAGTTTGAGGGTACAATAAATGATTATAGCGTTAAGGCTGCTGCAGTTCTCCATCTGAATAAACTGTTCCAAAGCTGTGCATGAGCCTTAAGAATTCATGCATGTGAATACTAGCGACGTGCCAAAGGGTTTGTGAGACTTAAACAGACTTAAAACCTTATTTCCTCCTTTCACGGTTTGAAAATCAGGAATCCCAGCTTTAAACAAGTTCCGCCCTGATCTCTCATTTAATTCATCCATCCATTTTTACAACGGATGCATAAAAAGTCAGCGTAATCCCTCGATCGCCCAGGTATGATCTTTTACTATAGATGAATTAGGAATATATGTGGCATTTGCATGAAAATCTGCATAATTTCAGGTTCTAAAACAACAAAAAAGGGTAACACCACATGTGCCCAATCTCCAAATGATCCTTACATGTCTAGTTGTCCATCAGTCGTTGAGTTATGTTACATTTCAGCAGGCATGGCAGCAGAAGCGGGGCATCCCATAGGTGCGCTCCTCTGTCCCCTGATGCACATTCCCTAAACAAGCACTCTCCAAAACACTGCTGGTTGCCATGGCAGTGAACTGGCCTGAGTAAATAAGAGACAGCGGGGGATGAAGGCCGGAGAGGGGTCAGAGGGAGACGAGAGGGGGGCGCGGGGCCTGTGTGTGGCTGTATACTGCCCCCGTGGGACCGATCCTGCCAGAGACATTAGGGTCTGCAAACATACAATGACATCTTCATTTAGTCAGAGCTGTTCCACTGTTTACATCACAGCCAGCGCGTAAAGAGCACGTGTATCGGGGGTAAAAGGGTCGTAATTCTAACGCCTTATCATCTTTTATTGGGAAGGGGCAACGCTTTATGTTTAAAAACCCTGGGAAGTCCTGTCTCAGTTGTTTGCATCTCCAGGTCAGTAGGAAACAGCTCATCACAACACACTTTTATTGGACTCTAATGCTGTGGAATATTGATACTAAACCTGATTATTTTTATTCCGCTCTGTTGTTTGTATCTCCAGACGGGGTCCTCCTCTCTGTGGGAGACCTGGGGCACGCTGGGGAGTAAGCATCACACCAGCCTGGACCCTGGACAAGCCTCCAAAGCTCATAATGATCCTGCCACCTCGCTACTACAACATCCTTTCTTTTTAATTATCTTGAAAACTTTTATAATTTGTAATAAAATAATTGAAACTCAAGCATGGTATGTGCAGAAAACATGGTAACAGGTGGAAAGTAAATACAAATATTCACTTTACAGTAGCTGACAGTAGCTCAGGGTTTGTCCACTGATCCAAAGGTTGCCGGTTCGAATCCCGCGTTCAACTTAAACATCAGTGGTTGAGCGGTCCGATCCAATGACTCGCAGGTTGACGGCGCGATTCCAGCTCCCACAGATGAATGCTGTGTGTGTGTGAATATGTGAGTGGTTCCTTGAATAAAATAAGTAAAATAAGTATAATTCCCATCATCCCAGTCCTCAGTTGTGTCATTGCTGTCTCTATTTTCTAGCCACACACACATAAAAACACACAACCAGAGCTCAAGAAAATGCATAAAACAAACAATTCAGCTTTAAACCGCTTAATTAAACTGTTTTGTGTAAAAGATTGATCTAAAATGCTACTCAAACTGCATAGAAACGTAACCAGTACCTAGAATTTCATGCATACTTTATCTTTTAGGGTATTCAAGTACAAATTTGGGAGCATGTTGAACTTCCATCCATCCATCCATCCATTTTCTTCCGCTTATCCACGGCAGCCGTCTAAGCAGGGACTCCCAGACTTCCCTCACCCCAGCCACGTCCTCCAGCTCCCCCAAGGTGTTCGGTGGATGTTGAAATTGTACTTTTACTTGAGTAGATATCTGGAATACTCGTTCTCCACTGCATGTTGAGCTACGTAGAACCAGTTGCCGGTACAAATCAAATGCATGGTAAGTAGTATGTTCTTGTTCAGATATGAAACTCTGCAAGAATCTACATTTCATATAAGCAATCTTACAGTGTAGTATGACAATTACAGGGTATACAGTTCTTCTATAGGCCGCCACAGTCCTTTTCCATAATCTAATCTTGAGGGCAGTTATAAATTAAATCAAACCCCAATCTAAATACACTTTCAATCAAATGAAATACCCATGTATCAATTTCTCCTCGATGTACTTTGCATGTAAAGGCCTATAAACAGGAAAAGAACGGCTCTACGCTGTGTATACCTTTAGCTGTTTGCTTCATTTAATGTGCCGGACACAAAAGAGTCCAGATAAGTTTAAATGCAGGACTTGGCATGTGTCCTGTGTTTATATGAGCCGTGTGACCTCACTCCTGACCTCAGTGGACTTGGACTGCAGGACACACTGTACACATATCTAATGGTCTGGGCTCTAAACAGCACATTGGAAGCCAGGTCTCCACAGAGCAGCCGACAGAGCGCACACACCAGACGCTACGCCGCACTGCAAAAAAATATCGAGATTAGTTAAGTCAACTTGAATTCAGAATGTTTATCTGAGTTTGAGGGGCTTTGTCTCGGTTTTCATATATTGTTTTTAGGGCTGTACAGTTAATCAAAAGGAGAAGATTTATTTGTAAGAGTAAGTGATACGCTTCAAGAGGTCTTCAGACAATCCTCAGCTACTAAAAGCGTGTGGTTTGAGCAGAGTTTAGACTTTTGGAGGAAGAAATGGCACAAAATTATGTCTTGTTCGTGTTCGGAAAATGAATATTGAATGAGTTATGAGTGAGAGTTTGTCGTGTTGCTTCGTATTTACTCTAAAAGGTAAGACAACTGCATTTACAACATGCATTTTCCGTGTTCATATGTAATGTCTGCAAAAGAAATTAGAATTAAAAAAAGAATTAAATCAAGACTACAATTCTGAAGTCACTTTTAAGGTCGTATATTATGCAGAATTAGCTTTTGTGAGCTTTAAGACGTGTTATAATGTTGCTACCTCCTCAAAAACAGACCTGGAGTTGCGTTTTGTTGCATTCTATTAGTCTGTCTGCATCTCCAAAGCTCAAAATGCTGTGTTCCACCTTGTGATGTCACGCAGTGGTAGTTTTCAAGCTAACAGCTCCTTTTTTTTAACCTTTAGTTCAGTAAAAATTGGCAACTCCAAGGCTGAACATATCCAAATGGTTCTAAAGAAGCTGTACGGAGTTTAGAAACACAGTGGAGCACTTCCTGTATCACCACATGACATCACAAGGTGGAACAGAGTGCTTTGTACAAGTTTGAGAGAAGAACTGAGCCTAAACTTGCAGGATTTGTGTGTTAAACAAGTATGAATGAAACAAAACACAACTCCAGGTCTGTTTGGGACGAGGAAACGACATTATAACAGATCAATATTCTTTTTTTGCAGTGTTCGAATTAGCATCTCAGCGTGGGCTCGAGGTGGTTACAAACTGTTTAAATATCTATCAGCAGCCTATAAATTAAATATAATACTGGATATATTTGAGCCCGCCCTTCCTCTGTTCATTTAGAACGTGTTACTGACATGCAGACACAAGCAGGGCACAGTGGTCGCCCGTGACATTTTAGACGTGCTTCTCTGTGGGTGGTCATTGTGTGTGTCAGTATAGTGCCAGTCCTGCGCCTTTAAATGCATATTCAACACTGCGAGACTACACACTGAACACAGACCTTTGTGTTATTAACATAAGCGTTAGTCACTGCACAAATATAGTTAATGTGCACTGTCAAACAAGCCTTCACTTTGCTTAGAGGAAGTAGAAAAAATCCTTCGCAGACAGCAGTTTGTAAGATGAATGTTGGATTACAAAAACAGACTATTTTAAGCACCTCTGATGGCTGCACAAAGGCATGTTTTACACTGATACCAGGAACTCCTCAAATGATGTCTCGGGTAGTCTTTACAGGCGTGTTACGAGAATTATTATATCAATGAAAGCTGGAATAAGAATTTTGGGGACAGTATTTATCATGTATACATTTTCTTTACACTACTTTTGCTATAAGATTTGAGCTGTAAAAGGTTAAATTAATAACTTTTCTTACTCATTATAGATGCAAACTAACTACTGAAGTGGCTCTTTCTGCTATTTATTTAATGCATTAAAGGTTTTTGTGGTATAAATCTGCTCTTGGTCTATTGTGTCAATGGAATTTAGTTTCAATATTATGTTTATCGTCTATATTTGGTAGCAATATATCGCAAAATGTTCAAAATGTGTTATCTAACAGGTCTATCTCTAAAACAGGGGTGTCAAATTCGCGGCCCGGGGGCAAATTGCGGCCCGCGAGATGATATTTTGTGGCCCCGCAGGATAATATGAAAGTTTAATGTTAGCGTGGTATTCAACAAATGACGATGTATATCCATAAAATCCACAAGAATTGGCATATTTCCTCATGTATGTTGACTGAGCGATGACTTTTGAGAAGATTTGAACAAAGCTTTTTTTGTGGAATACCTGATAAATCCAGCGTCACCCAGACTTGGCTAATTTGAGTTCGAGACCCTTGCTCTACAGTATTAAACGAACTTATTTTAATGGATTCTTTGTCCAGATCTAGGTTTAGTTTGTTTTCATACCTGGCAGTTAAAAATAATCTATTAAAACAGACTAAATGAGCAGAAGACCAGATGAACCTCTTTGGATTAGCATAAATTCTTCCCAAAAAAAACAAGTCTGTATCTCTCTGAAGAGTCATAAAACAATCAGGTCATTACAAACCGTAACAGTGATCAACGAGCCAACACAGCTGTCAGTCACATTCTGGCCCCGCGAACTCAACTGAAGGCAGAAAACTGTAGGAAATGATGGAGATTGAATTAGTGAAATAACAGTCTTTGCACAAACACGCACGCAGGTTCCTGTAGAGCCGGCTCAGGCGCGCTCACACTAATTCTGTTTGATAGTTTTAGGAGCCCCCACTTCCATTTCTCTCAGAGCGCTCACTATGTTTAAACACTCGCAGCTTTTTATTAGATTTGCTGTTTGGTCAGTGCAATTGGACGCCCTAGTAAAGTCCAGGCGAGCTACAAATGCAAAATACTGTACACTCTGAGATGCAAGTACTAGTAGCTTTAACCTCCTGAGACCTGGTGTCCTCATCTGTGGACAACACATTTTGGATTGTTTAGGCCACAGTGCAAATTTTTAGAAGAACAGCAACAAGAACATGTTCAATTTTGAATATTTCTAAGAGTTTAGAATATTATTTTTTTTGTTTATTTTTATTTTATTTTTTTATTTAATTATTTTTATTTAATTATTTTATTTTTATTTGTTTTTATTATTATTTTTATTATATATTTTTTATTTTTTATTTACTTATTTTTTTTATTTTTTTATTTGATTAAAGCTCGGGTCTCAGGAGGTTAAAAGTCCCTTAAAACAAAAAACAAAAAACAATGCCAGGCTGTGTCTTGTAGTATAAAAATCCACTCTCACCTTTTGAATTATACAACATTTCAAAGATCAGCAATATGAAAGAAACTGTTCAGGGCAGTGGAAGTTGAAGTGTAAAAGAGTACAGCTGATTATTTATTCATTAAATTTGGCTGAACCTATTAAAAATGATCCCTCATATTATGACGGTGGGGGCTGTGGGTCAGTATTCAATTTACACAAGAATTAAAACATGTGTAGGCTCTAGGCTGCTTGAGAAAATAAGGATATAAGTGTAGTAAATATATTTTAGGCAGGTCTGAATATTAATGTGAAAAGATAAGCTCACACTGACAATGATCAGAAGCGCTCTAGGGACATCTAGTGCTTCAAAGTGAATCCTACAAACAGGATGAAGTGACGTAAAAAGATACAAGCTCCACTGAGAAGAAGATACGTTTTAGAATTAATTATTTGATTGCTTTACGATGACATTTTCATAGATTTAAACCTCAATAAGATTTGTTAAACAGGGCTTTGTGTGGTTAAAGGGCCCATATTATGCTATTTTCTGATGTTATAATGTTGTTTCTTCATCACAAACAGACCTGGAGTTGTGTTTTGCTTAATTCACACATGTTGAACACACAAACGCAGCAGATTTAGGCTGTGTTCTTCTTTTAAACTGAAAAAAAAACCCCACTCTGTTCCACCTTGTGATGTCATGTGGTAATACAGGAAGTGCTCGACTGTGTTTATAAACTCCATACACCTTCACTAGAATCATTTAGATCATTTCAGCCCAATCTCTACTGAAAAAAGTAAAAGGTAGCTGTCACAAAAGTCAATGTTGTGTAATATTGAACCTTTCATGAAATACTTTTTCCCGTCTATTCCTCCGATTGATCGTTCTCAGACAGTGACAGATGGATTTCACAAAGCACAGTGAAGAGTGAAATTTCAGGAGAAGCAAACTGCTGTAGTTACCTTTGAAAAGCATCATAAAGACATAAAGACCAGCCCTGACATGTAACTTTAGAATAAGGTCCTATATATAAATACATATAAATAATCTGCCTTATTTTTGAGGAGGTAGCGACATTATAACATGGCTCAAAGCTCACAAGAGTCAAATTTGTGTAATATATGACCTTTAATTGGGACCTGCTGGTATAAACATAAGGCCTCCACACTTAAAAAGAAAAATCAAAGTAACGGCTAGTACCAAAGTACATCTCCCACATGTTAGTTCCATATAAACCGTTTCACACTCTGAGGACTTCAGGGACCGGCCTCCTGCTGGAGCCCAGAGTCAGGACTAAACCAGGACTAAACCAGGACTAAACCAGGACTAAACCAGGACTAAATCAGGACTAAACCAGGACTAAACCAGGACTAAACCAGGACTAAACCAAGGCTAAACTAGGACTGAACCAGGACTAAACCAGGACTAAACCAGGACTAAACCAGGACTAAATCATGACAGAACCAGGACTAAACCAGGACTAAACCAGGACTTAACCAGGACTAAACCATGACAGAACCAGGACTAAACCATGACAGAACCAGGACTAAACTAGGACTAAACCAGGAATAAACCAGGACTAAACCAGGACTAAACCATGACAGAACCAGGACTAAACCATGACAGAACCAGGACTAAACCATGACAGAACCAGGACTAAACCAGGACTAAACCAGGACTAAACCCGGACTAAACCATGACAGAACCAGGACTAAACCATGACAGAACCAGGAATAAACCAGGACTAAACCATGACAGATCCAGGACTAAACCAAGGCTAAACTAGCACTGAACCAGGACTAAACCAGGACCAAACCAGGACTCAACCAGGACTAAACCAGAACGAAACTAGGATTGTATCGGGTCTGAACCAGGACTGAACCATGACTAAACCAGGACTAAACAAGGACTGAACTGGGTCTGAATTGGGTCTGAACCAGGACCGAACCAGTGATAAACCAGAACTAAACCAGGACTAAACCCGAACTAAACCAGGACTAACTGCTTTGACAATGTTTAAACCCAGGCTCATGACAGTCCTTTTTATGACTGAAAAGTTTTTATTCTGCACTTGTCTCCTTTAATATTAATCTTATGATGATTATTTATGTTTTAATTTGTTGTATTGTGATTTTAATGCCTTTTCTTATTCTGTAAAACACTTTGAATCACTGTGTATGAACTGCCTTGCTTGTTCTCTGTATGTGCTTGTATATGTACTGAAGTGTAACGCACAGAACCAACCTCTAGATGGCGACACTCATCTTCTATAACCCCACACATGTGATCCTGTACGTCCCCAAGAAACTCCTGAAGCTAAAGAGGCAGCGTTTTATAAGTTGCTGTAACGTGCAACATTGGATACAGTCAGATCACTGCCTCTTGGACCATGAGACCGGATCTGAGCACACATAAATACACGAGTTGTTAGTGTAAAAATACTGCCCCAGACATGTGCTGACGAGGATCATGTTTGTGAACGAGAGCACTGTCTGATCTGTCTGACGCCGCTCTGTATCATCTTCATGCAACGTCACTTTCTTCTTCTTCTTCTTCTTCTGATTCGTGCAGTGTAATGAGAGACGTGAGACTGCAGGGACGAGAGGGAACAGTCAGGACTTATGAAGATGCTTTATATAAGGCGAGGATGGATGGGACGATGACAATCAAGAATGCAGAGTGCTTTGTTTTGCAATAGGCTGGTCTTATTACATGGACAACAATGCAGAAATAAAAATAACCCTGCACAAACACCTGCTGTGATCTGATCAAACCGGTCCATCTTAACTAATGCAAAGCGAGTGCCAATACTGAGGAAATGCAAACTAATTCGGCCATTAAAGCAGTGCTAATTGGATATTTTATTCCCAAATGAGCAAATTAAATTACACTGAAATACTGCAGTGTAATATTTAGCCTCCTCTAACTTGCAGAGTACATGGAATAATCCTAGTATATGTGTCTATGTTGGGTGGTCTGCGGGGGGCACGGCACTTGTTTGTTCTCTGGGGTGTTCCAAGTGCTGACATAAGAACATTAATTTTGATTTAGCCGCTGTGAGTGTCAGCTATACTCTATATGTGGCCTGCTGTAAATGATCTGAGCGTGAGGTTTGCTGATTATGTTGAAATCAAATCTGCTTCACCGGATTAAGTCACCTGTTCTCAATCCACACCTGATTAAAGGACAGGCTCATTCATATTTGCAGAAGTACACGTTTCTGTATCTGTGATTTTTTAGCATTTCAGCGCGTGCTCATGTGGTTCTCGCTGAGCTCTTTCTATTCAAAAGCCCTTCGCTATTCTTCAGATTTATTCATGGGTTTTGAAGTGATAAAAATTTTGAACAGTTGCCATAGCAATTAACGAAAACTAAAATGTTCAATGTTACAGTTGGCATCCATCATAGTAATGTATTTGACTTCTGTAGTGCTTTTCCCAAGTGCGAAATGACACTTTACTTTACAAATTTCGTGGATTATTCGTTCTCTCCACACAGTCACAGCTGCCTTGGGGTAGACTGACGAAAGCGAGGCTGTTAATCTGTGCCATTCGCCCCACGCAGGACCAAACTTGGCCAAATGGTGACGTCTATCAGAGGATCAAAGTCATGGAACACATGACCTGCCCGTGTCAGGAACTGTGGGTCCTTTTCAACCTTCAAGAACACTCTGAAACATTGGTTGAAAAATAATCAAACATGCTCACACAGGTAGATTATCTTCTTCTCGGGGCCTCTTAACCTCCTGAGACCCGAGCTCTTGCAGGACTTTATTTGCAAAAACTATTAAGTGCTTGAACACATACATTTTGTGTAAAAAACAAAATGAGAAACAATTGTGCCTCTAGGAACAATGCGTCTAATTTGTGCTGCTGACAGGCGCAGGAACACGTATGCCTTTAAATAAAAATAAAATAAAATGAATAAATAAATAAATAAATAAAATAAAAAAATTAATTAAAATACAATTAAAAAATAAAATAATACATAATAAAATTAAAAAAAAAATAAATAAATAAAAAAAAAAAATCAAAATAAAATAAATAAATATTCTAAACTCTTAGAAAATATTCAAAATTGAACATGTTCTTGTTGCTGTTCTGCTAAAAATTTGCACTGTGGCCTAAACAACCCAAAATATGTTGTCCACAGATGAGGACACCAGGTCTCATGGTCTATTGTGGTTAACTTGTTGTCTATGTGCACTTTTGTCTCGTCTGTGTGTTTCTTTAAATGTTGTTTCTGACCTGCCTTAGGACGACGGATGTAAACTCGCTATTGTGCTAATCCCGGCATATTTACATGTTGATTAATATGCACTGTCCTAACTTAAATAAATAATGACCACAACAATCACATTCAAACACAGATAAGGTTGAAGAAGTGTCTTGTTGAAGGACACAACAGCACTGTGCACTAGAGTATCCCCGGTGGTGTCTCATCCGAGGACCAATCAGACCCAGCCCTGCTTAGCGCCTCAGATCTGATGAGACGACACATTCTGAGGAGGGATGGTCCCGTATCCGGTTCAGTCATCGATGTTAGGTCATGTCTGGCTGTCTTGGTTTAGCCCTCATGTCTATTTAAAATTTGCTAATTAACTAAAAAGGAGATTGGACAACTATGCCATCATTAGTCTCGCTTTTATACATTTCTTTGTAACTACAATAAAAAACAAAACAACTGTCAAACGGCTGACAAGTGAGACGCAGTGCTCCCCCCGAGGAGACTGTCATATGTAAAAAACATTTTATGTTTTAAGTTATTCTTGATGTAAAACGTTTGAAAATCAGCTGCATATGAAAACTGGAACAAAGAGCAGAGTTTTGGCTCAGTAAACCGACTCAGCCATGTGGAACGATCCCCCACTCGAGCCGCATCAGAGCGTGGCGTCTGTGTGCTGCGCTGCACCTCTTTGTTTTCAAATACAGTGAAATACTGGACCGTCCACCAGCAGACAGGGCCAGCAGGCTGCCCCCAGACCCTGGACCAGAGTCAGGCAGCACGGGCCAGTATCACGGCAGCCAACGCCAGCAGATGCACCGCTCTGAAGTCCACATCAGAAAACCAGGGCCCACCGTTTGAAATGTTTTCCTCTCACATAAACACACAAATTCACCGCTAAATATAAACAGCCCTGGGCCCAGGAACTCGCAATAGAAGTGAAATCTGACGGCTCCTTTTTAATCTCCTGCCATTTTCATCCCTTCTCTGCTTTCTGCTAAGATAAAGTTTCCTCATTGAAGCTGTTTTAAGGAGCTTTACACTTTAGCGATTCAAATTGAACTAACTGTTTGAATTATGTGTGTATTTTTTTTTATTATTATTCACGTCTCAGTTGTCAAAATGTCCAAGTGAGATCATTTGTTTACATCGATCAGATAAATCTATTGTGCCAGATTAACAGAGAAAGGCGGTATTTTAGCATGGCCCCGGCTCCTTGCTCCTCCAGAGTTCTTTTGTGTCTAATAGTGGATTAGCTCAGGCTTATGAAAGTTGTAAAGCAGAAAGAATGAGCATCGATCCAGCCGCTCAATGCAGAGTAACACAAAAACACCAGCTCTTGTTTTTCTCCGCCTTGTCGTTCTCCGTCCTTCCATTTAAGGACACAAACGCTGCTTTGCATATTAACCCTGAGCAATTAGAAAACAGCAAAGTTATTTTTACACAGCAGTACAAAGTTGAAAGGGGCACGGTGTAACTTTTCTGGTAGAGGCTTGTCTCCATGGAGATGTTATTGCTGTCCCTGGAATCTTCTACAGTATGGCATTAAACGTTTCATAGTGCACCTTTAAATGGAAGTACTTTAAAGTAAATATTACTCTGTTTCCTGATCCATGTTACACAAACAGACCTGGAGTTGTGTTTTGTTTCATTCACACATGTTTAACACACAAACGCTGCATATTTAGGCTGAGTTCTTTTCTCAAACTGAAAACACCTCGTGATGTCATCATGTGGTAATACAGGAAGTGCTCCACTGTATTTTTAAACTCCACACACCTTCACTAGAATCTTTTGCATGATTCCAAACCCCGGAACTGCCGATCTCGACTGAACTAAAGGAAAAAGGGAGTTGGTAACTTGAAAACTGTTGCTTCATGACATCACAAGGTGGAACGGAGCATTTTGAGGTTTGGAGATGTGGACAGACTAATATTAAAGTGTTACTCAAACATGTGTGAATGAAACAAAACACAACTCCAGGTTTTTGAAGAGGTAATAACATCATAACATGTTTAAAGGTATAAATTTGCATATATGTGTCATGTAGGACCTTTAATAATTGTCCTGTTGTTTGGGCTGATGCTTTAGGACCTGCCCTGGAGCTGCTGCTGTTTGATAAATTGGTCCCTTCATCTTTTTCTCAGTGCAACTGAGTCACTGTGTGAGTGTGTGTGTATGTGTGGTGTGTGTATGTGTTCAGTGAGTGCGTTCAGGTGTGTGTATGTGTTCAGTGTGTGCGTTCATGTGTGTGTATGTTCAGTGTGTGCGTTGTTGTGTGGTTTGTGTGTATATGTTCAGTGTGTGCATTCACATGTGTATATGTGTTCAGTGTGCGCATGTATTCAGTGTGTGCGTTCATTTGTGTATATGTTCAGTGTGTGTGTACGCGTGTGTGTATGTTCAGTGTGTGCGTTGTCGTGTGGCTTGTATGTATGCATGTTCAGCGTGTGCGTTTTTGTGTGTATATGTTCAGTGTGTGCGTTCATGTGTGTATATGTGTTCAGTGTGTGCGTTCACGTGTGTATATGTGTTCAGTGTGTGCGTTGTCGTGTGCCTTGTGTGTATATGTGTTCAGTTTGTGCGTTGTCATGTGGCTTGTGTGTATATGTGTTCAGTGTATGTACATGTTCAGTGTGTGCGTTGTCGTGTGGCTTGTGCGTATATGTGTTCAGTGTGTGCGTTGTCGTGTGGCTTGTGTGCATACGTGTTCAGTGTGTGCGTTGTCGTGTGGCTTGTGCGTATATGTGTTCGGTGTGTGCTTAGTCGTGTGGCTTGTGTGTATATGTGTTCGGTGTGTGCTTAGTCGTGTGGCTTGTGTGTATATGTGTTCAGTGTGTGCGTTGTCGTGTGGCTTGTGTGTATACGTGTTCAGTGTGTGCGTTGTCGTGTGGCTTGTGCGTATATGTGTTCAGTGTGTGCGTTGTCGTGTGGCTTGTGTGTATACGTGTTCAGTGTGTGCGTTGTCGTGTGGCTTGTGCGTATATGTGTTCAGTGTGTGCGTTGTCGTGTGGCTTGTGTGTATATGTGTTCAGTGTGTGCGTTGTCGTGTGGCTTGTGTGTATATGTGTTCAGTGTGTGCGTTGCCGTGTGGCTTGTGTGTATATGTGTTCAGTGTGTGCGTTGCCGTGTGGCTTGTGCGTTTGTGGCAGTTACATTGTCAGGCGTGTGAAGTGTTTTGGTTTCCTGACACGGGCTGCTGTCAGTGTGTGTGAAAGGCTGTACTAGGGGCCCATTCTCCCACAGTGAACACACACACACACACACACCCGGAGAAAAATGGAGCGTCAGAAAAGAGCAGATAATGACGCACAAAAACACAACGAGGCACTGACATTGTCTCCAGAGTTCTACATTTCCAGTAAATGATAGTGAATGATTCCCAAGCCAAAAGATCAAGAGCTAAAGGCACTAAATGTTCCACTGGAGTGATTTATGATTTGGTTTTCATTTTACTGCTCAAAGACTCACTTGTTTACACCTTAAAATATGAGCTCGTTTACGACTGATTAGACTGGATTTTTAATTAACAATTTAAGTCAAACTTTATTTCTCCATTTAAAAAAAACAACCACAGTGGAGGTCATAAAGGAACAGGCGTAATAACTGGCACTAACTACTACTACTACCACGACTACTGCTTACTACTTAACTACTACTATACCTTACTACTCACTACTACTTATTACTAACTACTACTAACTACTTACTACTTCTACTTCCTACTATTACATCCTACTACTACCTCCAACTGCTATCACTACTAGTACTTCTACGTCCTACTACAACTACTTCCTACAAAAAGAACACCAACAACTACTACTACTACTTATTACTAACTACTACTTACTACTTCATACTACTAACTACTTACTACTATCAACTGCTTCTACTACTACTACTACTACTTCCTACTACAACAACAATTACTACTACTACTACTACTAAAACTACTTCCTACAATAACTACTACAACAACTCCTTTTATGTCATACTACTTCCTACTACAACTACTGCTACTAAAGGCACTTCCTACAACAACAATTACTACTAGTGCTACTACTAATACTACAACAACAACTACTACTACTACTACTGCTTACTACTTAACTACTACTCACTACTACTACTACACCTTACTACTTCTTACTACTCACTACTACTTACTACTTATTACTAACTACTACTAACTACTTACTACTTCTACTTCCTACTATTACATCCTACTACTACCACCTCCAACTGCTATCACTACTAGTACTTCTACGTCCTACTACAACTACTTCCTACAAAAAGAACAACAACAACAACAACTACTACTACTACTTATTACTAACTACTACTTACTACTTCATACTACTAACTACTTACTACTCTCAACTGCTACTACTGCTACTGCTATTGCTACTACTACTACTACAACAACAATTACTACTACTACTACTAAAACTACTTCCTACAACAACTACTACAACAACTACTTTTATGTCATACTACTTCCTACTACAACTACTGCTACTAAAGCCACTTCCTACAACAACAATTACTACTAGTGCTACTACTAATACTACAACAACTACTACTACTACTATTTCCTTCTCCTTCTCAGACATAATAGGCCCTAAATAAATCACATTTATAAAGTAATCTTAAGAGTAGATACAAATTACTTTATCTTTATGTGATTGTTGTTTTAACTTATGACCAGGACTCAAATAATGTATAAATAATAAAATACATTTTACACAGTGGACAATACTTTAAAATAATTTGATTTAATGCAACATCTATAAGAATCATTGAATATTATGGAGATGATTTTATCACAATGTGCCTATCAATCCAACTTCAATTTCACAAAGAGCTGAGCTACAGGAAAAGTCATCCAGAAATAGCAAAAATTCCAAACTTGCCAAGGTTTAAGATGTTCCCAGACCGTGCCGAAGACAGTGCCTCACATATCCATGATTTACAGGTCGAAGCGCAGGTGACACATTCTAGACGTTCACAGGGCAAAGGAGCCTGACCCTGCAGCTGGTCACCCCAAAACTCTCTACACTCTAAGTTGGGAGAGAAACATTGACCTATGTGACCTATGTGAATCTGTGTTTCAGTTCAACCCTCCCTCTTCCCTCCCTCTTCCCTCCCTCTTCCCTCCCTCTTCCCTCCCTATTCTCTCCCTCTTCCCTCCATGTTCCCTCCCTCTTCCCACCCTCTTCCCTCCCTCTTCCCTCCCTCTTCCCTCCCTCTTCCCTTCAGGAGTGAGCAGCACAAACCTGGAGAGTGATACTTTCACTTTTTTGGTGGAAGTTCCATGGTGATGTTATTGTTTTGCCTGCTACTAATTCTACTACTACTATTTCTACTTCTACTACAACTATCTGTAGTACTGCTACAACTACAACAATTTCTACAACTACTACAACTACAACTATTTCTACATCTATTCTACTACTACTACAACTACTACAATTTCTACTACTACAACAGCTATTTCTACTACTATAAGAACTAGAACTATTTCAACAACTACGACTACTATTTGTACTACTGCTACTACAACTATTCTACTACAACAACTTTTTTCATTACTACTACAACTACTTCTACAACTACTATTTTCACTACAACTACAACTACTTCTACAACTATTCTACTACTACAACAACTATTTTCACTACAACTACAACTATTTCTACAACTATTCTACTACTACAACTACTCCTAATACTACAACAGCTATTTCTACTACTATAAGAACTAGAACTATTTCAACTACTACAACTACTATTTGTACTACTGCTACTACAACTATTTCTACTATTACCACTACTACACCTATTTCTACTTCTACTACAACAACTACTACTACTACTACTACTACCACAAATCAGCAGACATAATAAGTGAAGATACCAGTCAGATCTGTGGAGTGGCGGTCCCAATCACAGTAAGAGTATGTGTTTTTGTCAAGAGATTATTGAACAATAGAAACACCTGCAATTCACTGGCTAACGATATACAAGTACAACTACTACTACAACTACTACAATTTCTACTACTACAACTACAACAATTTCTGCAACTACTACAACTATTTCTACAACTATTCTACTACTACAACTACTCCAATTTCTACTACTACTACTACAACAGCTATTTCTACTACTATAAGAACTAGAACTATTTCGACAACTACTACTATTTGTACTACTGCTACTACAACTATTTCTACTATTACCACAACTACACCTATTTCTACTTCTACAACAACAACTACTACTACTACTACTACTACTACCACAAATCAGCAGACATAATAAGTGAAGATACCAGTCCGATCTGTGGAGTGGCGGTCCCAATCACAGTAAGAACTTAATTATTGAACAATAGAAACACCCGTAATTCACTGACACACGATGTATACGTTTAAAGTCACATTGTGCAACATCCCAGGCCACACAAGCTCCAAACAGACCACAGTGACCGTCTCCTGAATCATACAACAAAACACAAGACTTAACGTGGACGCCATTATTGAGTCATGACGACGAGCTCCACGTGCAGGAGCCTCAGATGTGCGCTCACTACTCCGAAATAACCCAAGTACAAGACCAAAAAACTTACATAATGATTCACAGAGTATGCAGCTCCGGCTCCTCTGTCTTCACACCTGAAATAAAAGGCTTTCTAAAAATAAACCCTTGTTTGTGTTTGCTAAAATGTGAGTCATACCCTGCGATATTTGCAAACTAGTGTTCTTTCCTCAAAACATCTTTAGCTCAGACTTGAAGCTAAATCTATTTTCAGTGAGGATTCTGTCACAGGATTCTAATGGAATGCTGTAATTGCATTGTTTTTGTGCGCAGAATAAAATTAAAGCCAGACCCTGCTGTGTTCCAAGACGCGCAATCACCATGGTAATAACTGACCATTTGACCATGACTGACATTTATCACTGTCTGTTCACGCGGGTTGGCAGCACGTGTTGAGGCTATTAAAGGAGACACGAGACAATAAAACACAAGGCCATTTGCTCTTCCATTACCTTTACGCGCTATAACGTTACAAAACTGCAATCTACAAACGCCTCTTCCAACAAATCATCCAACTAAACCACCAAATTAGCACAAAAGTGATGCTGAAAGACACAAATCTACATCCCTCCCCCCGTTTGCAGTTGCAGCGTGGAGACATTTCTGACACTCGATCCAAACGCGTTTTCATGACAGCTGATCTTCACGCTGGCGCACCGTGCGTAAAGCTCCTCTCTCCACCAGTGTTCCCACTCATTTGATGCGAGTGGGGCGCAGCGTGAGCACCACACACGCGGGGTGGACGAGAGCGCGTTCTTCCTTCAGACCTTCTGGCTACAATTTCCTCTCTCTCAGTCTGCTCCTGCCCGCGCCAGGGATCGCTCCGCTCCAGTTTGGTGCCGCTGTCGTCAAAAGTTTAAGTAGTGGGTAAAAGATAAAAAAAGGTTCAACGCGGAGAGGAGCGCACGGGAGTAACAGGAGACACGAGAGGCAGTGGGAAAAGGAAGAAAACATAAACAACACGCTTCGTTTTTGATACTGTTACCACGGAAACGACTGGAGAGCGAGCGCAGTCGAGTTTGGACGCGGTGAACGGAGAAGGTGCGCGGAGGATTACGCAGAGCGGCTCGCGGATGGTGGTGGATTTTAGCGAAGAGGAGTCGCTGCCTCTGTGCAAGGTGAGTGATGGACAGACCAAGGACAGCCCGTATGCATCGATTTGTCCATGAGGAGATTCAAACGCGCGCTTTGAGTTCATGAAAGTAGTTCCAACTCCAAACCTGCAATTTTACGAGCAACAATTTGAACACCAAATCAAAACACCACAAATTTGATAAATGTTTCCAAGAACCTGTGAATATAAGCTCCTTTCTACACTAAAACTAATTAATTTTCTTTCTGTCTCTGCTTTCTACTCCCAGGAAACAATCTAATCCAAACATTCAAGAAAAGTTTTATAGAATTTAATCAATTATAAACCACCTTTTGCCAGTGCCAAGCTATTTCTAACCCAATTTGCGGCTGACTTTCTGGTATCATTGGACAAAACAAGTCTGCTCGTCTATTGCTTTATTGCTTCGCACTGGCAGGATACCAACAAATTGGCTTGTCTGTCCTGTCCTCCACCGCAACTGTACACAAACGCACTCCCACTATATCACTCATTCAGTCACATTCAATATGTACACGCTGCACTGGGAAGACATTGATGTTTTATTAGAGCTCCTCTGACAGTGAACTCCAATACGTCTCCTCTATTCAAACTCCATGCCTTTGGAGCTTCATACTCTGTTTACATATGGGTATTGATTAAAGCGTGTGCATGAGGTCCTGGTCCTCTGCTGGGATCGATTATTTCTAACTCTAACCCGGATCACTGCAGCCACTACTGTCTTTGAGCGATAATGGGCCATGATAAAAACAGACAGGTGAACTTTTTACCCCTAGAAATGCATTTATTTATTGATTATCTGTCCTTATAAATTAAACACAATATGATCCAGCCATAAACAGTGAAGATTTCTGTCAGTTTTGATGCTTAAACTGTGATCGGGTTAATCGAGTAATGTGTGTTTATGCCCGTCCCAAACCTGGATAATTAAAGAACGGGATGTAAAGTGAACGCTAATGATTGAAGTGTAAATAAATAAATAAAAGAGACACCAAAACATCAAATTTAGATAGCAGTATGAATGGTGTACGCATGCAAAACAACACAATATATACGATTATTCTGTGTTTTATAACCTTGCGTAATATCAGGATCGTAATTTGCAGTTGTTAATGAACACAGAAGTGCGCTTATGATTGTAGTTTACGTTAAAATGGCAGTACACTTGGGGGGGACGGGGCGTTGCTGTGGATAGGAAACCCAAAAGGAAAGGTGTAACCCAACAACTCAGATTTAGGTCAACGTCTTTAGCACAAATGGAGCCAAAGTGAGAAGTAGCCCAGACATGACACGTTCATTAGCATGTTCATAATGTGGAACGCTGAGGGAGCTTCTCTGCAGCTAGGTTGGAGCTTTTTTTTTTCCTCTTTCTGTCTGCGTGTCTCTTGGGATACTGGAAAGAGTGTGATTAAGTGACCGGCAAACAGGTGAAGGCATAGACGCTTTGTTTTCCCTGCAAATAAAGTGTAGTATTAAGCTGTATCTGTATTGAAAAAAACTGTTACAAATGATGTGGAAGCCGTGCAGGGTGCTTTATTTTAGCTGGAACGAGATAGGTGGAGCACAGCATTTGGAAATCTATTCATGCTGATTATACTGCCCTTGGTTTCGTGGGTTACTTTGATAAATGCCACTACTACCCAAAGGTATAAGAGCTGCAGCGGGTTTGGAGATACTTTCCATACAGTTTGGCCTCCTTAGACTCGCCAAGTTCTAATGCTTCTTCATTTGTCTCGTTTCTAACATAAATAGTCCTAATGTCCCTCTCAAGCCTAATTTTTAAAGTACTAGCTGTATTTTGGATTAGAAGCAGTGGGTTTTATATATAAGTTCTAAGGTGGAGGTTAAAGGTCGCATATTATACCTATGTTATAATGTTGTTTCTTCATCACAAACAGACCTGGAGTTGTGTTTTTTTTTTTGTTTCATTCACACATATTTAACACACAGACCCTGAGTTCTTCTCTTAAACTCTATACACGTTAACTAGAAACATTTGGGATCATTTCAGTCCCGGAATTGCCAATCTCGATGGTAAAAGGTAGATGGTAACTTGAAAACTACCACTACATGACATCACAAGGTGGAACAGAGCATTTTGAGCTTTGGAGATGTACACAGACTAATAAGTGTTACTAAAACATGCGAGAATGAAACAAAACACAACTACTGTACAGGTAATGTTTTTGAAGAGACAACATACACATATAACATGGTTTAAAGCTCACAAGAGTCATTTTTGCTTAATATAGGACCTTTTACTGTCCATGTAGGGAAACTTATCCTCTGCATTTGACCCATTCTTCAAGGAGCAGTGGGCGGTGCTACAGTGACCCATCTCTAGGTCTTGAGCTAGACTTTTTCAAGACAACCTTAGCTGGATGATTGTAACTATGGTGCAGGTTTTCAGTTAATTGAAAAGCAGGAAAGCCCTAAGAAAGCCAGACCAGAAACAGGGAGAAACGTGCCAACTTCACACAAAAATGGCTCGGAGATCAAACCCAAAACCTTCCTGCTGTGAGGTGAGAGTTCCGTCCACTCTGCCACCATGCCTCCCACACCGTCCTAGTACATTACACTCTTAAATTGGCATCATGAAGAAGAGATAGGACTAGATTCATCCTTTTCAAATCTTCAGTGATCCGTTTTTCAATTGACAAGTCAACCAGCCACTTCACTGTCAGTAAAAGCATGTGGTTCACACTATGGAGGGACACATTTGACACGTTTTTTCTGTTAAATGACACTGATTAAATTCTGTCTTAATGAATTTGAGCTTGAAAGACATATTTACTCACTCAAGTGTTGATTGCTTTAGAAAACAAATCAGTATAAACACTGTCAATCCATACACAGAGATTTTTATTAGTTTAATTCAGATTTCTGCCCTTAGCTATTGTGTTATGCTTCTACTTCATTCTATTGTCTATAAAAATGATCTCCATATGTAGGCTGTGTGTTTCCTCAGGCCTGCTCCATAGCAACAGGCAGCATATCTTATTCTAATATCTTATTTCTTACACCGGGTGACCTTTGTGGTTACCTTATATCTGTGGGTGTGAATGAGCCTTATTGGTGTGTGACCTGTTTAACCTTTACCAAATGAATATTCATCATAATATCATTTATATACACGGTGACCTCTTGACACAATCTGCAAACAGACCTTTTACACTCCGTTTTGCTGCATAAAAAAGCAGATATGAATACAATTGCACTGTATTACTAATGACTGCCTTGGCTTGAACAAGTCAAACTTCATTTCTTAGTCCGTTTCAACTGCAACAGGAAGCAGAAGGGACATATTTAATGCACATCTTGCCACGGTTGTCGTGTTATGTTAATATCATCGTCGGACTAATAGCCAGTTGCATATTTCATATCGGGCAAAGCAGACCGGGACCCTTTAGAAATCAATTTTCTTTTGCGCCATCATCGTTGTGCTTTGGAAACTGGCCGGGTGCCAGATCAGCAGAATGGTAAAGGAGAGGAGTGTATCATAGAGTGGCGGCTGCATTAGTGAAAATATGCTAAAAGGTGTACAGTTCATTCCTGTTTTTACATTTGCCGTCCTCATTATGTCTCCCAGTGGGTGTCACAGGCTGAGATTTGCATTGGGACGCGCAGTAAGGCATCTGATAGTAGCTTCCTTCAAGGTCATGCCCCATTTACACCACGCATCTGTCAGTGCAAGTGAATATTGCCAGCCAAGTGTTCGGAACTAGATCTGAAATATTACACCACCCCATAGCATTTAGTATCATCTTCCTTTTACTTTGAGGCCATTGTAAATAAATGAGTATTGTGTGCACATCTGGGAAATAGCTTTTAGGACAAATACGGTGTTCTTTATTGCAGACATAAAAGCAGTATGGTGCAGGGCTCTCTGGGGTTTGGTAGAGATCGTTTCAGTACAAGCGCAGATGCACCTCACTGTACTCGAGTCCCTGAAGAGGAGGGACTGTGGCTTGAAAATCACAGACACAATTTTATTTCTTTATGAATAAAACAACAACAACAAAAAAAAGTTATAATAATAAAACATCAACTTAAGAGTTCATTGTAATGAGGAATAAAAATAGTCCATAGTACTCCTTCCATCTTCTTCCCCTTATCCGGGGCCCGGGTCGCTGGGGCATCAGTCTAAGCAGGGACTCCCAGGCCTTCCGCACCCCAGACGCTTCCTCCAGCTCCTATGGGGGATCTCAAGATGTTCACAGGTCAGCTGAGAGACATAAACCCTCCAGCATGTCCTGGGTCTTTCCCGGGGTCCCCTTCCAGTGGGACACCTCAGCTGGCTCCTCTCGACATGGAGGAGCAGCGGCTCTACTATGAGCTCCTCCTGTGTGACTGAGCTCCTCACCATATGTCGGCACCGATCCACCTGTCAATTTTGCGCTCCATCTTTCCCTCACTCGTGACCCTGGGACTCTCCACCCAGCGGTCAAGAACCATGGCCTCGGATTTGGAGGAGCTGATTTTCATCCCAGCTGCTTCATACTTCATACATCAAGCGAGGACCTGTACATCACATGTTACAGGTCCTGGCTTGATGAAACCATCAAGACCACATCATCTGCAAACAGCAGAGATGAGATCCTATCGTCCTCCTAGAAATCGTTGCCATAAAAACAATGAACATAACCTTAACAAAAGCCAGCCCTGGCGGAATCCAAAGTGCACTGGGAACAGGTCTGACTTACTGCTGGCAACGCGAACACAGCTCCTGCTCTGGTCATACAGGGATCATACTCCCAGAGCACCTCCCAAAGGACACCATGAAAGACAAGGTCAAATGCCTTCTCCAGATAAACAAAACACATATTGACTGGTTGGACAAACTCCCGTGATCCCTCAAGCACCCGATGCAGGGTACAGAGCTGGTCCAGCCTTCCACATCTGGGAGCGGAACACTGGGCCAACACACTCTCATGATACGTTTGGGCGTGGCTTCCTCATTTGCCAGCGGACTCAAAACTACCAGGTGGTGATCATTTGACAGCTCTGTCCCTCTGTTACCCAAGTGTCCAAGACACTCGGTCGGAGGTCAGATGACACGACAACAAAGTTGATCATCAACCTCCGACCTGGGGTGTCCTGGGGCCACGATGGACACCCTTGTTTCTTGAACATGGTGTTTGTTACGGACAAACTGTGACTAGCACAGAAGTCCAATAACAGAACACAGCTCGGGTTCAGATCAGGGAGGCCTTCTTCCCGATACTCCAGGTGTTACTGTCGTTGCCCACATGGGTGTTGAAGTTTCCCAGTAGATCGAGTTCCCAGTCAGTGCACTAGTGTCTAGTACCCCTCCCAGGGACTCCATGAAGGCCGAGTACTCTGCTCTGCTGTTTGGCACGTACACCAACACAACAGTGAGAGACCTGTCCCCGACCTGAAGGTGCAGGGACACGACCCTCTCTTCATATTACTGTCACGGTTATCATAACTATTTTATGCTTGAGGGGAATAATCCTTGGAGAGTGGAGAGGGGTCAAAGGGTTCACTAGTCCCTCTCTTATACTCAGACTGATTTAGTTGTATTTACTTCTGTTATTCCGTGTTTACTTGCACTGTTATCTTCGGTGTTCTCAAAGGTACCTATAAATAAGATGTGTGCAAACAATTGACATTACATTATATTGTCAGTACTTCCATAAATGCATACAATGTACAACTTCTCACACATTTGAAAGTATAAAAATGAATAAATGAAAGTCTTAAAATACTGCCTACAGATCCACTGAAGAGCTCATTTACATTTAAACTTGTGAAAAATGTTTATTGATTTGAACATTTTCTAAGCTAAACTCCAGTTCTTTAAATTTTTATTCTAATGTGGCTGGAGACAATCAGAACTAGCTCTAATCTCTCAACAGGTATTAAACACAGTATTACTAGAACATCCCATTTACGTAATGCCATTGTAATGTCCACACTGCATTAGATTAAGTATAAGTCTTACATAAGCAGTCCAATACAAGCCAATAGCTTTCAGGGAAACACTGTGGGAGGACGTGACCATACGCAGTTCCTAATAAAAAGTAAATAAATTGTTTGTTACCTCTGGCTCATCGCTGGGATTTCCGCAAGCGCAACAACAGCAAAAATCATACCCAGACAACACGTTTACAAAATTGGATCACAGTGACTGACAGTGGATGGTACAAGGACATTAGTGTGCACGTCCCCCGAGGAAAAAACTTCATCATTAGCAAGCCGACGTGATGAAACAGAGAATACATCTTTCGAATGGTGAGACAAAGTGAGATGGGGACAACGTGGTGGAAGATTAGATGATGTTCCAATATGCCACTGATCAAGATGCTTGTTTGACTAATCACTAACAGTTACGTTCCTAATTAACAATTAAGCTGCTGTGTTTGAGTAATAGAGAGAAAACGGACCGAGATGGTCAATCTACAGTGTTGTCTCAGCTGTTCAGGCTTGTTTTAGAGCGTACATCTACAGCAGAGGTTACAGTTGCATTGGGAGTTTCGAGTCTGAATTGAAAAAGGTTGTGCCAGTTTTATTGCAAATCTATTTGGCAAAGATGGCAAGAATTTCAGAATGACTATAACTGCCCCAACTTAATAATATTTTGAGGCTCTATGTTTACATTTTCTTTGCAAAAGTGGGGAGATTTTTGTTATTTTTGTTGTAATACGACAAGATTTGAGCTGGAGACTGTGGAATACCTCACTTGTTTGGCAAATTATTGGTTCACTCTGCTATTTATTTCTCGCAGCTCAGGCCTTTTAATGATCCTGTCTATCTAAAAATGGTTTACAAGGACTATTTTAGATTATTGTTATAGTGTGAGTGACAAAAAGTAGTTTCAATATTATCATTTCTCACAATATTTATCTGTAGAGATATGTTGGACTTCAAAATCTCTTATCGTGGCAGGACTAGCTATAAATTACAATAAGTTACTTTTGGGATTGTTCTGATCAAATTTACCATTCGATTTGCGATGTATGCTCTAATCCAGGGGAGTCCAAACTATGGCCCGGGGGACAAATGCGGCCCTCAAACCAGCTTTTATCGGCCCTTAAACCTCCTGCTGAACCGGCCCAGTTGATCAAAAGGAATACTTTTAACAGCAAATTAAACTAATTCTACGCCTATAACCTCAAACATCATATTAAATTGTGATACAGACCTAAAATGAAAGTGTTTCAAGCCTTATTAATACACAGCGACTCCGTCAAAGCGGCGTATGAAGCACCGCGCTGCATTGATCGCCGGTTTATGGCTCTCCACTTTGAATATCTTTTGAGACGTGACCCTCGATAAAAAGTTTGGACACCTTGGCTCTAATCTGTTCAGAAATTTTAACTAATCTTAACAACACGTAGGACAAGAAGGCCAACTCAAATTGCAACTTTGATTTAAGATAAGATATGCCTTTATTAGTCCCACAGTGGGGAAATTCCAGTATTGCACCGCACAGTTAAAGAACAGAAGGAAAATGGTACATGCAATAAAACAAGATAATAGATAAATAGCTTAAAATAATAATAAAAAAAATAAATAAATAGACTTAAAATTAAACTAAAAATAGACTCTAATGTAACATTTCCGTAAAGTGACTTGAGTATTGAATTAATATTAGTATTTGACCGCAACATATTGTGCAGCCATAACTGTGTCGGCCATCTTTACTGTACAATTTGGATGGATTACAAATGAACTTAATCAGCATCACTGAAATGTCTTACTCTTGTGACGACTATCGTGTAACAACGTCCTAATGGAACAGAGGGACCCGCGGTTTTGTTGCCGCTCAGCACAACATCTCCATATGCTACAGTCACAAAACAACCCTGTTCATTTCTACATCTGCCTTTTGTCTCCCGCTATTAACTCGCTTTCCCTAAGTTTGCTCAACAACACAAGTGCAGTCACAGACACCAAAACTTTTAACAAACCGGGAAAAAAAATCTAACTTCACCCCTAATAATAGTCGTCATTCACCCTCTAATGAAAGCATATTGTGCCCCAAAGCCGTAACTGTGCTATTAATCCCATTAACATCTAATGACCCAGAGAGAGAAAGAGTCAAATATAGTAGCGCCGCAGTGAGAAGAAAAGGTCCTGGAAAGGCAGAGAGCTTTTAGCACCACACTCCAAACCTCTACAGATGTTATGGATGTCAGAGTGCAAATCATTCCCAACATCCAAGCGTAACGCAACCAAATTAGCCCTTATGTATTCAAGAGGATAAAAAGATGATGATTTTAATGGTGATCTGCAAAAAAAAGTATGAAAATGTACAACTCCAAAAGAGAGTGTCAGGTTTTCTGTAACTGCATTTGAATCCCAATGAGGCTGCACAGTATTGACAAAAATGCAGTGTTTTATTTAAAGCATTTCAAGGATTATATTCAGGCAATCCATCAGAAATGTACGGAAACAAGTTTGTAAATATCTCGGATGAGGTTCAAGTATCGCACAAAACATAAATGAACCGTATTCACCAATCATCAAGTGTAGAAATATCACTTTATACCCATCTATCTCTCCATCCATCTGTTTTCTTCTGCTTATCTGCGACCAAGCACTATCTAAGCAGGGGCTACCAGACTTCCCTCACCCTAGACACTTCCCCCAGTCCCTCCAGTGTGTCCTAGGTCTTCCCCGAGGCCTCCAACCAGTGGGACAAACCTTAACTTCAAAAATGTGTTTACAAGTTCGTATTATTTTTGATTAGCTCCATTTGCACCCCTTTTGATTCATTTCTGACACGCCATTAATCCCAAGTATTTCACACATTTTTAAAAGTAAGAATAAATCCTCAGCCCTTTTGCATTTTGTGCAGCATAAATAGAAACAGTATTTTCAGCCGCGTACAGTCATAAGCATGTCCGGATGCTTAATTACCACTTAAATCTTAAAGCAATATTCTATGTGATATTATGCTGGCTTTCAGTTCTAATAAGCCACTAATTTCTCCCCAAAATGCCACTGCCTCATAATTTCACAATTTTCTGTTGCCCCTGGAAAAAAAAACGATTATAAAAACCTTAACGAAGTCTTAAATTAGTAGCAGAAAGTGAAAGTTGATTTTAATTGTACCATAACTCATAAGACAAATAACGAAGTACAAAGTGAGCGTGCTAAATCTCCGCTACACCGCAGTACGCTTTCAGAACAGCTTCGTCCACCTTTTGCTTAGTTTTTAGCACATGTATAATTAATTTACAGGAAGCGTCCCTTGGATAACTGTCCCCGCTGTGAGAAAAAAAAGGATCTGTGGTGAAAAACGCTGCTCTGTGTTTAAGGAACATTGTATCTGCTCCACTTTTCTGCAGCAGTGGTCTCGCCTCCATCGCTCCTCCATCTTTCATGAATAGTCCCTGCCCTCGAGGCTCAGCTCACAGTTGGAAGACAGAGAACTTTTTGTCTACCTGTTTTTTGTTTTTTTTTTGTACTGAGGTGATCAATGTGTATCGCTGAGACAGACTTTTGCAGGTGCGCTCTAAGTTAAGAGAGGAAAGTTATATTTTTACCATAGACTGTGTATATAAATGGACATATCTAAGCTGCTAGCCGCTGCGTTCCAAATAGGACGTGAGCATGGGCGCGCGTCCAGCTCCATCGACTCTGGCTCCGATTCACTTTACACTGAAAAACTGTCACCTCTGTCTTGGTAATGGCTGCAGTGAGCCTTGTCATTTTGGTCTTAAAATCTTCATATTAACATCCTCTACGTGATCCAAGCGTCTTTATTTCGCTATTTTGTCTGTAAATCAAGATAAGAACATTAAAAACAGGTAAATCAGGTGCTCTCTTTCCCCCGTGGCTCTCACTAGCGTTAGCAACAGGTTTGATTGACAGCGTTGCTAAGTGCCCGCTCTCTGCTAAACCAGAGGTGCGTGCGGGAAGGGGCGTTACCTTCAACAGCCTGGCTCTGGATTGGCTCTTTGGTTGCTATGATACTTGCGGTCAGAATCTGGCTCAAAATTTGCCCCTATAACTGCTTTAGCGTCGATGAGCTTCATTTGACTGGAGCCGAACGCCATTTGTAACGTCGCAGTCACTTATTCCACTTCTTTATTCAGTCTGTGATTCATACGTGACGTCTACTGTGACTGGCGTGTTCTTAGTCTGAAACTTAATTCTGAAATAAAACCCTAAGCAGCAGATTTATTACAGTGTTTAAGTTTTAAATTTGGGTTGTAATTAAGGTTCACGGTGTAACCTTTCTAGTTGGGGGTGTGCCATCTGCTTGCCTCTAAGGAGATGTCATTGCTCTCATGTTTCACAGTATGGCATTAAATTTACTAAAACTTTTTTCTTTTTATTGTGAGCTGGGTCCCCTCTCTACAGATTAACCATGGGACGATATTGAAATTTTGTGTTGCGATTCACGATTATATCACGAACGATAAGGATTGAAGTTGCTGAGACTTTATATTTATTCATATCCATAACATTTTTTGCTTTTAATGTTATGAATAAGTCCTATGTCTTTTGTATAATTGTGCTTTGTTATCAGTGAAAACAGCTATGATCTAACAGAGAACATTGTATAAACAGGGCTCTCGACAGAAATTTGGGGGCCCCCGGGGACAAGAAGCCTCACAATTCCGGGCCCCTAAAACTGTGGGACCTGAGACAACAGACCACTTTGTCCCCTCGTTGACTCTGCTGATACCATGACGATTACCACTATTATAAAAAATGTCCCACGATCGATTAAATGTTTCCTTTTTATCACCATAAACCACATGTGTCAAACTCAAGGCCCACGGGCAAAATGTGGCCCGCCAGGTCATGGTATGTGGCCCGCGACAAAGTAAATTAAAAGGTATGACTTATGGTAGGTATTAAAATATCAGTTTATCAGGACATACACAGTTACACACAAAAAAAATTCATATCTATGCAAATCCATATGCAATATTTGTAACTTGAATAAATAATAAATATAGAAAAAAGTAGTTTTATTTTACATTTAGTTATATTAATCTTATAGTTACATCTGGCCCTTTGAGAGCGACCATTTTGATGATGTGGCCCTCTGTGAAAATGAGTTTTGACACCCCTGCCATAAACTATTATTATTTATCGTCCGTCCCTTCTACAAATTTAACCTGTAACTTGTCGCGGTAGCATCTTCATGGAGAATTTTAATGTCATACTGTGGAACAATTCTTGGCAAAACAATAACAATAACACCAAGCAGATGGCTGACTCTTTACTAGAAAAGTTACACCGTGCTATGATTTTTGTCTTGAGGAAAGGACCGTAATTGGCCAAGGTTACTTCTGTCATTACTGTGTGTGTGGATTCATGAAAGATTCAAAAGATTCTGCACACGTTTCTCTTGTTATTATGGTTTTACTGTTACACGTTTATGTTAGTATAAAAATCTTATCAGGCATGGTTGGCTTATGGATATCGTGCAGTTGTTTAGCTGGCACAGAACAAAGCTGGATCCTGCAGTGCAAACAAAATAGAGCGTGGATTGAGATTGGAGACCCTGGTCCGGGTTCCTTTGAAGACTTCATTCACTCAGTCTAGTACCTTTGATTGCAATTGTACAAAAGGGAGGGTTGTTAATCTTGACCCGTGCATGGGGAGGGACAATCAAAGCGACATAGAGGGAAGATTACATTACCAAGAGCAACACGGGAATAAAAAAAACACATAGTAAAGCATCAATGTCATGTGGAATGGTTAAAAGGAATGGAACGTCTATGGTCTATTATTATTAAAGCAATATTGTCAGTCCCTGTAGATGCGCTTTAGACGGGCACAAGTCAATATCTCATCACATTACTCATAATTTTAACAGCCGTTTAAAAGGCAGACCGAGATTCTGAACAAAAGTGCACCCCTGAGTCCAGGTCACAGCGGGGCCATGCGGACGGAGCGGAAATGAAACTGTGACGAGGAAATGGAGGAAGCAGCGAGTTAAAAGGAACGTGCTGCCGGACCACCTGCTGTTCTGCCCCTCGTTATCGCTCCGTGTCTGTCCATCCCTCATGTGCTAATACTGTGCACTATACACACAGCTGCGGCAGTTTACAGTTAACACAACAAGCACTGCATTTGCAATACCTAACGGGCAGATTACGCTTAAAGATAGAAGTTGTATTCCGTTTGATTCATGATTCTTATGCGAAAATCGACCTTTCAGAGTTTTTAAACATGTTGTAGTTGTTTCCCCTTCTCATTTACCCTCTCATAGTTGATTTGTGCATGTTTTAACAATCTTTCATCTTTAGTTTCAAGACGCCATATTGCCGATCAATCCTTATTTTAATCACCACGGGCATACTCCCACTGTTCTGTACTTACTTTGTTCTCCAATTTTATTTCCTCAATCGATGATATGTGTAGGATTCGGCAGCCTCGTGTAGTCATTTCTTGCACAAATGAAAAAAAAATGGCCGAGCGTGATGTGCAGTTATCCACAGGAGGCGCTGACAGCGACACAGTGACGTTTACGGTGACATTGGCAGCGGATTTGTTTCTTTTATAAAGTCGTTTTAGATGAGTACTGCGATTTAACATGTGCAAATTCTAACATAATTATCCACAGGTGGGTTATATAGATTATAACTGCAACAGACACAAGCACAATACGTCTTCTTTAAGCGTTCCTGTGCGCTGAGAGCCTGAACGACACCGGAGATGAAGATGCATGAGTGTATAGATTGGTGAAGAACGCCGCCTTCTATAGGAAGTGCAAACAGCTGTGAACAGTTGCTGCTAGCATTTGTGTTTAGGGATTATCTTGCTCTTTCCTAGTCCAGGGTCAATATAGGAAGCCAGGACTTGCATTACAAGTTTGGTAATGGTTTATGAGATGCCCGCTAGTTAGAGGGATGTCAAGATTAATAAATGATTCAATAATAACTTCAGAAACAGGTTAAACTCTGGCATCTGAATGACAGTGAAGTTTAGCGTTGTAAATACTTGTAAAATCACAATGTTTCGTGTGCAAATTTAGCCTGGATGGACTTACACAAAATGGCATTCCCTGTCGCTGGCAAACAAAGTGTACGGTGCAAAGATGATACTCCTTTGTTTATCCTGTGGGGGGCAAAATGGGTTTGCGACACACTTTTCTCATGAACTACGCTCATGAGTTTGATGATTTGAGTCGACTCTGCGGATTTTATGTCCGTGAATCA
Organism: Periophthalmus magnuspinnatus; assembly: GCF_009829125.3. NCBI lineage: Eukaryota > Metazoa > Chordata > Actinopteri > Gobiiformes > Gobiidae > Periophthalmus > Periophthalmus magnuspinnatus. The sequence continues at coordinate 27,486,531 of NC_047140.1, forward strand.
TTTTGTGCATCCTCGATTTCATGTTTTTTCCAGTCAGATCCATTCAAATCTATCCCATAGCTGTGTTTTTTTTACAATCTTCAAATCATGTTACATCGTGAGGAATGAGTAAGAGCTCTCTCTAGGCAAGGATTTCAGACAAATCATTTAAAAAGGACCGTGTACTGTACTACCCTGTTTACTGAATTGCTTTTGAGTCTATTCATGTAACAGCATTTTAACCGTTGCCCAAGGCTGCCAAACACGAACCAGTAATTCCTTCATTTCTTCAGCACGATGAAGTGTATATGATTTATGTGTATTTATCAACGTATGAAGCGATTGGAAACTCATTTGCTATTAAAAAGCTGTCTGCAACTGTTTTTTTCCAACTGCCTTTCCATCGTCTTTCACTATATTGAGGTGTATAGGGCGTAAAAGTCCACACTGCAGCAAATGTAACCTTCAATTTAAGGGTGTGGCTAGAAAAAAAGTGCAAAAACCTGCTCCCATTTCTGTCACTAACCCTGCGAAGTGCGTTTCCATTACTTCTTATCAGTATCTATTATCAGTAACCCATTTTAATTCGCTGTTTAGGAATCCCTGGCTAAAAGTATGTATGCATAACACCGCATATTGGCTAATAAATTATAGATTTTCAGATTAACTTCTCCCCCCCGACTCCAATTACAGCCATTCTTCAGATGCCTGTTTTGCCTTATGTAGTCACTGATAAGGATTGTATTATTCTAGCTGGAATCACAACACTAACAGGATTTATGATATGGAAATCCTCTCACACAGACCACACCAGACCTCTCTCCTTCTGCCTCTCTTTAATTATTTCTCTTTATCTGTCTCTCCATCTCTGTGCTCCATTGCCTCAGCCATTCCATTAATCTCTGCAACAGATTGCTTCTATTAATTAGTCCTCATCTCCTATCTTGCATGTAATAATTAGGTAATGGAGATATTAGGAGATAGGGACAGAGCTGCGTTTACAATGACTTTTCATTTCAGGCAGATTAAGATAGGCTTGCTTTGCTCAAATCCCCGGCGCTTTCATAATCAGGGAATATTTCTTGCCCAATTATGACTGCCACTTTGTCAATGATTTACAGTCAATACAATTTGTTATATTACGACACACGACTTGATGGCTCTGCGCGTCTCGGTGTTCCCTGATTGCTAGAAACATTTGAATGAATATTGTCCCAAGCAGCAGACGGTAATGGCTTATTCAGCACTCCACATAAAAGCTATCAGGGGCTGTTTGTCTAACGCATCTCCTCCTTCATTTGGTCGTTCTGGGGTCACGCTCAGGTTGTGACTGATGTGCTGGGAAGTGTCTATGCAGCATGTCTCTTGTTAATTGGAAGGTCCAAAAGGTACGTTAAACAGAACAGGAGACGAGACAGCAGTAATTACCAAAGCGCTTCTCTGTGCGGAGAGCAGAGCATTGTGTTGGAAGTAATTGCACACCAGACTTGAGATAAAGAGTAGCAATTTTCATCAATCCCGTGCCCTGCTGACTTGTGTGTGTATATATTTCGGTGTGATCTCATCCCCGGATCTATCTCGCGATGCCATTTGAAAGAACTGACCTCTGTAGCTTCTTATGCGGATGACTTATGAGCCGCTCTTTTCCTGGAGGCAACAAGTCCGGGTTGTTTTAATGGCTGACGCGCCTTTGGACACGTTACTCAGACTAACAGTGCCTGAGGGGCCAGACCTAATGAAAAGAATAGAAAATTGAACAGAAGACCCCCAGAGCACGTCGTTAGACTGTTTTATATGATGGTATACACAGAGCAGAAGGGAAACACAGGTTGTTACACAGCCGCTTTGACACAGCACCCACCCAGCACTCACCCAGCAGGATGTTTTATCAAAGCAAAGACACAAAAGGCTTTTAATAATAATGCGTTTCATATTAGTTATATTTAGTATTTCAGTATTGACTCCTGTAACTCTGCTTTTGTAGAGGCAAAACATGGTGAGGAATTATTTTGTTTTGTCAATCGTTTCATCTGCCAAGAGCTTCACCCAAAATCCTCTTGTTTAAAAATATTTGGATAACGCTAATACTGCACCTGTTCTTCTATTTGTATTTTTTAATCTCCATGGCAAACCAAAATGATTATTTGCTTATAGTGTTAGCATTAGTATAACACCCAAAGCCCCATGAAACAAATCTATTTATCTTTATATTACACTGAGGGCTGATGGGAAGACAATAACTGTTGACCCTCGTGGCTGGTTTTACCGAGCCTGATGTTAATAATGAATAAAAAATAAAGAATGCACAAGCTTAACCCAGAGCAACAAGATGCTCACCATGTTTGAGTTGAGATTGGAGGCAGCATCTAAAACAGTTTCTACTTAGATGCACTTAGATGCGTCAAACTCAAAGTTAGATTTGGTTCATTGGCATTTCTGCATCTTAACCTTGTTTGTGTTGCAGTCTCAGATGAAGATGAAGTCTGCGGGCGTGGTGGATGGAGGCTTGTTCACAGAGAGCTACTGTAACATCTGCAACGCCCAGCTCATCTCAGAGTCCCAGCGCACCGCACACTACGAGGTCAGTGTGTCTTTACAGGCTCCTCTGTTTCTATATCCAAACATTCTGCTGCTGCCACTCCTCCGACAGCCGCTTTCCTGCACTCGCACGTTGCATTAGTCACATTTGTACCAATTTGTGGTCATGTCGTTCAAGCCAAGCTCATCCATAATACATATAGTTAATGCAGCATGGTAATGATAGCACTTACACAGCAACATGCACACGCGGCTTCTCCTTTATGTACTCTCGCTCACTCCCTCACACTAATTTAATGAATTATCATTAACTACTCAGCCCTGTACTTATTTAACTTAGAGGTATGTGTGCTCACTTGTGTGGACTGCAACAAGGTTGCCCTTGATTACAACGCACAACTGGGATTAACAAGCGGACTAATGAGGACAAGGGCCTTATCGGAGCGAGCTAACCAGGGAGGACAATGTGTCGGTCTGTATGCCTTATCTGGTCCTTCTCTCACTATATAGACGGCATGGCTGCCACTGGCTGCAGCCAGTTGACAAACTGTTCTAGAGCATTTGCTCCTGTCACACTTAAGGCGCTGAGGTCAGTGAGCCAAGGCAAAGAGAATTATTTATGGGACATGCCGCATATGCTGCATTAGAATCAATCATTTTGTTGGTTGTTTGGTTGTATGTTGAACCGACTGACTCATTGACGTAGTCATTGAAATACATGCACTGTAAATCATATAAAGCAAATTAAGACTTTTTACAGGCAAGAGCAGCTGGCTGTGCGAAGCAAGCTAGAGAAACCCTGACATAAAAGGTCAGAAAAATATAAATGATCCTCACAACATGTATGTATCACAAGTCTAAGTGACCAAAGCTGTTACTCAAGAATCTGACAAAGGGAGTCACACACAACATGTTCCACACAATATTTGCAATGAATCTCACAACTGTTTTGTTTAGAGTCATTTTCTGCCTCATCTAGACATTCAAGACAAAAGGCAAACAGAAAGTAGAGAAACCAGAGTCAGAGTATACACTCCATTAGAGACGTCCATGGCGACATAAACTCTCACTTTTGTCCCGGGGCCATTGACTTCATGAGCATTTATACAACATAAACACAACAAAAGCTCTGCCAAAATACATTCAAGTTGTCTGACAAGTGAGGTACATGATTACAGCCCAGTCTCCAAAGAGCTTTATGTGAAATGAGAAAAAACTCAAAGTGTACAGATACATGTCAGTGTCACCAGACTATCACCAGGCTGCCAATCGCTCGTTTATATCTGTTTTCCTGTGATCAGTGTGAAAAAGCATCTGAGTTGAGCTGCCACAGCACACTATAGATAATAATAGATGTGATATACTCGAAGAGAGTCAAGGTCAGGGCAGGCCAATAAAATAATATGTATGGAAAGAGATGGCCGCATCAACATGCAGAGCTGTCAAACCCACAGCCACGTTCAGTGTTAAGATGTGTCTGGAGAATTTCATTAAAGAAGTGGTGAGCTGCCTCAAGGACACCCCTGTCTGCTCAAATCAAACCACTGTGAGCTTCAGCTTATTATCGTCCACACAATATGTCTCCATGGATCTGCTCGCAAACCTGCTGGTGGACAACATTTATCTAAGGAGGGCTAATGAGAAGGCTTTAATGGGGTTTGATGTCCTCTGATTTAGGACTGGAAGATGTTCTGTAAATGTGATCATTTTCTTTCTAGTTTTATGTATCTAAAGATAAGAGATGTTTTTTTTCCAAGGCTAAAAAGGCCAGTTTGTGTCCTCACAGTTATGGACAGATATATATAAATAAACTTGGTCTATAAATCCAAATTTGCATAACATAATATTTAGGTGGTTTTCACAGTAGTTTGGTCGACCTAAAAGAGCATTTACCCACGAGCTCCCAGAGCGGTGAGCCTGGGCCCGTGTGAACATGACCGTCACGTTCTGACTCTCATTCTCGCCGCTCCGAGAGCGTTTGAAACAGGTGGTCTTGGAGCGGCCCCTCTCACACTCTGGAGCGGAGTGAATGTGGTGTGAACACAGCCGTAATATCAGTGATCCTCCTGCCTCAGTCTGCGCAGGTGAGCCTGGGTCTGTCTGCGCAGGTGAGCCTGGGTCACGTTAGGGGAAGTGAGCTTGTGTATTCACAGAGGTTGAAGAGCGTTGTCATTAAAAATAAGTTCAGTGATCAACTGATGGCCTCATGTGGCTGATGGTGTTTTGATGCTCAGTGTCTGAACAAGGACGAACCAAAAGTAAAGTAAACAAAACTAGTGTACGCTGGTGTCGCTCCACAGAGCTACTAATGTGTGAAAACCATCTTAAAGATGCAGGAAGAACATGTGGACCTGTATGTGTGAGATTTTATTTATTTGATATATATATATATATATATATATATATACATATACATATACACATACACACACACACACACACACACACACACACACACACTGTATATATGTGGGCGTGTGTGTGGGTGTGTATATTATATACACACACACACACACATTAAAGCCTACATGTCTTATCTCTTCACGGGTGGGGGCTGCTCTGACTTGTTTACTAGTGGCACATGTAGACCAGTGCAAACAGCTGAACAGAGATAAAAGGCTGGATGGATTAGCCGAGCTGGAGTGACAGTGATTGATTTTCTTCCACTTGATAAAATGAAGTGTTCTTTAGTGACTAACACATCTCTCTTTCTTCTTTTGTGTTTTTAGAGTAAGAAGCATGCCAATAAAGTGCGCTTGTTCTACATGCTTCACCCTGAGGATGGAGGACCTCCATCCAAAAGGCTGAGACCAGACAACCCTGTAAGTCTATCCCAATGCCTCTTACTACCAAACACTTCAGTCCAAAGATGAGCAGATGTGTCCTTGACACACTTTCACAGGCACTGAAAGTGACCCGCTTCTGAACAAACCTCCTCAGCTTATTCAGTTCACAGAAGCAAAGGCTCATGGGAATAATGGACCACTTTGTTGCATGCACTCCCAAGAACCTGTGTCTTAGCCCCTGTTTATTCCCGTAGGGTTTAGTAGAAATAGAACAAGCCAGGAGGCTCACTATCACACTGCTGCAGGCCATGGTTAGGGAAATCCACACATTGTTAAACCTGAGTGCGCTGTCGGCCGTTGTATTTCACATTCAGCTATATGATGCTGCGGGTGTATATGCAGCATCATATAGCTGGAGTTACAGTGACCTTTATGACTTTTGTGCACATTGCATATTTCTGTCAGTTTAATATGGTGTTATTGTACATGCACGTGGCATGCAAAGTCATATTTGTAAAGAGAATGGATTACTGTGAGAATTTCAACTGTACATCTTCCAATATTGTGGTACTGTAAATGGCACAAATTACCCAACTACTTAGGGCAGGTTCCCAATACGGCAGAATTGCGTGGTCTCCTTATGGAGATATATAAAGGACACATAGATGATGGTGTACAAACACATACACCTGCGTCTCCATCTGTCTGCCTAAGTGAGACGTGACTCAGCCCTCCTGGCTCTCACTTCACATGGGACACTAAACACACACGAACACACCACATGCTCCACTCACACCATACTACAGCCTCTCCTGCAGAGCTGTGACAAGACTTCTCTGAGACCCAGCCAATGCTTTAGCGCCACAGCAGAGGAAATGACCCATGAGAAAGGACAGGGGCTGATTATTGATTATTTATAGAGATCGATTAACTTCATAGCATGTAGCTAATGCAATGTGATGAGCGTTATGACAAAATAAACTGACATAATAGTTTTCTTGGAGCCAGGTCCCAATTATTCCCACTCATGACTGACGTGTAACAAGTATTTTTATAATGTCTTTAAGAAAATAAATAAAATGTGCCTAAATAAATCACTGATGATGTAAGACTGACTTCATAAAGTCATTTTACAGCCACATCTGCAGTGATGAGGACATTTTTTCCTGGTCCAACATTTTGTTTTGTAAAGCGTTAAACCAACAAATTGTTCAAAATCACACATAACCTCTGACATAACCTGCACAACACTGACATTCTGTTTGTGTACATAAAGCCATCTTGAAATTGTCTTTTTGGTGTAAAATGCCATGCCTTGAGGATTTTGTCTCACCACATAAGCGGTTTTGTCATAGAGCAAACATGGAGAAAGTAGGTCATAAAGGTGCTCGGAGATGAAAGTAGGTGAGGAGGAGGGGGCTAGAGTCTGTGTTCTTCCATATCCTCTTCCTCTACAATCCAATCCAGGTACTACAAAACGGTTTATTTCCCTCACTTTTCACCCCGCTCTAATGCTATATTTGCTCTGTGGTGCTTTCAATTTACACTTTGAGCACGTCTCCTTACACCAAATGAGTGCGTCTGCTTCCCCGTGCTGCTCCGTGTGTATATTTAGCAATGTTTCCCACAGCGCCTCAACACAGAACAGTGGAGGAAGAGGCGCAGAAAGCAACAACAGAAGGGGAGCTAGATAAACACAGCTAATTAGGATCCTATTGTCAGGTGACTAAAGGCGATCAATACACCCAAACAAAATCTATTCAGACATCACTGTCAAATATATGGAAATAGCAAACACGAAGTCAATGCAATGAGGTCGTATGCTAATGGTGTCAACAGTTGTTTAAGGCAAGTGAGGTAAAAGGTAACCCAGACTGAAGCTTGATGGTAGAGAGCGGGCGCAAGAGTGAATAATAAATCAGACGAGTTTTCCTTGTTAAAAACAGTTCAGTGGAATGGCAGCTGTAATGAGCCCGGAGCCACCACACGCTGCAAGACATTGTTGAAAAGTTTTTTAAAGCTAATCAGGAAGAAGAGTTGTGAAGTTTTTGTATACCGGAGGGCACTCTAGGTCATGGTACACAAACTGTATAACGAATGTAGAGGCATTTTATATGATCCACACTTTCTATTAATAGTGAAAATATACAGTTTACGTTGGCTGGAGATAGTTGTTTAAGTAACACTAAGACCCACATTGATGAAGCAGTTCATTTACAACACTGCTGCACGCAAACCAATCATGGGGAACATTATGAGGAGGCATGGAACATTTTGTAAGTGGCCAAATTAGAACGTGTAAGCATGCATGAGTTCTACAAAGGTCACGTAGTAATGGCAAGATGACTACGAAGGTCAGAGAATGTCCAAAACTGCAGCTGCTCTGGTCTTTAGTGCATTCTTTCCCCCCATTTCTAGGGACGACAGTGGCATAGTTGGTAAAGGGTTTGTCCACAGGTGTCTGCATACACTGTGACATTTACCATTTTATTTATTTTGCTTTTATTTTGTATTTATTTTCCATTTATTTTATTTATTTTGCATTTATTTTGCATTTATTTTGCATTTATTTTGTATTTATTTTGTATTTGTTTAGTATTTATTTATTTTATATTTATTTCATTTATTTATTTCTTTTGGATTTATTTTATTCATTTTGGATTTATTTTGGATTTATTTTGCATTTATTTTGGATTTATTTTGGATTTATTTTGCATTCGTTTAGTATTTGTTATTTATTTTATATTTATTTAATTAACTTTTTTATTTATTTTGGATTTATTTTTATTCATTTTGCATTTATTTTAGATTTATTTTGTATTTATTTTGCATTTGTTTAGTATTTATTTTATTTATTTTGTATTTATTTTGCATTTATTTAGTATTTATTTATTTTATGTTTATTTCATTTATTATTTTATTTTATTTGAATTTATTTTATTCATTTTGTATTTATTTTGTATTTATTTAGCATTCATTTTGTATTTATTTTTTCATTTTAATTTTAATTTTTTTCTTTAACCTTTTATTTAAACAGGTAAAATGTTGTAGAAAACTAATCCTCATTTACAAACATGACCTGGCGTGTCCATCAGGGTCTGTCATGGAGGGAACAACGAGGACTGATGGCTGCTGTGGTCTTGTTGTTGCAAATAAAAGTTTTTGCTGTTTCAAGGAGAAATATTCTGAGTGGTGGTGAAAGTTTAGTTCAACAAAGTTTTCGTTTTTTTTAAAAATAACAGTTGGAACAGACGGTAAAGCCATGAACAGTGATCGTTAGACTGCAGTGGATATTTGGTTTTCCAGTACTGCAAAACATGATAAAAGCTGAAATGCCCATGAAGAAAGGATGAAGAAAGGCTGGTGCACAAAGTCAAAAGAAGAAAACATTATTCTGAAAGCAGCACCCATCATCAACACTGTGGATTTGCACCATGAATAAACATTACGAGATAAAATTAGAAAGTGTGAAAACTCAAACGCTAATTTCCAGTGGCACCACGGAGAATTGTTTTTGAAAATCAATTTTAACTCGTCAGTAACGTGATCGCAAAAACAGCACATGTGGTTTAGGGAGGCACGACGGCCCAAAGGGAAATATAGAGGGAGGGCGAAGGTTTACAGGGAGGGGCTCGAGGCGCACATGAAAGACCAACGAGGAAAAGGGTGAATAGAGAGAGAGAGAGAGACGTGAACTGAGAGACAGAGCGGAGCCTGGAAGGTAAAGGTGTCCTTAACTGTGGCGTCCATCGCGGCTGATGCTAACCCGCTCTGACACGGGCAAACACGCACATCCAGACATGCTGCTATTATTGTCCTCACCACCAGCGGGCCGCTCCTCAGCCAATGCACCATGACACCTGGGCCACGGGGAGCACTGGTGTGAGAGGGCTCCAGAGAGGTGCAGGTGAGGGGTACGGAGAAGTAGGTCAGGAGACGCAGGGGACGCACGGCTGGTATTTTTAGGAGAGTGAGGTATGGGTGAGGTGATGCACTTAAATATCACACATGATTAAACGCAAACTAAATATACTAGGGGTGAATGAAGTTTGGTGTGGTGTGATGAGATGGATAAACATGTTTGTTTTTTTTGCAGACAGGTGAAAATTTTGTGTTTTAGTGTCAAAATATTCAGCGTATTTGACTAGAAAGAACCACAGCACAGCAAATACGATAAAGATATTTATTGATGATATGAGAAGATGTGGCTCTGTCTCAGGACGCTGCAGATTCAGGACCCCTTCCCCGCTCTGTAGACGGCGAAGTCTTCGGACTAAAAGATGAACAAGAGACACAGGGTGGGAGTCAGGGGTCAAGAGACGTTGTTGCCGGGATAAATTCGTATAAACGGGGCTTCTGGGTGATCTGAGGTGTGGTTGAGGTGAGCTGCGGTTCGCCGGAGAGGAGCAGGACGAGGTTGAGGCGCGGTCCTGCTCCTGAATCTCAGTCAATCGTATTAACTCCGTGTTTTTTTAGGAGACTGACAGACAATTGAGTGTACTGTCCCACTGGGAGATGTGCGTTAATAGAATAATTAAAAGAGGATGTGGTTAATGCCAGGGGTCTATTTTGTTTCAATCACTGTATTTTACGTTGTGTCTCTGCGGAGCCATTACTTTTATTCAAATGCTGTTTCGGTGTCAAAGGGGGCTGTGATTTTCTGAAACCCTTGTTAATTGATGTCATTTTTCCATCACCGCAACAGAAAACAGCTGGAGGCTCCATTGTTAATCACAGACGAGTAATGTAAGCGGCGGTGTTGACTTGCGTGTTCGTGCGTCAGTCAGATGCCTGCTTTTCTGTTTGTGCCGGTTCACCTGTGGGGAGCAGCGGGCCTCATCATTAGAGCTGTAGAATCCACAGTGGCCGCAGCCTCCGCTCAGGGATGGATGAATATTTGATCAGGCCGCTCTTTGCTTAGCGTGTGCAAATATGTGAGTGCCAGATTGAGACGGAGCCCGTGGAGGTCAGCACATAGTTCACCTTTTGATATCTCACCTTCCATTTTCATCTCTGAGTCTCTTTTTTCTGCCAGTTTTATCATATTCTGCTCTTAACTGCTTGGTTTCCTCGCTTGCAGGACTGCGCAGAAACTGAAGTGGACCGGAACAAGTGCTGCACGCTGTGTAACATGTTCTTCACCTCCGCCATTGTGGCCCAGTCGCACTATCAGGGCAAGACACACGCTAAGAGAGTCCGCTTGGTCCTGGGGGAGCCGCCTGCAGCACTCAACAGCCCCACAAACACAGGTAACAAATATAGACCACTCTACTAAAGACACACTTTCTGTTTGTCCAAACACTATTGAGTAAGAGAAGCTCGTGGCACGTTGTAATCAAGGACTTTGGATGACTGTCAGGAGCTTTTGCTGTCTAGTTTTGTGGCACTAGATCCTAGAGGAAAAAGATGAAGAGGAGGAAGACAGAACGACCTGGGAGAGAAGAAGACTTCAAGAGAGATTAGGGTCAAAAGCATCTTTCAAATAAAAACAAGATGATGGAACTGCTCTGCGGATGCCTAGCCAAACTGACAGGCTTCTGCACATAGACACAATATAAGCAGACAAAATGGCAGATACACCGAATGAACATGCTTTTGAATCTTAAAAAAAAAAATAACACGATTCATACAAGTCTCATGGGAGGAGAGAAGCAGTCAGGGATGAGCGATTCTTGAAAAGGTTCTTGTCGACCTGTGTTCCATTTATTTAAAGCTACTTCACCGTCTCCCTTCAAACTGTTCATTAAATAAACATGTTTGGGTCCATGTTAGAGCACACGCAAACAAAACATCAGATAAACTATAACAAATTAGTTATTAAACTTTGAAGACATGTAAAAACATTTCATGTCTACATAAGGAGCACATCACACTGGAGTGAAGCAGTGGTCTCTGGTCTGTGGGTGTGGTTTGTGGTACGAGACGCCTTAGCTACAGTAACTATGTGTCTCACAGCAGTGTATTCAACACAGATAATGAAGACATGGAGGGGCTCCAGCAGAGTGCAGGCAGACAAGCAGGCTTTAGACATCAATATTTAGTCGATACCAATTTAATAGCAACACTTTTTAAACACAACTATATTGCGGATTAGTACATTTATTTTTACTGACTTTAAATGCATAAATACTGAGCCATTTGGAGTCAAATTAGAGAAGCCTAAACTTACATAGTTTGATATTTGTATATATTGGATTTTATTTGACACACTGTTTATACAAACTGGGCTTGTCATTGCTTCTTCACAGATGTTTCCTACGTCTCATTTATGCAGCTGAGCCTTCAGTGTGATTGTTATCTATGCAATTATTATGCATCTAGAAACTGACATGACAGCTCTACACATATGTAATGCTCTTACTACACAAAATGTACATTTATGAAGGGATACTAACAACAACAGTGCACTGGTCAGACAGGTGCTCTGGTCAGACAGGTGCAGTGGTCAGACAGGTGCTCTGGTCAGACAGGTGCACTAATAAAGCAGCCTCATGCGTCACAGTCGTCCCCTTAAACACAACCCTTTATTAGAACATTGCACTCACATTCATCTCTCACAGAACCCAAAATCCATGTCTTTCCTGTATTTCCCTGGACCAGAACAGCCACATGTTCCTCCACACACATGTAATAGTCCTGTTATTCCTTTAATGCTGTTGCTTTATAAACATACAGGTCACAGACCAGAGCTCCTTACAGCTCCAGCCACTGTCCCTCCAGTGCTACGTCCGGATCCTCCATTTCACACAAACTAGCCCTGAAACTAACTGACTGTTTGATTAAATGACAGTCTGTATTACTAACATCTAATCACTAGAAACGTGAAACTAAAGACCAGTTATTTTTAGAAAGTCGGCGCTGCTGCGTATGTCTCCTACGGTACATGCGCACTTACTCAAAAACTCCTCTGAGGTCTGATTCCTTCCGATTCTACCATAGATTTATCATGGGGTTTATTCAGCGCTGTTTGAGCCTGCTGTGGTCCTCAGTATGCATGTGCAAGCCTTTAAAACACATGTCGAGAGTGTGGCGTCTCTACATGTGCTTTTACCCAGAACAACACAAGTTAGACACGGACAACGGCGCTTGATGCAGTCTGCTTAGTGGCCAGCAGGGTGTACTTCAACATGCTTAAAACAGGCAGAAGTGAAAGGAAAACCGGATTATTTGGATACATTTAGAAACTATTTGATTATACTTTTGACACGTGATGATTTTGGACATTACTGGACATGCACTGCTTGCCTTAATTGCCCTGACCACACGCCCCTGAGGCTCACACTCCATGACTGTATTCAGATTAGTCACACAAATCATCTGTGAGTGGGCTTTTGTTTTTCTGACAAGTCCAAAGTCTAAACAGGCTGCATTGTGGCGTGTAGTCATCGTAGGTTCAAAGTCATTGACACTTTGTAGCTGGTAAATCAGCACATTGGGCAAACCATCTGGCATTTGGTGAGCTTTCTCTGAGAGCTGGCGATGGACCTAACACCCGGAGCTGTGAACAAACACTTTGCATGGGGATATTAGCACATAGCTTAAATAAAATACAGTCCTTCTTGATTTGTTATTGTAACTATGTAAAATTGTGAAAGCATCCAAAGTCGCTCTTATGTAGCGTCACAGCGAGAGCCTCGGCAGAGTCCCGTGGACATGTCTGTGCCGTTGGCTATTAATGGGCGATCACCATGGTAACAGTGTCATGTCACGAGGAGCAGGTCACCTGGAAGTCTGGCATTTTTTTTCTTCTAAGGCAGAAGGCCGAGATGAGAGAGAATAATGGAGATTAAAAAAGGATGAAGGTTGAGAGGATGGTCTCCAGAGATACCGACCACTAGGCCTACCTGAAGACTCGCCGTGTTCATTAGACTCGATCTACAACTATATCAAAACCTGTGTGATAGGTTCTATAGATTTCTATTTCATGTGGCTACAAAAAGTCATTCACTCTCTTCTCTCATGTGATGTTCTTTGTGGAGAAACCTTTGCGTCATGTAGTGATTTGCACTTTGCTTTGGCATTCTTTTTCAGCCAGATGTCCTTCCCTTCAGTTCTTCTGTTCAACCTTGAGGCCAAAATCTGCTCTGTTATGATCCTGTAATCCTGGATATTATTTCACACTCGCCCTCTTATTTTTTCCCAGACTCTTCGCCACCTACTCCACTGCCCACAGACCCAAATTTATGCCCCAACCCTGCCCCCACGTTGCCTTGGCCCGTGACTGTGGTTGGGGCGAACGGCGGGAGAGAGGCGGGGAAGTACTGCTGCTTATGTGGAGCCTGGTTCAATAATCCGCTGATGGCACAACAACATTACGAGGGCAAGAAACACAGAAGGAACGCCGCCCGGGCACGCCTCCTGGAGCAGTTAGCTGGCAGTCTGGATGCCACGGAGAGCACAGGTCAGTGTCTTATCCCCACACGAGTGATGAATGAGACTATGGAGCGGGAAAGATGATAACGGGAAGATCAGCTTTCAAATCCGTAGCAATGAGACTGCAGTATAAACAGAGAGAGGGAGGGGCAAAAAGTGTAGATTAAACACAGCGATTGTATCTCAAAAAAACGCATGAAACTCAAAACACTGTATTTATCCAGTGTTCAACATATAAACCATTAAATACCAAGACGTTTATAGATATGGACAGTCTAATGAACCTGTCAAAACTCAGATTGATACTACAGCGCTAATAAGGTTAGCTCTGTAATATCAATATGGAATACCAAACACGGAAATAGATCAGCGCAAGTTTAAAATCCAGCTCGCAGCACAAGGTTACTGCAGGTACTGGGTAAATAATACCAGCAAATAAATAGAAGTAGTACACCGCGTTGCTATAAATGTTGAGTTAGAAGTTGAAACTGATCAGGTTACTTAAATAAACAGCACATCTCATGGGGCCTCTGATTGCAAGTGGCCTATCCTTCAGTGTAGGTAATAGTAATACTTAGGAAATAGATACTGGCTTTACGCTGATAAAATTGGTGCACTGTTTTTGTTTGAGATTCTTGTCGGCGTGTCACATATGCGAGGCGATTCTAACGGCTACTCGTGAAAATGCACAGCCTGACGGTACATTACCCACTGCCTGTAGAGAGTGAGTTTATGAAGTTGGTGTGTATCAAATGTAAAATGTACTGTTTTATTGAGCAGGCGGAGAATAGGAAGACACCAGAGTTTTATGCTCAGGGGCCATGTCACTGGTAGCGTATTCTTCCTAATTTACGAGAGGTGCTGCAGAACCACTACAGAGCTCTTGGAGAGTTGTTTACTAGACCAGCAGTCTGCGGGCTACGTTTCTGTATAAGCCTATGCGATGAAAGAGTTAGCTCATCCATCATAAGAGCAAATATTTGTCTCCGCCTAATTAAGTGTGTATCTACGTCCAAGTCCGATTTTGACACATCGTATTCATCATGTGTTCGCCGCGGTCCAACCTTTTCATGTCGCGTATCTGGGGATAGCGGCTTTTTCCAGATGTAGCAGAGACCTCGCTCTTAACAACTCCGCTAAAGCTGGTAGAACGCGCAAGTCCAACCAAAATAGTTATATTAGAAATTATTTTTTTTAATGGGAAAAATGCAATTCAGCAGGAGCGGGTGCTTTGATTGCTATTCCGCGCCTCTTTATTCTCCCACACACTTCTGTCCGCTTACAAAGGCACGGAGAGAACACAGATTTACAAGTGTCTCTGCCAGGAGGATATTTTAATGAAATTATTAATAGACCTTGGCATAGATTTTTTCTTTTGGTGGTTTCATCTCGCTCGTTGCTTCTTCTGCACAATAGAAGGAGCCGTGGCCCTGTTGTTCTTTTGGATGCGTTCACACACACACACACACACACGCAGGGGAGTGTGGTCCAGGTGCCGTGTCACGAACCGTCATCTCCAAAAGCCAATCACATTAAAGGCATGAGTCACGTATGGCGCCTCCGCTGGCTCAGAGGGTTTACGTGGTGTCATGGTGGATGTCGTCCCCCCCCCTCCCCCTTTTCTCCACTCTCCCTGACCCAAATCTTTCCACCTCAATGTTTTGCGTTTTTGGAAATTCTCACACGACTACGTAAAACTATTCAACAGTGAAAGATATTTGTAACACGGCATCAAAAGCGTTTACTATGAGCTTTTCACAAATGATAACTCAGACTGTCATATCTCGCTGCACACTGCTAGCATGAACCATTAGAAACGCTATCAATCACACTTTATCCCATCGCCCAAGTCCCAAATACTGAGCACGAGACGGCTTCATTCTCATTAGGCCTGTCACGATAACGAAGTTTGAAGTCCCATATAAATCGCTGAACAAAATATACACGATAAACGATAATATTGAAACTTTAGGTCACTGATACAATAACTTTGAAGTAGAATTAGCCCCAAAAAACGTATTTATTCAACCGTCTACAGCCCAAACTTTACTAGTACAACAAAAAAGTACCATTTAAAATATTTCGTACTACTACTTTTATTGCTACTATGTCGGATATTACTACTACTAATGCTACTGCTAATACTACTACTGCTAAAGCTACTGCTACTACTACAGTTACTACTACACCTACCCCACTAGTACAACGAAAAGGTACCATGAAAAATATTCCATACTACTACTTTTATTACTACTATGTTGGCTATTACTACTACAAATGCTACTGCTAATACTACTACTGCTGCTACTACAACAAAAAAGTGCAATGAAAAATATTTCGTACTACTACTTTAATTACTACTATGTCGGCTATTACTGCTACTAATGCTACTACTAATACTGCTACTGCTAATGGTACTACTGCTACTACTAAAGCTACTAACACTGCTGCTACTACTTTTATAAAAACATCTTTCGCAATATTGTCTGATATAATAATCGTTATTGCAAGAAAATATATCACCACACAAAGTTTTCCATTTTACACAAGTTTGACTACAGGAAGTTCAGTGAAGTAAAAATAAATCCACATATCTTCACTTACTATAGTAAAAAGTATATGAAAATATAGCAATACAAGTATGACATATTGCTAAAGAAAATATAGACATTAAAATACAGGCACAGCAACCCTAAAGCAGGATTATCTCCCCCATAAAACTGGAAAAAAACACTTGAGCTGTTAGTTTGTATAGAATTAATCATAAAAGTTACGCATTGAACCCCCTACAACTCAAATTATATCGCAGTAAAGAAGATAACAAAGTGCTACTCACTGGTACAAAGAAAAAGTACCACCCCCCCACACCTAAAAAAAACGTGTTCCATCGATCGTTTATTCAAGTCCATACAGTAATCATTGTGACAGGCTTCGTCGTCATGGTTTTCTCTTGTTCTCTCACATCTGATTGTCTTTAACCAGCTCTTGAGGCGTGAAGTCTCCGGTCTGATCTCAAAAGGGAGAGGGGTGATGGCAGGTGGGCAGGGGGGAGGTAGGTGTGATGAGAAATACAGTCACAACAGAGCGCACATCCATCTCTGCCCTCGCTTCTCTTTGGGCTCCTACTTTCCCCTTCACATTGTTGTTCTTTGGCTCATTTGTCCACACCGCTCAGAGTTTGGAGAACGCCGTGTAAACCTCCGGGGTCCTGACGGCGCCCATGTCTCATCTGTCTTTCTCAAAGGCGTCCCACGAGGCTAAGTTAAATTATTTCCAGACCGATATCCCCCCCCGTGTTTAGCTCGCCGTGTCGCCTGGCGGTGTGCACGAACGCTACTGACCTTTATTAGCAGTTGTTGAATATTTCGTTTTTTGTCTCTTCCTGCCTCAAAAGCCACATGAGATTTCTATCATCACTATTTTTTACTCTTGGATTTTGTGGTGTAATTGCACGGACGGGGCGCAGGGGACGATTGGGGGGGGGATATTTTCCGTTGCTATGTGCCAGACCAACCTTGGAGATGGATTACGTAGCTGGTTGGCGAGGGAGGACGCCCGCTCGGCTGGGTTGTGTCTTTACATAAATCATGACAGGTCCGCAAACCCCCGAAGACGAGTCCGCGCATTGTGCCCCCTCTCTGGAGACGGGCTGGAGATGAGCGTCGGTGAGATAAGAAGTGAGATTGGAGAGCGAGGGGCCGGAGTAGTGGAGCAGAGAAAGTGGTGTGTAATTGATTATTGTGGTGAGTGTGGAGACAGGGCTGACCCGCTCTCCCAGAGGACGCTCACTGTGGGATGTCCCAGCTCGCGCATCCCTGCTCCGACCAGGAAGGACCAAGGGACGGGCATTAGTGAGAAAGCTCGGGGGTTAATGCTAGTCAATAGGTAGGTGCACTGCGGAACTTTTCTGGTGGAAGAGTCTGCTATTTGCTTGTCTTCACGGAGAGATTACTGCTTTTCGAATGTTCGTGGGATGGAACGAGATTGAAATTTGGCGTCACGAGTAGCACGGCCAAAATAATTAACGATTATATAACGATAATTATTAAAGTTGCTGACAGTTTAAAGATTAATGATATGAATAATTATAATATTACGAATAGGTTCCATCTTTAAACAACTGTAATAGTGTTGTACTTTAAGTGTAAACAACAATTATGTAGAAGAAATCATACACATTTTTCGGCGTATTTTGGTGATTTAAAGGCGATGATCTTTGTTGGCGATTCTCACGATTATAAAAAATGTCCCATACCCTATTAATCACAATAAACGATATTATTGTTTATCGTCCCATCCCTAATGCTATAAAATGTGTCTATTTCCATAAAAAAACAAGCAGTCAAGCTATAAATCAGATCTGTAGAGAGACAAGTTCGCCCACAGTATAAAAGCATGATTTTCAAGATATTTTTGAACAATAAAAACAGCTTTAATGACTTACTGCTGAACCAAAGTGTTAACATCTCCATGGAGACAGGCGAGTGACATACCTCCACCAGCGATTATTCACGCACCTGAGAAACTTCTGTACAAAGACAAATCCTCGTGTCAGCTGTCTCACAATGGAAAAGATTGAAGGTTAAAAGTTTCAGTCAATACTAGCATCTTTAATGTCTCACTTCTGTTGCGATGGGCCAAAAGCGTTCACACGTCGCTCGATTCAGACAGACCCACTGACTAAACCCAAACATATTCTCATATCCCACACAGCTAACACAAACGCTGCTGAAAACTATTTTTTTCCTCCTACCTTTATCTACATTTCAGAAACCTTGATCAAAAGTGCTGTTTGTTGAAGCAGTGAGGACACACGGCCAATTCTCTACAGATATTTATTACATAAAGTTGATGAATATTTAAATGTCTTCAAAACCATTGCTTCTGTGTGGATAGCTATTAGATTCTCAGGTGTAATACCCTTTAATAAATATTTAACAGTTCCAGAAAATGAACAGCAGATGAACACAAACTGAGCTAGTACCTAAGCTCCAGAGTTTAAACAATCTGCTCATTATTTTTAAGTAATAGTTCAAAAACATGGCTGGCTTCCTGCGTATGTACTTTTGGTTGAAACAGATGGTCTTTCCTATTACTGTCACTCGCTGCACAACTAATTAGTCTCTATAAGTTCCTCAAAGTTGTTGTTGGTAAAATTCCGGTTGGATTCAGTCTGGCTCTCGCCCTAATCCTGCCGCCTCTCTCTGCTCTGTTTTTTGTGATGTATTTCCATAGAGACGCATTGTCAAGCCTTCACAGAACATTCAGGGCTTGATTGCATCTCAGTGGGCCTGCTTTTGAATCTGATTCATTGTAATATTCCAAAACACATTAAAACCTATGGCGCCAGCAATATCTCCATTAAGTATTCTCCAGTGTCTGCAGTGAATACAGACCTGAATGATAATACACATTTATCTGTGTAGAGGAAAGCGATATAGTAAATGTTTCTATTTACAAGTGGCGTGGTGGTGAGGCTCATTTTCTCTGTGTGAACTGACAGAGCTAAAGCTGCTCTACAGAGGGTCTGACAATTATCTGTTCGGACCACTACCTGAAATCCCACAAGAGAAGCACAAATAAGGCTCTTCACTCAGAGCCTGGCAGAGCCTCCACTGAGAGGCCCAGAACACCTCGCTCCAAATGGATCATTACCGCTGCTGAGGCTAGGGTGAGAGTGTGCTATGCACTGTAGAGCCCAGTGTACAAGGCTATAGGTGCAGTAATCTTATTTTTGTGTGGCTAATGTGGCCTTTTACTGTAGTGACAAGCGTTTGTATGGCTCCACACCAAGGATGCCAGCAGTGCCACAAGGCTGTGCATTACCACCAGCCTCAGCTCGTCGCTCCTGTCTATTTCCTCTGTGCGTTTGGAAGATCGTCTTGTGTAATTAACAAGTCTTTGAGCAGCCGCACAAACGCTGCAAACCCACACAGCCAGCCCCTGTGGGCTGTCGCACATCAGGGGCACCCGCCCTGTGCATGTAATTAACATGGATTAAGGCGCTGCATGGTCTCCTGCCAGCTCTGCTTTATTAACCAAAACACCGCTACAGTGGCCACAGTGCATTGTCAAATAAAACACACATGTTTCTGGATCTTGAATGCCACCAGGATGCCAGTGTGGGGGTGACATTAGTCAGACTTTTTGGGAGCACATTGTGAACAGTTTTCTTTTTGCATTTTCTTGTCCTTTATTGAGTCACCACATCAAATCATCCGCCTCCTATCTGCGCAGTGAGTCACATATTGGTTTGGCTTAGGTTTCGTGCAAACTGGGCTTGGGAGTGGCACAAACAGCTTGTGACCTTTTGTGACAAAACATGCACTACAGATTGACCATACCAAATGACATGAGCGGGACTGGTGAGAGCCAGGGATGGCTGTAGGCTGTAATTGTGGTGTGTGTACGACTTCAAAGTCTGAAGAGGTACAAAGAAGAAACCAGGGAATGTTTGTGTACATTTTCAAGTTGGTTTAACATTGATGATGATGTAGAGCTTAGGCAGGTGGTCATAGTATTAGGCCCAAATGGTGCAAATAGACAAACCTGCTTAAACTGTGGACACAAAGGCTATCACAGGATCATCCCTGTTATACTATTTTTGCCTCCCTTGTTGACACACAGCTGACTTCATTATTGCTTGATCCAAATACCAACATCAAATCCGAGACTGCGCTTCCTTCTGGTGCCTAATTCAGCCATGACTTTGTTGTAAATGACTTCATGTCCTTAATCACCCCTGCAGCAAACAGAGCGACTCGCAGACAACAGGGAGCGGATATGCCACATTATGCAGTTCTAGCCCTGGCTAAATGACCTCCCACCACTCCTAACTGTATTACAACTTCATCTGCGCTACATACTCTGCCAATTACCGCCACAGAAGGTCAAAAGGTGATGGAAAACCCCGACAACTCATAAATCTCAAGGACAGAGGAGACAATTGAGAAAAGGGCACCTATATACAAATACAAGCCTTATTTTTTTTAGCAAGGCACATACACATACATTTACTGTCACACATTCGAACAAAAAACAAACAAAAAAAGCTCACACAAGGACAGCTGCGGAGTGCCTTCAAGCAATTAATTCCACACTATTTTCTCAAACAACCCTGAAGTGTCCATGTTGTTCCTCCTCAGACAGAGTGCACTGTCAAGAGAGGCTTTGTGCAAAATTTGGGAATGCAAAAATAGCCAGACAATTGTTCGGGACAAAAGCAAAGATAAAATTATGATAAATGAAAGAGTACGATTGCCAAGAAGGAAAAAAAATACGCTGCATATTCATCAACGTACGCTCTCGCCATGTGCACTTAGCCTAGCGCGCTCACACCCATTCCATTAGCTGTCAGTGTCTGCATCTTCAACCAGCTATTTTTGGGTCCTCATCTCGACCACCTGCAAACCCTCTAATTAGTTAACATCTGTGTCTCTGTTCATTTGCAGCCATCTTTTCCCCTATATACACATCTGTGGAACATACCAATCTCTAAAAGAAGATGCAAGATACAGTATTGTTTTGTTTATTTTTGAACCCCCCAGACAATTTTTACTAAAGCGATTCCATATCCAGGCTACATTAGACACAGCAAGAAAGAATACAAGTGGGCTGAAGATCTGAAAAGGCAACAGGCTTTGTTCTAATGATCACTCCAATCAAATCTTATCCAGATGCACCCCAATTAGGAAAATTACCCAGCACTTACAGAGCAGAACTACTCTTCCAGTTTTTATAGATATCTTCTCCCGCTGCTTCGCTGGCTGATAATAACTAAGATAGGTTTGGTGTTTTTATTCTGCCTTTTATGGCTGTGTATCAGTATGGTAAGTGTATTTATTATCTTCCATTGTATGTGTTTCCAGGGTTACGCAGTAGCTACTCTTGCAATGTCTGCAGTGTCGTCCTCAACTCTATTGAGCAGTACCACGCACACCTCCAGGGCTCCAAGCACCAAAACAAGTGAGTATTGAACCAAAGTCTATGCGTGGATGTAAAATGAAAGAATGGGTTTTGATTTAGATATAGTTAGTAGATGTTTCGACTGATCTTACTCACCACTGATGCGCTCATGTGTTGCCTCAGGTCAGAATCTGAAACATAGGTCGAAGGTCAGTGAAAGCGTCGTGAAAGATGAACGTCAAGGGTTTATTCGGTAGCGTAGTCACAAATGCATCCAAACTAAAAAGACTTCAGTCATTCCTAAGCACAATTATGAACTAATGAGGGAGACGGCGTGCAGGTCTATCTATATCGCAGTGTCGCTTTTGTAAATCGAACGCTATTAAACTCATATTATTCTAGTCATGGCGGCCTAAGTGAGATTCAGTTCGTGATGCAAAACAAGTATAAAAGCCATAGGAAATTGCATATCTAAAAGACTGACCGTAATATCTTTGAAATAGATAACCAGACTGTGCTAATGTGTAATGTTCGTCAGACTCTGTTGTGAAAAAGGTAAAAACAGAAGTAAAATCCTCTGCAACATCATCAATAAAATTATGCTTTTCTCTCCGCTTAAGTACAGACACGCTAACGAAATGAAAATCTGGCATTCGTTCAATTAGTTTTATTCAAATGTTTTTCTCTTACACAGTTTCAAGTGAGAGATGTATATTTAAACACACTGGCAAAATAACAGAAGCAAACACATGGACACGGGCCCATTAGGATAGCACACAGCAGATTCAACTGTGTCATGCTTTCTGAGAATCTGGAGGATAGTAACACAGCATGGTACGAAATATCAGTCCTCATTACCTCTGCAGTTTTAGTCGTAAAAAAAAAAAACACAAAAAAAAAACTAGGATACTCTGCGAAGAGAAAAGCAGTTGAATGTGGGAACGACACTGATTGATGCTAGCAAAAAACCTGTAAAACCGATGTGCTGAAATAGCTGACAAGGACACTGTATCCCAGACAACACGATCTACAAAAACTACATTTTGTCACCAACGATTGTAAGACGAAGACTATAGTTTGTGAGAGAAGGAAGGGATTTAGATTAAAGTGACTTGGATGTTATTGCTTACGAGTTAAAACTAATAACAGGACATCAGTGCAATCAAGTCTAGCCAGTGTTAGCAAACGCAGAGGGACAAAATATTGACATTTCACATCCATTAGAGGTTAATAGCCCTAAATTAAAGTTCGCAGTTGATGAGATTCATTTGGGGATAAGGAAAGATGCATAATTTTTCCATTTGGGTGAATAACGTTCTATTTTCGCACGTTCCAAATCCAGCTTTGTGCACCTGAGGTTTAAACTCTGTGCGTGCAAAAGTGTGAGCCGTCTGAGTGTCTCCTGTGTGGCATCCCAGCGGCACAGCTCTGTCTCTGAACGCACACTGAATAGTTAAAGCGTATATGACAGAGAGCATCTGGACACCAAACAGGTATGGGCTCTGGCGCGTGGCTGTATTGATCCTAAGGGAAAGGCAAAACGAGACGAAAGGTTCCACCCCATCGACCTCACTTCCTCGACTGTCACCCGTGTTGAAACCTTATATATAAATACACGTCACGGAGTATTACAAAGCACTTACACACACAAGTACACTAAATCATTGTCTATAACGGAGCCAGCTCACGGTGGTCTGGGGGATGATATCATAGGAAATAAAGGCCTTGTCACAATGTATTACGGTGCTCTTTGGGCAACATGTCCCTGTTGTGCTGGCAGATAAGTATAAACACACTCCTCACAATCCTCAGACAGATGACTAAAATAGAGAAAGACACTGAGGAACAGAGTAAATATGGATGTGGCTTTATCTGGCAAAACAATCCCATCGTGCATTTTACATTTGGTGGTCACTTTCTTTTAAATTTCCACCTTCGAGGCGCTCAAAGTCATGTTTTACTGCGCTTGAAACTAAGTAAAACTAAACACAATAAATCAAAAATGGAAACTTACCTTGGACACTGACAATGGACCAACAAATGGCATAGAGGAATGAGACACAGGTGAAACGCATTAGGGCGGGTCACGCAATCAGTATGACAGGAAGTAAAACTCAAACACGCACAGGGCTACACAAATTACAAAATAAAACCAGGTTTAGGATGGTAAAATAACTCAAGGATCTGAAGACTCAACCGATGATGTTTATGTCAAGAACAGGACTCGAACCGCCATCATAAACTGGATAGTAGTGATAGTAATTTGATTAATATATTGTAGAACATGCCTCCATATAATCTTTAGCAAATTCTACCATTAAAATCCGACTGAAGTGTTTGCCACAGGTTTATATGGAGATCACGGTGCACAAGTGTTTCATATTTCATTTAAATGTACAGTTTTTGGAGTATAAATGTCATTTTTTGCCTCTACTGATTAAAAAAAACACCGACTACAGACTTCCTCTTCATCATTTGTATTACCATTTGAATGTTTAGCTTGTACTGCAGTGGCAGACCATAGGAGGCCGTTTTCTTTGTGTTTGTGGTAAAAAAGGGAGCTCTGGGTGAGATTTCAGTAAATTTAAATTGCTTTACTTGGAGAAAATGATCAAAATCAGCCCAAAAATATCGTCAGAGCTTATCGGCCATTGATTTCTCCGGATCCTAAACAATCAGCACCGACATCGCCCATGAAAAACCCCATATCGGTCGATCTCTAGACACCACCATCGTTTCTTCTATTAATGGGAAACATCGGACTGTTTTGTAGTCGTCGTCTGCGGTGCGCTATAAAACCAATCCCGACAAAAGTGCAGGCAGTATTAAAGGAATACTTGACATTAATACGAAGGACTAAATGAAAGACAAACTTTAACTGAAGCACTATGTTTAATCATCGCCTTTTATGACTTGACATTTCATAATATTGCAATTTGCGTAAGTGCAGATGTAATTATTTTTTCCGTCCCATCATTTTATTTTACTCAAACATTCGTAAATGCAAGAGGGACATATGGTTTATCCCGGTACAGAAATAGAGGGTGCAGGGTGTATTTCACACTCAGGATGAGCTGGGCCTTGTGCAAAGAGCTTTACCGAGGAGAGGAAAGTGTGTCTGACAGTGGCAAGGGCTTAGACTCACGCCATAGAAACATCTATTACAGTGTGTCCAAGCTACTGTTGTGTGGGTGGGTATTCGTCACATTCTGGGGACTCGAATCTGAATTTAAGGGGACCTGCTTTCCGTATGGGGACAAAATCAGGTCCCCGTGATGTAAATCCTTTATTATTAGATTAACAACATGCTTTACAGTTAGGTTAAAGTTAGGCAAGTAGTACGGTTAGGAAATGAATTTTTAAGTCAATGGAAAGTCCCCAAGAAGCACTGAAGCCCAACTTGTGCGTGCGTGTATGGCATTACGAAACAACTGGCGTCTTCTTAAACAGCTGGACCGGACTGACCGAAGGCTAGTCTTTATCAGCGGCTCACATCTGCTCCATATGCAGAGACCAGGCGGGTAATTTTAAATCCTGCACAGTCACCGCGCGCCTCCACACCCGCTCCTGTAATTGGACCAGGATACACTTAGTAGATAAAGTTGGCATCACATTTTTCACAGTTTACAAAGTGGTGGGATGGAGTGAAACGGAAAGTGGGACAGGTGGGCAGCAGAGACCACCTGGCAAATGAGAAACAAAAAACATTTAAAAGTACAGACAAAACTTAGGTGTTTTAGGAAGGTGTGATAAATAAAGTTAACTAAGACTGTTTTAATAAATATATAATAATGACTCTGTTGTGTTAGACTATGATTTTCAGTGGGAAGAGATGCTCTGCTATTTTGAGATTTAGATAAAACATGATTTACATTTAAATTAAAATAGGAAAGTATTAAATGTCACATAACGTCAATGATCTGATTATCCACAAACCCAGGTACATGTGTCATTTAACAGTAGTATTTGAGAATGTGTTCAGGCAAATTTACATAAACGTCGGATCGCGGTGTGACTCTGAAGTGCTGTACGTTTGCGATTTGTTTTCTCCCCGACAAAACCCACAATGTCGATGAAACGTTCTGCACCGACAAAGACGCCCACGAAGGTTTGAACTTTGAGAGAGTTTAAACGAGAGAGAAATGTGAGAAAATGTTATCGCCTGTGTGAGAAAAGTGTATAAAGTGTGTGGTGAGGGGTTTTACAGCAAAAAACATACAGAATAATTGTTATTGCGGGTCATTTTTAAAACGTAACCCCAGCGATAAACGAGGGAACACTGTATATTTTAAGTTTCCATGGCAATTAACAAATCAAAACAATATATCAGATCTTTTAAATGGTGAAAAGTGTTTGTCTAATTTTGTTCTATATGCAGCTTATAAACAGGAAACTGATATCCATGGATCACTATTTACATTTCAATAATCATCTGATAATGGTCCGATTTGTTGTGTAATGTTTATTTTAATGATGTGTAAAAGGAGCAGGGTTTATAATTCTATTTTATTTTATTTATGTAACATATTTAAAATAGAACTTAAGCTGTCCAAAGTGCTTCACATAAACAACAAACAAAAACAGATATACAAAAATATGACACATAGGCAAAGAATAAAACATATAATAAAACAATAAAATGCCCAGCTATCCTGTCTTCCTAGAAATGCCAGGAAGAAGTGTTTTTGTTTTTGTTTTTTTTTAAGATATCTTGGCACAAAATACAAAGCAATGTCATAGCAAACAGTTTTATCAGAGCAGTCTGCCCGAACACGCTGGCTCCATGTTGCCCATCAATATAAGAATTTTGTTTGTTCATGTCCATAATGACAACGAACATAACAGCTGGAGCATGTATTTATATTACCTGTGTGATTATTTTGCTTTTCTGACTCTTTAAATTGATGCCAACAAAATCAAATGGCTTGAGCGATTAATAAATGATGAACTGTAGCCGGGGAAAAAGCATAAACTGGGACTGCCTATGGACGATTGGATACTATTACAAGACAAGAAGTACGGTCTATATGGTTATAAAGCATTTTAAAAACTTGTCGAAAACAGCCGTTGATATTAGAGTACTACATCCATCTTGAAAACATCTGGTAAACAATCTAATAAAACACTATCTATCGTTGGCTCCATCTTATCTGGACCTGTTGTTATAGTCGCTCCGCAAAAACACGCTTTCTTTCCAAAAAACAACCAACAATTGTGTTTATCCTGCCTGAAAATCTTTGTTCCGTAGTGCACTCGCGTAAACATAAAAACAAAGAGCTGCTAATTAGCTCCTTGGAGTCCATAAATAGAAAAAAAACATTCAGAGTTTTCTTGATAAAGGTTGTGTCGGTGACCGCTAACAATGCCAGGTTTAACTAGGCAGATAATAAGTGTTCGTGTTCGTGTTCGCTCTGTATGGCATAACACAGGCTTTGGGTTTTCTGTGATCTGCCTCTGTGGTTATGCCTCTTGTATCTGTGTTATGTGGATGGATGCTGGGCCCAAGGGCACGACGGTTAGGACAGGGCAGTCCATTTAACCTCCTCACCCTCATAATTATTCAAGCTCACTATCTACACACACGCTAATGCACACTGAAGAGGCGGAGGGCTGTCCTAGAGTCACGCTAAATGTAAATGCTTCTGCCGTTGATGGGCTCGCTCGCTCCATTTTTCAACAGCAGAAGGGCAACTACTGCGACGTGCCGTAGTGATGAAATTTATGACCCCCCCGTGCAATAAACAGCAGTAGTGTAAGAGTGCAAACATAAGCATATGTTAGGGTCAATGTTTATATTATGTTGTGTGTAATATATTGGCGAAAGTAATTGTGACAAAGCAGAATATGTGATGAATCTTAACCACAGGCTGTGTATAAAGAAGTGGAATAAGTCAGTGTGACGTCAGCCGTAGCGTTCAACTCCAGTCAAGTGAAGCTCATCGAGGCTAGCGGTTATTTTTGGAGCAGAGTTTAATATTTGGAATTCCGATCACGAGTATCATAGCAACCAAAGAGCCAATCCGGAGTGAGGCTGTTGAAGGTAACGCCCCTTCCCGTCTGCAAACACTGGTTTAGCGGGGAACAGGCACTTAGCAACACGGTCATCTATCAAATCTGTTGCTAACGTTAGCGGCGCAACCTCGAGGAAAGAAGGCAGCTGATTCGTTTAATTAATGTTCATGTCTTGATTTACGGACATAATAGTGAAATAAAAATACCAGGATCATGTAGAGCGGGTTAATATGAACATTTTAAGACCAAAATGATTAATCTGACAGAAGAACTTATGGAGAAAAGTGACAGTTTTTCAGTAAAACGTGAATTGGAGCCAGAGTTGATGGAGCTGGAAGCGCGCCCATGCTCACTTCCTATTTGGAACGCAGCGGCTAGCAGATTAGCTATGTCTATTTATATATACGGTCTTAATCATGCAATGTCACTTCAAGTTTAAGTTCATGTCATAACTTAACACACATAACATTTAAATTAAGAAATGTAAATAGTGTATCCTTTTTGATCAGCACAAGTAGTCCTTACAACAAGCTGATTAACGCCCGCCACACACTACAGGCTTTTTTAGTCTTCTTTAGTCTCTGACAAAAAGTGCAGACCAGAGACACAAAGAGAACCTGATAAGGATTGATATCTCAGAGCACAAAGACTGCCGCTGGGTGTGAAAGTGAAGAGCCCGCACACCACAAGCTAAAAGTTCTGAGCGCACCTTGTGTCAGCTGTTTCCTGTCTAGAATAAAACGACTGGCTTTGAGACTCTAAAGTGTTTCAAGGATCAGAGAATTGCACTTCCAGTTTAGATACAAGTCGAAACTGGGGTATTATATGAGAAATATGGTGCAATAGTCCAGATAAATGTTTTTTAATGCACAGAAGGCTGAAGATAAACGATACAGGAAGCAGGGTTACTCTTGCTAATCTGCAGCAGCTTCACCCTGACCCTCACTGTGTGGTTTTATGTAAACAGACACATGTGAGGAACTACTTTCGCCTCTTCACTTTTAAACAATGCTTCAAACTGGATTAATAGCTCTGGTCTGTGGACTGGGTGTCATTACTAATGGATAATGTGGATGAGATGCTGCAGTTTAACAACTTTACGAGAGGTGAATAACAAAGTCATCTTTAAATTATTTTCTCCACCTCCTGATATTGTATCTTGCTCCTCTGTGTCTGTCACTCTGTCTGCCCCTGATGGTCTATTTTATTGGCTGTTGTCGCGGTGATGTTTTGTAGTTTCGAATTTACGATACGACAGCTCAGAATCACTCGGACACCGCACAAGAGGAGCACTGCGGCGTAAAAAATTAAGTATGAGGAGCCTAAATCGGGTGATTCCTACCCGAAGTCGGGGTCTTAAATCGAGCAAATGATCCTGTAGAGTGTGGCGGGCTTAAACGACAATATTTTAGAACCAGACTTCCCATTTTTGTCAATGCTTTGTAATGCTATTTTATGTTACTTAAAGGTCCTATTTTACACAAAAATGAGCTTTAAGCCATGTTATAATGCTGTTACCTCCTCAAAAACATACCTGGAGTTGTGTTTTGCTTCATTCACACATGTTTGAATTACACTTTATTATTAGTCTGTCCATATTTCCAAAGCTCAAAATGCTCTCCTCCACCTTATGATGTCATGAAGTGGTACTTTTCAAGTTAACAGCTACTTTTTACCTTTAGTTCAGTAGAGATTGTCAACTCCAGAGCTGAAATTATCCAAATGATTCTAGTGAAGGTGTATGGAGTTTAAAAACACAGTGGAGCACTTCCTGTATTACCACATGGTGACATCACAAGGTGGAACAGAGTGTTTTCAGTTTGAGAGAAGAACAGAGTTTGTGTGTTAAACATGTGTGAATGAAACGAAACACAACTCCAGGTATGTTTTTGATGAGGAAAAATAATTATTAAGTCAGAAAATAGGGTAATAATAGAAATATGGTCCTTTTGCATTATTAATTTGCCCCATACTCAGAGGTGGGAAGTTGCAGTTGTAGCCACACCTGCCCTGAGGTAAACTGACGAAAAACAAGCCTCCCATTCTGCACCACTGGCCCCTCCAAACACCGCCAGTCACTCACTCACTTTAGGGTCTTTCGAGATAAACTGGGACATACACCTCAGGCTCGTCCTTTCTGACCAAACGTCTCTTTATCACATAATATTTCTGCCAGTTTTGTGTATGCACATCGCCCCGAGCTGAACTGTCAGCTCCTTTAGATACAGATTGAGATGAAAATGTCTTATGCGTTAAGGTTAGCAACTGGCAAACGCAAAACTGGACTTTAACCTGCCTCATATAAAGACGCAGACGATGTGACCTTAGCTGGACCTTCACACACACACACACACACACCTCTAAGTGCCGTGTGACCATGTGACCTCTGCGTTGTCATGGAGAAGCTGAAGGAGGAATATAATATAGGTCTAATAATTGGATCAGTTTATCATGATCTCTGACCTTGTTTGCTGCTCGAGCTGATCCTATTAAAGATTTAAAGAAAATGTCACAACTGTCAATTTAATGTGGAGCTAAATGTATAAAAAATGTTTTCTACAAGCAGCAGATCAAGAGTTAATTAAACTTTGATATAAAATAATGATAAAAACTATATAACAAAGATAAATATTCACATTCTCACCTATTATAATGCTGCAATACTACATATATTTAGTTCCCATAGAAACAGCAGTGGGAAAATCTGAATCTCTATGGTGTCATTTGTTTCAGTGATTTAAACAAATATTCCAAAGGATTGTGTATGAAGTGTGTGAACAAATGTTACGCATAAACAAAAAACAGATAGTGATTATAGTTGTTTTGTTGTGTAGTCGTAGAAATGTCTTTACAAACAAGCATATATTTTCCACTTGATATTTTATACCTGTTATATTATATTTAGATTTGTTGCATACACCAAACAAACAGCATTATAGAGATGCCCATTCCAGAGTGTAGACTTTGGCAGCGGTGCCCGACTGGAGTCCAGAGTGTGAGATGAATTGTGACAGAGGCGACGGGGCGAGCAGGGCACTGTTTGAACAGCCATTACAGGGATAGGTGCTGACAACCGGGTGCCTCCGAGCTGGGACTGTGGGGGGGGGGGGCATCACGCTTATTAGGACACACTGAAGAGATGGCATTCTAACAAGGCCTGAGCCAAGAACTGAGACAAACTTTTACTTTTAAATGCATGGGTTTGCCTGGAAACCAAGTTTAAAGGTGAACAAGAAGACACAGAACTATAGTGGGAACGGAGCTATTTATGTTTTTTCTTTTTTCTTCTGAGTTCAACCTCAAAAGTGTATCCGTTACAAAGATCGGCATTGGATTTCTGCCTTTTGGATGCTAAATAAAGAAGCATTTTAAATGCAATTAGTTGGAGGTGGCACAGAATAGGCTCCA
Source organism: Periophthalmus magnuspinnatus (assembly GCF_009829125.3). Taxonomy (NCBI): domain Eukaryota; kingdom Metazoa; phylum Chordata; class Actinopteri; order Gobiiformes; family Gobiidae; genus Periophthalmus; species Periophthalmus magnuspinnatus. The sequence continues at coordinate 27,517,532 of NC_047140.1, forward strand.
GTCCAATTGATCCCTTTTTAATTAAACATGGCACGCTGTTTGAGGGTGATAAAGGCACAGGATGCATTCAAGGAGCCTGACAAACAATACGGCTCTCCATATAAAGGCTAAATCCTGTCATTATTGCACCTAAAACACCAGGGTTTATGTTCGATCATCTGCAGTGTTCGAAAGAGGGAAAGAGCCACAATAACATATGTAATTAGGGCAGGATGGTGAAACCGGATTATTGGTTAATGTGATACGCCGCTGTGCCGCTGCTTGTGAACGGGATTGTTCTGAAAAAGAATGAATGCAGAACAGGTTTAATGTGCAGATGTCAGTACATTCCCACAGTTAGCACAGTCAGTATTAGGTGTCTCTATGTTGTTGCTCTAGATGAAGCTAACCTGCACTTTCCTGTGCTTTGTTTGCAGCCTGAAGCAGCACCAGCAGTGAGCCTCGGAGTCGGCCATCGATGATGCAGGGAATGAGACCACAGAGATTACACACCAATAAGAAGAGATAAACAGGGACTATGAGAGACTTGAGCACTTTTGCTAACACAAGTGTTTATGTGAATCGACTGTAAATGTAAAGATGTCATGGACACTGCATAGACATTAGTTTATATTAAATTTAAAAAATCTATTTGATAAGAGGTCTACAAAGACAGATATCTGAAAAGTATAACGCCATGTATCCCCACAGCCAGGGCTTGACATGAACAGTGCTACATACCACAGTGGCCAGCAGAAGTTTACGCATATACTGAAGACTTTCTCCTGATTCTATGCTACCGTGTTTCTTTCATAACGTAAAGAACAGGAAAAATAAACACAACAAAAGTCAAGTATTAAGATGTCATTATGCAAAACATCAAATAAAGTTACTACTGCATTCTGACGGCTGGTGAGCAAAAAAAGATCATGTCAAGCCCTGCCCACATCCCTATAAAGAAAACTGATGTCAGCTGTTGCCCACGGTGATAAGAATGATCACTACAACAATAATCCGTAAGTTCTTTGCCAGTTTAGAGCACCGATGTACTGCAAATCCGCACGCCTTCAGACCGTTAGACCTCAGACTCCAAATGGTCAAGTCTAAGCGACAGAAACTTCAATTGACCAGACCATTCGTATGATTTTGTTTGTAGTGCGTTATCTTGAATCGGGGCACTGCAAATAGCCAGGTTGTGTTTTTGTTAGTCATGTACTGTTAAGAACATTCCTTCTCAACACTGATGTCAGAAACCGGGGTAACAGGAAACGGCCACTGTCTCCCGAGTTAAGACAAGCTAAATGTAGATAAGAGGACTTCTATTTTTCTGTTGCTGAGACCAGAAGAAGAACATGTCACTCCTGATCCATGTAGCAGCCAACCTACAGATGGATGGGGTCGGATGCATGCAAAACGATGTTGCAATGCCTTTTCAAATCTATAGCTTGTGCATTTGGCATCAGTGCTGCTTCTTAGTGAGAGCTTCATAGGGCAACGCTGCACATGTTCTATGTTCTATTAGCACTGGATTTCTTTTCTAGAGTAAGAGGATAATGCTCGTGATGTGTTCAGTCTCACACTGTCAGTGCCGTATTTATTAGATGATAAGAAAAGAATATTATATGAAATATCAGCAGTATTTTGTTAAGACAAGCTAATCATACAACACTAATGCAATGAGTTATGGACTGTTCTTAAGACTTGGTTTGTTTGTTTATTAGTGAGTACAGTGTAGTTTGAATGACCTTCTGGTGCAAAACACATTTTCTGAACTGTATTCTTCATTCAACCACAAATGTAGCTGGAAGTAGAAGTAGTGTGCAGACTTTTTTTTTGCTGTTTCTCATGTTATGTATGAAAATGTCGCTCTTTCCTTTGCAAATAAACAACAGATTTGGGTACTGAATCACAATGTTGGACCAATGTTGAAGCCAAGGTCTGAAAAACCGTGATGAATGATGATTACGTTTTCCTCAGACATGTTTACATTGTTTCCATATATTCAAACTAAATCTCTTGGGCATCGCGACACTGGGGCTGTACTTTTGAGCCGCAGACCTAATGGAAATCCGTGTCGTGAGTCCGATCTTAAGAAGACGTTGCATAAGATTTGACATTTGAGGTGATCTATGAGTGAGCTGTGACTGCTGCTGGGGCGGAGCTGCATTAGACTGTAGCACATTTGTACACACTGATGATGAATACCACTGCTTTCTATTGTAAAATCTGTCTGCATCATGTGCGTTGTGATACATTTCCGGAGAGCATAGAATAAACAGGAGTCATTTTACCACAAAGTTAACCCCCCCATTCATGAAATATTTATAAAACTTAATGGTTTAGGCTTGGAAAGCACTTTGGGTCTCTTGTACAATCCAAACATTTTAGGAACCTTATCAATCATTCATCTAATTTCCTATTTCTGACGACATTTAAAGAGTCCCTATAATTTTGTCTGTGTAATTCCTCGTTGTTCAGGTATCATCCATTGTAAAAGAAAAGTTCCACTCTGTTACTGGACAAAAGTTTTAGAGTGAAGACGATTGGCCGCTCATCTAAGCCGCTTCTTGAGTTCTGGTCAGATTGCTGGTGGACTCTGCCTTATATCCATCTGAAATGAGGAGCTAACCTGAACACTCCGAGCCACAAACAAGGCAATGAGGTCTACTCCATTCGGTGTAGTGAAGACTGCAGTGAGCGTAACATTGCAGAAACAAAACAGCCACTCCATGAGAGAAAACTCCATCATGAGAGCAGCTCGGGACCCCAATCTGCTGTGCATCTCCATCTCAAAGCCACTAACCACTCCTTTGAAGATAGTAAGGTACAGATTTTAGCCAAAAAATAAAAGAAATGGTTTGAGAGGAGAGTTAAAGAGGCTTTGTTAGGAAAGACAATCCATCCTTGAACAGGAATGGAGGGCTTAGACATCATCCATCTCTTATTTATACACTCACCTAAAGGATTATTAGGAACATCTGTTCAATTTCTCCTTAATGCAATTATCTAATCAACCAATCACATGGCAGTTGCTTCAATGCATTTAGGGGTGTGGTCCTGGTCAAGACAATCTCCTGAACTCCAAACTGAACGTCAGAATGGGAACGAAAGGTGATTTAAGCAATTTTGAGCGTGGCATGGTTGTTGGTGCCAGACGGGCCGGTCTGAGTATTTCACAATCTGCTCAGTTACTGGGATTTTCATGCACAACCATTTCTAGGGTTTACAAAGAAGGTGTGAAAAGGGAAAAACATGCAGTATGCGGCAGTCCTGTGGGCAAAAATGCCTTGTTGATGCTAGAGGTCAGAAGAGAATGGGCCAAGTGATTCAAGCGATAGAAGAGCAACATTGACTGAAATAACCACTCGTTACAACTGAGGAATGCAGAAAAGCATTTGTGAAGCCACAACACGCACAACCTTGAGGCGAATGGGCTACAACAGCAGAAGACCCCACCGGGTACCACTCATCTCCACTACAAATAGGAAAAAGAGGCTACAATTTGCACGAGCTCACCAAAATTGGACAGTTGAAGACTGGAAAAATGTTGCCTGGTCTGATGAGTCTCGATTTCTGTTGAGACATTCAAATGGTAGAGTCAGAATTTGGCGTAAACAGAATGAGAACATGGATCCATCATGCCTTGTTACCACTGTGCAGGCTGGTGGTGGAGGTGTAATGGTGTGGGGGATGTTTTCTTGGCACACTTTAGGTCCCTTAGTGCCAATTGGGCATCGTTTAAATGCCACGGACTACCTGAACATTGTTTCTGACCATGTCCATCCCTTCATGACCACCATGTACCCATCCTCTGAGGGCTACTTCCAGCAGGATAATGCACCATGTCATAAAGCTCCAATCATTTCAAATTGGTTTCTTGAACATGACAATGAGTTCACTGCACTACAATGGCCCCCACAGTCACTAGATCTCAACCCGATCTTTGGGATGTGGTGGAACGGGAGCTTCGTGCCCTGGATCTCCATCAACTCCATCAACTGCAAGATGCTCCTCAATATGGGCCAACATTTCTAAAGAATGAATCAGCACCTTGTTGAATCAATGCCACGTAGAATTAAGGTAGTTCTGAAGGTGAAAGGGGGTCAAATACCGTATTAGTATGGTGTTCCTAATAATCCTTCAGGTGAGTGTAGCTTCACTGTCAGAAAAAACAAAAACAAAACAAAAAACAAGAAAAACAATAGTGCTAGCCAGTATGCTAATAGGTGTGAGAGCACCCATTAGGGACCTGATTATACAAAATATGACTCAGGCAGAGCTCTCACTTAGTGTAGTTCAATATTTCTATAATTTCATTAACATTTTGGGGATAACTGAAGATTAACAGGTCTGTTGTGGTGGTACAGAGTGGATGGGGTCTGTGAGTTGTTTGTCGCTCTCTCCACTTTCATATTTCATTTATACTTGAATAAACTTGAATAAATTTGAATATAAAAATGTTCATGAAGCGTAGCGGTTAGTGAAAATACAACAGAGGAGAAAATAAATTGTGCAGATAATGTAATGTCAATTTAGGGGAGAGATCTAACAATATACAAGTAAATGTGTACACTAAATGCGTAGTATATCTGTACTTTATGCTCTGTATTATGCAGTGCGGTAAATGAGGTCGACAGCATGAGAAATCAGTGCATTAGTGTAGCATACAGACCAGTGAAATAAAACATTGATGGGGCTATTATGCCATTTCCACGGTATTCCAATAGTGAGTGTGAATACTGGGCCAGTACTCTCAGCGGGCCATGTTATCTGCACTCATCCATATTCATGACCCTATCACTGGAACCTCTCATGTGCACAGATCCACAACCTCAGACTGTACAGAACAGCACGGAGGAGAATCTGAACATGATTGTGTAATAACATTGTTCAAATAAACTAACAAAGCAGAGACAGGGTAGATCTCAGGTGGCAGAGAAGGATCATCTACAGAAGTATACTTCAAAAAAAAAAAAAAATATATGATAAGATTTGTGCTTGTGAGTGGCATGAGCAGCCAGGGCCGGTGGGTGCAGGCTTCAATAGCCTTGAGTCAGGCCCTGCCTGTGCAGCAGGCTGTTGGTTGTCAAAGTCTGTCAGAGTTTGCCGTCACAGGCCATTGTCACCATCAGATCACAGAGCCTGAGCCGGGCACACAGCACATCACACACTGGTGTCACCAGCACCACACACACACACACACACACACACACACCCCTACACACCCCCACACACACACACCCCCACACACCCACACACACACCCCCACACCCCCACACACCCACACCCACCACTCCAGAAATCTGGACCAAACCGCTAGGGTCAGCAAGGCACTGTGTGATGTTTGTTATCGCTGCATATTGGACTGGGAAATTCTAATTTAATCAAGACTCAGTGATGTCCAAAAGTGTCTTGTTTAATTGAATGAATCATTAAATAATGAAAGCTATTTTTATTTTGTTTTGGAAAAGAAAAACATTCAGTTGAATTGAAAATCAAGATTGATAGGAGGGTGAAAAAATCCAGATTGTTTTTTCTTTTGCTTTATCACCCAGGCTTCGCTGCGACCGTGGTCAGATTATTAATAACACCATTAAAGGACACAGAAGTTACAAAATGTTACAGCTAAAATTGAATTCCAATCTTATTGTGCAGTAAAGGTCACCACTTGCATCTAGACAACATCAGTGCGCTGTGGCTCTATACTTAAAGACAGTGTTTTGGCTAGCTGCAGTCATGCCAATCTGTCTAAAGATGTTTTTCAAATAGGATTCCCAGCCGTGCTCCCGCCCTTCCTCCTGTAAAAAGCTTTTTGCTGTTCCTCAGTCTGCGCAGCTGTCCAGGAGAGCTTTAATTAAAACTGCTCCGATACGTTCACTGTTTTATCCCAAGACACTCACACTGCCCAGTAGAACACAGGCATTCTCTGTAACATTACATAGATTTGTTCTTCTCTTTGAGGCTCATGACATTACACAACTATAGTTTTGTTTGGGGTTTATGTAAATGTATCTGGCATAACATGGCGCCTATCAAATATGTTACTTGCATCTGGGCCATTCAAACCATTATTGCATGTTTTTCAGTCTAAAGTAATTCATACAAAGAACCTAATGCAAGATGAGTCTTGCTCTGCATTAAAATGCACATATAAGATGAGAGGATACCAAACTGTCTGCACATGGCGGTCCTTAAAGTGGGCCAGTGATGGTGTTGGGATGTAGGCCTGGGCTCAGGAGAGGGACACAGTGTAACATGTCTGTGCACTGACAGTGTCTGATGGTTTTCCTGACTGCTGTCATCTCTGCAATCTCCACATCTAAATATGTAACCCATGTGTGACACGCTCCTCAGGACGCCACTGGTTTAAATGAGCCTGTCAAACCCATCATTTTCTTTGTCTTTCAGTCAGGCACCTGCCATTTTATTCAAATATATTCAAAAAGTTGTTTGCTCAGACAAAACTACATAATAATTTCCACAGCAATATCTATTACACATATGTTCAATGTTCAATGAAATGCAAATGTAGTGAACAACAGTAGCTGTAAAGGCGACTGCAGTATGTAAAACCATATGTACTTCCACACAGTCAGGCTTCAATAGAGACGCGCGAGGATAAAACAGTTTCATTTCGTGCTCTTAAAATACCTCAGTTATCTGGGTGTGCGATGTCACCACTGCAGTAAAAATAAAAAAAAAATGCTAGTTTTGTTTGGGGGCAGAAATGTCTCTTCTTATTTGTCAGTTAAAAACATTCCACTTTACTAAATAAGAAAGAATGACACAAACGTCTACTATTCTACATTATTTCTACTAACAAGCTCATTAAATATGAGAAGCATCCGGCGCAGTAGGTGCACCATATCATTATAGTCGGCCATGAGTCAACAGTGGGTAATTAACCGGGCCCTTATAGCCATACTACAAAAGTTTCCAGGTCAATTTCAAGATTTTTAAAAACAAAAACAACCACTAGTAGTAAATGAAATCAAAATTCATTGTGTTTGAGTTTGCAGAGGAGTTCTACTGCCCCCTGCACGACCAGCGCTCCAGTCCTCTCTCTTAGTCATGTCACATTTAGGACTGGGATCAGAGAGTTGTGGGGAATTGCATCATGACACGGCTGCATATGTTACAGGTCTGAGGCTGGAGTTGGACAGTCTCCCGCGGGACACAAAGCTGCACAGTCCCTGAGGGTAAAACTTGTTTTACATTTGATTTTGGGCACACACTGATTCTCTGAGATGAGAGATGACGCCTCCAGTCTCTGCACCGCACGGTAGATATGAACAGCTCCTCCACCACATCTCCATCTGGAACCCTGCTCCTCACGCACGCACAACACATGCACAATACACACACACACACTCACAACACGCACACAACATACACGCACCGCACTGTAGATAGGAACAGCTCCTCCACCACATCTCCACCTGGAACCCTGCTCCTCACGCACGCACAACACACACTCAACACACTGACAACAAACACTCACAACACACACACAGCATACACACGCACATACAGATACACTCACAACACACACATACATACACAACACACGCACACATACACACATAAATACACATCCACAACACACACATACATATACGCATACACATAAACACACATACAGATACAGACACATTTACAACACACGCACACATATACATACATACATACAGAGCATACATACGCACACATACATGCACATACACAACACACACACATACACACCCCCACACACAAACTTACACACACATACACACAAATAGTTACACACATACTTACACACATACATACACATAGTTACACACACACATAGTTACACACACAGTTACACACACACACACACACGTGCCCTCTGTGAGCCGCGCTCGTCTCCAGCGCTGAGATGGAGCCAGGTATGTTAATGGAGTTAATCGGATTGTCTCCAGCAGGGACAAGCGGCAACTTTGATGAAGTTTTTGGATGAGTTTACCATAAGTAAATTAGCGCTCATGTGCATGTGCTCGTGTGCCAGTACCATTTAAAGTTATTGTGCATTACCCTTTGTATATTATGTGAACACATACATCCTGAAGCTAATTTAGCGGGTAGAAATTAGCTGAATTCTCATTAAGTTCTTTGCTATTTTCCTTCCTCTGCTTCTGGCACTTGCCGCTCTTATTTGATTCTGTGAACAGTTTTTACAATGAAATACATAAAAATGGCTTTAAAAAGTGTAGAGGCAAACTGAGAATGATGCTGAAGTGAGATTGTCTGGACAGGATGCAACCAGACAGTTCAGATCTCTGAAAAGCTGGACCTGTCAGTGCAGACGTGTGGCATCAGGCTGGAGGACATATACTGGAGCTTAAAGACAATCTTGACCCTCACAGCCATACTGCCTCGAGGGTGTTTCATATTTAAACAGCTCACAGGTCAGTATGGTCTCAACACTGGTCCTTAATATATTTTATACATGCTATACTACGCTATACTGTACTATACTATACCATACTATGTCTATGTCTCCTCATTTATCCTCCCCTGACAGTGACCTTGCTGTGCTCCTTTCTTCACTGTTTCCACATCCCAAGTCTTAATGCCAGCGCTGTCAATCACACAGCCTCCTGCCACCTCCCAGCAGCACCTTAGGGACTATTCTAATGAGGCCCGTGTTGCTATTACAGGACAAAAGGGCCGAAAAGATGTCTCTCAACTTTCGCCAAGTTTGAAATCTAAGGACAGAAAAGTGAAAATGACCTATGACCTATTATATGCAGATGATTTCTCAGCAAAACAAAGGTGTGTGTAAAGCAAGATAAGCAGCAAGTGTCCTCAGAGTGTCTGCAGAGCTGGTGGACATACTCGTCTCTCTCTTTTGGGGGAACATGTTCTACAATTTTGCTCTGTTCAATACACAACACAAAGGCAGCCCTGACAAAATTGCAGACAATTTACTGTGGCTACATTCCTTCTTTGTCACTTCATCCTAATCTTTTTCTATTGGCAAACACACATAACCATACATGCCCATGCACTCGCACTATAACAGTACTTAAAGTGGTCGATCAAACATTTAATTTTCTTCTAGTGCTGACAAAGGCATCTCGCCAGTGAACGGAGACAAGCCACTTTTATCGACTGGCATCCAGAGGGCCCAGCAGCTATTATAGCGGCAATGAGTGAGTGGCCCAGTCAATAGACTTTCTATTAGTGGACTGCTCCCTCAGTCCCATGCCAGCACACAGCAGAGAGGGGGGCAGAGAGGGGGGCAGAAAGGGGGGCAGAGAGGGGGTAGAGAGGGGGGCAGAAAGGAGGGCAGAGAGGGGGCAGAGAGGGGGGGGGGGCGGAGAGAGCCGGAGTGACTTGGGAACTGTGTGAAGGTCAGGAAAGGAGCAGTCAAAGCCCCAGGGAGCTGCGCTGTATGTGAGAGACTGGACGCTCAGTAGATCAATAATGGAAGTAAATAGATAGTGACAAAAGGGTCAGGTATCGGACATGGAGACTACTAAATACCTCATTTACCATAGTTGGAAGTAACACATTACAAATAATTTGTTTTAGTCATTCATTATATTAGTTTAGTTTATATTTGAGAGATTCTCTCTTTTATGGATTAAACTCTGACTTAAAACAACCCACTGTCTTATTTACACATTATTTTAATGGATCCCATTCATCCGTGCACATTAATTCTCAGTTATGGCTGACAGCCCAAAGCTGCATGTGCTTAAATATAGTGTAGAGTATGTGAATGTAAAACCCAGACTTGTGTGACCTTGTCCTAGCTGCCTGGAGCAAGTTAAACCTAATCAAGATGAGCTGTGAGGTGGCCCTGCTGCTGCGCTCTAACAGAGGGAGTAATATGCATACACTCACTCAGCTCCTATACCTCTATCAGTGATGATACACACTGAATAAACACACTGATGCTTTTACTGACGCGGGGATAGGGCAAACACACACACTGACTGCAGCTTAGTCACAAGAGAAACACCGTGTTCAAACCAAAACAGAGCCTCCAGTGCAGTGACAAAAGCTCTGAGGATCCTAAACAACGTTCTTCTAAAACAAACTTCATGACATCTTTCCAAGTTAGTTCTAATGTCATTATGGGCGTATTCATTTGTGCAGATTGATACTAACCACCATTCAGCAGGTTTAACCACACACTTAATACACTGTAGTAAGGCAGAGTGTGGTCCTGTGGGTGCAGCCCTTTGACAGCCTAATCATGCATATTACGATGTGACAGACTTGAATAGGAGGGAGCCAGTCTGAACACAGACTTGTGAGCACTTATAAAAATGTCTGTGCTGTATGCTTCATTAGCCCCAGCACTTTACCTAAAGCACACACCACTTACTGTCGCCTTTTTGAGCATCTGTACAACCTTTCAAGGACAGCCAATACAAGCATCTTATCTCAAGAAAATTCTAAACAAATTCACTTCATTGGGACAAGCCAAACAAAAATAAGTCATCACTTTACTATCTTATGTGGAGTTTGAGTTAAGAGAATGAAAAATGTGGCTGCTTCAAAATCACATTTTGGGTTCAAATTTTTAGGAGAGCACGTCGTGATGAAGAGTTTCCATTTTAGATTTTCAGGGTTGTAAAAGTGAACATCGTGTTTGCCGAATATTCAGGGTTCAGAAACTGATAACTGTTATACGCTAAGTTTAAGTAGCATATTTGACAGATTAAAGTCGCACTTATTTTCCTAGTTTGTCCGGGGGTGAAACTTATACTCATATGCAACTTATATGTGAAATTATTAAAATATATAATTTCACACCTTCATTAGTATGACAGCCTCCAGAGTTGATGGAGTTCAGAAGCGACACCGAGGATGAAGAATTCAATGGATTTAGTGATTTGGAGTGAGATCCAGAGTAAACTTGTTGCTTGTTTTTTATGCCTTATTTATCTGATTAACTGTTAATATCTTAAGTTAACTTACCAGATACGTGTTCAGTTCTGCCTGTGTTTCATGTAGCTGAATAAATATGTGTTATGTAACGGTTGATTATACCTGTTACAGTTCACTTGTTTGACTATTAGATGGCATCGGTGTGTGGATAATACCTGTAAGAAAATGTACTTGACTCGCTTTTTTTAAATAGATTCCATATTTAATTTCCCGTTATTTCCCCTTCATTTATAAGACCATGAGGGTGATCATTTTTCATTTGGAACAACATTGTAAATATTTACTTTATCATAAGTCTAGTTTAAGGTTGTGAAAACTACTTTGTGTTTTCCGGTTAAGCCTTTTTTTTTTTTATGGTAATGCGAAGTCTTACCCCACAGAGCACAATTTAAGAAACAAGTGAAAAGTAAAATATAAAGTTTTGGGTTAACTGCTTTGTTTACTAGCAGCCCAAAAAGGTGTGTGTATTATGAGCCAGAGCTTATGTTATATTTGATGTGTTTGCTAGTTCTACGGTGTGAACTGTGATGAAGTAGTAAGACCACAGTAAACATCAGTGAAAAGAACTCTCGTGTCTCTCGTGCATATGTTACGTTAGCGTAGCGTATCTGATTAACTGTTAATATCTTACGTAAACATACCAGACATGTATTCAGGTTTGTTGTCTATGTGTTAAATTTGTTGTACTGCTATTCAGCCTGTTTTTCTCTATTTTATGAGAAAATGTCTGTTCTTTGTCTCGGATTTTGTAAAATAAATTTCCCCCAAAAATGAGACTTATACTCCGGAAAATACGGTAGTTAAGAACCTAATACTTAAACAGTAACAGTAATGTATCCTCTGGTCAGGACAAGCTGGAGGTTCCTATAGTGCAGGTTGTGGGAGGAAACAAGAGCCTCCCAATGAAATCCACCCAGAACAAGCAATCTCTGCACAGAAAGACCCAAACGCCCAGGGAAGTGAACCCGGAACCTTCTTGTTGTGAAGCGTGAGTGCTAGCCACTCAGCCACCAGGCCACTACAACACACACACTTACGTAACAATCCTTCACTCAACCATGAACCGTTAGCTGCAAGTGTAACTGGTGCAAGACTTATGAGACCTGCTTAGTTTGGCCAACAGCCTTGGTGTTTGTGTGCTCATCTAAGGCTGCGAGCGCAGAGCAGCAGTGGAATAATCCAAGGCTACTGGCAGAAAAATACAGCGGCTGGAGACAAAGACAAAAGAGACAAACAAACAGGACGTTGGATGAAGGACATCTGGACAATGTCTCACAAAAAGAGCAGAGAGACCTTCAGACAGAGAAAGTGGTGTGCTGCCTACTCCTGTGTGAGAGCAGCAGACTGAGTAAGCCTCCTTTTATTTGCTGAAGATTAGAGGACAGCTTCGACACATGCACATTTGGGGCTTATACTGTGAGACTCACCAGTCAGGAGCGCTGCACTTTTACACACAAACACACGTCACGGTTCTATACTTCACGGGGACATTACTTTGACTTACATTCACTTTCTGGAGCCTGATCTTAACCTTAACCTATTTTACCCATATCTAAACTTCAAGTCATCAATCTATATAAAGGATTTACGACCTACGTTTGTCCTCATGAGGGAGGCCAGTCCCCAACCCCATCATGTGATCATCCATACAGTTTTGGGCTCCCACAATGTGATAAAACCCATCCACACACACACACACATAACTGGTGACATTTGAAGCTCAGAGTTGTGCTGAAACTGAGATTAGCAGCTCTTAAATGCCTTATCCCGGCAGATAACTTATGCATATTTCCCTGTGGTCAAGCAGACCCTAACCCGCATGGTCACACAGGTCAAACGCCGTCATACTGATCCCCCCGGCCCAAGTGGTTTCTAATCTGGGCCGGCTCAGGAGTGGATTATCTCATTAAAAAACTTGACCCTCTCAGCACCAAACAGTGGCCACAGGTGCCCGAAACACAACATAAAGAGAGCTCCAGTGGTTTCCAGGCAACAGGAAGATCTCAGAAAGGATCTATCTAATGAACACATTTTATTTGAAACATTTATCTTATAATAAACGTGAAGAAAACCAATCCCATTATGATTTTAGGTAAAAAAGGTTGTTTACATTACATATGATTAAAATAAAAGGCAAACTATGTGAACACGCCAGATACAAAAGCCCACAGCCCGAATTGTACAAACTATTATTCATTTCCTAAAATTGAAATTGTTCCATCAAAACACATTTAATCACTTTTGCCCTTCTCGATTTGATCAGTACTTTTAGTTTTCATAAGCTTCCAGTACCCTCTAATTACTAACAGCCTTCCACACTTATAATATTTATCCATTCTCATTGAATTATTTAATTGATATGCAAATTGAATTGGGAGAGCTACAAAACCGCAGACAGTCCGGGGTAAGGCTGTGTTATGTGGATGTGCATTAGGATCTGTACAAAAAAACAACTATTGTCGAGGAAACGCAGCTCCGTTTAGTCCCTGGGTAAATACATTGAACGGTGCATCCTGTAAAAATAAAAAATTCATGAACCTACTGTACTGAAGGTAAGATAATGTTGTCAGGGGGGAGACAACGGAGATGGTAAAATGCTGTCAAACTTTAACTAAGAAGATGAAACAGAGAAAAGAGTAAATACAAGCCAAATGTTGTTAGTCTTTTTATAGACGGGCAGCTAACGACATCTCACTAACACGCTAAAGATTTGACTCCAAACAACATTACTACCTACACTTTAGATATTATATAGCTTCCACGCCGCACTCAGCAGCTCCTCCCTCTGTAGTCCTTTCCTCTACACTCTCAGTGAAGGTGACATTGCTGCGTTTTTTTTTGTTTTTTCTTCCCTTTGAAGTTACTGAATGGAGGCCAAAGTCATGGTCTGTTTTTGAGGCCAGTTCTTTTAAAAGCGCAGGTTCCACTTCAAAGAGCGCGCTGGCAAACTGAGGGTAGAAAACAAGACAGAAGTGGATTTATCTGTAGACAATGATGATGAATGTAATCTGCTCAAATCTCACCTTAGTTTCAGCTGGAGTCGACGGATGAACTCAGCAGCAACAGGCGAATCACGGTCAGGTCATAGAAGGGACAGATTATCATCACTGCAGATCGTTTAAAACTGTATCTGAACAGCAGGAAACTAAATATTAAAGATCTGCAGAGTCAGCCTGATGTTTCTATAGTTTCTTTAAAGTTGGGGTAGCTCATTTTCAACCTACAAAAGGATAAAGAAGAATGTATTAAGCCTATCTACCTAGCTTTGGCAAACTCTTTGGCACATCATTAATATTTACATGCATAAGTTTTAAGGCGAGTTCACGGCTTTAGAACTCCCTTTTTAGATGGCAAAGCAAAACTGGGACGGCCCGCATCGCTAGCACCACTTACTTTCGGGTTTACAAAAGATAAATTACTTTAATATTCAATGCAGAGAGTGCGGAGAGTGCCTTTTACAGTACACAAAATCTACAAATTTACAAGCATAAAGTCGGGTAGCGCGTGTCTGTCGAATCCAGACTGATATCTGTCTACGTTTTTATACAGATTGATGTCAGTCTGGTCTCAAGCCCGCTCAAATTTGATCGTCCAATCAGATTTGTTTAGTTTCAGTGACACATTGTCGTAACATCTGACAGGAGGGACCAAAAAGACACAACTCAGAGGTTTAACAGTGTTTATTTACAAGAGTGTGAGTGCAAAAATGGCGGTAGATCAAACGGTGAGTCAGGAGCGGGGTGTTTGCTGTGGTCCAGGGACAGAGCGTGAGTTTAAGAGACGGAGACAGTACCGATAGAGAAGAGCAGGGTTGGAGGCGGGACAGCTGAGTGGGTCCAGGGAGCGGGATCTGGCGAGGAGCACAAGTATTCAGTTTAGCAGAGTCAAAAAGCGAAAAACCATGAACTGAGCCAAGCAGGGAGTACCACAGAGATACACGGTCGACCTGTCGCTGAGTGTCAGGTCCTGGCTCCTCTTATCCTCCCCAAGTGCAGCTGATTGCGGATTGGCTCCAGGTGTGTGTGTGGGAGGAGCCAAGATCTCCGCCCCAGCTCCAGGCCCAGACACAGAAGGGGAGGGGAAAAAGAACAAAAGAAAGGCAGGACAGACAGGGATTATGACACACAGGGATTATGACACACGTAAAACCAAGAAGCTCAGTGTTCACTTATGATCTGCAAATCTCTCACCTCTGATTAACAGTTTTTGCTTTGCTCATTGAATCTGCAGAAATCCACCATGTTTTTCAGCACCCTTTGATATTTTGCGTCCGTTATTATTTCTGATGTGGACCGATCATGTGTGTCCCTGATTGGCTAATGCACCTGTCAGTCACGCTCATTTGAAAACGGGGAGATTCACCGATGACCAGACTCACATCTTTGTAAAGTATTGGAGATCTGTGTAATCTGAATGCCAGTTAAGAGTACCCCGCCAATATTTAGTGCTGCATCCTGTTGTAATACTAACCTATTTTAACTTTGTACTATATTTTTTATCTTTTTTGCAATCCTATTATCTTAATATTTAATTTAGTTTCTACATAATCACTCACTAGTGTAGCCCTATAGAGTTGACCACAAACCAAGAACAAGAGAGGAGAATTAGAGTAGGGCTGCTGATAAAACAACACGGATTATCCTTAGCTCCTGGCCCATGCAATAGCACATACCAGCTCATACCAGCACATGCAGAGTCTGAGTCTGGAAAAGCGGCCCCATCATGTCCTCCATAGCTGGCAGAGCCGGGGCAGTAAATTTAGAGCGAAGGATGAGCGCGGCGGCACAGGATGGAGCCCGTGATTAATGCAGGCCTCATCTGTGCTTAATCCTTGATTCCACACCTGTCAAAACAGGAGCTGTGACACGCAGCGGTACAAAGCTCCACTTGTCTCACTCAGAGATGTGTGAGGGACTGGCATAGTTCACCCGCTCGGACCCACAGTTCAACGGAAAATAGAAGCATGGCGTTTATAGATGAAAGTCATGTTGATGAGATATTATGCATTCCACTGTTTTGTGTTTTCCTAAAGCCCTGTGAAGATGAACACTCAGAATCTTGTGGAAGCAGGAGGCAAATCCCAGGCCCCAGGGCAGATTAAAGATATGTTTGGTTGGCACTTTACCGGGAAGCCACAGTAAACCAGAGGAATTCACAAATCCGCCTGCCACGTGTCTTGTTGGTGCTGGCCTAACACAAGATTTAGGCTGACTGTTATGGTGGGGGCATGCTAAATCACAAGATATGAGAGTGCCGCACACCTCCAAGGAAGGAGCCAAAAGAAAACATTTGTCTGAATAGATTTCAGAACAATATTGTGCACAAAGAGAAATAAAACAAAGCAAATGACGTCACTGTGCAGTTTAATGATTACTCTTTAGGCTATAGCAGGGATACGATCTTTGGGGGTCTTGAAAGTAGCTGAATAAATCCAATGCAATATTATTTATTTATATACTTATTTATTTATACTGGTAGTAGTAGTGCATGTTCCTTTTATTCGATCGGAAGAATCACTGGAGACCAGAGAGTAGAATCACTCGAGTTTTATTGTTCCCTATACATCCAATGTCATCTAATGGAGGTGATTGACAGATGAGGTTGATTCCAGGACTACATCCTGCCCCAGGCCACTCCAGATGCCTCGTCTGAATAAATGAGTCCTTTTAATCAATAAGTCATTGGCCGTCTGTGAAGATGACTCAGGAAACACCTCCATCATCACAGATAAACACATAATCCATCCACATGTACGCACAAAGAAACTTCAAACAGGCAAGAACAGCACAGAGCAAAAGCAACAGAGTTTAACAAGTCCCAGTTTCCACACAGGAAACAAGCTGTTTACTGCAAGAACAAACCCCATGCACTCTACAAAGGCAAGAAATCGCAATGGGAGGAACAATCTCACTCTTTTGATTTCAAATAAAGCACAGTATGCAGGAGGGCTGCACAAAAACACCACATTTACCCCATTTGCCCCACAAGTTCAACCGATGCAATAACAGAAATAGAAAGGACAATGCAATCAGCACACCAGTGTTCAGGTAATACCGTTAGCATATTGCTGAGAATGGGATTCCATCAGCAGCGACCAGGCAGAACGCTCGGGTTTGTTCGGCTGTTCTCAAGAGTAAAAGGAAGGGTGCAGCTCCTATTTCTGTACTTCTATATTTGACTGACACAAGCCAGAGGCAAAAACTATAATGTGAAAAAATGGGGACTATAACAGCAACACACCTGAGTCTGAGTTTTAAGACTGTGATGTGCTCAGGTAGTGCTGCAGCATCCTGACAAAAGCAGTGAATAATTTAAATAGTCTTACTCAGTTAAACTATATATACATCTGAATATTTGTATTTCTTATATCTTTTATCTTCACAGGATGGAAATCTCAAAAAACGGCAAAGGGCTTTTAAAAATCTGAATGGAAAAATAAGGTTCGTCAAAGATTAAAAAGAGCCATTTGAGGAGTCTTGCATAATCTTACAAAGAGCAAACAAAATTGGGACGCCCGAAAAAATATAAACCACATTCCTTTTGTCATCTGTCGCTCAATCTCAGAGTGGAGAGTCGTCATGAATATTTCATTTTCTTGAGCAAAAGAGAAGTGTGTCATTCCTTCTTGGGCTGCATACTAACTAGACAGTCTTTCCATTCCTGAAAAAAATGTGCTGTGAAGTCAGTGGATGTGGTGATGAAAGCGTCTGCGTGATGGAGGCAGACATCGAGGCCCTCATCAACTAAATCTAGAGTTTGGCTGTGCTTCTGATTGAACAACCTGCTGCATTAATCTCATTTTATTAGAAAGGTATTCCTGCGCGGGCCTCAGCTGCTCACAGGGTTACGCCGTTTCAGATGAAAACTTACACCTCATAAATTTCCTGCCTATGAACAATCGGCCGGGTTTAGATTGGGGTCACGGCCTGTCTGCGATTGCATAAGACCATCCACAATAGTCTGAGCTATTTTAGGACTTTCTCCTCACAGTCACTCACTTCTACGCCAAAACTTCAAAACAGCAGACCAGTAAGTACATTAGCATTAGCACGTTAGCAAGCTTAAAATAACTATTAGCTCTCAGCTGTCTGCATCTCAGGTCACAAAGGGTTCATGTCGGCGTCTCCAAAGTTGTCTCTACAGAGTTTAAAATCAAGATTATACAAAAAATAACGCTTTTGTTTCTAAATATTTTTCTTTTACTTTTTCAGAGCATTTCAAACAATTTTTTCCGACATTAATATGCGCAAATACAGCCCCGAGGAACGAATCCTCATTGTACAGTGGTACTTTGAGTGACATGGGTCAAATTCACAAACCCAGAGGTGTTACGTCGACATTTTAATACCAGAGATGCCTCAAGTGTAAATGCCATTAAAGGAAAAATAAGTGTTCTCAAAGACAGGGGGCAGTATGTGATCTCCACAGACCTGACTAGTCCCGATTTGTTCCTGTGGAGCGATCGTAAAGAAAAGGCGTTTGTGAATAAACTTCAGACAATAAACGGCTTAAAACGTAATATCGAGGATCAAATGAGAGCCATAAGCCTGGAAATGCTTTAAATGTTATGCAAAGTGTGTTGGATCAGGCTATTCCTTGCAAAACTGAAAATGGGGGACACTTAAAAGACATGTTTACTTCTCCTAGTTTAAGTAGTGATAAGTTCAAGTGTAAGTGAACAATTATAACTGTATATATTGCCAAAAATCCTTGAAGGTCCAAGTTTACCGACTACTAAAATTTGGTGAGGAAAACTTAAGGAGCTGGTGAAGATTTACAAGTGTCAGTTACTTTTCGGCCACCCTTGAGTTAGAGCAGTGTAATTCATCAAATTCATCCAAGCTGAAGATTCAAACGTGTCTAATCGTGAGTGTTTGTGTCATTTAAATCCAAAAGTCTACCAATGAAAACATTTCGAAGCCGTTCAAAAGTGCTTGTCCAACATCTCAGAAACATAATTGTCCCTAATACCAGTAATACACATTTTGGATTGATGTACAGAATACACGAGAGCCTTGCATTATGTCCAGCTGTGTACTCTATAGCTCTATGATAAATGAATGTGGATTTCTTATCAGGCACAACACACCTCCTCCCCTTCTCGTTACACTTGTGAGAACCTCTGCAGCTGTACAGCCACATGAACCTCCACAATGAGACGGTAGCGCGTTTCTGTGTCGGTGCTGTCTCTTATGGGACCCAGCATTGTTCTGATCAGTAGCCACGGTCTCTTCTTTCTTTTCATCTCTTGACAAATTAAACCAGATGGGAGTCTTCTCTTGGGGATTGCAGCACCTCAGAGCTTTTAAGACAGTTTTAAAATGATGCATGGGCTCCACTCCGAACATGACTTTTGCAGTACTTTTACCTCTGTATTGTTTGTGACTGTCAAGGTCATCGCAGCAGCCCCTCGCTAGGTGGTACGCTGCGGCAGATGCCTAAATCTCCCTGCGTGACTCTTAATTAAACCCTGGATTCCTGTGGTCCTAACTTATTAAAGATGAACCCGCGTGCAGTCACATCCTTAAGGCTTACATGCAGCTGTAGCGTTAATGCAGACCACTGTTTTACTCGCTGATGTAGTGACCTAGTTGCAGTGAAATAAATTATTTCCTGGCTCTTGCTTTAGAAGCCACTACGAGACCTTCATCAGCAGCAGGATGTCTTCAGTCTGGAGATAAAAGGTAGTATTAATGAATTTTATGCTTTTCATTTTACTTTTCCACTTGGTAGTAGTAGTAGGAGTAGTACTCTCCTATTCACTCTATTCAGGAAGTTGCCGCGGGCGTCGCCGTCGTCATTCAGGTTGTATTATTTTGCACGGGGCTGCCAATCTTAACAGCAAATACGTTTTATAACGAGCTACAGAGCTGTTTTAAAGCCTCACAGAGAATCGGTGCAGTGTTGACATGCAGGTCACACAAATATACAACATTTTACACAAATCAACCTTGATTTTAGTGTCATTTAGAGGCAAAAGTGGGCGGGGCCAAATAAGGTAAACATAATCAAAAACAAAACTGTACATTCAATATAAGCTACGTGTCTTGAACGTCCCAGAGAACAGTTGTCCAGCTGTGAGAAAGAACATTTTTAACAAATTAATAGCTCATTTTGTGTACTTTTATGGGCCGATTCATTATAATTTAGACAATATGCAAACATATGCTTAGCCATTAGCATTTAGAGCTACACCAACTCAAAAAACACGCTCTAGGAAAGCCTCACCTCAATTTTAGCACAATGCCAGGAAAAGAAGCAGAACACACACGCTCCGTTTTGGACGCGTTTGATACTGGGAGTGTGTAAACATAACTAGCGCCACCTGGTGCAGTGGTTCATTTTGACATTTCTAGTCTACTCTTCTGTAATCTGGTCTCATGCTCCATTTTACTTTTGATGGTTTTGATATATAAAGATCACAGCATTGAGACGTTACATTCTAGAGGACTTTACATACGCTATTTTTTACACTCTGTTCCACCTTGTGATGTCATGCTGTAATACAGGAAGTGTTTCATTGCGTTTCTAAACTCCACACAGCTTCCCTAGAATCATTTGGTTTATTTCTGCCCTGGAATTTCCAATCTCCACAAAACAAAAAGGTAAAAGTAAATGTGTTAACATGACATCACAAGGTGGAACAGAGCATTTTGAGCTTTGGAGATGTAGACAGACTAATAATAAAGTGTTACTCAAACATGTGAATGTGAACAAAACACGACTCCAGCTTTGTTTTTGAGGAGGCAACAGCATTTTAACACGGCTTAAAGCTCACAAAGTCAATTTTCGAACTTTAAGCACTGGGTTTCGAGTGACAGACACGTAAATTAATTGTCTATAACCGCAACATATCATATCCACGCCGCAGGAGACAAGAGACAGCAGCGTTTGCCCCGTGAAGAGGCCGTGTAGATTGGTGTGAAGGAGGAAGCCAGTTCAGATCTACACTGCAGCTCGGCGCGTGTCACTTTGAATCTGCTGCACTGACTTTGGGAACATAGACGTCGGCACATTAAAGGGGCAAAGTTCCTTCTGATGACACGGGAGGGGCAAGTTGAATCTGACAAAAAACAACATTGCCAAAAACTTTCGACACTTTCTATAAACTTCAAATGTGGTTTTGTTCCAACACACAACTAAACAAAGCCAGAAAGAGAGAGAAAAAAAATGATGTAATTACTTGAAATCTCACAGCTGTCAGTCAGACGTCCAGCGGTGAAAAAAGAGATTGAGAGTGTTTTTGAGGCGAGTGAGAGATGGAAGAAACCTGATCAAAGTGGAATAATGGAGGAGGACAGAGATGAGAGGAAAAAGTGGAGCTTCTGTTGTGGCTGTTTATAAATGTACAAGGCCGTAAAAAACCCAGTTGAAGATTTTAAACCGCGTAATGGTCGGTACCGTGATGCTAGTCTCCTCCACAACCAGTATCACCGATAGAAAGTGCAAGTCGACTTAAAATGCTTTATTTATTGTGGAAAGTATTACTAAGAGCGAGTGTTAGAGCTCCACAGGTTGCATAAATCATCAGTTTATGTAACGTTTGGCTCATGCATGAAATGTGAAATAAAAATCTGAAGAGACGCAAATGGCAGAGTGGTTAACGTATCTCATTGTAACTTGTATATAAAGGTGGGATGGAAAAAAATTAATAAAAATCCACGAAACAAGACAAGATGCAAGATTGGGTCCACGAAAAAAGAGACAAGATGAGATTTTGGCATGATTTAAAATGTTTAAAATTGTTCAGTTCAGAATTTTTTCATTACATTTTGAATTAAATAATCATTTTTTTTTACATTTAGTTCATATTTTTCCTCCCATTGTAGCACTACCTTTTGGAACAGCTTC
The DNA here is from genome assembly GCF_009829125.3 of Periophthalmus magnuspinnatus. NCBI lineage: Eukaryota > Metazoa > Chordata > Actinopteri > Gobiiformes > Gobiidae > Periophthalmus > Periophthalmus magnuspinnatus. The sequence goes on from NC_047140.1 coordinate 27,539,288, forward strand.
TCAAGAGGTGTAACTCAGCAAATGTAACCCTTTCTACAGTCCAATCTAATAGTAAACTCACAGGAAAAAAAATCTCATAAGATCGTTTTCCTCATGTGTGCACAATCTTGTGTCTATTTAATCTCACAAGAGCTTGTGGCACGAGATCTTGTCCCATTCCTACCTTCATGTGTGCACAGTGTTTCTTCAAATAGATGACATAATAGATTTCTCTGCATGGTAATTGAAATGTAAGGACACTCGCCAGGCCTGTCACGATAACACATTTTGAAATAGGATACATTATATAGACGATAAATGGTGATATTGAAACTAATTTATGCCACTGAGAAAATAACGCTAAAGTAGAATTATCTCCCCCCCCCCCCCCCCAAAAAAAAAACAAGATTCTAAATGTGTACTATGGTTAAAAAACATGAACTGCAATAAATAAATAGCAGAATTAAACACTTACAGCAGACCTATTCCGCAAAATCAACTTCAGAGCTTGTATTTGGAGTGATTCGTGCAGGTTTGAGCAATCTTTAATCCCTTATTTTCAAGATGCCGTATTGCCGATCAAACACCATTTTCACTGCCCACTGTGACGTACTTATTTCGTTCTCCAATCTTATTTTCTTAATTGGTGATATGTGTAGGACTCGGCAGCGTTGTGTAGACATTTTGGTACAAATGAAAAAAAAAAAAAATACGCTGTTTGCTAGTGTGATCTGCAGATATCCACAGGAGGAGCCAACGACTTCACGGCTCTTTGTTGTGATACTATTTACGGCGACATCAGCTCCCATTGGGCACCGCAGTTTTCTAATGTGGACTTTTTCTTTTAAGAGAGTCGTTTTTAGTATATAACTATACTACATTAAGATATAACTATAGCAGACACAATGTCGTAACGTCCGGAGGCACCAAAGATACAGAGGGTCGGCGGTGGGCGTTCAGGCACAGGTCGTTGATAGTGGGGTCGGACACTGGGGTGTTCGTACCGGTTGAGGCAAACTGGGTCGGAGGCGGAGGTGTTCGTACCGGTCGAGGCGAGCTGGGTCGGAGGCGGAGGTGCACGGATAGTCCAAGGAGCAAAATCACGAGGATACACTGACGAATAAACCAGATACACTGACAAATAAACCGGAGCATGACATGACGAACGACTTGTGGAAATACCGGAAGATGACAAGACGATCTCGCCCGGAGTGTTGGATCTTCAGTCCTTTTGTACTCACAGGTGCAGCTTGATTTTGGGTTGGTTGCAGGTGTCTGTGGGAGGAGCCGGAATCTCCGCCCAGCTGCAGGCTCCGACACAGAAGGGAGGTCGGAAAACAGCACAGAACACACAAAATAACCCAAATCCTGACACACAAGCACGATAGGTTTTCTTGAAGTAGTTTCTTTATATCTATAATGAGTCAGAGAACGGATTTATTCAACATTCTACAGCTCAAATCTAATCGTAGAACAGTCAATATAGTGATTATTGTGACAGTCCTAAGTCACTCTCTTGACACAGCAAGAATGTCCTGAGGTGAGACACTTGCATGTTCTCCAAGTGTCTGTGTGAGCTTCTTCCAGGAAACACCAACATGCACAGTAAAAAAAAAATCCAGCAGAATAATCCTCACCAAAGCTCAAGATATTGGCGATAGATCCATAGTCACTGCAGTGTGGTCGCCCCAGCAACAGTGAAACATCGTTAACTATGGACTACAAATTTTCATAGGGACAGAGTGCACCATAACCTTACATTTAATCAGTGGTATTATTCAGTGTTTTAATTTTAATCATGTCAAAACTGTCAAATAATTCAGGGCTCCGTGATTTTTTGTGTTCTTGTTTTCCTCGCCGTCTCCTTGATACATAGAGGTACACTTTTTGCTGCTGGCTGTGATTAAAGAGTAAACAATGGCACAAATGGCTTTGGCTGAGAGACTTTTTACAAAACCTGACCAGATGTATGCCTCCCATTCATCATGTGACAACAACTGATTTATAGGGGCTTGGAGAGTGCCCTGTCCTCTTTCCAAAAAGGCTTCCTAGAAACCTCTGAGATTAAATTAATCTTCATTTGCCCCCTGTTGCTTTTGAGCTCCATCCAATTCTCCCAGTGTGTCTCTCACCTCTGTGTCACCAGAATCAAGTCCGGCTCGAAAAGGCTCCTGCTGAGTGACACTGAGCTTGTGCGTGAGCAAACACACTGGTGGTTACCATGAGCTGTGAGAGTGTACCCATTTACAGCCACTGACATGACCTTGTGTGCTCATATGAACAGCAGAAGCAGACTGGAGACTCTGGGGCTGGGTTACTTGCCTAGACCAAAATGATGCAAAAAAGATTCTCAGCTCTCAGTGTGAACAGAGCTGAGACGGAGATGGTTTTCAGGTATAACAAGGGTGATATATTGTGCTGTAAGAATGTTTGTTTCTGGTGTAAGTGTCAAAGAGGATCAAGAAACGGAAACATAAAGTCAGAAGAGTTTAATGAGTTTCCCCACAGGTAAAGAGAACAAGGAAGCAACGAACTTCCAGGAAAGGATAAGAAGAGAGTCCTTAGATGTGCATTTGACAGCTCTTCTGGCCTGCATGACATTACACATTAAGAAACTCTAAGCAAAGTCGAACAAGGTGAGTGTTTTATGACCTTTTCAGAGTGAGGGTCACACATTCCCGAGATGTGGCTTTAACCAAAATGACCAGAACATAGCTGTTATCTTACTGTCCACACGTCCTTCTCCTCCCCTTCCCGGTCTGCATGGCGTCTTTGTGATCCCGTGCATTCCATATCCACTGGTGGGCACGTGTTATTTACCTTAGCATTAGTAATTCATGATACCAGTTTGATGTAGTGCTGTATTGCTAGAAAATACCTTACAGTAACGTAATGTATATTTTTACCAGTGTAATGTATGTAATGTCAAAATATAAATGAGACTCCACCTATATGTTACAAGGATCCATTTGTCTGTGAAGTTTCAGAATCCCAGAACAAGACAGAGTTGTTCTACTTCTACTATTTTCCTTTGAGGCTGAATCGGGGTTTACTAGAGCAGGGTGTATCCTATCCTGAATAATACACCGACACCAATCATGCGCCATATGAACCATGTCACACTCTGAGGACTTCAGAGACCGGCCTCACTGCTGGAGCCCAGAGTCAGGACTAAACATCGATCAGAGTTTCAGTCTTCTGCAGCTAACACCTGGAACATTCTTCCTGAAGATGTGAGACAGGCCTCTACTTTGACAATGTTTAAATCCAGGCTCAAAATTGTTCTTTTCTTGCGTACCAATTGTGCTGTATAAATAAACTCGCCTTGCCCATGCACTTTGGCATGACTATTTCATCTATCTATAGAGTGTATGTATGTCTTTGGACAACTGGCATACACATATGCCCCACGACAGGGACATGCAGATGGCACACAGGAAAATAACAGGCCCAGGAGGTGGAGCATAATATTCAAGGGCACATATTACGTCGTTTTCTGATCTATGTTATAATGTTTTCTGATCAAAAACAGACCTGGAGTTGTGTTTTTGTTTCATTCACACATGTTTAACACACAAAACCTGCACATTTAGGCTGAGTTCTTCTCTCAAACTGAAAACACTCTGTTGTCTGTTCTATGACATCACAAGATGGAAGTGCTCTGTTGTGTTTTTAAACTCCACACACTTTCACTAGAATCATTTGGAGAATTTTAGCCCTGGACCTGCTAATCTTTACTAAACATAAGATACAAGGCAGCTGTTAACTTGAAAACTACTTAGTGACATCATAAGGTGGAGCAGAGCATTTTGAGCTTTGGATAGGTCAGAGGTGCCTAAACTTTTTTTTTTGAGGGCCACATCGCTGAAGCGTAGGGCCACATATTTGACCGATTGGTGATCAATGCAGTGCGGTGCTTTATACGCAGCTTTGACAGAGCCGCTGTGTGTTTTATGTCTGTATCACACTGCAATGTGATGTTTGAGGTTATAGTGGTAGAAATAGTTTAATTTGCCGTTAGAAGTACTGCTTATGATCGATTGGGCCGGTTCAGCAGGAGGCCTGAGGGCCAATAAAAACTGGTCTGAGGGCCGCATTTTGGACACCCCTGGGATCGGTAGACAGATTAATAATAAAGGATTACTCAAATGTGTGTGTGAAACAAAACAACTCCTGGGCTGTTGAGGAGATAACATTACGTGGTTTAAAGCTCACAAGAATCAATTTTGTGTAATATGGGACGTTTATGGTTAAAACGTATTTTTAAACGTGCTCTGTGTAACTTTTCTGGCACAGAGTCTGCCATTTGCGTGTCTGTCTCCACAAAATCACCATTGCTTTGTCTTACGCAGATGTTTCAAGACAACTGAAGGATTTTGAACTGAGAAAAAGTTTATGGTCCATATTAGTCCAATTCACAATAGATTCGAGCTGGTAATTTGAATAGATCCACGCTCTAGGCCCCTATATGTGATTTCCCAGCGCTCTCTCTCTCCCCGCTGCACACTCTCTGGCCTCTCTACCTGTTGTGAGCTGAATAATTGAGGAGTGAACAGAAGATTCATGAAAAGTGCGGCTGGTGAAACGCTCCAGGGGCCCAGTGCTCAACACAAATCTCAAGAAAGAGAGAAAGGAGCAAACTCATCCATATTTACTGTCTGACTGCATTCTGGCATCAGGTGAAGGCAGAGTTGCACGCCTCAATGACTCTCTGAACACTCAAGTGCCCGCTTTGGACGCCCTAACGGTTGGATTTTTGGACAAAAACTTTTTAACTGGCTTGTCACTCAGAGCGCAAGAGCCAGTCAAGGGGAAGTCAAATGGAGATAATTGAATTTATAGAGTGTTTAAAGTAGAGTGACTCTGGCTTGTTCAGCGCAAAGGCCAGAACTCATGGTGAATTATTCTGATAATTACATAAAAGAGTAGATGTAACCTTTAAAGGAAACTCTTACGCTCGCCAAGTTAATCACACTGTGGGGGCTACGAGACGGAGAGCCAATTAGAGCTGCACCTCCCACTGCTGCACTCGTCTCACACACTAAAATATATATTAGCTCAAATTAAAGCTTGAATTTTACCATTTTAAATACATTAAAAATAACCATTTCATTATAGTGGTCTAAAGCTATTCCTCACATGCCTTATGCAGTCCAAGCATCCTAATTATTCAGTTTATTCAAGTGGATTTCACAGTTTTCAGAGGCCACCGCGGTAATGCTGACAACAACTAGCGTGCTGACAGTGAACTTCCTGATTAATGGGCAATGAAACACTTTATAATTAGATGTAAATGTTGAGTACAGGGCCTTTAAGTCATTCTCTGCGTCTTACCGATTATGAGTCGCATGAAAAAAACTGGTTGTGTTGAGTTGGATTGATATTTTCCAGAGCTAACTACAACATTTTGCTTGTTCTGTACTTCACCGTGATTGGTTAAATTAATCTGCCATGTTCTGAGTGAGTGACGGATTAATTTAACCAATCACAGCTGATCATTAACAGGAGTGGATGCGTGTTCAAGGTAATTTCACCAAATTAGTCAGTCATCACAGGGATCAGATCAAGCGGGAGACGTTCTGGTAATGGCAGGAAACGTCATCAAAAAATGAATTCTACTTGCATTTTTTGTGTTTTCATTTTGTTTTAGGTCTTATGGTCATATTTTTCAACTAAATATTTTAAGAAATGTCACTCAAAATGTGTCAAAAACCCTCTCCCCTGAGCCGAGGGTCTGTTCAGGTAAAGTGGGACGGTAAGAGATGCATTTCCTCATGTTTTTGTTCTTAAAAATGCATGTTACAGTGAGCCATGAGACTTGAAATGCCCAAACTCTTTTGAATTAGGGACCAAATGTCTTCTAAATCAAGCTAATCGGTTTTTAAAGTTTAAACATTCTGCACGTCTGTAAACCTCGCTTACTTTGACACTCAGCTGCACTGACTGTGATGCTGTCAGACCAATGAAATCTACTGTTTTGTCAACACAGGGTCGGGGGCTACAATTTAAGATCACAATTGATGAGAGGCTCTTTAATTTTCACATGTAAAAACAGGCCAGTCGAGTGTTTAATCGTCCCACTTCATCTGAATTCACCCAACATGAACAGACGACTGTGCACTTTTGTCATTCAGTTGTGATGACTAGTGTAACAGGTTCATATAAATCCAGTCTTTTTCAGTCACTGTACATTATCGAACTCCACTAAAAGAAGTTATTTTGTTGTTATTAGATTTGTGAAGCTGTGAGGGTTTGTTTTTTGTTGTGCCCTCAGAGCTGTGCAACTTTCTCTTAGATAAGACCCACTCATTTTCTGTCCAGACCAATTATTTTTTGCTAATCAATGTTTTTTTATTTACTTTTATTGCACTTTTCTTTGTTAAGGAATATTAGTCGGACCTCTTCACACTCAGAGCAGTTTGTAATGTCTTTTCGTTAAACAGTAAACCTTCTGAACCGGACTGAGCTTCGATCGTTACAAACGCCTAGAACACAACGCAGAGTGATATCAAAAGGTGGACCGGTTACACTAGCCTTCCAGAAATGTCGTCTTTAAAGCCACTATTTCTATCAGCTCTATAAAAAAAAGTCAATGACAAACCGCTGTATTTGAAAGAGTCTCTTAGTGACAAGAACGAACAGATCCACACATCACATCTATTGTTTTCTCTGCACCTGTTAGACCTGCTTTTAAATTAAACTAAACCAACTATTACCACCAGATGCGTTCTCTGTAGAATATAAGAAGGTGACATTAAAGCAGACTATTATGCAAAATGGACTTTTCAGAGCTTTTAATCATATTACAGTTGTTTCCCCTGTTGTGGACTCCTTTTTCAGGCTCTGATGAACGTTAAAGCAAAGGCAAGAGTTTATTTCTTGCAAGAAATAGGTCCGACAGCATCTCCCCCTAACGTCAGACCCCGAATGAAGGAAATCACCAGGTTTATATAGTTTGAGATGAACCAGAGGACATAGATTTCAAAGTAAGGATGTGGTCAGATGAGCTCCTGGAGGCTTCATGAGCTGGATCACCTCAAGAGTCAAAAGAATACAAGGTGTGATGCATTTCAGAGAGATCCCAAAGCCAACTGTTTGGTCTGATTGCATCTATCAGCACATACATTAAAAGGGAACAAAAGGGTTTACATGAAGTTTTTTAATACTGTCATTGACGACCAAACCAAATACGTTTTAGTTACAAGACCAAGTGATTTTTAAAAGGTAAAATAATCTCACAATATTTTAATTTCCTTTACACCTCGTCACCATATATTTACCTAAAGTTTTATTTGAAGTGATTTAGAGCTAGCTTATTGTCAAGACGCCATATTGCATCAACCCCGGTTTTCATAGCTACTACTACCTTGTTTCCCACATTTTATTTTCTTAAATCGGTGACATGTGCAGGATTTGGCAGTGTTGCGTCGTCATTTTGGTACTTTATTTTTTTTTTATCCGTTGTTTATTAGCGTGATGTGCAGCTATCCATCAGAGGTACCGTCTCTTTGTCGCGATGACGTTTACGGGCGCGTCAGCTCCACTGGGCACCGCCGTTTCTAACTTAGAAGTCAACGCACTTGTTTATTTTATTAAGTCGTTTTAGATGAATATTGTGATTTAAACTGTGCAAATTAAAACATAATGATCCACAGGTGTCATAGATTATAGATATATAGCAGACACAAGCACAATAGGTTCTACTTCGGCTATTTTTTTAAACAAACACTACCATGCACATGCCCTGCTGCTGAAACTCTCTGCCTGTGTGGCCCCGGTGAGACTTTTAACATGCATAACCTGAGCTTCAGTAAAGTTTACCCTCAGAACAGGGAGTGACTAATACCCCCGCTTTACTTAGAACAAACTGAATGCGTAGGTCAGCTGTAGCCAGGGTAATCAGACCACATCGATGGCGTAAGACTGCAGTAATGAGGCCTGTCGTGGCGAAGATTTAGGACCGAGTGCGAGTGTGGGATAGTGACAGAGCAGTCATCTGATATCGGAGCGCACAACCTCATAGTGTGAAGTCACTCAGAGGCTGCTGCTACTTATAAACCCGCACTTTGGGACGCCGTGTGAAAAGAAGCGTGCATTTGACTATGTTTAAAGCAGCCTGTTGATCACATTTGTCACTTTCTCCACTCCACTGTCAACAAGAGTATGAGTCAAGGGCTGCTCGGTGCTGTCAGACTGAAGGTGATTTTGTGAAGAGTGATTATGTAAAAGGCTCAAAGGAAGGAACACATAGTTTCTATAGTGAAACGCAGTATGGATTTCACAGTCACATTCTGGTGGTGACTTATAGAGCCAAAGCATCTCCGTTTTGCCCAAGAGAAAAGCTGAACTGGGAAAACAAAGATTGAACCACTAACCTTTTAATAAGTGGGAAATACGCTCTACCTTCGACTAAGCCTGTCACGATAATTACTCTATCAGTTTAGCATTTGATGCATGAGAAATGGATGAATAGCTTTTAGGTGTCAGTACTTATCATGGGTAAGTTTTCTTCGTTCTAGTGGAGAACTTTTTGTTATTTTTCTGTACGATCAGATTTGAGCTGTAGAAGGTTGAGTAAATAACTTCCATTATTCATTAAGTGTTTCGTTCATTTATTGCATCTCATGTTCATTAAGAAAACTATACAGATAGAGTTGTTTTTCTGAGGGAAATCCTGCTTTAAGTTGATCGTGTCAGTCACATAATGGCTTTCAAAATTATCGTTTTTAATCAGCAATATATGTACTTCAAAACTTGTTATTGTGACAGGCCTAACTTCTACTTCAAAGTAAAACTGAAATGAATTCTTACTTGGACTTTAAATGTGTATCAGTATAATTCCAACCACAGGGGGGCGCTTTAATCCCCAGCTCAGATAACCCACTGTCATTGCGACACACTTAAACTCATTACACAAGCAAGATGGTAGTACGAGTGACTGATGGTGACTGGAGTGGTTTTCTAGGTTCTTATAAACTGCAATATTTACCTTATCCCAGAAATTGCTGTGGGCGACGCTATTGTCATTTGGGTTGTATTATTTTGTATGGGGTTGCCCATCTTGGCGGTAAATAAGTTCTTCTTTTTTATATTATATTTTAGTGGCAAAACGTCTCCAAATTCTCCATTTAAATGAATGAGATTATCCCTTAACCCTTTAAGGACTGAGCGCACTATAGACCAGTATATGGCGTCAAGACTTTTATTCTTTTTATCCATAAAAATCATGTTAAAGGAAGTATCAGACACACAACTACCGCTATTTTACACTTCCATCCATATTTTTCCTTTGGTGCATTGAATAACTGACTGGGAAAATCCCCGCGGCACCTTCGTTCTGATTGGTTATCTTTGAGGGACAACGTAAGCGAATTACCGTGATGACATATTTAAAGAGCCTCATGCCTCTGCTTTGAGACGCCGTTTGAATTAACATGAGAGCACGACTGGTTGCGGAGTTACGTTAATGGAAAATCCGCAAACGCACTCTATCGGCCACCACAAAGAAAGTGCAGTTTGGAGCATTTAGAGGCAAAAGTGGGCGGGGCTGAATATGGTCAAAATATGTACCGTATTTTCTGGACTATACTTTGCTCCGGTGTATAAGTCACAGCAAAAAATGCATAATAATGAAGAAAAAAATCATATACAAGTTGCAATGGATTATAAGTCGCATTTTTGGGGGAAATTTATTTTACAAAATCCGAGACCAAGAACAGACATTTTATCTTTAAAGGCAAGTTTTAATAATAACAATAAAATAAAGAATAACAGGCTGAATATCAGTACATCACGCTAACGTAACACATTTATATTTATGCTACATGAATGTAATGCTAAGTAGGCTCGGCGGACTGACTGCTTAAGTTAACTAACATTGTATTACTGTAGAGGTGATCAGAAAACTAAATTTGGAAAAGAGCCATAAACTGTATGAATGAAAAGCGGACACAGGGTAAAATGAAAATATTAATATATTATAGATATTTCAATGTGCATATACATATATCCAGGTATGCAATAATATTCAATAGATACAACAACAATATGTGTATATGATAGGCATGTATATTAATATATATTATAGACAGGAAGAAATGCAATGGATGAAATGAAAATCAAACCAAAAGGACAACTTCAGGAGTGCCCAATATTTCTAGTCCCGTGAAACTACTGAATGTCCATTCCTTTGCAATATGTCCATGTTTTTTGAACCGTGTTTCAAAGTTCAATCCAAGAATAAATAAAGTTCGATTTCCTACCACAATGTGGTGTTTCTAGCTCGCCATCACGGGACTGAAGAGGAATATCCTTTTACCAGAAGTTGAAGAGGAAAAGAAAAAACTGACCTGCACATGGTCCAAGGAAATTAAATTCACATCATTAATTAGAGCTGTAAGCCTCCGAAATAATGACATAAATATAAATTAGCAATTATTTTGAAATGCCATAAATTTAAATGTTCAATACATTTACAAATTAAATTCCTAGATTGTTATATTAACAACACTGAGTTCAATAACAAGCCAACGTGCACCTTTAAATCAAAATTAGCTGTAACGCTTACAGTTCATCAGTAGCTTTAAAAGCTTATCAAATATTTTCAAATCAAATTCACTTAGATATCATTTGCGCAAAAAAAAAAAATCAAAATATGTACCTACATTCATTCATAATACATCACAGTAGAAAACTATCATGGCCGCCAAAAGAGTAACACAAAATTACAAAAACGGACACTAAAACAGGCCCACATAACATAAGTGAGAGTGTCCTTTAAATGGTAAACGTTTGGCCTTTAATTCGGCAGGAATAATAAATCAAATAATATCCGTATTTTATCAATAAACACGCTAATAAGTCGCGCTAATAACGCGCTAGCATTAGCCGAATTAGCTGCGGCCTCCAAGGAGTTTTGAATACTCAAACGCAAGATAGCGGTAAAGTGGCGTGTGTTTAACTGTTTAACTAAAACAACGGCAACTTAACGTGATATCGTGACTCACCGATGAGCGGAGGATTAGATGGACGGTAAGATGAGGAAGAATGAGCCACGGAAAAGTTAGGACGCCAACTCCAGACGCAAACAGCAGCAACCAGCACCACAGTGAGCAGCAAACAGACAGTGACGGGGCCCAGGTGATACTGAAGGGGCTCACCGGAACAGGAAGTAGAGATGGGGGCCGCTAAGTCACGTGGGTTACATGAAGCATAGACAGAACTGAACATGTGTCTGGTTTGTTAACGTAAGATGTTAACAGTTAATCAGATAAATAAAGCAGAAAAAAAAGCAACAAGTTTACTCTGGATCTCACTCCAAATCACTAAATCCATTGAATTCTTTATCCTCGGTGTCACTACTGAACAACTCGAGAGATTAGAGGTTAAAATATGATTATCGAAGATGTGAAATTATATATATTTTTTAATTATTTCACATATAAGTCACATCTAAATTGCAATCTATGAAATAAAGTGCGACCTATAGTCCAGAAAATACAGTAATCACATACAATTAATCATTATTATTATTAAAAATGATTGATTTGTTAATATTTCCCTGCACTTATAAGGATGTCTTTGCTTTAAGAACTAAAACTGTGATAAGTTCCGGACATTACGTGTAAATATTGGCCTTAAAACCCCCTGTAGGCCCTTAGTCATGCTCCTCTAATGCATTAATATGAGATATTGATGTACTGCACTAAAAGCAGCAGAACGATAAAGTCGTCGTTATAATTATTGCACGAGTCCATTACAGCGTGCAATGTCACAACACATTATGGCGGTCAGAGATATGATGCATTCACTTCGGCCCCGTTAAAGGTCAGAGGGGTGATGGACGATGCTCATAATGTTCTACAGGCCAATAATATTTAATACAGATGAGGGACAGTAAAATGAATATTGTTAAAATGCAGGTTCGTGTTGCGTTCTTGGGTCTAGTCAGTGACAGAAATGATCAAGTTCAACATTTGTGCATTTACTTTTTAGATATTTCATGGCAGAAAAGTGCGATCAATACGGAAAAAGTTGCAGTTGCCCCGCCCCCTTCCCCCTGTCTGGCTGTATGACATCACTGCGTTTTAGGATCTGACAACTACCAACTACTCGTGAAGGAGAGGATGACAAATATTTACTGTAAGAGGCATTAATAAGAATAGTGAGCCATTAATTAAAAGCAGATTACCTTCAATTAGGCCTGGGACAATACTGAAATTTGGTGCCACGATTATCATGGCCAAAGTAATTAACCATTATAGAGATAAGATAATTATTAAAGCCACTGACAGTTTAAAAATGTTATGGGTATGGATAATTATAATTTTAATGTTATGAATAGGTTCTAAAAGAAAAAGAAAAATCTGTCAACTGCACAAAACGCTCTGTAAGTACCATGTTTTCCGGACTATACTTTAGTATTTTGCTCTGGAGTATAAGTCGTTGACCAACACCAGGGGGGAAAAAAGCATAATAATGAAGAAAAAACATATATAAGTCGCACTGGATTATAAGTCGCATTTTTGGGGAAATTTATTTTACAAAATCCGAGCCCAAGAACAGACATTTTATAATAATAATAATAATAATAATAATAATAATAATAATAATACATACATTTTATTTATATAGCGCTTTTCAAGATACTCAAAGACACTTTACATAGAAGAAAAAATACAAATATAGATAATAATATTTTATTTTTACAGGCAAGTTAAGTAAGTAGCAATAAAATAGAGAACGATATTTTAATAATTTCACACATAAGTCGCATCTGAGTATAAGTCGCACTCCCAGACAAACTGAAAAACAGTGCGACTCATAGTTCAGAAAATACAGAAATCTGACCAGAACTGAAGAAGCGGCTTGGATGAGAAGCGAAACGTCTTCAGTCCTACAGCTTTTTGTCCAGTTGACAGATTTGATGTTTTTTCTTTTACTATGGATCATACTTGGACGACTGAGGGATTACACAGACATTATGAATAGGCTCCATATTTAAACAACTGTTGTAGTGTTGTACTTTGTTATAACTGAACACAACACTGATGTAGAAGAGATGAATATGTGTAAGTAGCAAAAGCAAAGCAAGTTTATGTGTAAGTAGCTTTTTCTGCACATTCTGGTGACATAACGGCGATTATCTTTGCTGCTTATTCTCACGATTACCCTTTTTTTTTACCACGATAAACAGGACTATATTATGGTTTACTGTCCCCTCCTTACCTTCAGTGCATGTGCCGTGCCTCAAAGCCTCTCCTCTCCCTCAGCACTGGTAAACCTTCCTCCAACGCCTGCAGGAAATAGTGTTCAGACACATTTGAGTTTGTAGTATGGAAATGAGGTCCTTTGAAGCAGCTAATACGAATGCAAACAGAAGGTAAGAGAAGGTTTTATCTGTCAAATACGTTTGCGGTGTCCGTCTATGAGATCACTCAGCGCCTCGAGCGGTGTGAGGATCTCTTTCCAGCGTGAAACCGGTTCATTTCGTTCCTCTTGTTATAAACACCGACTTCAAAGAGCGGAGGAAACGTTCACAACTAGCATTCCCTCGACTAAACTTAACAAATTGCTTCAAATTTATCAACACGGGGCTATACCGGTGAGGGACGACTAGAGGATTCAGGGAGTGGTGATGGTTTAATTACAAAAGATAAAAAGGAGACTGCAATTTAAAGGTACGAGCGCTCTGTAACTTTTCTGGTGGTGTGTCTGTCACCTGCTTTGCCTGGAATGTCCCGCAGTACAGCATTAAACGTATAACTTCTAACTTGCACGTATTCAAATAACAGGTGTTTTTGTTGTTTTTTTAAATTGACCGTACAAACTTGCATTCTTACTGAGAGCAGGGTCACCTCTCCACAAGTCTGACCTGTAAGTTGGTGGTGTCAGCTGCTTGTCTCCATGGAGATAGACAAGTTGCCATAATTTGGAACATTATTAGCGAAGTATTACCATCTCCGTAGAGACACAGTGCACGTTTAAGGACAGATAGTGTTGGCAACGCTGGCAACTTTTACATACAGTTATATACAGAATATTTTTCAGATATATGCTCCAGATTAACTGAGTGGTTTAATAGTTTAGTTTTACTGTTAGTTTTAAAATAATCTGGTGTCTCTTTGACTGGAGCTGCTCTAAACACTGACATGTTAAAGGTCAGTGAGCAAACTATTGTCTTACGATGCGCTCTCAGTGTCACAAGTTCAGAAATCTCATTGTCCCGTTTCCGCAGCATTAGGACGACGCAGCAGGAGGATTAACTGTGTGGATGTGTGGCCACTCACGCATGTGTCGCCTCTGTGTGCGTTTGTGCTGTTTTCATTAACTCAAGGTTATTTTGTGAAGACCCAGGCTCCGGTTTGAACTTAATTATTCAGATGTGCTTTTCCACTTAGTTCCAAGCCACTGGTACATGTTAATGTGAAATTAGCCCTCTTTTAGCGTGCCGATGTGAATGAGTGCGTGCATGCTGTTCCAACAGATCAGAGCAGACCAGCCCCTGCCATCATGTCCAGGCCCGGACTGTGTCTCATTATGTGAGTCAGTGGGACTTAAAGGCAAAGTGTTTTCTGATGTTATAAAGACAATTAAGGCTGATTAATGTGAATGTACTGCCAAGATTTACCCACACGGAGGGATTTACCATTTATGCAAAACAAACAACAGTCTGGTCCATATCTCTGATCTCATTCTACCTTCTATTTCTCCATGATCATTTCTCTTTTTTATAGTCACTAATTAAACTTTAAATTAAACAAAATTGCTTTGGAAATTTTGTGTTACTTTAATATACCCCAGCATTAAAGACTCTTCCAAATTAACTAAGCTTAATTAGAAAAACAATGTTCTCATTATCAGCTTCATTTGTATGTAATAAACCGAACGATGCAACACATTTGTGATCTAAATATTGAAAATGTGGAGTAAACAGTCATGTTTTTGAAAAGAGGGTTTGTTTGGCCATCGCTTCACAGATTAGTGGAGTAATCAGTTCAATTCAATCAATTCATCTTTATTCAGAACTAATGGTCCATTTTAAAACACACAAGGACAGTGACAATACAAACAGTGAATATTTATGTTTTTAAAAGAACCACATCAGTGTCTCTCCACGTCTTGGACTGAAGCGGAGTGCAGCGTGTTGTGAGAGACTTTATTATTTAATTTTGGGACTTATTCAGCTGCAAATAAAACTGTACAGCAAAGGCACAAACAGCACCCACAAAGAGCACCCTCAAAGAGCACCCTCAAAGAGCACCCTCAAAGAGCACCAGGAAAGAGCAAATTAAACTGTACAGAAAAGTTCTTAGTATAGCAAAGTATTCTCTCATGCAGTAACAAATATCTCAGTTGTACTAGTCCATCACAGCCTCCTCAAGAGCACCTGCAAAGAGCACCCACAAAGAACGCCTGCAAAGAACACCTGCAAAAAGCACCTTCAAAGAGCACCCGCAAAGAACACCTGCAAAAAGCACCTGCAAAGAGCACCCACAAAGAGCACCCACAAAGAGCAAATTAAACTGTACAGCAAAGTTCTTAGTATAGCAAAGTATTCTCTCATGCAGTAACAAATATCTCAGTCGTACTACTCCATCACAGCCTCCTCAAGAGCACCTGCAAAGAGCACCCACACAGAGCGCCCGAAAAGAGCATCCGCAATGAACACCCGCAAACAGCACTCACAAACAGTACCCGCAAAGAGAACTTGCAAAGAGCACTCACAAATAGCGCCGACAAAGAGTGCCAACAAAGAGCACCCGCAGAGAGCACCCACAAAGCCTCATTATGGGCCACCTGCAGCCGTGGCACACCGGCTCGTTGTAATGAGTCCAGAGGTGGGCAGTGCACAGTGTGATTTAACTGTAATACTGAACGCGCTCGCTGTAATGTAAATCAGCATTTCTCAGACTCTTAGTTACACAGTGAGACCTTCATCTTCAGTTTATTCCTGCCCTTCTGTCCACACGTTTTATCGTCTATTACAAAAAAAAGTGTCAGCTTTTTAGATCTTAAGCGTTCAACACAACAGCAAATGTGTTTGTTATGACACCTTCAAGAGGATAAAAACACCAAGACGTGAAAACAAAACAGTCAGGTGCAATTGCGGTAATGAATTTTGCAGTTGTGTGTGGAACAGCTGACCTTGGACTGCACAAAATACCCTGTACAGCACCATGACAACCATTTGAATATTCACAAATCAACATTACAGTGTATGGACAAACACGCCGTCACATGACCTATAGTTAGTTATTGACGAGCGCACAAACTCACCATGCCCTTGACTCACCCAAATCCAATGGGAATATGTGTTTTGCTGGTGCTGCCGATGCTCCGCTGCGTAATATGTGATGTGAAGCTGGCCCCGTGTGTGTTTCTCCCAGGCCCGGAAAACCCTGGAGCCACTGAGCATGAAAGAAAACAGAAAAAAAGAGCTCTACGATAAGATAAGATTGACCTCACGCTAGCACATGAGTGTAAAAAATGTATTACATGTTTGGTTTTTTTTAATCGAATGTGAATAAACAGTATATTTATGATGCACACACCAGAGACGGGCTCTTAGTCTGGTCGAACGGTTGTTTCATGTTGCGTCTTCACCTCCAAAGGGGCAGGGATGCACAGAGTCGTACTGTACAAACAACAAAGACCTACAATGACACAAGGGATGGAATAACAATGAGGGCTCTGCTGCAGTGGTACAAGTGGGAACGTGAACAAAGGCTGTAGCACAAAAGACATTATTCCATTTCAGGTGCCAGGGATAATCCACTCGGCTCAGAGACTATGTTCTGTGTATCGTTGGGCTAATTATTGCAGCGCAGCTCAATTACAGAGTTCTAGGGATTTGCTCTACCTTCAGATATAGGCCTATGGAAAAGCTCCATACCCAAGGACGAGCGCGGATGAACTGGGACTCGGAAAGGGGAGGGGCTTTACATTCAGAGAGTTTTATATTCATCCTGCTGCGTATAATTCAGTGATGATAAATTCACATTCACTATAAAGTAATTAGAATGTGAATATGATGATAAAATATGACAATACTGCATGCTATTTTGGTGACATTTTGATGGTTCAGCAAAGGTTATTTTGTGATCTATGTTATAATGTTGTTTCCTCATCACAAACAGACCTAGAGTTGTGTTTTGTTTTTGTTTTTTTGTTTCATTCACGCATGTTTAACATACAAATCCAACATATTTAGGCCGAGTTCTTCTCTCAAACTGAAAACACTCCACTGTGTTTTTAAACTCCACACACCTTCACTAGAATCATTTGGATAATTTCTGCTGGAATTTCAAATCTCTGCTAAACTAAAGGTAAAAAAAAGTAGCTGTTAACTTGACATCACAAGGTGGAACGGAGCATTTTGAGCTTTGGAGATGTACAAACTAATACTAAAGTGTTACTCAAACGTGCGTGAATGAAACAAAACACAACTCCAGGTCTGTTTTAGATTCTATCACTGCTAAAATCTCACAAGAGTCAGTTTTGCGTATAATAGGGCCTTTAATTAAACACTTTTTCCCATCTATTCCTCCGATTTGTCAGACTCCATCATGTTCTCAGAGAGTGACAGATGGATGTCACCAAACACAGTGAAGAGTGAAATTTCAGAAGAAGCAAATTGCTGTAGTTACTTTGAAAAGCATCATAAAGACATAAAGACCAGCCCTGACATGTAACTTTAAAATAAAGTCCATACATATAAATAATCTGCCTTGCTTCAGGGTTACCACAAATAACTAGGCTATTGCAACAGTAATTTGCATAATTAATTGCTTTGCACATTGGCCCGGTGCACTGGCTTGTAGCCTCTTATGGCTGGATGCACGTGTTATGATTAAGTTGGTTACATGTACAAATTTAATCACAGCGTTAAGGCAAGAAACTGGAGGTGAAGAAGAAAACAAATCTTACATTTAGAGGAATCAATGAAACTTTTCTGTAGCGCAGGATTGAAAAGTGAGGTGTGCTACTTGAGCTGATAGTAAAAGAGAAAAAAAATCCACATGATGACATCTCAAGGTGGAACAGCGATTAAAGATCACTCAAACATGCTCGAATGACTCCAGAAACAACTTTGAGAGGGTAACGGGCAAATAAATAACTATAACATGGTTCAAATCTCTGGCTCAGTCCTGGTTTTGTCCTGATTTAGTCCTGGTGTAGTCCTGGTTTAGTCCTTTGTGATGTCATGAAGTGGTAGTTTTCAAGTTAACAGCTCCTTTTACCTTTAGTTCAGTAAAAATTGGCAATTCCAGGAGCTGAAATTATCCAAATGATTCTAGTGAAGGTGTGTGGAGTTTAAAAACACTGTGCAGCACTTCCTGTATTACCACAAGATGACATCACAAGGTGGAACAGAGTGTTTTGAGATTCCGTCAACTGGACAAAAGGTTTTTGAGTGAAGACGTTTGGCAGATTCTTCAGTTTCGGTCAGATTACTGGTGGACGCTGCCTTATATCCACGGTTTGATGTGCAATTACAAAGGTTAAGGCATTATTATTATCATTATTATTAATCATTTTTATGCTCTTATGTAAAAAAACGGAAAAATTGTCTTTGAAGTTACAGTGCCACATATAAATCTATGGATGAATGTTGATTAAATTAAGTAATAAAACATATTTAGATGCAGATTGGACAAACAAAACACTTAAATTGGTTTTGTCTGTAGTAGTTAAAAGCCAACAGAGGTCACAGAAAATATAGTCTCTGTGCAAATCCCAAACGAGGATCATTACACCACTTCTGTTCTCTGTCCATTGTCAATCACACACGGCACAAAGCTCTCTCCGCTCAGAGCCTTTCTGAATAACCTCCTCCCTCTCTCAATGCTTTTTTCATACAGCTGTCAATTGTCATCTGTCATCCTTTGTCAGCGTGCCTCCGACTCCAGCGCGTAAAAGTGTCTGGAAAGCGACCCCCCCAAAAAAATGTGACAAATATATTTGAAATCTGAGGAGACATTTTATCTCGGGCGAACATCATTAAAAGTTTACATCCATCAAAGTGACAGATATTTAGCTGATTTATGAAGCAAGGCAGTTTATGAAGATCAGAAAGAGGGATGCAATCAAAATGCAATAAGGAAGCATGCGTTGATTGCTCACTGGGGATTTAAGCAATTTACTCTGTGTACAAATAATAAAAATACTAGGATATAGGATACTTTGCAACATAGAGAACCTGGTACAACATATCTTTTTCACTTATTTGTGGAGTAGAAACTGGCATAGAAAATCTAAATCTTATAAAGTAAACAGATTAGCTTCTCTCAAGGCGTCCAGGAAAGAGGTTGTGAGTTGGATCATCTAGACCACCTCCTTGTGGATTTATGCTCAGTTTTGCAACACATGTTCTGCAAATCAGCTCCACCACAACACAACTTACCGACTGTAACTGTTCAGGCAGCGGTTCAGTGGTGAGAGCACCCATCACCCAAAGGCCAAAGGTTTAATTCCCACTTTAAGTCCCAAGTTATGCTGTTGTGTCCTTAGGCGTTTTACCTACCTTGTCTAAAATGAATCTGGTGGGAGAGCGTGGATGATGTGATGCTGCTCAGAGAGTCGTTTCTATCAGTCCACCCCAGGGCAGCTGTGGCAAGTCTGTAAAGCATAGTAAAAGTGCAGGACATTATGGATAGAATTACTAAAATAAGCACAAACTACCCCTCATTTTGAATTAAAGTCGCATAAGCTCACTTCTCCCAAGAACTCAAGACAGCAGAGTGAAATGTGCATCAGCTCATTCTGTTTGGTTCACCAGAGGACTCTGCTCATAGACATGCCCTCGGCCTCTTGGAAAAACAGGTGAAAGTGACTTTGCCAGTGCAGGTAGGAGACTGCTGAGCACAGCCAAAACACAGACAACAACAAGCCCATCTCCCATAAGATCAGGGCTTGGCATATTCAAGGGAACAAGGAAAAGCACGTGGGAGAGGGCTCATCATGTACATTTGCATAAAAATAAATACAATAAATGTAGAGAGTAGGCTACCAGTGTGATGTTAATATAGAGTTACAAGCAGACATTAAAACCATGTAAGTCTCTCTCTATATATATTTTTAATTAACTTATTCACTTACATTGTTCATGAGTCATTTTCAAAGCAAACTCAGCAGTGTCATTTTCACCTGCAGCTTGGAGGGCCCTGAACGTGACCCCAGCAAAGAACTTTATCTCCATCTAGTGGCAGCTTAGACAACAACAGTAATCAACTTCATGATGCTCTGAGTCTCACAATCCAATGTCATTTCTTCATTTTTAGGCAGAAAAGCATTTCAAACATTTCGCTGCAACACAAAAGTGACTCTGTTCCTGTTGGGCAATACCAGGTTTTGTTAAAAAATTAGTTTCTCCAAATGTATACAAGTGAATTTGGCATTTGCTTTTTAACAAACCTGATAAGACGGAAGAAATAATCATTGTCAGTGGTTGTCAAAGTGGGATCCAGTTCTCTGTATATTCTTTAGTCTACAGAATCTCTCAAATGAATCTTATATTCCTTGAAATTTACTACTATAAATCAGTATTAAAGCTACAGTCTTTATTATTTCATTATGCAACTCTCAAACATTGTATTTTTTTTATTTTTTTTTGTACAAAAGGTAAACAATTACTCTTTTCTTATTCTTTCCAAATTTGTCAAACATTAGCGGTTATAGTTCTAGTGATAAATAATCCATAACTGTTTAAATTGTAGTGTTGGAACAGGTATATTAACAGTCAGCTCTCTAATGTGGGACCAAAAAAAAATCAGGAGTTCCATATTATTAAATACTTGTATTTATTGGAATATTGTTTCACTTTCTGGACATGATTGTCTTTGAGAGAACAGTACATTAGGTAAAATTTAAAGCAGTGCTGCATGGGTAAAGCAACAAATATAATACTGCATGTTCCTGAAACATAACTTAAAATATAAAGTCCTTCATATATCATTCGAGTACATCCACAGGTCCTTCAAGGCAGCACTTACAAATAAGACTTTTCAACTGTAAACAAACATGATCAGAAACTTCATCAGTCAAAAAGTACCATTGTATTCAAAGAAATATACATTACATTTTCTCATTAGGCACATGGGGCTTTGGCAGATCACGCACCCGTTTCTCTGATATTTTGTTGGACTAACAATGTTGCATAAACAATGTGCAATGTATTTTATTGCTCATCCCCTGCTGGTGTTATTGGGCATAACACATTTAAACCAACTAAACATGTGCCATAGAAAACCACAAACTTAAGGCACAAAAAGTCAGACCAGTTTCATTTCTTGGACTAAAAACACACCTGAAATTACAATCTTCAAACAAGGCAAAACTAGGGGAGCAGAGACACAAAATATAGGTCACCTTTGTTTTTGTCATCCTGGTTAGCACTTCAGAACAGTACCTGTGTAATAGTTTGCATTTTTAAGTGGGAAAGAGTATGCAGCATTCTTGTAGGTACATTTCTGGATTGCACAATCTATTTTAGGCAAAAGAGCAATACAAATGTCTTGGAAGAAATAGTCCAGCATTTCAAAGCTGTGGCAATGTCTTTGAGAGAACAAAAATGCACGTTTATCAATGCCGAACACCTTGAGGATAAAGACAGTGTTACAGGAAGTAGAATGGCTTTGGATGTTTATGTGCTACTATTTGCTGCAGCTGAGGCACTTTGAGTAAAGTTAACCCTTATTTGGGCAACAGTCAGGTCCAAGATTGGCCACAGATATGGACCCATGAACAAGAAGCAAAACTGAAAGAGATAAAAAAGAAGGGAGTAGGGAGAAGACGACATCTGGCTTTTTTCACCTCGGTATAGGAGGAAGAGGGGGCGCCCCTCGCTCTTTCTTACCAGACCCTGCAATGAAAAGGAAATAGTTGAAACATAATCACTGAATACATATTTTATAATTAATATGCAAATAGATCAAAGTTCCTAGTTTTGTCTGTGTATGTCTAAATTATTTATACATATATGCATATATGCGTGTATTTATGCATGCGTGTATGTATGCATGTATGTATGTTTGTATGTATGTATGTATGTATGCATGTATGTATGCATGTATGTATGTTTGTATGTATGTATGTATGTATGCATGTATGTATGTATGTATGCATGCATGTTTGTATACATGTATGCTTGTGACTGACCCCTGACTTCGTTCTTGGCAAGTTTGCTTGGATAAGTCTTCTGAAAGGGCACATAAGGCTCAGGGGGAGGAAGGTCTGACACTGGGTGGAAAGTGAAACGACACTCCCATTCATCTGTAAAAGAGTAGAATTATTACATGATACTTCTATGAGTTCCACACTAATAATAAAATAAAAGACTCACCCTGCATCTGGTTGTGATGAGAGTTTTGAAATCCGTTGCCCATTGGAGGAGGTGGTAAAGGGGCCCCTGACCCGGGCCTGTCTGGAGGAAGAGGCGGTCGACCACCAGTTCGAGGAGGCTCTGGCCCGGAACGTCCCACTGGAGGAGGGCCTGCTGATGGTCTTATACTGCCCCGGCTGGATGGAGGAGGGGGAGGAAGAGGCCCTTTGAAAAAAAAAAAAAAGGTTCATTTATTTTCATTATAGGTTTAAATTTGGTACATGATCTACAATATCTAAACATAAAGACATGTTTTTTTCATAAAAAGAAAACATTTGTTAATCTCACATCAAAAACATGGCAGTTACCTGAGCGTACTGAGGACTGGTTCCGTCCCAGAGATGGTGGCCTCTCATTGGGAGGTGGTGGTAGGGGTCCCGATCGGTGTGGCGGAGTAGAGGAATGACTGAGGAGAACAAAAAACTGTTACCTTAAGCGGTATTTCAGTGTTATGTTGCACTAATGATGATAATAGGACTTACCTGTTGAGAGAGATGTTCCTCTGGGGCAGTCGTGGAGTGCTGTGGTCATCTCCAACAGGTGGGGTGGGAGGGAGAGGTGGGGGTCCCGGCCGACCCGGGGGTAGTGGTGGTGCTCCACCTCCAGCTGGAGCCCGGGATGATGGTGATGAGGAAACTGGAGAGGGTTTGGAGTTGACAGAAGGAGGAGGAGGAGGAGGAACGTCACGGGGCATAGTAGGACGACTCACAGGCCCTGGTGGCGGAGGGGGTCTCTCATCAGGAAGCGGGGGCCTCCCGCCTGGAGGTACCGGTGGACGGGTCCCATTTGAGATTGGAGGAGGAGGGGCTGAATGGCCTGTCCTTGATCCCATTGGTGGAGGTGGAAGAGGTCCATGTCTGCCTGGAGGTGGAGCAGGTCCAGAGGAGGGAGTGGGTCTGGGGCCTGCAGGAAGTGAAGGAGGAGGAGGGCCTGGGCGAGAAGAAAGACTCTGGTTGGGTCTGGGGGTGTTTGGGACTGGAGGAGGCCCACCAGGACTGTCCTGTCTGGAGAAATTAGGCCGGCCTTTGGGAAGCTCGAGGGCATTGTTTCTCAAACCAGAAGGAGCTCCGGGAAATTTGGGGGGACCACTAGACCCTCCCCCTGTCCCAAAAGAGGCAGGACCAGAGGGCCGTCCACCTGGTGGTAGAATGGGTGCTCTACTGGGGACCGAATCTACCAAACAAAAAAGCAAATATTTACAATGATTACAAAACCATTACCATTAGAATTAAAGTTATATCCCATTGACTCTGAAGGTCACATCCACACGGGGCTGACAGTATCACAGTGATGGATTTACCAGTGGTGTCTCTGTTTGCTGAAGACCTCAGCTTTGGCATCCCGCCTGCAAAGAGGCCTCCAAGTCCGGCAGGACCACCTCCACCAAACCCCCCTCCACCACCCCCACCGCCACCACCACCACCCCCACCTCCCCCGGGTCCTCCACCTCCGCCTCCTTTAGGTTCTGAAAATAACACAGCAAACAACATTAATATTGTCTTTATATTAACTTTAGTTATATACTAATATTTATATATATACAACTGCAGACTTACTGTCAAGTGAAGGAGCACTGCGGTCATTGGTGACAGCTTTTTTTAATCTGGCGCCTTTACAAATGTCTGATAAGAGAGCATTTCTTCCTTGTTGTTCAGAACGGTTTAGGTTGGGCTTCTCTGTGTTGGCCTAAATCACAAGAAAAAGTAACACATTATGTCAATAAATACAGAATAAATGTGTAGAAAATTTGATCTGTCCAATTTGAAAAATATTGTATAATACATTTACAAAAAGTTTTTAAGCTCCTCAGTTGAAGTTACACTGGCATGGCATAAATGAAAAGCATGTTAGTATCACCACAAATATCTCGCAATACGAATAAAAATACTGACCACAGCCAGTGTGGGAGGGGGTGGTGGCCCAGGAGGAGGTGGAGGAGGAGGGCCGGGCATCTTGTTTTCACCACGTTACTTTACTGGGACAGGACCTTGCACCCTGAAAGGCATAATGCACAAAGTCAGTATGGAATAGGACAATTAACCACAAAAGTGCAAAAATATCACTTTGGACCCCTGTTTATTTGACTTTTTTATACTTGATAATTCTAAATCCTCAGAACAGCAACTTCAGTATTTCGATGTATCTCACATCTCAAATCAATTTTACTTTTAGCATGCAACTGTAAATGTACCATCGACATACTGTGAGAATAACATTTCCCTCTAGTTTTACAAGGCTTTAAAAAGGATTTTATGGGTAATGAATAAAATCATAAGGGAATACACAAGAGATCAACCAATATGTTTTATTTTTCATGGCCGATGCCGATATCGATTGTTTAGAATTCAGATCTGTCAATATTTTTGGGCCGATTTTGATTTTTTTTCACCAAATGATGTAATTTAAATTTACTACAAATTGCCTCCAAGCTGTTTTTTAACCACAAACCTATAACAGAGCTGTGTGGTCATCTCTTTGTGTTGAAGTGTTAATATAAAGCTTTATTTGTGTTTTTTTTAGGAAGCAGATCGACCAGAACAAAATATCGGTTTGTACTGGAGATTTAACGCCGATAGCCAATACGTTAAAAAGTCCAAATATCGGCCCAAGCTGGAGGAAAGTTGAAATACCAACAGTTAAAAGGTACAACATAAAATAAACAAGCTCTGTGTTTTCATTGTTTCCATTAAATGTTCTTTAAATAGTACATTCTTATATTATTATTATCATTATATTAAGAAATAAAACACAGATTTTATCAAAAAGTCAGTATAGCTCGAGTTCATCTCATGTACGAGGAAGTGTTTTGAAACATGAATGCTTGCACATCAAAATCCCCGTTCATATTGGAGAGAGCTCTTACTTCATTTTAAACATTCATAAGCAACCTCTAGGGGCCTCTAACTTCCTGTGCACCACTGACAAACAGGAAGTCACCATGCAGCTCCAGTGCCACAGTCATCCGGCTGGAGACATGATACCTCCATCCGAGCTCATTGTTTTTTATGAGGGGGCGCACACATGAAGCATCGTCGGACCGGTCGCCTCAGACCCTCAGTACGACTTCTGTTTTGCTCACTCCCTCAGCCTCTGCGGTTATTGTTTTCACACCTTACACTTCCTCCTCTTTAACCCTCTTTTTACAATAACATGTCGGCAACAAAATGTCACTCTCAACAAATCTGTTACAATAAAATAATAAATAAAATAGCTCTAAATGACACAGATAAAGGGTTGTAGTTTAATTAGAATAAGTCAACCAGGAGAACTATGACTGAATGTGAATATTGTGCAAAAATGCAAACATAAAAGGTGCTGGTAACTGTACATTTCAACAAATAATGAAGTTGAAGCTGTTAAAAAGCTTCTGCTGCTTATCATAACACCAAGCATTGTTTGTTAGTGTCAGTTCATATGTAAATGCAAAAGTTAAAGGATTTCCTGTGTAAGAATGACACTGTATGAAGTGACAAAAGCAGTTTGTATCTTCTAAAAAGTGTGTATAAAAGTGTGTAGTGGCAGAAAACTATTGGATATTTGTGTTTTTTTAATAGCTGTTGTAGAAGAAAGTAGTAAGGATTAAGCCACGACAAAGAAAATCAGGAATCATAATGTATTTTAGCATTTGCATTACTGTATTTTATGTAATTTACGTTTGTTTCAGTCTTTGCGTGCACTTCTGCTTGTTGTAACTTTACAGTAGACTCGTTAACCTAACAGTGAACACTTGGAACAATATTATAAAGTTGTATTTATTTGTTTCCGCCCGTATCTCACACAGAATTCATGAGTGTGGGTCTTTTTGAAGGAACACAGACGACCTTAACTACATGTGCCAAAATAGGCCCACACGTGTTTCAGTTTAAATGTGCCCATAAAACAGCTTTCATCCCTCCACTCAACCTTCTGTGCTACACAACCTCATTAGAGCAGCACGTACAACGCATTCCCAGAGCACACCGACTGCACAGAGAGGCAAACCCAGATCAGATCTATGACACTGCTAGAATTCTGTAAGAAATATTGCAGGGCTGGGCAATATGGTGATACAAAACTACAAAAAGTGATCTCATTTGTGGCACGGAGGCTCAAACACAGAGTGAGTCACAGGTGGGTGGATCAACTGCAGTGATGTGTGAACTTTCAGAAGACTTTAAAGATACTGCGTTTACATGAACTGTGACAAAATTGAAATTTGACTGTAAAAAAAATTGTGCTTTTAATTTTCTGGCACACCACACACCCTTAAAATATCACACTTCAGAAATAACACTTCTGTGAAAAACTATACACACTGCAGTTTACTGAAGTCCATGAATAATATGCAATGTGTTATAATATGAATTTTCCTGTTATGGATGCTATTTGGAGGGCGTTTGAGCAATTGTTTTGTACTTTTACATTTGTCTAATAGGTAAATTTGCACTAATACATTTACAGACACATTTTTCACAGTTCTGCGTTGTATTGACAAAAAATAAATAAAAAAATAGCAAGATATTCATTCATGTAAAATGTAAACAGTCACATTTTTATATACAGTGGTCCCTCGCTTATCGCGGGGGTTATGTTCTAAAAAATAACCCACAATAGGTGAAATCCACGAAGTATCAGCTTTATTTTTTACAATTATTCTATATGTTTTTCTCTGTAAAACCCCTCACCACACACTTTATACACTTTTCTCACACAGGCGTTAACATTTTCTAACATGTCTCTCTCGTTTAAACTCTCTCAAAGTTCAAACCTTCGTAGGCGTCTTTGAACGTTTCATCGACATTGTGGGTTTTGTCGGGGAGGAAACAAATCGCAAATATACAGCACTTCAGAGTCACACTGCGATCAAACTTTTATGTTAATTTGTCTGAACACATTCTGTACTGTACAGGAGACACGGCACAGAGGAGACTGATGGACAATGGTCTACAGTCCAACAGCCAATCAGGACGCAGAACACAATGGTCTACAGTCCAACAGCCAATCAGGACAAAGAACACAATGGTCTACAGTCCAACAGCCAATCAGGACGCAGAACACAATGGTCTACAGTCCAACAGCCAATCAGGACGCAGAACACAATGGTCTACAGTCCAACAGCCAATCAGGACGCAGAACACAATGCACGTTCAAATGCTGTAAAAAAGCACACGAAACAGCGAGACCACGAAAGGTGAATCGTGATATAGCGAGGGACAACTGTAGCGCCTTTCCACCTTCAAGGCACTTACTCAAGCATTTTACATCAAGGAACCACTCACTCAATGTACGCAGACACTAGCGGTCAGATGGGTGAAGTGTCTTGCCCAAGGACACAACAGCAGTATTCATTTGTGGGAGCCGGAATTGCTCCGCCAACCTGTGGGTCAGTGGATCACTAGGCCAGTGATGTTTATATCGAGAGCCAGATTCGAACTGTCAGTTTCACCTCATGGAGTAAAGTTAAATTTGTCATTATTGCTGAACTGTGCTGAGTGGCTAAGCTAACATCCTGTGGCCTCGCACTTGAACGATACACACACACGTAAACTGCAGCTCTAGACCTGATAGCACATGTGGTCTGACTTCATTTCTCTCAAACTCTCACTCAGCAGGTTAATTTTACCATTCTGCCCTTCTTTAAATAAACAATCTTGAAATGCTCGATGATGGACAAATATCGTAGAGCGGAAGAACGAGTAAGGTTATTTCCCCATGTGTATTTCCTGCCATTTTAAGCTGACCCCAAAAAGTGTACAGTTGGTTCAAAAAAGTAACCATGTTAGGTAAGTATTTTTGTACTGATATTAGATATTTTTACACTTGCTTCGTATATGAATGTGATTTCAGTCATTGTGATTGTGAATTACAAGTGTGAGCAGGTGTCGTCCCTGCTTTTTTCAACCCTTTACCCAACCCAACTTCCTGAAGACAGTTTTACAATACTTAAGTACTCATGATGGAATAACTATCACTATGCATGACTTGGATTCCCCTAGGCTCACCAGTGTACACACGTTTGCAGTATATAAATGTATGCACGTTTAAACACATTGCACTTTGCAGTTCCTCAATATTTCAATTTTGAGGTGAAATAAGGTGTCAGCCAAACTAGAGTAGCATAACAATGAACAGTTTTACAGTGACAGTTGTGTGAAGTTGTGTGGAGCATGTACTTACTCAATCTGCGCCCATAGAAGGATGAGCAGGATGTTGAGTAGGCAGTAGAAGAAGCACCTCAATCCTCATAAAAAGGCAGTAGCTGAAGAGCAGCCACATACATAAACTGGAACACAAAAGCAGAAGACCATCAGTCTCTGAGTGTATAAAAAAAACACTTCTGCTATTCTTTTCAATGCCTTCTACTGAACATCACGTATTCAAGTCCCTATTGAGCTCACATACAAGCTTTATATGCAGCACACGGCACTTCCTTTTTTCAGTTCCTCAACAGTAGACTGGGCGGGCCCGGAGAGAGGCACCCGAACGGCCCAGAGCTGAACACATTAGATCTGCAGAAAGGTGAACCACTGGCACACTGCCTTGTAGGTTAAACTTTTAGATGGAAGAGAGTTTCAGGGGAAAGAACACTGCCTTGTAACAACTATAAGTTAGCATTTTAATATGGAATTTTAGAGAACAAAACCAGTGGCTACTTTGTTACTTTACCTGACCCTTAATTATGTTAGTTGTGATGAGAGTAAATACTGCTGGTACCAGAGTACTAGTCATGGTTGAGAAACAATGACAGCAGCATAACTCTGCTCAGCCAATATGGTCAAAGAAGAATCATCACAGTGTAAGGCTTTTTCACTTTAGTAAAGGTACAGGGTATAGGCCCACTTTATTAATCCAGGGAGGGGAATTCATTCTCTCCATCTCCAGATTTTTATCTAAGCTTTATAAGGACTACCCTAGAGGATTTGACCCATTTTGCATGTTTTGGGTTGATGGGGGAAACCAGAGTGCCCGAAGTAAAACCACGCAGACATGAGGAGAACATGCAAACTCTGTACAAAGAGTTTGCATGCTTTCCTCTTGCTGTGAAGCACGAGACCTCATTACTCAGCCACCGTGCCACCTTGTGGCCAAAGTAAGTTACAAATAAACGTGCCTTGCCTTGTCATTTGTCATGCATTATATTATGTTTTTGTACAATAAAAAGTTTAAATGCGTTTCATTTTCACACAGCTTCATCCGGTGTCTAACTGAAAGCGAATTGTTTCCAGGACTCTGCTCAGGACACAACCTCAGCCAGAACAGAGAGGGTTAGCATAGCGTCTTAGCGGCCACTTCCTGCTCTCTCCATGTCACACTTCCTGCCTCTTGACACAGTCAGCACTCAGCTCTCTGGCCCTTTTTCTCACTCTTCATTTCTCTCTCCTCCTGTCCTCCCTCTCCCTCTCTCTCGCTTCGCTCCGCTCCCTCTCCTCCTGTCCTCACTCTCCCCCTCTTTCCTCCTGTCCTCCCTCTCTCCTTCTATCCTCCCTCTCTTCCCCTCTGTCCCCCTCTCTCCCTCTCTCCCCCTCTCCTCCCTCTCTCCCTCTCCTCTTCTCCAGCTGTTTCTCTTTACCAGGACTGGTCTCCAGCAAGGGGAAAATTTGTCTGTGCAGCTTCTCCAGTTATGCAGAAAATAGGACAGTCCTTCTTAAATAGCCAGGAAAAGATGCATTCTCTCACGATATTACAGACAAATGGAAACTGGTTTCTGTGTAAACTCCGCACACCCGACTGGGCGACAGGTGCGTAGGAGGTAAAGCACTTGTCTAAAAACTAAAGAAAAACTCCGGCACACTGTCTCACTCTTAATGCAATTTTATTCCATACAACGTTTCGGTCGCTCTGACCTTCTCCAGGTATCTACCTGAAGAAGGTCAGAGCGACCAGAAGAGTAAGAGTGAGACAGTGTGCCGGAGTTTTTCTTTAGTTTTTCTTTAGTTTTTAGACAAATGGAAACTCAAATATAAAAAAAAAAAAAAAGTAAAAACAACTATTTTACCATAATTTCATTCCATGGAAAATCTGTTACCAGTACAAGAATGACTAAGAATTAAACTCACGTCAGCTTATGCTCAGATTATTGTGGGTGAGAAAGTAACCACAGGCATTTAGCCTATTTAACAATATCAGAGTCCACGAGCTGATGTGGGACAGCAACACAATACACTGTCACAATTAGACTGGGTTTGGTTTGGTTGTTGACATAATTAGACCATTTGCACAATAACTAATTTTTGCAGGAACAAAAAAATATTGTGTGGCTGCTCAAGAATCGGATGGGTATTTATTTATAATATTTATAATATTTATAATAATAATAATAATAATAATAATAATAATAATAATAATAATAATAATATTTTATTTTTTACAAATAAACTATCCTTCCACATGTGCACTTAGGCCTGTCATGATAAGTACTATATCAACTATATGACAGAATGGACATTAATTATCATTTTTTGGAGTCAATATTTACTGTGTATTAGCAGCAGCACTTTTTTTTTTTTTTTTTTTTACATTAGTTGAAATATTGGTTTAAAAAAAGTGTTATCAGGACGACAGGCCTAGGTGCAGCGTAACAATGGTGGGAATGAATGAGACCCTCCTGCAGGTCCTGAGCCTGGAGCAGTGCAGAGCTCATTCCTTGGTGGAGGGCTTTAGGGCTCATTCTATATCGTGCCAATACTTAAACAAAACCACAGCCCAGTGGGGCAAGTAGCAACATCACTTCATTTGACCACATCACTACCAACCCAGCTCAACAGAGACACTTTAAACAGTTTTAAACAGAAAGGCCAGTCACTGTACTCTCACAGTTATGAATAATGTTCTTTTTAGACATAGTTGTCTCAAAACCTGTCTCAGCTGTGGAGCTCAAACAGAACTGGTTATGGTCAGATGTTTTATCCATTAGTGAATGAATTTGTACTGGCTTCTGTGAATCAAGCACCTGACATTGTGGGTGCTTTGTCCGAGCCACATAAAAAACTTCAGTATAAAAAATGTAAATAATTAAAAGATCATTCCGTCATCCTACAGATCTCACATGAGCATTAGCGTCAGGCCCATCAGGCTATTCATTTCATCATGCATCATCCATCATCAGCTCTATGAGTCACAAGATATCACTAGAATTGTGAAATGTATAGTATGACACCAAAATATCTGGTTACTAATTATACATAATGCTGATCTAAACAGTAGCCTATGAAAATACATTCTGTTAGAACAAACATAAGGCTGTTACTACTGATCTGAGTAAAAACTGAGCTTTTAAAATGCTTCTAATGATACTTTATCCACCATTTCCTTTTGAGCAAGGTCATGTAGGGAAACATGAGGACAAGGCCAACCCTTTATGCCCTCCAACAGATTCCACTCTGCAAAACAGTCACAAAATAGACTTGGAGGATTTTTGTGAAAAACATCACAATGTGCACTGCTGATTTTGCAGCTACACAAATGGACACATTATGCTACACAGTGTGTCACATGAGCTTTCACAATCCATCGCAGAACAGGAAGTCGCTATACATACTTTAAAAGGACCAAGACTTGTGACAAAATTTATGAAGACAGAGACAGGTTTTCTTCTTTAAGATGAGTTGCTCCTCTGAGGCATAAGGAATGTCAAGAACTCAACGCTACAATGAACTAAAACTAGTTTAGTGACAGTGTAGTTATTAGAAGAATGCATCCAGAGCCATCATGTGTCTTACTTTTGTGCCTCTTCCCTCAAAAAACAACATTTAAAAAAAAAATCTGAACAAACTGTAGCAATCCTGTTTAAACCAACCCAAGAAAAACACTTGACAAGAATCAAAATTAAAATACATCAACATAGTGCCATTACATGCCTGCAGTTTTACCCTATAAATGTGTAGGACGCTACATTATAACAACTACACAAAATAGGCAACACAACTCAAGGGACAGAAGCAAAGCCTTTTCTTGTGTAACTGAACTGTCAAACTAATATAAGATGAAAGCCTAAAGTGGATATTCTGTAGCTTACATGCACTGGGCCTAGACATTTCCAATTAAAGCCAAAATCAGGTTTTGATTAATTGAAAAAATAAAAGAAAGCCTCAACCACATGAAAAGATGTCAGGTTTACATTAAAGATAACTGTGTGTGCAGTGACCACAGCCTGTAAACTGTGTCTGTGGAGTCTATGACACTCATCACACAAATGGCATTCTGTCAAACAGGTTGTGAAAAGATAAGTGCACCAGTTCCTGAGCAGTTTTGGTGCATGTTGTCCAGATGTGCGGGCTTTAGAGGAACATGTTCTCAGAATTGTTTATACGTGTCCTCATGAGAAGTCCTTGACTATGAAGTAACGTTCCCAATGACTTCCTGCAGAAATACATAGACTGGTACACAAAACAACACATAAAGAAAGTGTGCTAGTGTTTTAGTTATTTGATACAACATTCACGTTCATTTGTGGCTTAAAGAAAGAACAACTCCTGGCACTTGTCCAGAGTAAAGCCTCGGCTCCGCGCACTGCGGCGCATTTGCAACCAAATAAAGATCTCCTTTGACAAGCCCCTGCCAGGCCATTACCGCTACAACAAACATCCACTGTGAGATTGACAACTTCATCCCAGATGTTAATGCTTCCTGCTCTTCCCTTCATAAAGGCCGTGTGGCGCAAACAAGAAGATGAAAAACAGCTTCAAATGCGTGAAAAGTGCGCACGCCTTACCCCGCTTCACACGAGCCTCTTGGTGATGATTATTAATCATGAATCGATCGTCAGGATACAGTGGTTAGCGTGGAGGACTTCTGTGCAGCCAATCGTAAAGTCTCTGCAGAGTCAGAGCAGTGGCAGGAGGCGGGCCGCTAAACGGACTCACCCCGAGCGCAGCGTCACATCCCGGGGGCCGAGCCAAGAGTCAAGAGCCGAGAGCCGAGAGCCGGGCTGAGACCCGAGCTGAGAGTCGAGCCCAGAGCCGAGCCAAGAGCCGGGCCCAGAGCCGAGTCAAGAGCTGAGAGCCGAGCCCAGAGCCGGGCCAAGTGCGCGCAATAAAGCTCACTTTAGGACAAAATACGTTCTGTAAATAGAAATAAACCTAACGGATGATAAGTTGTCTTTTCGGGTTTAAAAGTAACATGACATTGGTAAAATGACTTTCTGAACGAGGCAATTGTCATCCCACAACCAGGAATTTGACTCCAGCTGTTTAAACAAGTCACAAGGCTTCTGCAGAGGGCTTTATATAATTTGGCACAACAATTTGGCAGACAACATGTTGATCAAAGAATCTCTGTTGATATAACTCACTTTATCCAAATCTGTGCCTCTGAGTCTCTGTGGCCGGAGAATTAGTGATGCAATGATTCCAGATGTGGAACAAGTGGGACCTAGCAACTGTTAGTAAACAAAGTACTGGTTTGACAAAATTCATTTAGCATGTCTCTATACATGGTAGAGTTTAAAAAAAGAAAAGACAAAAATGTTTAGAATAAAAAAACATGAAAAAGTTTAGAATTTATACACAAACAAGGACTAGGGTGTACATTAAATTTAATTGTTACAAATACAACTGTATGAATGCTTTAATTAATAGACAATTGTGGCATTAATATAAAAAGTGAAATAAATAAATGTCAAAGTTCACTCACATATAACTTCAGACTAATCTTTAGACTGTTGCCCCACACGCCAAAGGTATAACAGCGGCAGGCTCAGAAAGGAGGCCCAGGGCAAGAAGACTCACATGGGCCCCCTCTAATATAAATTAATAGCAGGAGGGTTTGGGCCCCTAAGACCCTGAGGCCCAGGACAACAAACCCCTTTGTCCTTTCTGCTGACTCCCCTCAACAGTGGTGTAAGTCATGTTGAGTCTGAAGCTTCTCCTTAACACTGATCCTAACAGCACTGTCAGAGCCGTCACAAAAATCTGCAAACAGTCAGTTATCATTTGATTTCATACAATGTAGACAATCATCATTCAGAAGAATTGACACAAACTGAAGCTTAAATGTTCCGTGTGGACAAACACTGGTTGACCACTTCCAATAGTGATGAGTTCTCCAATGCTGCTGCCACTCTTTCTTTGTCAGCAAGTTGTTTGTTTACTGCATTACAACAAAAAAAGTCATGTTTCATTCTTCTCATAAATGCACAGATGTTCATAAATGCACAGTAAGAGAATATGCAGATTTTGGTCTTGTTTTTGACGTACCTGCATCCTCTGAGGCGTGAGATCCAGGTGTGATGTGGACATCAATCTAAACAGAGACAGCAGTTAAAAAAATAAAATAAAAAAAGAGGAAATGATGCATCTGTGTTGTCATTATTATTGTTAATGTGCACAAACTTTAAATCTGTCTGGTAGTGAGCGCAGCAGCTTGACTTTAATAGACAGTCCAATAAGTGTTGCCATACTGCAGTGAGGGATTGTGGGCGTGAACTCAATGCCAACAGTGTTCCCTGGATCATCCACCTGAGAGAAGGCGAGAGAAACAAACATATACTTTTCCATAACATCATTCATCGGGCTTAGTGATATACAAAGTCTGTAAAAAACCTTTGCCCAGCTGATAGAATTCAAGCTTCTTTTTTCTATGAACTCTGCCTGCATGACTATACACAGACAGAGACTCTATAAGATTCAGACCTAGGGCTGGGCAATATGGCAATTAAAAAAAATAACTGTGACGTGATCCTGAGATAATCTACAAACTTGATGAGATTGTTATATCGTAATTCAGTGATTTTATGTTTAAAGCAGCTCTATTCTAAAATAGGCCTATACACTTTTCCACACACACTCCTTTTTATGGTCATCTATGTTATAATGTTGTTTCTTCATCAAAAACAGACTTGTTTTGTTTCATCTATTCTTGTTTAACACACAGATGCTGCATATTTTTGCTGTGTTCTTCTCTCATACAGAAGACTCTGATTCACCTCGTGATGTCATGTGGTAATACAGGAAATGCTCCACTGTATACACCTCCACTAGAATCACCAGGATAATTTCTCCCCCAGAATTACAAAAAAGTAAAAGGTAGCTCTTACCTTGAAAACTACTGCTTCATGACATCACAAGGTGGAAAAGAGCATTTTGAGGTTTGGAGAGATAGACAGACTAATAATAAAAGGTTACTCAAACGTGTGATTGAAACAAAACACAGGTATGTGATGAGGTAACAGCATTCTGACATGGCTTAAAGCGCACAAGAGTCAAGTTGGTGCAATATAGGACCTTTCAGCAATCACAGTGAAGTGTGAACGCTCAGAAGTTCAACTTGAGGGCAAATAAAAAGATAGTAATTGCATGAATTATGATAAAATCTAAATTGAGATATCAGCTCTAAAAATATATATATATTTTTTATCATATTGCCCACCTCCATTCAGGATATTTTCAGTGATTTACAGAGATACTTACTTTGACTCGGACTTGCTCCACCACATTGAGTTCTTCCAGAGACAGAGGATGCTCTGGGTCATTGATGGATCTGATCAAATGTAACTTGTAATATTAAGGAAACAACTTTGTAGTTTCAAAAGTTTACCCGCAAAAATGAATTATGCACATCCTTAGTATACTATTTAGAGCTAAGGTTGTTAAGAGTTTCTCCTTACAAAACAAAAAACTTAAATAAAATAGAACATTTGAAGTGATGTTGCCCAAAGAGCTCAAGGATATCAAATATTTCTCTCTCATCTATCGGGTCGTGCACGTCTTCATCCTCCTCCGACGCCGTCAACAGTCGCTCCCCGGACCGCTGGAATATCACAGGATTGGCGTTTTCTAACCGATTAGACATTTTTAGCCGGTTTATAACTTAATCAATGTGCTAAAAATAAAAAGTGCGCATCAAAATGAACGGAATTTCACAACAAGCTCACTTCCGGTGAACGGACTTCTTCGCGCCACATTCTAGCTGTCTGCTCGCGCCAACAGACTCAACACTCCCCCTGGTGGTGACACGTGTAGCGGTTTACAGAGATATTACAATTGCAATGCGGTGTGGGAGAGTTGTGGTTGTGTTTATTATAGACACGACTTAATCTGTTTACTAACCAGCAAAAATAAGAATAGGGTAAGTATAAAAAAGTATTATTCAGCCTATATTAACCTGATGCACATAGTTATACTTTAAATTGCCTTGTAATGTTGACGGTGACAATGTGCTTTTTCTTGTTGTTCCTGCTTTGGACAGCAGATGGCCCTAGCAGCACATTTCACACACTGCCATCTGCAACTGCTAGATCTAAAATGGGATTAATAATAGCATTTCTGTCAGTGCAGTATTTACATTTTTCCTCTATACTAATATTTTTTTCTTGTGGTTATAACAAAGCATGCCATTTATAGGTCTATGATTTTCAAAACAATGTAGTTGCAGTTATTTATTTTCCATTCAATATAGGCTCACAATACAGAAACAGAAACACATACAGGGTAAAACAAAATTGTGCAAAGGTTTTGAGATAAATTGATGAACATAGACATAACCAACAACAACAAGTAACGAACCATACCTCCCACTCAAAAAAAACAACTAAGATCTTTGTCTTGAAAGTAAAAAAAAAAAAAAAAAAAAAATCAATACTTGCTTTCAAAATTCCCTGCACAGTTTAGAAAAGTTTAGTTTCATCACACAGCTTGACCATTGGGGCCATTTATTTCTGGACCTCAGCTCAGTCAAGCATGGCCGGACAAGACCAAGAGATGGCTTTTTTTTTAAGTACATCAGGGTATGTCAGATACTGAGGAGATGCCTTGACTCTTTCATGTAACTACGCAGCTCTGTTTTATATTGACTGACAAACACTGAAGTAGAAGCAGCCATGTGGGTGGGCACCTCTGAGCACATAACACCACATCGAAAACCTTTTTGATGTTTTCACTGCAAAATCTTGCTTTTGCCTCTGCCGTGCCGTGGATAAACTCCCTGAATTCCCTGAAGGATGTTAAGGTCTGTTTTTATAATATATTTATTTCTTTCATTGTACAACCCGGAGCCACTGGGACTATGGGAATTATCCTTTAAAGCCATAGCTGTGGAGCCTTTGAACAGTCACCTGCTGTCAGATCATTGTGTGCACCGAGGGCCATTTCAAAACAGACAGGTTTCAGATAAGAAAGGCACTGTTTGCATTCAAAGCTGAAATGCTTCGTGTAACAGCGGAGAATGAAAGTTATATAAAATGTGACTAAAATGCTACTCTTTGGCATGTCATTTCAAACTGCAGACTGCGAGACAACTCTGGCTCCTTGCATCCTCCTCTTCTCTTCATGTAAAGTTCCTCTCAAACCTCAGTATCTTTCCTTTCCCTCCTCGGCACACGTCCAACGCTCTGAACCTGGCCCCAATTTTATCTGAAAAACATCCAGTATGAGATGTCCCTCTGATGTACTCATCCCGAACCCATCTCTATCTCTAAAACAGAACTTCAGCATCTTCAGTCCATGTTATTACCACCGCTGGCCTGTCTCACCACTGTCAAGCATGTTTTGTTTGTTTGTTTTTTCTTCCATGGAAAATTATATAAAACCTGTAACGTATCTATGCGTGTATGTTGTGTTAAAGGGCCCGTGTTACACTATTTTCTGTTATAATGTTGTTTATCCGCACTTGTTTAACGCACAAACCCTGCATATCTTGGCTGAGTTCTTCTCTCAGACAGAAAACACTCTATTCCACCCTGTGATGTCATCATGTGGTAATACAGGAAGTGCTCTACTGTGTTTTTAAACTCTGTACGCCTTCGCTAGAATCATTTGGATCATTTCAGCCCTGGAATGTTTAAGCTCTACTAAATAAAAGATAAACGATGGCTGTTAACTGGAAAACTAGCACTTCATGACATCACAAGGTGCAACAGAGCATTTTGAGCTTTGCAGATCTAAACGGAATAATCATAAAGAGTTACTGAAACATGTGAGAATGATGCAAAACACTACTCTGGGTATGTTTTTGAGCAGGACACTACATTATAACTCTGCTTAAAGCTCCTAAGAATCCATTTTGTGTCAAACAGGACCTTTAAAGAGTTCATATCACAGAGCACATATACGCTGCATTTCACACCTGCTTGTCTACGCCTCTTCTTGTCCTCGCAGTATGTACAGTGAAAACTATACAGTCTTTTGCAAAATGTGCTAGCCTTCCGTACCCAATTACTCATATGCAGCAGTTTGATGGACGGGACGTATTGTTTTACTCTGACTCATTGGCTTTAGATGGAAAATGGAGATAAATGTACAATGTTGCCTTTTAAGTAAAGTCATATTGACCAAAAAACACCTTGAGGACTTAAGGGACATTAACAGATCCAGATAAAAGCTTCATGTTAGATTACGTATCTTTATCCAGCGATAAATCCTTACTTTAATAATGATTTAATATTTATCATACTTAGCCACTCACTACTCTCTCATTAAGTCAGAACCCCGTTGGATCGATGACAGCGGTGCTCTGATTGCTATCTCACTCATTGGGCTGAAAAATCACATTCATTAAAACGCTATCGATGATTTAGAATGCAACCTTTGGCGCCGCTCAGACTGGCCTTAGACCTCTATCAAGACAGAGATGGGGAGTTAGTTAACTTTTCAGGCAAAATAGAGCAGATTGTAATTTGTTTTGTCTAAGCACAGCTGCACTCATTTGGCGTGACTTTGTGAAATCCCTTAAGGTTCGGTTTATATTTTAGCTCTTGTATTGTGGTTATTGTTTTCATTGTAACTCTTTGTTTGTCTTAAAGCCAGATCTCCGTTGTAATAAATGTACAATCACCTCGCACCTCGCCGGGGCACTGCCTGTGTTAAAGTGCCCGGCCACACCTCAAACCCACAGTTGGCATGTAAAATACGGACACTATGCATTATGTATTGGTGTCTAGTGGGCATCCATTGTGTGCCGTGCATGCTGTTTTATGTCTTCCAATACAGGTTGAATAATAAAAAGTAATGAATTCTGCTTCTTTATGCTCACGCCTCTAGTGTTTCTCGCAGGTGTTGACAAGTGTTTGTTGCAGAAATGGTTCGTATTTATTGCATCAACTTCATATTTTCATATCGTTTTTATCACTGTTTTTGTTTCTCGGTTGTAAGAACAAAACAAGTATTGGTTAAGTTTTAATGGCATTTTGGAGAAATGTCAGTCATGGGGCAAGTATGGAAGGATTTTTTTATGAGAATCTCCAACAAAGTGAGGACACGGTATCAGAACTAGAGGAACATGAGATCAGTGAAACATTTCCAAAGAATTGTGAGACATGTTTTTGCTGTTGTCAAGTCTGCAAATACATCTGGATTCATTATTGTTTTTTCTTGTGCGTGTGTATCTAAAGCAGACGTATTTTTAAAGTCAACTTGTCAGAGTTTTTAACCATATTATAGTTGTTTCCTTCTCATTTACCAAGTTGTTTTTGGAGTGATTTGTGCATGTTTAAGCAGGGCCGGCTCTAGCTTTCAGGGGGCCCTAAGCTGAATTTGTCTCTGGGGCCTCTCACAGCGGATCCCTCCCGGCTCAGCTGTTGGTGATTCACATTTGACAACATTATGACTCTGCTCTCATCGCCTTGACCAGTTGTATTTGTGTTTATACGACCAACATCAGACTGAAAACATCCAGAATGTCACAACTACCACAGTCACAAGAACAGAACACAAACATATAAGGAAGGTCAAGTTTAAAAAAAAATTCTAGACATTTTTTCTTCATTTCTGGTGGGTTTTAATGTGTTCCAAAGGCAATAGTGGGTTTAAATTTACATTATGTCGTGTCCTTGCACCGGTGTAAACACAGAGCTGCCCTCACCTCTGCCCGACTCAAAAACAAATGTAGCAGCAGCAGATATTTTGCAACTATAGATATAAAACAACTGTAAATGTTTTAGAGGGATATTTATGCTGCTGGTAACACACAAGCCCTGTGTCCAATAAAAGTTGATATATTTTATTATTTTCAATGGGCTCTTGGGGGCCCTCTGGTGGCCTTGGGGCTCTAAGCAGTGTTTGAGCAATTTATACTCGCTTATTTTCAACACACCATATTGTCAATCAACTCCTGTTCTCACCGCCACCAGTGCACACCCACTGCTCTGTACTTACTTCGTTCTCCAGTTTTATTTTCTTAATTGGTGATACACGCAAGAGTCGGCAGCGTTGCGTGGTCATTTTAGTACAAATTAAAAAAGCAGCGAGCATAATCTGTTGTTATCCATAGGAGCGGCTGACTGCTCCACGGCTCTTTGTTGTGATGACGTTTATGGTGACGTCAGCTCCCATTGGGCACTGACGCAAAAATCAGCGGATTTGTTTCTTTTAATAATTAGTTTTGGATGAATATTGCGATTTAAAATGCACAGACTATAACATAATGATCCGTGGGTGTCAGAGATTATAACTATATAGCAGACACAAACGCAATAGCTCTTCTTAAATAAATAACATTTCATTTCAATATTAGATTTGACGGTAATGGATCCATAGGGAACTGTACATTTGGCAGCGCTCATTGCCATTGCAGAGACTTCCATCTATTATACAAACAAGTGGCGCATAGCAAAAGAGTATAGCATTTCTCCTCTCATTTTTTCAGGGTCATTTCCAAGTTTGGATGAAACAGAATAATGTATTGATTTTTTTTGCATAGCTTCACAAAAGAGTGTGAACATGGTAACTCCACTGAAATATGGCACAGTGGAAGGAAGGAGCACCACCTGCTGAAGTGATTAGCATGAGCACACACAAACCACAGCGATGCTTTTGATTCCTCCTCACACCTGTGACTTTATCTAGACACACAGAGCTCCATTACATGTGTCTCTACATGTGTTA
Organism: Periophthalmus magnuspinnatus; assembly: GCF_009829125.3. Classification (NCBI taxonomy): domain Eukaryota; kingdom Metazoa; phylum Chordata; class Actinopteri; order Gobiiformes; family Gobiidae; genus Periophthalmus; species Periophthalmus magnuspinnatus. Next base: position 27,580,442 of record NC_047140.1, read on the forward strand.
GTTTAGTTTGATGACATTGTTATCGTCCACGCTAATTAATAGGTGACAATACTGTTTGGCCTGTCAAGATAATTACTTGATCAACTTATCGTTATTATTATGAATATTTATCATTTGTATAGTTTCTTTGCAAAAGTGGAGATTTTTGCTTTTTTTTGTTGCAACACAAAAAAAAGATTAGCTGTTGATGGTTGAAAAAGTGAGTTCTTTTTGTGACTTCTCATTTGTTGCAGCTCTTGTTTTAATGAGTCTGTATTTTTAAATACTTGTTTACTGGCATAATAATAGCTTTACTGTTATTGTGTCAGTGGCATAAAGTAGTTTCAGTTCAACATCCAACAGATCAGTGTGCGGATGCAAAACAACTTTCTTCAGCTAAACTCAGACACAAAGTCATCATCTTTGGCCACAGAAACATAGAGAAAGTGTTAGCAGTCAGCTCCATTCTCTCTCTAAAATCTTCAAATCAGGCTAGATATCTAGAGGTAATAATGGACTCAGTCTTGATCTTTAACAGCCACATCAAATCAATAACATCTGCAGATTTTTACTATCTAAAAAAACATTGCAAAAATCAAAAGTAAACTGTCAAAACCAGACTTAGAGAGACTTATCCATGCATTTGTCTCCAGTAGGTTAGACGACTGTAACGTCCTCCTCACTGGCCTCTCCAAACGAGCCTTAAGACAGAACAGTACATCCAGAACACTGCTGCTCCAGGAACCAGGAACCAGGAACTAGGAAGTACTTCAGACATGCGCCCTGTGCTCAGGTCTCTGGCTCCTGTGACTCAGAGAACAGACTTTAAAACAGTTCTGCTTGTGAACAAATCTCTCCATGAACCAGCACCGAAGAACATGTCCCACATGTTAGTGCCACATGAACCGTTTCACACTCTGAGGACTTCAGGGACCGGCCTCCTGCTGGAGCCCAGAGTCAGGACTAAACATGGAGGATCAGCATTTCAGTTTTATGCAGCTAAAACCTGGAACAATCTTTGTGAAGATGTGAGACAGGCCTCTACATTGACAATGTTTAAATCCACACTCAAAACAGTTCTGTTTAGCTGTGCATACGACTGAAAGGTTTTTATTCTGCACTTTTCTGGTTTAATGGAAATTTTATGATGATTATTTGTGATTATTTATGTTTTGATTTGTGTGGTTTTAATGTCTTTCTTATTCTGTAAAGCACTTTGAATTACTTTGTGTTTGAATTGTGCTGTACAAATAAACTTGTCTTCAATATTATCGATTATCGCAGTATATTTCTGTGGCCATATATCGCCTTCAAAATGTTTTATCGTGACAGGTCTAATTGCTGTAGGACTGAATGATGGTGGCTGATAATGGTGTTTTCCAAGTCAAATCCAGACAGGAACATGAGGAAGTGCACACAGATTAAAACCCTATGTCAAATAAATGTGGCAGTTTTATGTGGTGGCCATGGAATTTCAAATCAAATCTCCATCGACATAAAAACAAATCTGATTTGCATTGTGGAAAAATAGTTTCCAAACATTGTACCAGAATGTTTTCATTTCAGGGATACATCTGAAAACATGTCCACACAAAATGAAACTGAACATTTTAAAGTTCAGAGGAAACACGAGTTTTCAGTTTTACCAGAGCTAAAAATGTGCACTATAACAGTCCTGTGGAGGTAGTAAAAGAAAAATTCAAATCTGTCAGCTGTCAGACAAAAAATTGTAGGAGTGAAGATGTTTCGCTGCTCATCCAAACCGCTTCTTCAGTTCTGGTCAGATTACTGCTCGACACGGCCTTATATTTATCTGACGCGAGGAGCTAACCAGGTGTGTTAGTTTCAATGTAGTTAGCTCCTCCCTGCACATTCCACTCATTGCACATTAAACACATTGCACATTCCACACATTGCACAGTTCCCATTATTGCACATTCCACTCATTGCACATTCCACACATTGCACATTAAACACATTGCACATTCCACTCATTGCACATTCAAAACATTGCACATTAAACACATTGCACATTAAACACATTGCACATTCCACATATTGCACATTCCACACATTGCACAGTTCCCATTATTGCACATTCCACTCATTGCACATTCCACACATTGCACATTCCACACATTGCACATCAAACACATTTCACATTCCACTCTTTGCACATTCCACTCATTGCACATTAAACACATTGCACATTCCCCACATTTCACATTCCACACACAATTCCCATTATTGCACCATCCAAAATATTGTACGTTAAAGTCATTGCACAGTTTCCATAATTGCACATTCCATTCAGTGCACGTTTAATTTTATACAGTGGAAAATGTCAGACATGGAGCAGGAGGAGAAGACAGACCTTAAATAAAATGAAAAATGAACGAATGAACCTTCTAAACAGAAAAGTTACCTAGCCTCGTTTCCATAGGGACGGTCCGGGGCCCTAGGGTAGTACACCTTTAACACTTACAGCACAGCCTCAATTTAACAAACGATTTCCTAACAGCCATTGGCAAACTCGGAGGAAATATTGTTTTGCTATTTACCTGTTGTCCAATTAAAAAGTTGCTGGTTGCGTGCCGTCCACAGTCTTGCTTTTGGCATTCCCGAAACAGGGCTCTGAAAAACAAAGCAGTGCGGTTCTATTAGCAGTGGTCAGTGAATGGCAGTTTGCTCTCACCCTGTCCGGTCATTAGCGCAGATTGGCTCTCCTCTGACCTTTTACTGTAATTATGTCCCGTCAGCGCGGCCTGTCTGCAGACTTCATGCTAATTCCCAACCGGTCCTCTGCAAGCTCCTCATAACCCATCAGACTCGACAACCTACAGCAACACAGCAAAGAATCCCCCAGACCGTTTAAGTGAATCGTCTCCGTCTCTATCTCTGTTTTCGAACTTGCTGAGTCATAGTTGCAGAGGACGGAAAATATTTGTTTGGCTCCAGCCTTGTTTTCCAGACAATAGAAAGTTCCAGCAGCGACGTGACCCATTTTGCCTGGAAATGAGTCGCGCTTCGGACAGTGTGGTGGTTAAGGACGGTGGTAGTCATGCCCCGGTTGATGAATGAGAGGACCCAGGGTACGGTGCCCCAATGAGGACCAGGGGAGCGAGGTTGAGGAGAACGTTTTAGTGGAAAATCACAGCTGTCTCGTGCATTTCTCTGCTTTGTTTCCGATGCTAGCTCCGGGCTGACATTATTTCACAGGGAATAGGCAAAGAGATAATGAATGATTTCACAAGAAAAGCACCAAAAGGAACATTTTTGTTGGAGAAAAGAGACTTGACTTAAAAATGTGGCATGAATTCTGCTCTAATGAATGAGAGTGCTCCTACCTACAAGCTGTTAAATTGTTACATTTCATTAACTTCTGTTTACATTCTGTTGTATTTTTAATTAAAGTGGAAACTGTTCATTCTCAGAAAATAAAATATAGTGCAGACAAAATGAAATGACACAATATGAATCAAAATACAAAGATATAAATGTTCATGTCCAAACCGGCTGTAAATCCGGACAAAATCCAGTTATATTTTATGTACAAGTTTGAGAACAGAACCACACTTCATGCCTCTTTCTGTCAGTATATATATATCACCCGCTCCCAAATTCATCTTTTCTCGTTTAAGGTACCATCCCTCTCCTCCTTTCTATTTCTCATTCCTTCTATCGTTCAGGTTTTAGGGAGCTACAAAGCCCGAGTGCCAAGAATTCCCCAAACCAGCCTTGGAATACCATTTTGTTGAACATCGCTTTGTCTCTCACGATCGTCACCTTCAAATATTTAAACTGTGTTCTGAGGTTAGGTGGTCCTTGCTTCAAATGGATATTTAGCCAGGACTGTGCTAAAGTGGCTCTAAATCACGTATAGGAGGATTGCGTTTCATAATAAAGCACGAGCAGCTGCGGAAACCCGTCTGCAGCTCATTATTGCACAAATTTGTTGGGAACTAAAATCTTCGAATCGAATGTAAATGCTCACGTTTTTAAATAGCACTTTTCCATTTTCAAAGCACTTTACATCAAGGAAACACTCACACATTCATACACCAGGGTACGCAGACATTGGGAGCAAAGGGAGGTTAAGTGTCTTGCCCAACAACACAACAACAGCATTTATTTTTGGAACTGCACTGCCAACTAATGATGTTTATGTCAGGATTCAAAGCACCAACCTTTAGCTTAATGGACAAATACTCTACCAACTGAGCTACTGTCGCTACCCTAGGTGGATTAAGTATCTTGCCAAAGGACACAACAACAACAACAACACTGATCTGTGGGAGCTGGAATGACACCGCCAACCTTCGGGTCAATGGATCTAACCGGCTCAACCAATTGATGTTTATGTCAAGAGCTGGATTTGAACCGCCAACCTTCAGATCAGTGGACAAACTCTCTGAGCCGCTGTGAAAAACATCTCTGCCCCTGCCAAGGCACTGGTTTTATTGTGCAACTAGTTTGGGAGTAAATGCCTTTTCAGTTGCGCAACAGAAGTTAGCCCATACCTCAAACCAAAGTACACCAAAAGTACACCAAAAAAAAGGTCACACACTCTAATATTTGGTTCGACCGCCTTGGCATTGTTTCGATTTCGCTTCTGCAACGTCACAAGGTTTATTTCCATCCAGTGTTGCGTCCATTTTCCACCGAGATCTTGCATTGATGATGGTCGAGTCTGACGCTGCTCAAAGCTTCTCCAGCACATCCCAAAGATTCTCAATGGGGTTAAGGTCTGGACTCTGTGGTGGACGATCCATGTGTGAAAATGATGTCTCATGCTCCCTGAACCACTCTGTCACAATTTGAGCCCGATGAATCCTGGCATTGGGAAGAAAAAATGCAAGGAATGATGGAATAACCTGGTCATTCAGTATATTCAGGTGTCATTCTGTTGCTGAACCAACCGGACCAACTGCAGCAACCTCAACCTATTCGCTTAGTTAAATCCTTTTTTATTTTTTGGGCCAGGCGGTGTAAGAAGTTCTGTTTGACTGTGCTGCAACTAAACAACAAAACACATATTGCCTATTATAATTGCTTTCATCCAGTCAGAGAAATGCAGTTTTTAGTCACAGTAAAAATAGTATCTTCGCTGTCAGAAACAATACGTGCTTAAAAGTGCATTAGTCAAACCGGATGCAAATGTACAGCCTTGAGCAGGACACAATGGAGTTAGGAGAGTTTCTAAACCCTCAAATCATGTTACAATTTCACTGCGGTGTAATAAGACCTAAAGGCAATATGTATGTCTAAATGTGCTCAACTTTGTGCGCTAAAACCTTCTCTGTTTGTAAAGTTTGCAACATGTCCTCACCACAGGCTGTTTCTTCCACATATTGGTATTAGTGTAACTCTTGAGCAGCTTTTGTTTTGAGATGGCATTTAGTGTTGAGAGGAGGAGATGGTGCAGATAGAACTGGGGCTGTGGAGGAGATCTCTATTAAGATAAAGCAGAGCGGATGGAGGCTTTAGGAGCTGAGCCGCTTGTCTCTTTGTGCGATGAGGAAACCAGGAGAGGCACAACAAGAGAATAACACCCCTGGGAAGCAGCGCTGCAGCCTCCCTGTGAGCGACTGTATTTATGGATTCCTTTGTCCTATTTACGGACTCTATCATCACAAAGAGCCCACAGTTTTGTTTTATGCTTTTCACCTCCATTTAGAGACACTCTGCGCACATTATTTTAGGACAATAGATGTTTTGAGCTGTTAAATATAGTCCGCTAATTTACAAAATGAGTGAACTTTTGGTAATACAGGTTTGCTCATGGCACAATCATCGTGGGTTTGTTCAGATTTTATTTTTAGTTTCACTTCAAGTCTCATTTTATTGCTTCGTAATCGGGAAGTGGACGTTAATACGCTAGTTGTTGTTAGCTTTACCTTCACTGTAACACTTTGTACTCGTCTCTGAGTCTGAGAGTTGGGAAAAGCTCTTATAAACTCATCCGGGTGAGTGCTGGTAATGTTCAGAATGCATAAGGTCAAAGTCAGGGATAACTTTGGATCACTGCAAACCGTTTAAAATGAACTAGTCCTGTTTATTACGTTTATAAGACAGTAAACATCAGGCACATCACCTTTAACGTCCTGAGACCAGACAGATTTTGGGTTGTCTAGGCCACAATGTAAATTTTTAGACAACAGAAGAACAGCAACAATGCAAATGTATTCAATTTAGACATTTTTTAACAGTTTAGAATCTTTAGAATATTTTTATTTTATATTTTTGTAAAGGCAGCATTTCACATGAGACACACTGGTCCAAGAGGCACAATTGTTGTTTCTCATTTTGTTTTTAGTCAGGACAAATGTTTATAAGTCAAAAACTGTCAAAAAAATAAATAAATAAATAAATAAAAAAATAAAATAATAATAATAATAATAGTGAGTGTTTGCAAATCATTATTCACATGTTTTATCAAAATGTTTAAAATGTCCACATATGAGGACATTCAGTTTACATCATTGTTCTCGGAAACTACATAATGTAAAATGTTATTATTATAATTCTTTGTATTTACACTCATCAGGTCCCAATCAGCCCAAATAACAAAGAGAAATGAATAAAGCGTGTCGTAATCGTGAAGGAAGAGATTGTAGACCAGGTAGAGAGTTGAAAGAAGTTTATCTGATCAGATGAATGAAGTTACAGACAACAGGCACGTGCGTTACGTTTCAGAGGAGTTTTCCAGCACTTAAAGCCCCTTCAAGGTACTATCTATAGAAGAAAGGTCTTATAAGGACTTGACTCATTTTACATACTGTCCGTACAAGGTCACAAAGGGATGTATAGTTAGCTGTTCACAGAGAGGTAGAGTACGTCACTAAGATACGCCTGCGGTCACTAAAAGATGGATTACTAGACCTCTTGTCAACCTGAAGAGAAATACCAGTACCATGTGAGAAGACTCTTAAAATAAGTTTGTGTCACATTCTTACAGAGAAACAAGTTCACCTCCATGTTTAAGACACAAAGTAAGGAGGTTAATGCTATGCTGTGGAACATTCCAGATGAAGCAGTAACATCTCCACGGAGGCTTGTTCCGTGGCTTGTTCAAGAGCGGGTTTTTAGACTTTTGCGTAAATAATGTGGATGTTACTACAAATCCAAATGTTGTGATGCACTATTTCAAATTAGCCAGTTGTTTTACATGGATTTTGCAACTGAAACTCAAAAACTGCTGTGACTTTTCAGTTTTATTCCATCCATCCATCCATTTTTTGCGGGGGCAGAAGTCTAAGCAAGGACTCCCAGACTTCCCTCACCCCAGACGCGTCCTCCAGCTCCTGTTTTATTCCATGACGTTGCGATAATAGAGCGCGCAGTGGTCTATTGGACGACAAGTCATAATATCAGATGTAAGTGTTGTCATTATGGTGAGAAGAATCATCACAGTTTAATGATGGTTCACCTTTATTAACACCAACGTCGAGGATTATTGTTGTTAAATACTGTACATTCACATTCCTCAAGTCATCGATCAGCTTGATGAAAGTAATCCTTCTGAAACTGCAGTAAAAAGCATTTTATATTGAGGTGTACGTGTTTGGAGACCAGACTGAAGAGGCTGAACCTGCCTTTGTCATTACGTTTTAGTTATTGCCGCTCCATTGTGATAATTACCGGTAATAATTAACTTGATCTGACGTCCCTTTTCATTTGTTCTACACAGTTTATAAGTCAAAAACTGCAAACTCCACACTTCAGCTGGTCAACTTAAGCCGTACTGACAGACGCCGCGAGCAATACATTAGAAGTAAGCATTGATTTTTGCCATTTACAAAGTCTCTGCTGAAGAAATGCTTTGTGAACCAGCTGCAGTGTGTTGTTGATAAAAAGCTAAAAACAAATCTTGAAATCTCCATTCCATGAACTAGAACTGAATGCAGCGGCCGTTTCAGTTAAGCGACATTTACTCCATGCAGATAAATTGGAGAGGTCACTTCACAGCTGAACAGAAAAACAAGTTAATGTCTGTTTGAACTTTTGGTTGTGAAATATTCAGGGTTTGGCATTTAATTGTGTTGTGGCGTGGTCTCCAATAATCTGATACGGGAAATGGCAAAACAAAACGATGACCTCGCTCTTATCTTGTGCACAATCTAATGCCAATCTAGATTGAATTGTGGCCACGTCGCTGATGTTTTTGTTGACAAAACTTTCAAACAGACTCGCCTTCAGGAAAGACAGTGAAGAACTACTTAAAAGCCTAAATGCCCAGAGGTTCCATCATAAAGCATCACAACTGTCACTGTGTCAATCAACTTTGTAACCCGTAGCGACAGGCTGTAAAGTGCCTGCTGTCTCCACATACTCTATATTCTTCTTATGTCTCAGTGTCTGTACTCAGCCCACTGCAATGTCAGTAAATACAAACTGCAAACAACAATACACGACTTGTTTTCGATAGTGGAATGTGATTTTGTGGGGACTGAAATGATATGGCTATGACTTCACTCTATTACAAGAGAAAATTGTCCAGCACAAGATTCACACGATTCAAAATGCTATGGATTTGTCTATGCACCCAAGGCAGCAGTAACAGTATAATCTGAAATACTGTCCACACCTCAACTAGTTCAGGGGTAAATGCTTTGTCCAGAGAGTCACAAACTCCTTGAACCTCAGTATACAGGAGGAGTACAGGAGGAGAAGTGTGTGCATTGGTTGGTATCATATCCTCAATCCTACACATGTTTATATAATCAGTTAAAGCAGTGGTCCCCAACCACCGGGCCGCGGACCGTCCAAGAAATAATTAATTATTTCTGTTGTATTTATTATCTGAGTCTGAACAATCGTTTATTTTGAAAAATCTTTTATTTTGAAAAATGACCGGATTCTCTCGGTTACATTTCCGTCACTTGAGCGCCGACAACTTAACCACTTAGCGTTCCGACGGCCCGCCCGCGTTACACGTTACAACTTTACAACAATGTACGTGTATTTCTGCGTCACCCACACACACAATCTACACATCAAATGAAAGCTACGGCATTCATCTTTCTGAATATGTAAACCATTTACCCCTCGAATCACCACAGTGCTGACAGCAAAGATGTTTTTACAGAGAAGTCAGAAATGTGAATCTGGACTTCACTTACCATTGAGGCTCTGGTTCTGTCAAACATCAACATATTCACACAAAGTTGGTCTCATTCGTTCCGTAAAGGTCCAGAGAATATAATCCAGTCAAGAAATTATGTCCACAAAGGAAGTTAGAGCCTCCATGTCCAATCTGCTGCAGGAAAGTGAAATCTGTTCCGTCACTTCTCCGCGTAAAAACACGAGACTGGATATAAAGATCCGCGCGTAAAACTATGCGCGCGTATTGCGTAATTTTACGCAGCAGTTTTGGGTTTTAAACATGACGAAACTGACAAAACAAAGGAAGTACGCGACCGAGGACACTGTGGATGTTTGTACAAGTTAAACTAGAGGCATCTCGGACCCGGAGCGATTCGTGGAACCGAGTGAAGATCTCATGATGGACTGAGGAGCAGAGGACCTTATGATTTGATGGACTGGATGCTGTTCCTGATCGGTAAGCGTGGTTTATTCTGCTATTAACTTAATTGTGGGTCAAATGTGTATCATGTGTAATCATTAGCATTAGCATTAGCATTAGCATTAGCATTAGCCCCCCCCTAAAAAGGTTGGGGACCACTGAGTTAAAGAGTTAACCATTAAAATTCATCGTTCTCTAATAGTGAATGTGCATCTGCTCAGTAGTATATTTGTTCTCTTGTGTTTATTGTACTTGGCATCTAACATTAATGCAGACTTATTATGCAAAATCAACTTTTCAGAGCTTCTAACCACGCTATACATGTTTCTTCTTCTTCTTTCTTCTTTTTTAATCGATTATTTTCAAGAGGCCATGTTGCCGATCAAGCCTCGTTTTCACCGCTATCGATATACTCCCACTGTGACGTACTTACTTCGTTTACAGTTTGATTTTCTTAATTGGGTAGGGTTCAGTAGTGTTGCGTTCTCATTTTGGTGCAAATGTTAAAACTTCTGCTACTCGCTCGTGTGATGTGCATCTGTCCATAGGAGCGGCCGACAGCTGCACGGCTCTTTGCGACATCAGCTCCCCTTGGGCACCACAGTTTTCTAACGCAGAACTGGACTTGTTTCTTTTATTACATCGTTTTAGAAGAATATTGCGATTTAAAATGTGTAAATGATAACATAATGATCCACGGGTGTCAGAGATTATAACTATACAGCAGACACAAGCACAAAAGGGCTGCTTTAAGTCACAGTTTAATAGTTCATTTTTTATGGCATTTCTTTTGACAAAGTCGCAGTTATTTATTGAAACAATATACAAAATTACATTGGGCTTAAGAGAGCGGAGATGCTTATACTTGTAATTGAAGTGGGAGGGTGGGGTGAAAGTGCTGTGTTGACCTAACACCAGTCAAAGTACATGTCCTGTATCAACAACTACAAAATAAGGTTTGGAGGTCCAGCACCTTTTGTGGTCTCGTCTGAATTCAAAGCAAAGGTGCCAATTTTCAGTGACATTTTGGCTTGGTAAGTGCCGGTGCAAAAGTACGGCTTGTTCCTGAGTTAATTAGATTTATCCAGAAAGGCCAATCTGTGGATCGAATGGCATTTCTTCACCCTTTTCACATTGATCATTTAGTGGCCACAATAGCAGTCAGGCGCCCCAAGGCTAAATGAGAGGAGTCCAACTTCACACCATTATAAGCGATTACGGGCAGGGTTTATGATACAGGCGGACTCTTTTCAAAGCTACACTCGGAGGTGGCAAGTCTAGTACTCGGTGTACTGCAAACAAACATGGACAAATGATGATGTAGGGAGATTTAAACGGCTCCGAGAGGAACTGTCCGGTGACTGGCTGCAGTGAAATGATGTTTGATATAATAATTACTGTATTTAAAGTGCATTTGAATAGTGGCTTTTAAGTGGAGTTTATTAAGTTATAAGATAAGTAAGTAAAATAAACTAAAACATTGTACACCGCACGTCTTTGCAGAAGTGCGTGAGTGATCGGTGAGTGTTTTACCCCATGCAGGACAGCTGTGGCCACAACTTTTTGCAGTCTAAACATTTACAATAAAGCAGATTATGAGTCGCACGTGAGTCGCAAACCAATTAGGACAACTCCATTCTCTTTGTTTGAATACATGACAAAGCTACGGAGTTCACGGTGCCATTAGATGAACAGAATCAAGTCCCATGAACCCAGCAGGCTGACAGCTGCTCACAAGTTTAATATACAGGAATCAACTAAGTGTGACACCGGAACAGCCAAAGGTTCTAATGCGATGGTGCCAATTTGTTTTAAAAATAGTGTGCTGTCGGGATGTCGAAATGTCAGATGTTCATGGCTTGTCTAATTAAACTGTTCATTTGCTTCAGTTTTCTTTACGGAATTTCGGAGCCAAATATCCCACAGTGTGATTATGGTTTTCATTTTCTCTGTCTGGTGACGCCTTCATCGAATCATTTTGTAAGTTTTAATGGTTATAAAACTATACTTCACTTTAAGATGGCGTGAGTAGCTCAGTGTCAGGTCCGTTGATCCGAAGGTTGGCGGTTCGAATCACGCTCTTGACATAAACATCACTGGCGGAGCGTCCAAATCCACTGTCCCACAGGTTGTCGGTGCGATTCAAGCTCCCACAGATGAGCGCCGTCGTTGCGTCCTTGGTCAAGAACACTTAACCCACCTCGCCCCCGGTGTCTGCGTACACTTGTGTATGAATGTGTGTGTGAATGGGTGACTGGTTCGTTCATGTAAAGTGCTCTGAGTGCCTTGAGGGTGGAAAAGCGCTATATAAAAATGTGACCATTAACCATGACCATGACCGAAAGAATAGCAAAAATGACTTAGCTTAGTAGCTTAGTTTTAAAGCAAAATGATCAAATTCGCCAACTAAAACTTTCTGCTCCTCCAGTTTTCATCAGGAACTGCCCATCAACTGGGGATTTGACCTTTTATAATTTCACCAGATGCCCTTCCTTTCACAAGTAACATAATATACTGTAAAGGGAGAGGGATAGACGTCTTGTGACCTCCCAGAGACACAACAACTTCTATCTGGATTTGGACTGGTCGCCTTCCTGTCCCCGGGTGAATGCCTAACACACTACACCACAGCTTCCCCATGACACCCATCTGAACAGAATTTTCAGGGATTCTGGAAACAAAAGGATGAAACTCTTTTGGACTTTTATTTCAGTTTGGAAAATACTGATAATAAATCTTTTTGATGGATTTCCAGTGCAGTGTTCCATGATAAATTGTATAATCATTTATTGTCACCTCAAGTAAAAAATGAGATTATATTTACATCACACACATCCACGATGGTGCTGTTCATTTGTGCATCTGAGGCCAGGAACCTGCCACTTTTTCAGTAAATAAAGAGCAGCTTGTTCAGGCCTTTGGCTGGTTATTAATGCCCTCAGTCGGCCCATTTTTGCCCCATTCAGTGTTTCTCAGTGGGGCCATGTTTCTGCGCGAGAAGCAGTGGGTACATTGCCCATGTTTATTTTTACATTGTTGAGTCTTTTTTAGTAGCAGCAGTCAGAAGTTATAGTCGTGTAGTAACTGTTGTAGTGTTAGAACTAGAACAAGTAGGAGAATTATTGTTGCTCTTGCAGAGGGATAAAGAATGAAACAAAACAAAAACTACTAAATAACATTTTTGAGTAGTTCACTTTGAGTCTTATGTCAGTAAAGAAGTATAATAACTGCCTTTTTTAATAACTCAGCTTGGTCAAAATTGGAAAACTGGATTATGAGCGACACAATATGCGTGAAGAGTCTTCTGTGGATTGCAAATCTGTTTTCACTTCTTTGAAAGCTAAAGACATCTCCATCTGTGCTTGAATCAAATCGGTGGCAATAGCTCGCGTCGCTGGCAATCACCACTACCTGAGCATTTTGGCAAATCACTGTGCAGTCAATCAGCTGTGCCAATCACAGCCAAGGTGAGTTTAATCAGGCCCGGAAAAAATCCATTTGCTCCATGTAAGGCTCGGCTAACAGCTCTGAGGATCAGGCCTCTGCTAAAGCAAAGCTATTTTAGAGCCAATTAGTTTGGCTCCGATAAGCTGCTCTTGTGTGGCTCAGCCCAAACACAGGATGATGGGAGCTGGATATGTTATAGCTACATTCAAACGAGGAAGTAGAATGGAGACGTCTGAACATGGACCAGCAGCTTATGGATTCATCAGCGGAGCGGCTTTAACAGCAGCCATGTCAGATAAATCATACAGGTCTGCTGCTGTTATACACTACAGCCTACGGCCCAGAATAACATGTGCATTTTACCTGCTCATATGTGCTTTTCTCCTTTTCTGACCCTTGGTACTTCCAGTTCTTCAAATGCCTCTGAAGCCCTACCCTTTTCCCAGGGCTGTATGTGAAAAGTGAGTCCTCATTGTGATGTAAATGGCAAATGGTCACATTTATACAGCACTTTTCCACCTTCTCGGCACTCAAAGCACTTTACATCAAGAATCTACTCACCCATTCACACACACACATTCACACACCAGTGTACGCAGACACTGGGGGCGAGGTGGGTTGAGTGTCTTGCCCAAGGACACAATGACAGTATTCATTTGTGGGAGCTGGAATTGCACCTACATCCTTTGGGTCAGTGCATCTGTCCACTCAACCGATGATGTTTTAACTTTAAAGTGACCTTCAATTGAGCAAATGTTCAATAATCAATCATGCAGCGTGCCACAAGTTCAGATGTAGTTCTCAAATTGCGGTGATGATGTATAATTCATATTTTAATGTCACTTTCAGCATGTGAGCAGAAACTACAATCTATTTACTCATTAAATTTCCCCAGAATATCTAATGATTGTGATGGAATAATGTTAAAACGACATCAGAAGTGTCAGCTCATGAGACAAAGTGAGATGAATCGCACCATTTACAGCCTCTACATTTACAGATGATCTGAATGATTACAGGCCGACCTCATTTGCTTTCTGCGCAGTGGTGATAGCAGGAGACAGATTTTGGTCGGGATGTTCCGGGGGACACAAAGAGAACGATTTGTTTTGTCTCAGCCTCTGTGCGGTTATCAGCGCATCATATCAGACCCAGAGACTGTTATAAACTCGATATGAGCAGTGGGCTGTAGCGCTGTGGTCTAATGCAATTTAGTCCAGTCCAGTCCAGGCGTATTATTGGAGCACTTAAAGCAATTACAGGCAGCCAGTCAGCGCAGCAAAATGATAACTGTGAAGCACATTTCATATCAACACTTTTTATTTTTATTATCATTATTGTTATTATTTTAATTGTTGCACCCTTCAATTGAAAGCACTTACTATTTCAGAGTGACAAAGCTCTCACATTTGAAACTGTGAACATATCAGCATCAGGTGTATTAATAAGTTATACTCCTCCACCAATGATTTATAATGAAAAGCGCCAAAAGCCTCCTGTAATATCGGCCAAGCCTCTAGCCACAGCTGTATTATTTACTGTGGTTTGTAATTACATCAGAAGGTGTGAGTGAAAGCATTTCAGTGACCCGGAGCAGGCAACATATGGCTGCTCGGAGCGGAGACGTGATTAAACCAACTGTACCGCTTCAAACCTGAACTTAAACACCAAAAGACGTAGCGCTCTTGTAATTAGGCAGATTATTGGCACCTAATGAAGCTGCCAGAAAGAAGAGGAGCTGCGTTTTTACACCGCGTATTCAGGCTTCAGTCAACTGCGACTCGTGTAGTAGAGGATTTCGATATCAGGCCTTAACATGCACTACAGATGGACGGACTTAGGAGCGGGGCCAGTCCGACTCTGTCATAACAACATAAATGGTTTTCCTGGATTGACAGCAATTTCCCTGGATAGAAGCGTGGTCAGACAAACAATTCCATAAAACAGATCTGACAGCGTTTCCGTCCAATGCCGTATTGTCCCGCGTGCTTTGAGTCGGTTCTGTGTATTTTTACATTTGTTGGTGCTGGATTGATTAATTGGAGGGTTTTCAATTGGGGATAAAATATGAAAATGGCTACAAATAATTATCTGGTCCAGTGAGGCTTATCTGGTCGTCCGTTAACGTATTTTGATAGATTCTTTTTTCCAGACCAAGGTTTAGTTTGTTTACCGGTAGGAAAACAGTGGCAAAATCTGTTCAAATCAGCCAGTCACGTCACAGCAACATTACATGACCATGAGGAAGGAATAAAAACAAACTAAACCTTGGTCTGGAAAAAGAAGCCAATAAAATAAATAATGATCTGTTTTTTGTATGAAATTTTCTGGAGCTGGCACATCACCTGCATGATTCCATTGAAATAGGAAGAAAATAGACGTCCAAACATGAAAATAGATGTTTTATGTGATACTGTGGAATATTACAGCCATAGAAACAATATTTACATGAAACAAACACGAGGAGTCGCACATTAAACACAACCAAAATGAAAGACAAGCATTTATTTTTCTATATTTGGTTCAAAATCGAAGCGTATAGTCCATGTATTTAGACTTATGGTTATTGTTGTTGGGGTTTGGGGCCAGTTGCAAAAATGGATGAAAACATATCTTAACACGGATGATCGTTTTTGTTCTAATTGCTCGATAATCAACCAATTAGAATAAATGAGCAATTGTTGGCTGCATGGTTCTGATTAAAACCCCTTGACTCCATTAGAAATAATTTCCCCCTCTTCTCTGTGAGGAAATGTGCCCCTTCATGAGCAAATAGACAAACTGTAAAATCAAATTAATAATACAAGTTACTTTTAAAGCTCCTATCAACACACAGTAAATACAGTTGTCGTCTCAAGCTGCCATATTGTTTATTCAACCTACGCTTAAGGGACAGATGCACAAAGACAATTACAATTATACAGACAGAAGATTTACTATATGGAAAGCAGTTATCATATCACTGTCACAATCACCGCCTAATAGTAAATGTGTTACAAAGTCATATCAGCTCCACGGGAGTCATCTCGCAGTGACCTCCATTTGAAAATCCAAATAACGTAATAAATAGTGAAGTAGAAGCGAGTACGAGCGCTGGGTTTGTTTACATCACCCGTGACCTTACAGCCATGTTGTCACAGCTTGACTGTAATGAGCACAGACTCGCTACTTATTTGCATATAAGGCTCCTAATTTACTCCTGCTACTTTGCACTGGAAGGTTTCACCGTGTACACAGTAAAAACAATGAGGAAGTTCTTCAAAGGACACCTGACATTAAAGTTCCCAAATTTGGCATAATCTCTGTCACCAATCATACGGCGTTTTAAAATGAGCAATTATAAGAAATATCTCCACAAGTAAAGGCACTGTGGCTTTAAAAGAGGAGGTAGTGCTTAAAACATTATTTAGATAAACCGGAAAATATACGTATAATAAACCTATAACCACATCTGCTCCTGCTAAAGCTGTACTCCTACTGCAACGCCGTACTCTCACAGAGCTTGGGGGGTGTGCGAAAAAAGTAATATTTCTCTCAAAACACAATTATCAGATGATATTTTTCAGAGCTGTGCTAAAATGCTCCTGTAAAACTCTAGGTGAAGTTCAAGCATCACACAAAAAAGTGAACTGTAAAATTCAACACAACAGTGGAGGAATATCAACCTCGTGCCCTCGTTGGAAGAAAGAAAAAAAACCTCAATTTCTGTGTTTTTTTTTTTTTTTTTTTTTTTTTATAGTTTTGTTTTTGAAGACAGCAAACATCCAGAATGATCTCTCTTTGTGTTTTTAATACAGATTGATATCAGAACGGTTCCCACGCTGTTTATTAATGCTTTGTTCGTTGATTTTGCGGAAATCCTTGATGTTTTTCCGCCTCCTGTGATACTTTTTCCTTTACGATACAGACGTGTGTTCTGATTGGCTGCTCCACCTGTCAATCACGTCCATCCGAAAACAGGCAGATTCACCGGCGAACATGGACTCACATCTCCGTAAAGTATTGAAGAAGTGTGTATTCTGGCAGGAAATATAGTTTTTGTTGGGGGATTGCCACCATTTTGTTATTTTTTTGCCAGCAGTATTCCACCGTATGGCATTAAACTGCCCCATCAGGCCAATTCCAGGTCAAATCTGCAGAGAGACGCTCACAGAAAGAAGCATATTGCTCTATATATTTTATTTTGTTATTGGAAAAAGAGCAAGATAGATAAATTTAATGTCACACAGCGGAGAATTTAAGTCAAACCCTCCCCCTGTAAAAGTTATATTGTTTATTTTGAATCTCAAAGTTTGTCCGGTACAACTCCTCTTATTTGAAAGTCATACATCAGTGTTCATTCACACTCTTTGAACCTCATTTCAGAGCTTATAGATTTGGGGAGCGCGGCTGAAGATGTGCTTTGTTCCTGGTCACACAACAGCAGCCAGAGAACGAGCTCTCATCCCAAACAGATGGCTGCTTTTCACCGCGTGCCAGCCCAGCGCCCGGAGAGGCAGCCGAGGCCAGAGAGGAGACTCAAAACCAGGCCAAAAGTGTCCAACATCCAGCTGAACATGGGTGGGATTAGGGCGCTTACGGTGCAATCTCTGTGTGTGGGGAAGGACGATGCAGCCAATATGTCCGCTCCCTAATCCAGTCTGTCAGAAATATCAAGTCAGCATCTGGGAGGGAGCCATGCACGAACAGGGAAGGCTTCCGTCGGCATTTATAATTGAATGTAGGAGGTAAAATATTGAGTGTGACGAGACTGGTCAGGCTGACAAGAGAGAATGTGTGTGGGCAGTTTGTTTGGTGACTTTTGTACAAGGCAGATGCTCATTTTAATAGATTTTTAATTAAACTTTATCTTCACTCCTCTTTAAGACACAGTGTATAATAAGGAATTTCAACTAGTGCTGCAGCGAATAAGTGGACTAGTTGACTATTTAATTTAATTGTAATGATAAATATTAGCAAGGCCACCCCAGAATTAGCTCCTCCAAATCCGAAGACATAATCCTCGACTGGAAAAAGGTGGCTTGCTCTATCCGTGTGGGTGGAGAGTCCCTGCCCCAAGTGGAGGAGTTCAAGTATCTCGGGGTCTTGTTCATGAGTGAGGGAGGCATGGAGCGTGGGATTGACGGGCGGATCGGTGCGGCGTTTGCAGTGACGCGGTCGCTGTATCGGACTGTTGTGAAGAAGGAGCTGAGTCGAAAAAGGCAAAGCTCTCGAGTTACTGGCCAATCTAGGTCCCTACTCTCACCCCATGAGCTTTGGGTAATGACCGAAAGAACGAGATAGCGGATACAAAATGAGTTTCCTTTCGCGGAGTGGTTGGGCGCTCCCTTAGAGATAGGGTGAGGAGCTCAGTAACACGGGAGGAGCTTAGGGTAGAGCCGCTTCTCTTCCACGTTGAGAGGAGCCGGCTGAGGTGGATCGGGCATCTGTTACGGGAGGTTTTCCAGGCAGGTCGCACTGAGAGGAGGCCCCCGGAGAAAACACGCTGGAGGAATCATGTCTCTTGGCTGACCTGGGAACGCCTTGGGGTCCCACTGGAGGAGCTGGAGGAAGTGTCTGGGGTGTGGGAAGTCGGGGAGTTCATGCCTTGACTTCTGACCCCCGCGACTGGCCAGAGATACGCTGAAGAAAACGAATGGATGGTAATGATAATCAGAATTGTCAACGAGACGATATAGACTCTAAACACATACCAAAAGATGTAAAAAAGAATAAACTATTTGCTATTTTCCTAATAACACACTTCAATAAGACTCTTTATCACTAAATATTCTGACCTTTATTTGGTTCATAGTGTCATTTCACAGTAAAAATAATAATTTGACTACAATAATCACCTGCCAAAGCCGTAGAACAAACTCACACTGAGATATGAACTTTTCCCCCAGAAGCAGGTCAGGGATTCACGATTCAATATTTACCAATAATTACAGTAGCTGTATAAGATTCCCTTTGATATCTCCCCACTGGGCACAAACAGATTATTTATGTATACACTGTTACTGCGCAGAGTGTCATGACGGGCTCCGCTACAACAACAACACTGTAAATGTAATTATCTTTAAATCCATATTTGGTACATTATTGCATGTTACACAATCTATAGATGTATGTTTTTGAGATCTATATCAGAAGTCAATACGGAGCGAACAGGGGGACGTTTCTTGCAGCAAATAATAGAAAAACTAATAGAAATTGCATTGTGTTGATGCCCATTTACCTCACTATATTTTCGCCATGATACCAAAAATAATAATTGCCCTGTCTATATGGTATTTTTTGGCCCATGGACTTGTGAGTTCAATTTACCATTAAATTTTGTCACAGGAGAGGTCATTTCAGACTGTTACTGTAATGGTCACGGTAGCCATGGGAACGGTCAGATGCAATTACAGTCATAGACTTTCAGATCATGTACTTTTTCACAGAATATATGAAGGTCACTTGCATTATGGTATTGATTGCTTGCAGCGTTGCCGTATCGTCGCTTAGCGCTTACAAGACCTAGCGTTGGAGAGCATCATATTATTATAATGATGTGATATTTTGGGTTAAGTTCAGGGTTGATATCTTTTCTTGTTTTTTTGTTTGATTATGTAAGTCTCTAGTCGTGATACTAAACCCGTAACAGTATATAAATATGGGTGTACCCGCTCACTCGTGTTCTCTCTTCCGCACTTTGTCTCAATAAACAGAGACGGCCCTCCTGTCCTCTAACTAATCTCTCGCCTCCTTAATCTTACCTCTCCTCATTCACCTTCGCTCGGCTTCAATTACAATATTTCTATCGCTATAGCAACTCCGCAGCTGTAAAATCCTGCTGTTTTGCCACGATTCGACTCATATTCGCGGGGAAATTACTCCAAGGAGGAAATGAAATGACACGCGGCTAATGCAAAGATAGACATGTACGGCGGAGATGTGAAGATGGCGGTCAGTCTTTCATGTTTCTGTTTGGTTTTATCGCGGCCCGAATAGCGATTAAGTTCTGCAAAAGTTTCAGCACATCTCCAATACCGACTAGGTGCTTTCCGTGGTGCTTTCAACATAAAAGCTCCACCTATTTTATTGTGAAAAGCAATGCACCAATCAAGTTAGAAAGAGAAAAATCATCATGTTTGCTTCAGTGGTGACTCTGGAACACATAAATTGTCATGTTTCTGTGTTGTTTTATCGTGTTTTATAGCGATAAAGTTCTGTCTTTGGAAAAAAAAAAACTCTGCAAAAGTTTCAGCACATCTCCAATACCAAGCTTCTACAACAACTAGACGCTTTCCGTGGTGCTTTCAACATAAAAGCTCCACTGTTTACCACCTACTTTATTGTGAAAGTACATGCGTTAATCAAGTGTTTTATAGTGATAAAGTTCTGTCTTTGGAAAAAAAACTCTACAAAAGTTTCAGCACATCGCCAATATCAAGCTTCCACGCGAACAACTAGGCGCTTTCCGTGGTGCTTTCAACATAAAAGCTTTTATTGTGAAAGGCGATGCACTAATCAAGTTCAACAAAGAAGAGTGACTGTGGGCTTTGCATATTATAAAAATCATCTTGTTTGCTTCAGTGGCGACTCTGGAACACGTCTAAATTGTCGCTATGGAGAAAACATGAACGAACGTCACGTCATAGCCACGGATTTCACAGAAAATCAGACCTGATCACTCAAAAATTTAATCAAAAGTGACTTAAACGAGCAGCCACAGTGGACAGTAAAAGTGTTAGTCAACTCATCAGTGCAAATATATTCTGATAAAGAGGTAAAATAAGAAATATCACGGCTTTATGTGGTATAAAACTACACATAGCAGCTTTAATGTAACTACTTTTGTATGTGACACTTGGTTGCGATGCCGACAAATTGATGGAAGTTTCCGTTTGTCAGTTACTGGTTTGGTTTGGAAAATAAAGAAGAAGAACTTTGGCGCGTTTCCTCACACCAGAACACTACAATATTAACAAAACCGTCTGAAATAGGCCTATTAAAAGTGCACATGACAGGTTTGATTATTCATTTCTTAGGAAACTTTTCATAGTTTGACAATTTTGCTTGAGTTTATAATTTGACTTCCTGGTTGGACATGACGTGATACAGAATAATATGTAATGACGGCTCCGGAGAATTTTCACAGAGGGAGCAACGGGGGGTCCAGATTAAATGATGAGGGGGCGAAGGAATTCTTACACAACATATACCAACAAATTACATAAAAATAAAACGTATTAACTCATGTTTATTGGCCTATTTGGTTCATTTTCTTCTGCAAATTCTTGTGCATAACCCTCACTGTAGTGTTAGCAAGGATAAAATGTGATCATGTTGTGAAGGAAATACTCTTATAATGTGTATTTGTGTAAAAGCATTTGATGAGCGTCAGTCTGTCAGGAAACTCTATGTTGTTCTACCTGTTTAAGTGTAAAAGTTTATTATCTCAAGGGTGTGAAAAGTGTCTGAAAGTGTCTGTAGATCTGAATAATTTCACTATAAATTAGAAAAAGCACATTTTACATAATCAAATGTTCTGTATTCACTGTAAAAACCTGCACGTAATTGATTTTTTATATTGGTTTGGTCTGTGGGAAACATACTTTATTGAACATGAGGACGTTTTATTGTATTTTGCTGCTAATGTTAATGATGAACTGTTAGTCTTATAATGTAATCGTACTGAAACGTGTATTTTAATGTGTGTTCACCTGCACGGGGACGACACATGGAGCTAAATCTGGTACAAATCATCTCTTCTTTTGTAAGATTAAAGTATTTATGCATGGTCCCCTGACAAATAAAGAAAGACAGAAAGAAAAAAAGAAACAAAAGTCGCTCTGCTTTGACATGTATGTAGCTTTGTAATTCTGGGGCCTGTTGTAACAAATAATACACCTTTTTGTATTTCATAACACACCTAGCTTTGCAAATTGATTATTATTCATCAAGATCAAGAGAGATATAACAGTTTCCCTGTATTTTTCAACTTTTCTCAAACTACAACTTGTATAAAAATGATATACATTATGTGCAAACCTTTTCATCAAATAAAAGTTAATTCCTCAATAAATAGGTGATACAGTTAAACTAGAACAGAAGAGAGTTTTTCTTTTACCTCTGCAAGATGAATAGTTTCTTCTGTTCTGCTCAAATTACGGGTGGACAATTAAGGGCTTGAATGATTACGTTAAGTATGACTCAGTGGACAGGACAGAGGACGCTTAGTGCAGCTCGATAGACAAAGCCCACAAAGAGAAACTGTAAACAATGAGTGTTTTGTTTTTAGTTTAAGTGTAGTTAGCTCTTCCCTTCAGCGAGATTTAAGGCAGTGTCCAGCAGTAACTGAAGTAACTGACCAGAACTGAAGAAGCGGCTTGGATGTGCAGCGAAATGTCTTCACTTTTACAACTTTTGACAGATTTTAGATATTTCTTTTACTGCGGATCATACCTGGACGACATCTGTGAAATGAAACACACTGCAGTGCTGCTTTTGCCCCAGAATAGTCTCATGTAAGAGCTATAAACCTGCTCTAAATATGACTGTTCGCGTGTTAACATTCAAGGCATTCAGAACAGCTCAGGACCAGACTGTGGAGAGTTTATTCAAGCAGCAAGTAGCTCCTCGATAGCATCATTGACATTGTGTCGACAGTATCTCCCACACAAATGAATGCGCTGCTGTTTCCTAATGAGGCAGAATACACCAAACGTCTACAGTAAAGGTTCCTTCTCCTCCTCCTGTGATGTGGGCAGAAGAAAGACAAAAACGAGGAGATGTAGCGACACAAGACAATGCGTCGCTTATCGCAGTAAAACACATGGAAACAATGGAGTTAAATGGCACTTTTATTTCAACTGTCAGTCGTCTACGTGCGACTCGAGAAATGAAAACGTATCAAGTCAATTATTGTAGCAGAACCAACACCGCGAGACCGTTTAGCTCCCGTTTAAAGGAGTTTGCAGGTTAAATATTCAAAACGAGGTGGCGAAATATCACATTGTAATATTAAAAGAGCCGAGAATAGCACGGCAATTTCGAATACAACAAATTGAAAACAAAGCAAAAACATTAGGGAAAAAACAATGGGAGGATTTGAAATGTCATGACATTCAGAAGTGAGGTTAAGAAAAGTTAACAAAATGGCATACTATTTTGTGTCTCTGAAGGTAATAAGATTTAACGAGTGAGTCAAAAGTACTTCGTTACACAGGGTTTGATCACCGCTTATGTTAATTTCACACTTGATCTATAATGCGACACACAAGGCCGACTTGAACGTAGATCTGAGGGATGATGAAAGTGATGCAAAACACACAAGGGAACGAGAGCCGTGTACTTTACTTATTTATCCACGGCGGGTTATAGTCAACAAAAATTCACTTTCAAAGAAGCGTCTAATCTAGTTAAAATGAAGGGGCAGACGGATTAAGACACGGACTCACCTCCGCGAACTCCACAAAAGAGAACAAGTGAGTAAAAAGACAGCTCTCCACAGGGAAGGTGAGAGAATGTAATTATGATTAAAGGGAGTCTATGCACTTTGCCTTGGAGCAGCCAATCGCGACGCCTGACTTCGGCTTGACCTTAAAGCTTTTGGTCTGTCAGTCATTTTGATGGGCTGTCTGCCTTGAAACAGGATCCGCTTGAAGGCTGCAGCCACTGAAGGAAACATGGGTGCTGAGGGAGCTGTCTGTGGTCAGCGGGAAAGCCTAATAGTTAGAGTTGGAGTGTGGAGCGGCTTTACACATCGGCCCCCGACACCTTCCAATAAAAGTCTCAGGGCACGAGGATGATGAGCGCAGGGGAAGGAAGTACAGTGCGGTTCATAACTACTGCTAACTACAACTACGGCTTTATTTCAGCGCAGTACCACGGTTTTAACGGTTAACACAGTGGTGGATGAAGTACTCAATTCTGTTAAGTAAATGTACTGATGCAGATGTAAAAAGTTACTCAAGTAAAAGTATCACATGAAAAAAATGTGTTAAGTAAAAGTATTTAAGTTTAAAAATGTGCTATAAGAGTAAAAAGTAAAAGTATTTGATGCAGATTTGGATAAACAGCTGTTAATTTGTTGGTTGTAGTAAATGTATATTGATTCAAACATGATGGGTATTTTAGTCGACAGCAACAATACAAATCAATTTCTTAATTTTTCTTATCAATTTTGTGTATTTTTTGTTTGTTTGCTAAAAGCCAAAGCTTGAACTCGAAAATTTAGTCAGGATGTTACCACGAATATGTTAAAACAACCCCTTAAATTATGTGAAAAGTACTTTTTATTTTGCAGTTTAGTTCGAAAATGTAGAGGAATAGAAAGTACAGCAGGTACAAGTAAAGTATCCGCTGTAAAATGTACTGAAGTAAAGTACAGATAGTTAGATAGCACTTTACTACTTTTACTTTGTTGTTGCCACCTGCTTGTTTCCATAGCGATGTTACTGCTTTGAGTGTTCCGTAGCACAGCTTTAAACGTATCTATTTCCATGGACGCACCAGGTCAAGTTACAGGTCAGATCAGCGGAAAAACACGCCCGCTGATACATGTTTTCTGATGTATTTAGAAACAAAAACAACCATCTAAACACAGACGAGCCCCATGTCGCAGCAGAAAAGTTCCCTAGTGCAGCTTAAAGCATAAAAGTTCATAAAATACTCACAATTTTCACCTTGATCCCATTTTCAGACTGATCAATAACCAACATTATGTTCGAGAATGAAATGGCGGGCAAGTTTCAGTCAGTGTAGAGCTCATTATGTCATTTGCTCACATCACCAGGAGACAAAAATCCATTCTCTAAAATGCACCGCGAAAGGGAATTAAAAACTTGCATTTGAGGACAAAGCTCTTCAGTAAAAGGAGGAGGTAGGGGGCTTCATTATTGTCAGTAAAAAGTAACTGAGTCAGCAATTGTTCTCCTGCAGTACCGTGGCAGCGCCTGCACTCAAAGTAAATGAAAAGTTGTGACATATTTCCGAGGATTACAATTCACCGCTGCGTCCTTGGAGGATACATCTGATGCTTTGAACATATGAGCTTCCATTTCACAGTCCACTAATGAAGCAGTATAGATGGCTGCCTGGGACTACTAATTGTACTGAATGACGTGTCTGTGCGAGGTTGGATAGAGAAGATGACACAGGAAACGGCACAATCACAGATGTCTTTGAAGCCACAACAGGAACTAAATCAGGGTGAAGCGCGAGCAGCAGGCGCCTCTGCCAGGTTTGACAAAAACTGTAATTTTTGTTTTTAAAATGTAATCAAAGCCGCTGGATGGGCTTTGATTGTGCATAGCATTCGAAATGACACGGTTTCTGCCTCCACTATCATAAACAGAATACCAAATGGAACAGCTGCAGTCTGCAAGTAGAAATACTCTGAATACCATTTAGAGACTTATATATTTCATTTAGTTTCACTTTCACTGCACACTAGGATCTGAATGTTATTGGTTTTCTTTGTAAACTGCCTGAATGACGGTAAAATGCAAACTAGATTCAAGGCTTGTGTTGATATTAAACTACAATTATGAATGTGCTTAATTAGAGAGAGCGTTTGTCCACTGAGCTGAAGGTTGGCAGTTCGAATACCAGCTCCTACAAATGAATACTGTTGTTGTGTCCTTGGACAAGACACTTAACCCACCTCACCTCCAGTGTCTGCGTATGAATGGGTGCGTCGTTCCTTGATATAAAGAGCTTTGAGTGCCTTGAAAGTGGAAAAGCGCTTTATAAAAACGTAATCACACAGCAGTCAGCCTTAAACAAAGAAACACTCACTATGTACAAAATGAGCGACACAATCCAAGTCATTCAACTCTACGGTTTTGAGGTTGTTTTAGAGTTTATTGCCCGGAAACAGGTATTTTTGTTGATAGGTGTGCTGTACTCTAGCTGAACCAGGCAGCTGTCACTCCAACACTGAAACAATTGGATCCCTTTAAAGTTTCAACAGCAGCGCTCCTTACTGTGGATATGTTTAATGTTTTATGTCCCGTGAATTTCCATAGTTTACGGGAATTCTGCGGTGGGATTTTCAGTGTTTGCCGCGGCTCGGTAGCAAAAGTGCAACTGGTGTCTGTTGGAAGGAGTTTAAGATTAAAATGGCAAATGTTTAGTAGAATATTTAGACAGTTTTATTTGTTATTTCTTATAAAACTGCAAGTCTTTACAGAGTTATATGAAATTCTGACCTCTAGAATGTTGTGAGCAAAATCAAAACGTCTGACTACACCAATAACACTTTTTTATAATACTATTGGTAAAAGTAAATTTATTATAACTGCTCTGCTGCTGGTGTCTACTTAAAGGTCCTGTCCATAGTCTTAAAGCAGACCTATTATGTGAAATCGAAGTTGTATTTGGAGTGATTCATGCTTGTTTGCTCAATCTTTAATCGCTTATTCTCAAGACGCCATATTACCGACTTACTTTGCTCTCCAATTTTATTTTAATCAGTGACATGGGCAGGATTCAGCAGTGTTGCGTAGTTATTTTGGTACGACTGAAAAAAAATCTCTCGCCTGATCTGCAGCTATCCATCAGACTCTTTGCTGTGATGACGTTTCCAGTGACGTCACCTCCCACTGGCCACGCGGATGTCAGAGGAGTTGCTTCTTGTATTGAGTCGTTTTAGATGAATATTGCGGTTTAAAATGCGCAAATTAGAGCATAATGATCCACTGGTGTCATGAGATTAGACCCATACAGCAGACACAAGCACAATACGTCTTCTTTAATTTTAGCGTTGCTTATAGAACTACAACACTGGTAGATTTCTGCAATTTCCTAGAGCCATTAAACTGTATTGATCTGCACTTTAGCAAAACCTTTCAAATTGAAGGACAACAAAAGAAATAAAATGAAAACACCCAAGTATTCTCTTCTTCCATTCCCCTTATCAGTGTTTTGCAAGTGACACGAGGCAATGCAACAAAGCGCACACTTATAAAGACATGAGAATGCATTATAGCAGCTCCCTGCACTGTCCCAGCTCCAGACTAAATATGTCATTTTCTAAGCGTTATCCAATTTTAGCAGTCACTTGATGTTTTTTTATAGCGTTTCTCCTCTTAAGTGGCTCAAGTACTTTCTGAACGTGGCAGACTCCTCGGGACATTTATAACCAAGGACACCTGCCTCCGAGTTCAAAAGAGGACACGAGCTGATAACCCTTTAATTATAAGACAATTACTTATGTTAAGTTGAAGTCAATATAGAGTAAAACGCACTTGATTTATGCATTTTAGTTAAAGATCAATGCTTTAAAGTTTTATCTATTCCGGGATAACTCAAAAAACACCATTTCTAATTAGCAGAACCGTCCCTTTCCACACCGTCCCGTAGAGGTTACGGTCCAAAATGTCCCTGGTGTAAGATGTGTCGTCTGAGTTGGTAATAAAAAAATAAAGTTTTTGCAGTCTTACTACTTTTGTGCTGACCCTCATGGCCCCGCAGACAAAAGCTGAAAGTGAGTTATCTGATTTATCGCTTCCTCCGCCAGACAGACAGAGAGACAGAGATAGAGGCGTGGAGGAAAAATTTTATTTCAGTGCACATGAGGAATTGCCTACATGAGCGCAACAAAACAACATCATGGAGAAGGATAGAGTGCAAAACAGATATATTTTACACCCACTGAAATAATTAGCAATAACAAAACACCATCAGAGAGTACTTTTTCTCTTTATCCATCTTTCTGCTATGTCAGGTAATCCATTTTAAGTTATGGCATGCTATATGGCGTTTAAGCCCGTATCAGTCTTATGGAGGAAACGTGAAAGAAAGTTAAAAAGCAAAATAAACTTGCGGAAAAGGCATGTTGCGTCTGATTTAAATGAGTGAACTGTTCGTGTATGTTTCTGTGTTATGTGCCTGTATGATTATTGGACAGGGTTCAGTTGCTCCGATTAAGTCCTCTAAAGGAAACTGAAATATTGTGTGATTATTTTACCTTTTAGAAATCACTTGGTATTGTAACTAAAACTAATTTGGTTTAGTAGTCAAAGACGGTGTTAGAAACTATTTCATATAAACCAGGATTGTCCAAACTTTTCTCATTAAGGGCCACAAATAAAAAAATAAAAAAAAAAAACAGACTGGTCGCCAATACAGTAAATACTTCAAATCTGTGTTATTATTACAAATTAGACATGAACCACTAGACCTTTATTCATGCTCATCCTCAATGGGACACATTAAATATTTGATATGGGCTTGTTAAAGTAGTGTACACTAAATGTACACTAAAAAGTACTGTTCAAGGTTATATTGGCCGATTCAGCTGGAAGCTTGAGGACCGAGAAAAAATGATCCAAGGGCTGCATTTGGTCCCCGGGCCACAGTTTGGACATGCCTGATGTAAACCCTTTTCTTCCCTTTGGTTGCTAATCTTGTTAAAATGTGTTTGTAAGTGAAGATAGATGGATAGATAGATGCAAAAGGAGTCTTATTTCCACAACACTAACTTAACTGTAATATCTCAGTCGTCCAGGTGTGATCAGTAGCAAAAGACTGTGCTGCGTAGGACTTAGGCACAGTGCACACCACAATAGACCAAGGTTACAAATAGAAACTGTAAACAATACGTGTTTATAGTTTCAGTGTGGTTAGCTCCTCCTTTCAGACAGATATAAGGCAGTGTCCAGCGGTAATCTGACCAGAACTGAAGAAACGGCTTGAATGAACAGCAAAACATTTCCACTCCTACAACGTTTTGTCCAGGAAATTTCATATTTTTCTCCCACTAACCTAAAATTTCACTATATGACTCTGTTTAATCAGTTTGAGCATGTACAAAACTGCAAAAATGAGACGTTTTACATGCTCAGATAGGTGGCACAGAGGAAAAAAAAAAAGTGGGACTTGCTTTCAAGTCAAATTCTAAATCCCAAGTTGTTAGCTCTCTTGCCTCACAGCAGCTGTCTGGGAGGATTTACTCGGGGCACTCAAGTTTTATTAACCGGAAAAACAGGCAGAAAAACAAAAATCCCCCTGACCAAGTTCAGATCAAGATAGCGGCCCACTGCTCCAGACAACTTAACCCATATGGCATTGAAGGATGGGTCAAATGCAGAGAACAATAATCAGTTTCTTAACCTCAACGGCATCAAGAACATCTCTTTTTTTCAGTTTTCTTTTGCCTTTCTGCATGTCTCTGAGCTAAACTGTTAAACCAGATCTGATAACTGTCACATGAAACAAATACGTTTGAATGGAAAGAATATAACGCGGTGCTGATCAAATCCCACCCCGAAGATTGTGACATAATTGTTTTTATTTGAAGCACACAGCACTTGTGTAGCAGCTGTCGAGGAAGCTGAATCTTTTGTGGCACAAGAAAGTAGCATGAATAATGAATGAGATGAAGATGTCAGCCTTCCTCCCTGTCTCCTCCACAGTTTACATCAGCGTGTGTCAAAGCCTGGACAACTTTCTACGCACCAATACAAAGAGCGATGATTCACCCGCAATTTCATGTCTTTGCCAGTTTTCTTTTGGCATTCCTCCGCCTCCCCGTCTCCATAATGCGCTCTTCTCCTTACATTCTCCCGCTGTAATACCCCATTAACCCCGTGAACTGCGAGCTACTGAGGCACAAAGAGCTCCATTACCATCCTGTACAGTCGTTAGCCCCTCCATTAATTTGTCTGCGCCGTACTCCGCCAGTTTACCACAGCAACCTGCCAGCTCCAGGCATCTCGCACTGAGTAAATGTGAACATCTTTGGTGATTGAGATGAGAAAGAAAAGGCTCATTCACAGACTCCGATGAAGAGAGGGTTTTAAATAATGTGAATCCCCCCATGTGAAAAGCAATAAGGAGTTCTGAAGCTCTGGCGCAGGTGTTGTTTTGTTTTTTTTGTCTTCGGATCTGGTCACAAAGACGAAACGTGGAGAGAAATAACATCTCCATGGAGACAAGTGGGTGGTGAACACGCCGCCAAAAAAGTTCCAGTGGATTTTTAAATATGAGGGAAAGATATTCATTTTTGTGTCTCTCAGCCCCTAAACTAAAGTGAAATAATAGGACAATGGGCGAAGTGAAGTAATAAATGGGTTAATCTTGGTTGGACTCAATACTAAAACTAAAACTGAGCTGAAATCCATCTCAGATCAATCTTTTTCGAGTACAGGAGCCTTTCAAGCAAGAAAGTGCGTGGGTCTGTTTGGACAGATCAGGGTCACAGATGGCTGGAGTCTATACCAGGCTTTAAGCACCATGGACAGAGGCCAAGCACTGCATATACCTGAATGTGGTTCAGGGACCAGCGATCTGTCCAAAGTACTACTCGTTCCCCAAGATTATACATACTTTGCATCTGTAAAGTCTGGAGCCCAATAGCAGATGTAAGAGCTGGGAAAAATAAAAATAAATACGATAACATCTGTTCCCTCAAGATATTACGTTGTGGCCACAGGATATTTTTTTTATAGATTTTTTTTTCCCTTTATGTCATCTGCAGGACTCTACTAGTTCTGCAGACATATTTAAAGTACAAAAGTAATTGCTGCAGTTTATAACAGGACAAAAGGGTGTTAAATGTAAAACGTATGTAAAGTGATTTGTCTTATTGCCGCTTTCATTGCTGTGACAACCATTTTACTTCAACCTATATATTACAATGAGCAAAGCCAGGTCAGGAGAGCTACACGAGGTAACTGAGTCCAGGTGCACTGCTCGTGGCAAAGTGAAAACAGGCAGGAAAGGACAAAGGAAGAGCATATTACTAATGCAAGGGTATTAAAGCTGCACTATGTAACTTTTTCAGGTGGAGAGTACGCTATTGGCTTGTCTCAGAGATGGAGATGTTACTGCTTTGCTTGGAATTTTCCACAAAATTACATTAAGCTTGTCTGTCGCTAATCTACACTTTTTTTTCCTTTCTTTTCTATAACTTCGGTGCCATTTTGAGGTACATTAAATGCAAAGTAATAACATCTCCATGGAGACGAGCAAGCGACGTACGCCTCGGCCTGTCACGATAATTACAATATTTATTCATCGTTTAATACGTGAAACATGGAACAGTTATTTTTGAGGGTTAATATTTATCGAGGCTACTTTTTCTTTGTACTAGCGGCAAACTTTTTCTTTTTCTTTTCTTTTTTGTACTTTTCTGAGCAGATTTGAGCAGAAAACGGTTGAATAAATAAACTTCTGTGGCTCATTAAGCGTTTCATTGATATATCGCAGCTCAGTTCATTAAAAATACTGCAAATATAAAGTAATTTTTGGGAGAAATCCTGCTTTAGGGTGATCGTGTCAGCGTCTATAAGCTCTTCATCAATATATCACACTTCAAAATGTGTTCTCGTGACAGGCACAGTCCACCTTTATGTCTGTTTTGGTTGGTTTTATTCCGTGAAGTCTACTACTGTAATAAAGTACAAGGCGCAGTCCCATTTTCTCAGATATGCTGCGAGTGGGCAGAGCATCAGAGGGACATCTCACTTTTTGTTCCACTGTGGTTGCTTCCCGATCACATGAAATAGCCTCCCACTGAGCGACCAATGGGAGAAAGTTTTATTTTATTTTTTTTTTCCGGCAGTCTCAGTAAATTTAATGCAGCCCTCACAGAAAGATGAAAAAACAGCAGGGGGAGCCGGGTGTTTTATGACCGCACAGTGTCAGACAATGAGAGAGAACAGGGAAAGCTATGAATCAGGTTTTACTGAAAGATTACCCACAGTTCAATTTCATCTCCGAAGTCAAAGGTCGAGGAAGTGACGGATTTAGCGAAAATGTGTTAAAAGGTGCGTCGTACACAGGAGTAGCTCTAAATCTGCAATTTGACTTCAGTATTTTAAAAAAAACTGTTGAATACATGGTTCTTGTACCAACCAAAATCTCTATAAGACACAATTATCTTAAAGTGTGGGACAAATCACGCAACACTGATGGCAAAGTGGTCATTTTATCGATTGCTTTGTACTTCCACTGCAGCACTACTCGATGCATAGTACAAATGGACCAGTTGGATTTATTCCCAGACTTAAATGGGACAATAGTGGAAGGAGCGTCTTGCAAATGAGCCTGGAAGATTTTAATAGAACGTGAGGCAAGAGAAGTACATTTTTACAGCGAATGGGGCTTCACACAAATACTGAATTCGGTAAAAAATGGCGAAGCATGAAATATAATCCGTCTGCATTTTTCGCGCTTGGTTGATCAGGTGATACCAGCGCTGGGCGAAGAATTACTGTTGGCAGATTGACCACGAGGCAGTCACTGTGTAAACCTGCTTCCTGGCTGTCAATAGATCCTTGTCTCTTGAGGGAATTTCACTCACATTTGTCACGTAATGGTTGATAAAAGAGTAGGACAACTTTTATAGCGGTGCTTTAAATTCAATTGCGAGCTGTAACTTTTCCAACGCTCCAACGCCTTAGCGCCGCAGGGAAGATGCTTAGAGTATCGTTCTCGTTTTCCAGTATCTACAAATTAAATAGAAAACAAGTTAGGACAGTGGCTGTGTTTGCAAAGTGCATTAAAACGCGGAGAGTGTACAGTACGGCTTCCTGTATTAAACATGTAAGGACGAAACTATGTTCAGAGGCATTCGAGGCCAAACAGTAAACAACCCACAGATAAAAATAAAACCATACCAAAGAGATAAAGATGAATATGTAACTGAAAATATTTAACTTACCATTGACTTTGGATTGTTTATCAGCTGTTTTCAGAATGTAAATGTTTGAAATGTCATTGAACTGAAATGCCATTCACATGTTTGTTGATAGAAAGCCACGCTGCGATGATAAATCATAAAAAGTCACATTTTTATATTGCGCTTTCGCACTTTCAAGGCACTCAAAGCACTTTACATCAAGGAAACACCTACCCATTCACGCACACATTCATGCACAAGTGTACACTGACACTCGGGGTGAGGTGGGTTAAGTGTCTTGCCCAAGGACACAATGACAGTATTCATTTGTGGGCGCTCTCTGCTTTAGTCTCTGCAACACACTTCAGAACTTATTTGCCGACTTCATTAACACTCAAACGTAAAAGAGAACTTGTTGTGACACCCTTCTTTCTTTGGCTACTCAATCGTACTTTTATTATTATTATTATTATTTTATTTTATTTTATTTTATTTTATTTTTTAGGAGAAAATGTATACAGAAATAAAATGACTTCTGTATACATTGAAAAAGTCAATAAAAAATGTATTTAAAAAAGAGAACTTATAGTGACACCCTTCTTTCTTTGGCTACTCAATTGTTCTTTTATTGTTATGTTCTTTCTTGTTTATTATTATTATTTGCATTTTTATTTATTTATTTATTTATTTTTGGCATTAAAAACATACAAACAAAAAAAAACAAAACTAGAGAAAATGTATACAGAAATAAAATGACAAACTTGTGAGCTGTAACTGCCACTTCTTCATTGAAAAAGTCAATAAAAATATAAATAAATAAATAAATTACTTGCTTATCTGCCCTTGTATAGGTTAAAAAGTACTGTAGATATAAATAAGTAAAGGTTTATATGACTTAGGCTTTGAAAAACTTTATTGATCCACAAAGGAAAAACTGTGTGTATCCATATGACAGAGCAAGCACATGAGGATACAAAAGCACAAGAGGATACAAAAGTTTGGTTCAAAACTTGGCTGTAAAAACATTAAACAAGCTATTGGGTCCAATTACTGTCTGCGTGCAGGTGCTGGCAGTGTCCCATACACCTTGGCCTTGTGCATGGAGCGTGCATGGTAGATGTGCATATCATCTCTCATCTGACAGCGTCTTTTGTTATCTAACAAGTAAAAGCACAATTTCTCTTCCACCCGAGAAGCCCTGTCACTCCACTGCCACATCTCCGCGACACTTTGGGATCGTTAGGGCTATGAGGCTCCCAGCACAAAGCACTGCACCTAATATCACGCTTCACGTCCCTGTCAATAACCTGCAGCGCTGGAAAACCTCACCTAAACTTTCCCCCAACACTGGAGGACACATGCACACTCAATATTCGCGTGATATCTCCTGGAGGTCAGATGCACGGAGAGGGGGGTTTGGCTTTGAATCATGGAAGAAGAGACAGTCAAACATGCACAACAGCAAAACGGCCATTTAGCTGTGTCCAACAAGTGTCATGGACTCTATCAATCAATATGTCCATCGTTCACCCCACTGCTTTCATTCAACACAGTCATTTAGCAGTTTCAATTATCGAGTTTCAAGCAAAAATCACACTGCTGTTCAGAGCTCCCTATCGGAAATGATTGAGGTATGAAAGATTAAAATTTTCATTAATTAGCCAGAGAGACACAACAATAGTTGCCACTAATTACTGACAAAAATGGGTGTGAAGAGTTCAACAGATCACAAATTATTTCTGTGAAACAATTTACATACAGGATTTACTTGCCACCTTAACGCAGTGGAGGCGTTTTAGCACCAAATGATCCCTGGACTTACGTTATCAGGGGTTTCATGCCCCTGGTAGTGTCGCCCATGGCAAACACGTCCTATTGGACAGGTCAGACTGAACGGTCAGAAGCCCCTTGTGATGAGTTCTACAACAAGATCAGCTACGTCGCCCGGATTTGCATCAATGGGGCCACATCCTGGCGATCAGGGACAGCACCTCTGGACTGGCAGACCAGATGGTGGTCCCTGTGAGACAAAGGTGACTTACCCTCTCCAGGTGGGTGGAGTCCCTGCCTCAAGTGGAGGAGTTCAAATATCTCAGGGTCTTTTCTTTTTCTTTTCGGGTGAGGAGCACAGCCACACAAGAGGAGTTCAGAGTAGAGCCGCTGCTCCTCCACATCGACAGGAGCCTGCTGAGGTGGCGCGGACATATGTTCCAGATGCCTCCTGGACCCCTCCCTGGGGAGGTTTTCCGGGCATGTCTTATCGGGAGGAGGCCGCAGGGAAGTGACTATGTCTCTCTGGCCTGGGAACACCTCGGGGTCCCACCGGAGGGGCTAGAGGAAGCGTCTGAGGTGAGGGAAGACCGGGAGTCCCTTCTTAGACTGCTGCTCCTGGGACCTGGACCTGGATAAGTGGATGAAAATGGACACATGGCTATTTCACTTAGATTCCTCGGATGAACAGAATGATAAGTAAGATATTAAAATTCCCAAAATGTAGCTCCAACAAAAAATGTGAAATTAAATCAATATATCTATAAACTGTGGAGAGTATGAACCTCATGTGATTCTGCAGTATACTGGACAGATGTGGACTTAAATGATTTTCTAGTTCATGGAAATGTCAGGATCATGTCATAATAAACATTTTGTCTTTTACAGTGAAATTTGTATTTTAAATATATAATTTATATTTTGTAAAATGTACTTCTTGTGAAGATTTAACCGTGACATAATGTTTCTCCCTTATCCCTAACTTTCTGCTGAGCACCCACATCATTCCACAGTTACAGATTTATAAACAAAAAATTCAATTACACCAAGTATCACATTTATACACATTAAGTTGAGAGTTCACACTTGAATGAGTCTGTTTAAGCACACAGCTGCAAACACAAAATAACTCTGTATGACATAATCTTTATCAAAACATCATGATTTAATGATTTTATTAAATTTTACTAACTGTACCCTATCTACCCACTATGCACTGGGGAGTTGTACTGTAAAGGCGGGGTGTGGGGTGTGGGGGGTGGATTTACTTAACTCCGATTTTCTCCACCACAAAGTCAGACATACAAAACAATAGCCAATTATTGAATCCCTGTCAATTTTCATGTAAATAAAAACAAAAAATGCAGCCTCCTATAGCAAACATCAACCACCAATAAACGAACAAGCCACTGAAAAACATATATTAAAGAGCGAGTCTTTGTAAACATGTTCAAAGCCTGACATTTAGCTTTATCCAATGGAGAGGTTTGGAGTGGCATCAGAAGTATCCACCACACACACCGCACAATCAGGGGGCACAACGATGGACCATTTTAAATTTTCAAATGTCAAGAAGTTTGTTTTGAGATTTTTTGGTGTTGTTTTGCTCCACCTATGTCTGCATGGATTCTACCCTGTCGTGGTCAATAAGTAAATGTCAGTATAGGGGAAAATTCACAATAAAATATAGTGGTTTGATGGAGGAGCTCAGAGCCCAGGGAGGCTGGGGTCTGTGTATCTGATCATAGCATTGATGTTTCTTAATACATAAAGATTTGCCCCCCAAGGAAACAGTTTGGAGGTCAACGGTGGCAAAAAAGAAACCTTATTCCTACACATGGTTAATTATTTAAATCTAGCTAAAGTCAGTGTGAATCCAAGCAACACATATTACATTTAATACCTGATTTCTGAGACACTTTCCCACACAATTCAAATTGCAGGTCTGCGCACTTCTGTTAGAGGGACATTTTGCAGGTGGCCCATTAAAACCTGTATTTTCTGCTGTGCTGGGGCTCCCTGTAAACAAGTCGCTCCACATGCAGAGAACTAATCATTCACATTCAAGGTGACCAAAGCCACTGCATTAGCATTTCATTTCAAACGTGCACTTTTTAGCTCTCGTAGAAAGTTGATGAGAACATCTAAAATGCAGAGATTCAAATGTGGCACATTTTAGATTAGCATATTCTTTAAACAGAGGGAGGCAATAGTGAAGGATACAAAGCCTGTGATTAGGCAGACTGACCTATGTTTAACCGGACAAGAGGAAAAATACCACATTCAACACTGACCTTTCTGCTGCCCACTCAGTGTTTGTAAAAAAAAACATATTTGGAAATGGAGATTATTATTTTGAGTTCACACAATTGTTTGGTATACTGTTCTATATCAGCCTTTCAGAGCCAACACAAGGATCATTTGAATAAAAGGGTCAGGTCCTTCTCTCCCACAAAGCATGCTACATTCTCCCACTCTCTGTAGAAAGTGGCCACACTGACCAGGCCTGAGGCCAGGCTAAAAGCCCTACAAAGTGTGCAGCAGGTGTTGTGAATATAAAGTGGTGCCAGAGTGCATCAGTCATAGGCTGCCTTTCATTTAGTATGCAAAATAAAAATGAATTCAACCAAACAAGGACTGGCAGCAGCCGCAGCAGTGACTTCAATTCTGCTGCACAGCCAAATACCAGCCTCCAAGCCAAACACGCTGTAATTTTAGCAGTAAAAACACTGTCCGCTGTTTTATTCATAAGAAGGAAACTCAGATAAAATCAATGGGTGTGATGAGTTGTCAAGCATGACAGCAAAGTTTGTCAAAGTGACCTAGCATTTTATCTTCTGCATAACTTGTTGCTAATGAGATCTTTTTCCAAACAGGAGTTCATCTCGAGCGCGTGAACACATCCTGCTGAAGAATCATGAATGTTACAGTTTACTGACAATCGCAAGAAAATGTGCTTAAAATCATTAATATTTACTACATCTCAACAAACCACATCAGGGCTACTTCATTTAATCTTATTTTGATTGTCTCAACCAGGAGGACTCAGAACCTTCTGAAATATGTTTACAAGCTGGCCCCCTGCATTTCACTGCTCCTCTGTCTAAAGCTGTTTTTTTCTGTGCCAACAGCTTAGTCCCCAGCTCAGCCCTGGCACATAGAGCATAGTCTTCACTCACACTAGCCTCATCATTGACATGCAGCGTGGCTCTCGGCTCCTGAAAAGCCTCTCCAACACCCTGCAGGGCTGTATGGTAAGTCATCTCCACTGATAAAACAAGGACACCAACGGCATGAAGCAATCGTAATAATGACTGTGATTAGACTGATAAAGACTGCAACGTAATCCCTTTCTTTGCTTTAGCTCAAGCCCAGATATTTACACAGTCGTCAAATAAAGTGTGAAAATCCAATTTGGGGGAGAGATATTGCTTCTCTCACCTTGGCATTGTGTGGCAGCTTTCATTGGACACATGAGTGAGACGGGATATAGGAGGACCTCGGTGACTCTGCTGTAATAAGGATTCATCATTTCTATTATATGAAAGAAAAAGAAAAAAACAAACTTTACTATCTTGTGTGAAATAATGTACTTTATCCCAGTCTCTATTAGCACGTATTAAACTTCTTGATGCAATTTTGTTTTTCTATTCACTGAATGGTATTATTAAGATATACTCCCAAGGTGTTGAGTGTGAAGATACATTTACATATAAATCAAATGCTTTTTACAAAATCCCTGAAATCAAAAACAACTATTTATTTCTTTATTTAAAAATGCCATCTTCATCAAGCAACCATTTTTATAACCACAATTTGGCACAAATTAATAATTACTAGCCACCTGCCATATAATTTGGGTGTAATTTTCCTGTGTCATCTGTGATTGCATGGCTTAAAAGCGACTCCCAAATCTCCTCTGCCGGTAAACAAGAGCAAATGATGAACGTACTGGAGAAATAGCTGCAGATATATAAGAAAAGTCAAATCAAAACACAATTTCAAAGAGCCCGTATACGTGAATTCAAAACCTGGATCGGCCAAATGATGCTTTTAATGAGCATTCAGAACCGAAGGAGTGAACTTCCTCCTCGGCCTTTTATCATGATAATACCCAATCAAGAGCACGCTTTGTTTTCATGTCTTGCAGAGCCCAAGTGCAGCTCCACACAAATAGACTGTGAGCAGCACTTGGATCCAAATGGGACACGGGATGAGGCTCTCTCCACCCGCGCTGCAGCAGAGCATGGAGCTGCAGTCTGAAGGATTGTGGACGAG
Organism: Periophthalmus magnuspinnatus; assembly: GCF_009829125.3. Taxonomy (NCBI): domain Eukaryota; kingdom Metazoa; phylum Chordata; class Actinopteri; order Gobiiformes; family Gobiidae; genus Periophthalmus; species Periophthalmus magnuspinnatus. The sequence goes on from NC_047140.1 coordinate 27,619,042, forward strand.
CAAAGGGTCTCGAGACATTTAAGTGACTAATAAAGAATCTTTTTTAGGGTTTCACTGGAGCTGTGACACTAATGAAAGCTCTCTCTCTCTCTCTCTCTCTCTCTCTGTCTCTCTCTCTCTCGGTTTCTTACTCCTGCGTTTCGTATTCCCCCTTTCTCCCTCTTTTTCTTTCATATTTACACTTTCTTCCCTCTTCTCTCACTCTCCTTCTCCCTCTCTGGCACAAGCCTACTCCTCCCTCTCTCTTTTTCTCACACAGGATAAGGCTCTTTTTCTTTTTCTCTTATATCATCCCTTCTTTACTTGCCCTCTCCCTTTCCCAGTTTTACCTCTCTCGCTCTTCTCTTCTACCTCTTCTCTTTCTCGAACCTCCCCCTCTCCTCTTTCTCTTTCTATCTTATCTCACCCCTCTCTCTCTTACTCTTCCTCCATCTCTGTCGACCTTTTACTCCTTTCCCTCCCTTCTCTTTTTCTCACTCCCCTCCTTCTCTCTCTTCTTTCTTTAACTCTTCCTACATCTCTGCCCCTTCTCTTTCTCCCCTTTACCTCCCTCACTTTGTCACTCTCACCCTCATCTCTCTCCCACCCTCCCTTGCTCTAATTCTACCTCTTTCTGCTCCTCACCCTTCCTTCTATCTCTGCTTCTTCTCTCTCTCTCTCTTCTCTCTTACTCTTCCTTCATCTCTGGCCCAGTTCTCTTTATCCCTTTTACCCTCACTTTCTCACTACCTCCCTACCTCTTCCACTCCTTTCTCTTTTTCTCACTCACCTTTTCATCTCTCCTTCTCACTCTAATTCTTCCTCCTGCCTCTTCTTCTCTCTTACTCTCTCTACATCTCTGCCCCCTCTTTCCTCACTTTCTTATTACTACTGCCTCCCTCCTTCCTTCCTTCCTTCCGTCCCTCTTTCTCTCCATATCCTACCACCCCTCTTTCTCTTCTTCTCAGCCCCCCTTTCTCACTCTTTCACCCCTCGCTCTATTTCTACCCCTCTCTCCCCCTTCATCCTTTCTCATACCTTTTCTTCTTCTTCTTCTTCTCTCTCTCTCATCTCTCTCCTACTCTTCTACATCTCTCCCCCTCCTCTCTTTCTCCAAATTACCCTCACTCCCTCACTTTCTCACTCCATACCTCCCTCCATCCCTCTTCCACTCCTTCCACCCCTCTTTCTCTTTTTCTCAGCCCCCTCTTTATCTCTCCCTTCGCCCTTCCTCCTACCTCTTCTTCTTCTCTCTCTCATCTCTCTCCTACTCTTCTTACTCTTACACTTTCTCACTCCATACCTACCTCCTTCCCACTCCTATCACCCCTCTTTCTCTTTTTCTCACCCCTCCTGCTCTCTCTCCTTCTCACTCTCACCCCCCTCGCTCTAATTCTACCTCTCCCTCCCCTTCGTCCTTCCTCATACCTTCTTTTCTTCTCTGCTATCTCTCTCCTACCCTTCTACATCTCTCTCCCTCCTCTCTTTCTCCAAATTACCTTCACTCCCTCACTTTCTCACTCCATACCTCCCTCCTTCCCTCTCTCTTCCACTCCTTCCACCCTCTTTACCTCTCTCACCCCCTTCGCTCTAATTCCACCTCTGTCTCCCCCTCGCCCTTCCTCCTGCCTCTTCTTCTTCTCTCTCTCATCCCTCTCCTACTCTTCTACATCTCTCCCCCTCCTCTCTTTCTCAAAATTACCCTCACTCCCTCACTTTCTCACTCCATACCTCCCTCCATCCCTCTTCCACTCCTTCCACCCCTCTTTCTCTTTTTCTTAGCCCCCTCTTTAATTCTTACTCGTCCTACATCTCTCCCCTTCCTCTCTTTCTCCAATTTACCCTCACTCCCTCACTTTCTCACTCCATACCTACCTCCTTCCCACTCCTATCACCCCTCTTTCTCTTTTTCTCACCCCTCCTGCTCTCTCTCCTTCTCACTCTCACCCCCTTGCTCTAATTCTACCTCTCCCTCCCCTTCGTCCTTCCTCATACCTTCTTTTCTTCTCTCTCGTCTCTCTCCTACTCTTCTACATCTCTCTCCCTCCTCTCAAATTACCTTCACTCCCTCACTTTCTCACTCCATACCTCCCTCCTTCCCTCTCTCTTCCACTCCTTCCACCCTCTTTACCTCTCTCACCCCCTTCGCTCTAATTCCACCTCTATCTCCCCCTCACCCTCCCTCCTGCCTCTTCTTCTTCTCTCTCTCGTCTCTCTCCTACTCTTCTACATCTCTCCCCCTCCTCTTTTTCTCCAATTTACCCTCCCTCCCTCCCTGTCCCACTCCTACCACCCCTCTTTCTCTTTTTCTCACCTCTCCTGCTCTCTCTCCTTCTCACTCTCACCCCCCTCGCTGTAATTCTACCTCTCCCTACCCCTCGCCCTTCCTCCTACCTCTTCTTCTCCCTCTTCTCTCTCTCTCTCTGCATCGCGCGGCGGACCAGCAGCGAGCAGCCTCTCACTCGCCTCGTTTCAGTGGAGGAAGGAGGCTGCACTTCGCGCCCTGGATCCACCACTCACGAGCGCGCCGTTCATTAGGGATCTGTGTGAAAAAAGAGAAGGAGCAAGAGGAAGTTTAAGAGGAGAAGACACAGGGGAGGACCACACATTCACTTTCAACTGTTTATCTCCTTGCCACAATGGATCCCTGGAGGAGAAAAGTCACGGGAATAATTGCACAGGTCGCCCTAGTACTTTTGGCTTCGTCTGGGACAGTGGCAGCAGGTGAGCTCTGGGAATTTTCTCAGAATAGATATTGTGGACAAAGCATTGAGTTTACATTTGTTTACGTGGGATTTTAAGCTATTTAGGGGTAGAATGAAAAGTACAAAATGCAAATGGGTTTCTAAACATGGTGATTTGAGTGAAGTAGTGAGCAGTTTATGTCCTATAGTGGGTGAAAGTTGTGCTTATTTTAGATTTTCAGCACAAAAGCTCCATTAACTCTACGGCTAAATAGGTCTTTGGCTGAACAATGTAGCCTGAGAGGTTGCTCTACACCTGCCCACTGGGGGAAAAAATGCACACTTTGCCATATTACGTCTGAAAAGCTCATCTAGGACAAGCTATAAACCTGCATCACTATCTTTCCCCTTGCATTCGAGTCACGTCCAGTTAAAAAATTGACAGAAAAGATCAGGATTTGAGCGAAAGAGACCTGGTGGCACCGGTGTGTGACAGGGAAACAGTTGAGCAGACAAAAGACGCTTCAGACGGGAGACTTGTAGAGGCGATGCAACTTGTCATTTGAACAAATAAATACAACCTCGCTGACTTGCAGGTGGCGGCAGGACTATATTGAAAAGTTCACCCAACATATGAGGTCACGGGGAAGAGTGGGTATCGTTCGAAAGTGTTATTTAGAAATCCTCCAAGTCAGAGAGTCTGGAAGGTAACTATGTGCCAGAGAGGAGTGCGTGTTGTCTGCTGTGATGCACACAAACACGCACACACATAGGCAAACACACGCAGGGTAATAGGTTAATTGGAGATTGTAAATTGCCTGTAGAGTCAGTGGAGTGGAGAGGGGTGTATTCTGGCTGTGATGATTACAAAGATGAGTGATAAATAAGACCTGAATAACAGCACGGCTTGCTATAGAATGGAATATTTTTGTCACTACTAACAAGTGAGAAAAATATGTTATGTAATGTTTATTGTTTATTGGTATCACACTGTCTGTCCACCTCACAGCTTTGTTGGTTTTGTCTGCTAACAGGCTACACGTGCATTGAAAAAGAACATAAAAATAGCTTAGAAAGTATTAAAGTAAATAGCTATGTGTGTTATGTGTTCGATTTGTGTCCTGCTATAACGCAAACTCATAGTCGCAGTTCGCATGTGCTCATAAATTCTACCACACACAACCAACCAACAACAGCATACATGAATATCATTGAATCTGAGGCCATTTTTCTTTTGAAATGTGCAGACTTGTATGTAAAGATAACCTTGTACCACAGTGAAAGGTTAGAGTGTCCCAGTTGAAAAACAGTGCCTAAAGGTAGTAAACACTGGGCAGCATTTTTTAGATCAGCGTATGCGATCAGCAGTTGACTGGGGATGGGCGTATCACACATCTCATTAGCAAAAACCTCACATTAGAACATTCTTTTTAATAATCGTGTTTGGTTAATAATGCAAAAGGCGGCGTTAAGACTGGGCCTAAAGGTATATGGCTATTATCTGCACATACCCGGCACAGCAAGATCATTAAAATACTTCTGTTTCACTAGATAATTGGAGTGGAATTTATAGACTACTAAAACAGCCCATTGCATTGGATTTAATTAGCAAGCATATGTAATATAATAAAACACATCAAAATGTTTACTTAATGTGGGAGTGAGAGACACGCACTTAAATAAATTGCACAGGCCCCATAGAATTGGCAAAGACCCCATCAAAACCAAACACAACACAAAACCCACAGCCGCCATCGCTCTCAAATCGATAAGTGGTTGAAAAGCCCTTCTACCCTCCCACAGAGCAAACATAATACATCATTCACTTAATAATCTCCTTTTTGGCCCAGATGCGTCGCTTCACTTTTGATTTGACTTTGCGCTAGCGTCGAGCCAGTGCTGCAGGCAAGGTCTGACTGGAGCTATTTGTCCGAGTGAACAAAAGAGGCAAAACCATCATGAACGGGACATGTTCCTAGAGCCACTCAGTGTGACCTGCCATCCCCTCCACTCAGACACTCATTAAACACAGCCTTGGTCACAGGGACACTACATTCAAATGATGCACTTCAGGAAGAGCCGGCTTGACTGGCAGATTAAGCTTTTCTTTCACAGCACAGTTGCAGTTGTGCCAAAACAGTGACTCAAGCTCCTCTGTAGTTCATTTATTAACAATTAGAGCTTGTGAGGTTGAATTAGCAGATGGCAAACTATCTTAAAGCTGCACTATGGGACTTTTACTGGACGCCACTCACTTGCCAAGGAGATGTTATTGCTTTAGTGGAGCATTAAACATGTATAACTTGCATTTATTCAATTGCATCATTGTTTAAATTGCTAAAATACAATTATGTTTTGGCCCGGTTGCATTACCTGCTTGTCTGAGGTAAAGCAATAGCATCTCCATGGACACAAGCATGCAGAAAAGTCACATAGTGCACCTTTAAACAGCTTAGAAAGATAAACTGTTTGATCATGCTGTTTGTTGTTTTTCTTGCTTGAAATTGCACTTGGCACATTCAAACATGTAGAACAGACTTCCAGTAAAATAATGATCCATTATTAGAATTAGAGATGCTCATTTCATGAGGGGGTTAACCAGACTGAACACAAATGACAATATCGCTGCTGATCTACTCGTTATTGTTGATAATACCCTGACACCCTTCATCAAGTTCATGCTCTACCCATTTTGTTTTTAATGTGCAACTGTAATTTGTATTTTGGCTGTATTTGCACGTGTGCGTCATCTGGGTTTGGGAGTAATAATGTGTTAAAAATATTCTTAGCAGAGGTGGAGATGAAGGAGGGCCAGCAGAAAACACTGTCATAATGTGTTATTGCCTAATCACGTATCAATCATCAGTATCAGATCAGTTTACAAAATGAAACCCAGTGAGTCTTCCACTTGCTAAATGTGCGATAAGATAGGTCTAATTTATACCAGAATATGGGATTTCAGCCTGGAGGCAACCATACATGCATAAAAATGAAATATACGACACATCCAGCCTCCCTTCCCAGGAACCCAGAGGCACAGAACAGGTCTGGCTCTTGACGTCTCTCTCTTGTTCCACTGGTTTTATTAAGCCCTTCAGGGCATTGTTATCGCTTATCTAACTGATATGGAGTCAGTAGAGTGTGTCCTAATCACAATCTAATGAAAGATTATAGTGCTGCTGGTGCGGACATGTAATCTGACCATGCACACTCAACACGAAGCCACTCAAGAGCAGAATTTAAAAGACGCACGGGGAATACTGAGCAGCCCTCGCGGGGAGGATGTAGCAGACACTTTGCCCCAAAAGTGGTGCTAGGGTTTCTGCGAGGTAGAGATAGCAAAAGACTCCACAAAAGTCATTCGTCTCAACAGCAAGAGGTTAAGACAGAAGTGACATTTTAAGCCTGTTTCTTCAAATGGTTTGTCACTTGGAGGTTCAAAGTGATGAGCTCTAGACAGCGAAGGGTAATATTAAAATCATCAAACTGGCTTAAAAGGTTGATGCTATATCCACTAACAATGTGTGATGCTCCGAGAAGGGTCACTTTAAATAACACTTGGAGCTAAGCTAATTTACTCCATATACATTTTTCTCAGCTTTCAATCACTGTCTGAATAATTTTATTACAAGGATAAGACAACCTTGACAGAACTTGAGATCACATCTGTTCCTCTGACATTTCACAGCCAGGAAGCAGAAAGTGTAGAAACAATCCTTCGACATTTATCTTCTAAAGTGTCCTTGAGCAAACTTTTGGTAGTTCTGGTTCCTACTTTAGGCAGCTGTGTCGGGTAGTCTGAGGGAGCGGCACACGATTATTACTATCACTATAATGAAAATATTCAAAGGAGCAATAACGCAGATGAGTGCTGGGGAGGATATTGGGAGTCCTTATTAAGCAAATGGTCTCAACTTGGTGAATTATAGGCTCATTATTTTCTCTTTGCTATCTAGGCTTCTGCATCCTCAACAAAAACTATCAAGTGGATTCTCGGGAACATGGGAATTGGGGGAAAACTCTGATTCAGACCAAGGAAAGTTTACAGTGGACTATAAAGTGGGCTAAGTGAGCGTTCGGCTACAGTCAAATGAAGCTCGTCGAGGCTAGAGCAGTTATAGGGGCTAATGTGGAGTCGAGCGCGAGTATCATAGCAACCAAAGAGCCAATCCGGAGCTAAACGGTTGATGGTGACGCCCCTTCCCGTCACGCTTAGCAACGATGTCAATCAAAACTGCTGCTAACGCTACTGGGAGCGACCTCGCGGATAGAACCCAGCTGATTTATCTGTTATTAATGTTCATATCTTGAGTTACGGACACAGTAGCAAAATCTAAATACTAGGATCATGTAGAGCTGGTTAATACAAACATTTTAAGACCAAAATGAGCAGAGAGGGGTTTTCTTAACTGGAGTTGATGGACTGGAAGTGCGGTCATGATCACTTCCTTAGCCATGTTCATTTGTATGTGTCAAACTCAAGGCCCAGGGGCGAAATCTGGCCCGCCATGTCATTTTATGTGGGCGTGACGAGGTAAATTAAAATGTAAGACTGTCTTAAAATGTCAGTTTATCAGTAGATAGGCATTAACATCTATGCAAATTGGCCCTCGGTGAAATTGAGTTTGACACCCCTGAAAATTTTATATATACAGTCTATGATCCAGATCTGTACGTTTGATATATTGATGCAGTAAAAAAAAAAACGCTATAAACTATTGAAAATATTGAAACTATTTCATGCAACTGTCAACTGAAAAGCATTTGTCTGTGCGAAGTGTCTTAGTTTCAGTTTCAGTTTGTAGTTTTTGTCCAGTTGAGAGAATTGAATTGTTCTTTTACTATGAAAAACGAGCAGCAACAAATAAATAGCAGAATGAAACTACAACAAAATAGTCACACACACTTATAAATTCCCCACTATTACAAAAAAAAATGGACACATGATGAGAACTAATCCCCAAAAACATGATCCCATCTTTCATTTATTAAACGACAAGGCAACAGAGACCTACCTATTAGTGATGACATCGTCTGCAGAGGTCTGATCGAAAACGCACTAAAGAGGGACCGGCCAAATCAGAGTCAGCAACACGTGACACCTCGCGGCTCGTCGATGTCGTCCCAAAAATGCTGAAGTTCAGTTCTGAGAGAAAAGTGCACTGAGCTGCGGGACTTAGACAAGCACTAATCATATGCGTAAGTGCACGAGGTCAACAGTATTTAGCCAGTATACACAAATATTGTATAATTATGGGGAATATTTTTGTCTAGGAAGGTCGTGCCATCTCAGAGTTCTGTTGTTCTTCATTTTAAACGATGTGTTAATTGCATTTGAATGAAGCTAAAGGAAATTGCCTGTTTTGCGTGTGTACAATGAAAGTTTTGTTGTTTATATTAATATTGATTATGCCCTCTATTCAGAACAGAATGTACAGTCTCCAAATCCCACGTACCACTGCATGTATCGCGGTGGTGGATCTGTGTGCTAATGTTATGAGTGTGAGAGGGAGCACCATTTCTCTAGAATAATGTCATTTATTTGAAGATGTTGAGGAATCGAAGCCATGAATGTGATCTGATGAAGTGAAGGCCGAGGTACCGCGGACCCGTCAGTCAGGAATCCAGATTTATCAGTCCAGGGACACGTAGTTAAGTGATAAAGCTGACAGAGCATTGAGGCCTATCCATCTGAGTTTGTGACACATTGATATTTGTTCAAGGCCAGTCCCAGCTGAGCTTTGGCTCCTTAAACACACCTCACTTCATCAAACGACCCTGTGCTCACCTGGGATCACAGAGGGGCGGAGCTCCCTCCCTGTGTGTGGAGGTCAGCCCGGTCTGTGGCACACGGGGAGAATCATAATAGAGTTAGATCTAAAGTCATATCTGTATGATTTTATCTTACAGGTGGGACAGTTTTGTAGATTAATGTTGAAATTGAATAAATGGGTGTCTACTCGAACGTTTGATAGTGTTAATAAGCTGCGTAAGTAGAAGGTTTGTGTAAAGTACTGGACATGGAAATAGAGCGGTAACATCACATTAAAACAAATCAACAGTTTTTTCTAAAGGTGGCTCAGTTGGTAGAGTGTTTGTCCACTTGTCACAAAGGTAAGCAGTTGTAATCCAGATCTCGACATAAACATCATTGGTTGAGTGGTCAGATCCACAGTCCCACAGGTTGGAGATGCAATTCTAGCTCCCACAGATGAATAATGTTATTGTGGCCTTTGTGCAAGACACTTAACCCTCCATGCCCCTTGTGTCTGCGTACTCTGGTGTATGAATGTGTGTGTGAATGGGTGAGTGGTTCCTTTATGTGGTGAAAAAGCACTATGTCCACATTTGATCATTTACTCTTTACCATTATGGACATCTTAGGAATGATGTGAGCCAAAACAATGTTGCTACGTTATACCTCAATTCACAAATAAGTTTATAAACCTCTACAACGACCAATTTGTTATTTTATTATCATCCTCTGTCTGTATGTGGATATGTGTTATACAGTTATGAATTCAGCTAACTAACTATGCTCTGGACTAGTTTGTTTCCACATCCAGAGCAGATTTAGTTAGAATTCCCAGTCACCGCAGATGTCACGATGAAGTTATACCGTTACAAGCCACTATTTGTTACTCTACCCATAAAATCTACTTCTGCGGGCTGAAGGTGTTTAACAAAACCTCAGTGCACTAAAGCCGGCTGCATGTTAATTTGGACTGCAAATCTCCATCTGTTTGCTCTAACGCTGCCACAAGGGATAATTAGATCAGGAGCAATGGCTTGGTGAATGTGAGCGCAATAGAAATGTCCTGGTCATAAGATTGTAGCACACAATGAACCGGAGGACCGAGCAGAGGCAAACTTTCGGAGGCAACAAAGACGTGTGTATGTGAAGTGCGGTTTAATGACACACTTAATGGGGCGGAAGATATAGAGCAGAAAGCAGCACACACCTGAGGGACTGTCAGCGCCAGAGGAATCGGGAGAGCCTCTCTGTAGCTTCATTTCATTTTCAAGGTATTTCAGGTCAGGGCTTCACAGATGTTCAAATTCACTGACAGGGTGGAAAGAAATGAAAGATAAATCACTGGCTTAATTAAATATGAAATGCCCATGACATGTTTGCAGAAAGACGTTACACTGCTCTCCATAGTAAAAGCAGTTTCCTGAGTTTTAAAGTGCCCGTTATGTGTGATCATACCAAATAACACATGACTAACCTTTGGCTCCAATCTACCTTTAGAAATCTTATTTTAATTAACATCTGAATGTAGAGTATTTTATTTCTATAAATATATTGCCAATTTAATTAATTTCCCATGGACTAAATCAGCTTTATATGGTTTGAACTGAACTGAGTGGAGAGTACTATTAAAGAAATTTAAACAAATGGAGTTACATGTACTAAGTACTGCAAAGCCTGGTCTCTGCAGTATGAATATTTAACGGGACCCGCCTTCACCACTGGCCTGTACAGAGGGACGTATTCTAAAAGATGCATAACTTCAGATGTTTTAATGTTGTGCGTTACAAAACACATCTACTTATATAACCAGTTATATATGACTATATTCTGCATATTAAATTATAATGTGTGTTATTGTATACAAGTCTAATTCAAAATTAAAATAAGTTGCAGAAGTTGCAGTGACCCTGACATATCCCGGCCACAGTTCAATGGTGTAAATTATAGGAAGCTAGAAGCAAGTTGGAAAGTGCCCTTTTAAACAGAGTGCTATGTGCTGAATTGTTTTGGGGTATGATCCTGGACCCCTGCCAGCCTCCAAAGTGCTGATAGCTTTGTGGCCTGATCCACTGGCTCACAAATGACTGCTTCATGAATCAATAGAGCCACAAACAGGGAGCGGCTGCTGTTTATCAGCACTATGCTCCACGGCAACAGGTGACTGTGCTTTAGCTCCACAGAAGGCCTTTCACGTGACGTGATATGATCAAATCATGTGTAGAGCCTAACATGTACAGTATTATATCGAGCTTTACAAGTCCAGAAAGTTCTATACAGGCAAAGCTGAAGAAGAGTCTTGCCCAAGGACACCACAAAAATATGGACACATCAGAAGATTGAATCACACCTTAGATGACCTAGTAAACACAGCCTTTTTAATAGATCCAGGAGTGGGTGATGCTGACCAAAATATTGATATTTTTAGAGAATCCCAAATATTTACAGTATTATGCCAGTGTAATAAAAATGTAAATGCATTAGTTGAGGTTTAAGAATCAGACAAAAGTGAAATTAATGACAAAATTACTGACAAAAATACAGAATAATAATTGTATAGCCTTATTTGGAAGGTTACAACATTCACATTTTCAATCTGTTCTTTTTTTTGCAGCATTTCTTATTCACAACCTTCACGTTACTATTGATTTGTTGATCATGTGCCCATCTCTGGATGTGAGAAATACACACAGATCACCACATAAGCTCCACTTGCAACCTGCCAACTGTACATTATTACATACACTACTCACTGGGTCCAGTTCACATTGGCTGCAGCACCACCCTCCTTCTTTTCCTCCTGTGAATCACACTTCTCTTTCTCTGCTGTCTGTGATGTGGGCATGTGGACCACTATAGCTGTACTAATGATGCTATGACTTCATTGGGGTAGGGCACATGCCAGATGTTGCTGACAGCCAATTGCACGGGCCCCGAGCGGACAGCGTATAGTGTTGTGAGCAGCAGGTGTATGTGCGCATAGATCACTCGTTACACAGACACATCCCATTCTGTAGCCCAGAGCCACTGAGAGGCAGGCGGACAGGAGCACCTCTGTGTCAGCCTTATCAGCCCGCATGTCAGACAGGGTCAAATTAGTCCTCCATCACTGTCACACAACTCCGAAAATTCCCCAGCACTTCAAGCAGCGCGGAAGGAAAATACTTTTTAATTTTCAGTCTTTTTCTCCCTTTTATCAACTTCATCAGCGTAATGCGGGGTTTAATTAAAAGCATTACGCGGAATAGTGCAGAGAGACCCACTTCAAATTCAACAGAGGAGCAAGCAGGAGTTAGGTTTGCACAAAAGCAGAGCAACAGAGAAAGGTCCTGATCTTAATGGCGTCTTTTTTTAGCTGAAGGCTGGTTATTTCGTGCGAGGCCGTATAAGCAGAGATAAGGAAAGAGATTTAAGTGTCATTTTCACAAACATGTCAGATGTGTTGTGACAGCGAGTGTGCAACGATACAGAATCATCAACGTCGTGCCTCTCCCTCTGTCTAAAACTACGCCTTTATTTGAATCCGTGTAAAAGCAGTTTCATTAAGTGCTTGGTTGAAATTGGGAGGGTGCATTTTTGGCTATTACACGCCCAGATGAGTAAATACGCCTCCTTAAGTTATCACTCTTAATGACTCACATAATATAATATAAGAAGAATTTGGTGCACTGCCGGTGTCTGTTAATCGATAATTAACTACTAAGCATTTGTTGTGACAGTTAGAGCCCTGAATATTGATGCAAACTTACAATTATACACCAGTGCACGCAGACACGGGGGACAAAGTGGGTCAAGTGTTTTGCCCAGGGGCACAACAACAGCAACCGTAAAAGGAAAAACCATAAAAGGATATAATATAAAGAGTTTACAGCAAAGGTTTTAAGAATTTGGTGCATTGCCAATGTCTGTTATTCAGTAATTAGCTACTAAGCATTTGTCACATGAACAGACACTGGGGACAAGGTGGGTTAAGTGTCTTGCCCAAGGATACAACAACAGCTATTGCACCGCCAACCTGTGGGACAGTGGATCTGAATGGTCAACCATAAAAGGATATAATATAAAGGATTTACACCAAAAAATGTTTAAGAATTTGGTGCATTGCCAGTGTCTGTTAATCGATAATTAACTACTAAGCATTTGTTGTGACAGTTAGAGCCTTGAATATTGATGCAAACGTACAGTTATACACGGGGGACAAAGTGGGTTAAGTGTCTTGCCCAAGGACGCAACAACAGCAATTGCACCGCCAACCTGTGGGACAGTGGATCTGACTGCTCAACTATAAAAGGATATAATATAAAGGATTTACAGCAAAGTTTCTTAAGAATTTGGTGCATCAGAGCCCTGAATATTGATGCAAACTTACAATTATACACGGGGGACAAGGTGGGTTAAGTGTCTTGCCCAAGGACACAACAACAGCATTCATCTGTAAGAGCTAGAATCGCACAGCCAACTTGTGGGTCAGTAGATTCAATAAAGGACTTCCCAGCACTTGTTGTGACAGTCGGAGCTGTAAATATTGATGCATTGTGGTATAACGTACGATCACGACACGCCTCTTTACATCCCACGTCTTTTTATTTACTACACAAACCCTTTCACAGCCAAGTTTTTGATATTGTTTTTATTATTAAATATTCCTTTTGATTTGTAGATTCCCTTACATGCTGTGCCAACAATAGCTATTTTTATTTAATGAAGGGGGTACAAATGTTTGCCTGGAGCTTTCAAAGAACTAAGAATATATTAAAGTTGTGTTAAATACAGTGCAATCACAGTCAATCTTTGAAAAGGCGCTATTTTCATTTCAGAATATTTCCCCATTACAAGTTATATTAGGTCACAGTAAAAGAACAGTTAAAGAAGTAGCGTGAGATACTACTATTTGTGTAATGATAACACATTTTAAAGTGCGATATATTGCTGAAGTAAATACAGACAATAAACGTTTAAAAATAAAAGTTGAAACTCATTTGTGCGACTGATACAATAAACGCAACACAATTTAAACCACAAAAATATTCTAAATCTACAATATTGTTATAAAACCTCACGCTGCAATAAATAAATCAAGTTGTAGATTTGATTTTTCTTTTACTACGGATTACGTGGACAAATAGTACAACGAAATACTTTAGTACTTTGTTTGTGTCTGTAATGAGTCATAGATTTAATATTAATTCAACTTTTTACGGCTTAAATCTAAAAAATAACCAAAATTTTCCCAGTAGTGCAAAGAAAATGTGCATATGATAAATACTGACCCACAAAAAGTATAGTTCCAGCTTTCATATACTGAAATATACACATAAAACACACATTAAACACGCTAATTATTGTCTCTCTGGGTCAGCGTTACCGTCTTGGCACAATGAAGGTTTTGCTTTTGATTCCTTTTGATTAAATAGCTGCGACTTCCTTAGATTATCACGTCTCATGGTGAACACCAGAACACGGAGACCACACCCCTCACACATCAAGGCCTCTTAAGAAAAAAACATACCATGGACCCACATAGTGCAAGACTCTGAAAACCTTGAAATAACGTCGAAACCTTCGATCCCTCAATAATACATTCTCCCCAAAGACATTTTAACACCGAGACACGTGCCGCTCTCCAGAAATCATCAGAAGGGGATATTAAGACGGATCTGTGGAAACATTTACAAGAGAAAGCCTAAAGCAATAAAACATGACATGGCACTTGACTGGATTTAAGAAAGAAACTGCGCTGTCAAGTCTAAAGTTTTAGTGAACTAGTTTAATTTACTGGTTGTGGCTTAATGAGTTTGCTCTTTGGGGTGATGTTTGGGTCATTAAGGCAAAATGCATTGTTGCCTTTGTAATGCAATGTAATGACTTGAAAGCCTAATAGTTTAGCTCGAAGTTTTAAGGGCAATCTGCAAAGTGATAAAAGAGTGTGGTTATTACAAGGTGAGAAGCTAAACTGTATGCCATTCAGATTATTAGCATACGCTTCCTTACTTGTGATACGGCCTACTGTAGGAGAAGCTGTGGTATAAATAGAACTCGTAATCCCTGGCCCGGCTGCTTGGCTAAAGAGACTTCGCGTTGAGTTTCTTTCTCATCGTAATTTGTTTTTCTTCTTCTTTTTTCTTCCAGATATGTGCGACAGTGCCATGGTTACTCACCTGCCTCCATCATCCTTCAGAAGCTCCTCGCAGCTGTTCAGTAGCCACGGTCCAGGCTATGCAAAACTCAACCGGAGAGACGGTGAGGTCCAAAAACGCTAGAAAACGCTTTTAAAATGATATGATATTTATTTCTCTATTGATTCAGGCTGATCTCGGTGATTTTAAAGTAATGGAATTTGACGCAGCTTATGATTTGATGGGCTATTAGGCGTTATGTTTCTCTGCAAAACAGGCCGTGATCTGTCACTTTCCCTGGACTCTGATCTCTCAACCACCCAAATGCGCGCTTTACTCCATTGCTCTGTATTCACATCTAAAATTCATCAGTTTAGCATCAATAAATGATCGCCACGTACTTGTCTCTCTTTCTTCCTCCTTCTCTCTGATGCCGGTGGCTGTGCAGGGGGCCGGTAAAAGGGAAGCTCCCTCCTGTTTTACTCTGATGCAGTGTGGGTCACCTCATGATTCACTTCTCAGTAGGGAGCACAGCACACAACTTCAAAGTCTACATGCACAACAGTGGGATATATGGAATGAGAGCATATCCGGGGGCATGGAAACTTTATGAATAACTATTATAATGGATGTCAATTTAATGCATAAATGGTAAATGGTCAAAAGGTCATATTTTTACATTTTTATTGAAAATTTTAAAACATATCAGTCAGCTTTTGAACTCGATCTGTGGAATAAAAGGAGAATAACATTAGAACAAAGTTTTGATGACCAGGTTTTCAAAATTCAGAACTGGGACACACCCGGGTTGGGATCATTAGTGTAATAAAATTTGTGAAAAGAGCACATGAACTCACTTGTGTCAGTTATAATCAGTCATAATCAGTCAGTTTTTGCTCATTTTTGTGCTTGGTTTTCTGTATTTTGGCTGAACAAATGACCCCTTTACTACTGGCAGGGATCAGACTGGTCAAAAATAGGGACACCTGGGACATTTCTTGTATAAAACTGGGTCAAATCACTGGTTTTGGATCAATCTAATGGGACAGGGGTCACAGGCCTCGAAACTGGGACTGTCCAGGGTAAATGGGGACGTCTGGTCACACGATATGGAACATACTAAGTTGCCAAATGTTGTCAAATTCACCAAATTGAAGTCAGAATTATAAAATATGAGAATATGCCTAAATGACATATTCATAATAACTTGAAATATCAACATTTAAAGCGGATGCAACAGATTCAGGGGTAACAAAGTGCGTTTTTCATGATAACTGGAGCAAATCTTAGCAGGTATGATCGGATACTGCGCCACATGTGACTTTATGCAGAAAGAGACAGAAGAAAAGCTGAGAACAACAAGATCTGATGTTCAATGGATCTCCACAGTGACAGTCTGCTCTGGTTCTGGAAGTTTTTGAGTTTTTCCATTCATTTTTCCCATAGACTTTTGGAAAATTCAGATTTCAAGATTTCAATGGGATCGCGGAGGCTATTTTAATAGATCCACGGTTAACTAATGCTAACTAATATCCATAAGGCTGTTGTTTTAAGTCCAAAAAGGCTGTTAAAAATGCACAATTCTGCCAAATGTTTTAATAACGTCGCCGTTTGTAAAGTTTCAGAAACAGAAGCAAGCAGCTGATTATCCCTGAACAAGCTTTTAAACTTTTAATGTTCACTTTTTTGGGAATGATGCTATGTACGCCTTATGGAGCTAATAGTCCAGCTAACAGAGAGGAAGCTAAAGAGGAAAGAAAAATTATGCGCGCCAACAGGGTGACAGGAAATCCTTTTATTTGAACTTAAACGCTCGCCTGTAAATAGGTTATCTTTTCTGCTGCCACACAGACTTGCATTACTCAAGCTCGCACAAAACTCTCCTCCACCAAGTTGTAAGATTGTCTTTTATGTTTTGTACACATTGAATCCATTGCTAATAATTTCTCCAAGCGCTGAGGCGTGATGAAGAAGAAGATTAATGTTTGTGTTTGCTTTTAGAGTGATTATTTGACAGCTTTGAGATTACATTTCTGTTTAAAAGCCATAGGGCAGTGAGTGGAGTTGGCGCTGCAGTGCACATTATGATGTCCAGACTCCAGACAGGCTACAGTAGTTATTGTTGTTCTGTTTTTAGATACAGACAGTGCTGGTAGTATTATTGTAGAGCTGGAGCGTCTGAGCTCTCACAAGAATCACCTTTCATCTTCAGCAATGACTCTTGAGTTATCAAGAGATCAAGCACTATGTGGAGGAGAGACACAATATGTAGAAGTCAAGAGTACTTTTATATAGTTCAGAAATCAGATAGTCAATCGAGTGGAACAAAACACTAAATCACCTTTTCTTGCTACTAAAATGTGTATGTGGAGTGTTAATAACATTGTCTACTGTTCCTAAACCTGTTTTGGCATTTTTTGTGCAAACAGGGTAAATTTGGAGTTTTCTGGTCAAACACTGTAAAAACTGAGCATGTGCTGCCTCTAGTGGCCACTGCATTTTCAAGCACTACATAACATCACGCAGGACTGCCCTGTTTAAATCCAGGTGTTTCGATTTACAGTAAGTCAGAAGTGTGGATAGCTGTGAGAGATCACACTGTTCCTGTTTCAATGTTTCATTTTTTATATTTTTAGTAATTATAAACAATACAAGGTTTTATCTTCAGAAGAATAATTTCTATGATATCCATTTTCTTCCACTTATTAAGGGCCGCTTCACAGGGGCAGCAGTCTAAGCAGGGACTCCCAGACTTCCCTCACCCCAGACACGTCCTCCAGCTCCTTCAGTGTGACCCCCAGGTGTTCCCAGACCAGCCGAGAGGCAGAGTCCCTCCAGCGTGTCCTGGGTTTCCCCAGGGCATCCTCCCAGTGGGACAAGTCCAGGAGGCATCCGGTGCAGATGCCTCAGCTGCCGCCTCTCAACATGGAGGAGCAGCGTCTCTACGCCAAGCTCACCCTATCACTAAGAGAGCGCCCAGCCACCCTGCAGAGGAAACTCATTTTGAACACTTGTATATACAATCTTACCCTTTTGGTCATTAAAGCTCATGACCAGAGGTGAGAGGAACATAGATTCACCGGTGAATCGAGAGCTTTGCCTTTTCACTCAGCTCCTTCACCACAACAGTCTGATACAGCGACCACATCTCTGCAGACGCTGATGATATCCATTTTCTGATATGTCTCCCTCCTCTGTACAGGTGCGAACAAGCACAAAGAAATCAGGTTATTTGCTGTTTACGTGTCATTTCAATCTGCAGATAATTTTCTGGCGTTTTGTACACGACAGAATGGCCCTGATGTTTTTCTCGCGATGCAGTGGTGGATGTGAGTGATTTCTTTTATTTACCTGGGAGTCTGCAGGAAGCGCTGCTTGCAGGCTGACAGGTACCCACTGCTTGATGGCTTAAGCTGTGAAAACACGGCATGCATTGTATTTTTATTTTTTTTCCAAGTCAATCAATTTGTTGTTCCACATCTGAACCAAAGTGTCAAACATTACTAAAAAGCTGTAACACTGTCACTTGTTATTAGACATGAATATGTCTGAATATCAAAACAATACTTACATGATTCACACTGGAATGACGTGGAGCCAACTGTAAAACAAAGTCCCACGACGGTGACGGCTTAAGGCACTGGTTCCATCTGTTTTACAAAAGCGTGTGAATAAATTATAAGTTCCTATATCTGTTTATGTCTGTTCTGACTGCTAACACTCTTCATACTCTCTTGTCATTCTCTAAGGGCCTGGCTCATTCCAAGTTAATTTACCAGCAAAATGAGCAGAGACTCAAAGATGCAACCCATGGCTTTAGTTGAAAAAAAGAAAAAGACAGAAAAAAGCCACGACAGGAGCTATTTTTATATTTTCTGAACAATACGCAGTGCATTAATAACCCCTTATAAAATGGTGAAATTACGGATGCTAATCTTGAAGCTAAAAGTAATTACCTGGTACGTGCTAAAAATAATTGACAGAAGAGCTTCTTATGTTTCTTCCAGTCTGTCTTCTGGAAGACTGTTCTATAGCTCAGAAAAACTAACAACGAAAGAGGCAGCTTTTTCAGTTATTTACAGCTCCAAGTGAAGCGTCAACACTGTGCTATTTTACTTCAACAGTGGAAATCCTCCAAGATCATCAATCAACAGACAAAAGAGTGTAGTTTGACACATGTTGGAACAATACATCTTTAGCCCAAGCAGTGTATTAAGCCGTCACACTGGAAGCCTCAATATTAAATCAAGTTTAGACCAAAATGAAAAGCAAGATACTGGAATAATTTAGTAGAGGCTCCTTATTGCCCACTCGCTCATGCATGTTTTGAAGTTGAAGGCTTGGGCTTAAGTACTGTCTATTATACAGGATTTACGAGGCTTTTCTCTTCCCATTTTCATATCACCCTGTTCTATAAGATGGTTGCAACTGCTCAATATCAGGCAGGCATGATTCAGCACTTTAACTTTTATGCCCAGCCGTGCACACTGACCTCCATATACACCTATGGCCATGTTAATTATTCAACATGTTTTCATGGTATGGGTGCTGAGTCGCTCTAACTTCTCGTGGCACTAGGATTATTTGACGCTGCGTTATGAAGTGGCCGGCTTTAATATTGTATAAAGCTCTTGGTGGTTGTCATGAATTCCTTTGACTCATATTAAGAGCGGTCCTTGAGCTACAGATTAAAACTCTTTAGACTATTCTAAATAAAACATCAAAAACTAAGGCAGGGAAAGTATTTGTGCTCTCGGGCTTGCAAAGTTTGGGATAAAAGGCATCCTGCATTTTGGTTTATAACTCGGTTTTCTGCTCTGTGTGTGTCAGGAGCTGGAGGGTGGTCTCCCCTGAGCTCAGACTGGTACCAGTGGCTGGAGGTGGATCTGGGAGAGCGGACCCAGATCACAGCCGTGGCCACACAGGGGCGCTACGGCAGTTCTGATTGGCTGACGGCCTACCTGCTGATGTTCAGTGACACGGGACATAACTGGAGGCAGTATCGACAGGAGGACGGCATTGGGGTGAGTAGAATGAGAATGTGGAATAGTAGAATTGTAATTTAAAGATGCACTGTGTCCATGAAGATGTTACTTTCCCACAGTTTAGTAATAATTTTTTTAGTGAAGTTTTTGAGCAATAAACATACCTGTAATTGAAAGAAAACAAGATGATTTAATCCTTTAATATTTCAAGCAAAGCAATAACATCTACATAGACATAAAACAGATACACACAGAAGGACAGTGTGACATGGAACATGCAACATGATTATTACATTATTGGTACATGAAAAGATTATGAGATCTTTTTTTATTTGACATAAACTAAAAGTGAAATTCAGTTATATTTTTGAAGCGACACATTACTGAACTAAAACTGTTTTGAACCAGGAAGTACTTCACACATAAGTCCATGCTCGTGTCAATGCTCAGGTCTCTGGCTCCTGTGGCTCAGAGAATAGACTTTAAAGTAGCTCTGTTTGTGAACAAGTCTCTCCATGGCCCAGCACTAAAGTACATCTCTGACATGTCAGTGCCATATGAACCATCTCACACTCTGAGGACTTTAGGGGCCGGCCTCCTGCTGGAGCTCAGAGTCAGGGCTAAACATGGTGTTTCCGTTTTATGCAGCTAAAATCTGGAACAGTTTTCCTGAAGAGGTGAGACAGGCCTCTACTTTGATAATGTTTAAATCCAGGCTCTAAATGGATCTTTTTATCTGTGCATATGACTGAAAGGTTTTTATTCTGCACTCTTCTCTTTTAATTTAAATTTTATGATGATTTTTATGGATTGTATTGCAGTTTTAATCTCTTTCTTATTCTGTAAAGCACTTTGCATTACTTTGTGTACAAATGGTGCTGTACAAATAAAGTTGCCTTGTTTAAATTACCTCCTCCTTAGAAACTAGAAACTAGTCCCAGTATGTCAGGCTATGACATTTTCCTGGTTCAATATATGTATAAATGTATCTATATCCAAAAATGGTATACTGTTTTGGCATTTGCATACCGTATATTGTGGCCCTAAATGCAAAGTGGAAGTTTTATATGAGCTCGTAGAATAAATTTGCATATATAATGTAGCAGACATTTAGCTGCAGCTCCATGCATGACTTCAGTTGTCTTATGTTGTAAACGTAATGAGCCTCTCCTTGTTATTAACAGTAAATTAGCGTTTTATTATGCGCTCACTGACCTGATATACTTATGAAGCTTTAACATGCAACAGAGCAGCAGATGTGTAGTGGAGGATTTACATTTATTGAAATTAGTATAGAGTTACAGGGTTGTTATGTTCTTATATGCATTAAGCCCAATAAAGCCACATGTCAAAAAGGCTGCACTTACTTTTTAACAGACCAAGGAATTAGCATCTCATTTACTTACACAATTGCTTTTAAAATGTATTCTTCACCCGCGGGCTCTGTAGCACTCTGTGTTAAGTGCATTACGCTGAGAGTGTATGCGGAGGCAGTCAGACGTTACCTTGTAGACAGACAATTCTCCCTATTAAAGTGATGTCGTGTAGAACAGCTTCAATTTTAAGTTGATGAGAGGTAAGGCTCTCGCAGTGAGGGCAAAGTGAATGTCAAGCTAAGATTCCTTCATAGGGACTGGGGGAGTAGAAAAGGCTTTAGAGCTTGTGTTGATTCCACAGTCGCTATAAATCGGGCTAAATCCGCAGCGCGTCTCGTCCGTCTCTCCAAAGCTCCATATTAGTCAGCCTGGTTTATTAAGGCTTTCGGGCAACAAAGTCATCGGCTGAGCTGCTTCATCAGTCACTATTCCTCCAGGACTTTTCTCCTTTAAGCGCAGAGGCCAGAGTTGAGTGGAGCTGAGTAATGCTCTTTCATTCACTGCTCCTCCGTGCGCCTGTCTTTGAACGGGTGCCACTAAGGTGAGCCGCAGCAGATGGTGGTGGAAGTGCTCTCCTAATAAGGGAAGAAAGATTCATTTAGACTGGATTAGTAGCAAATATAAAAGCAGGCGTCGCTTCCTGAGAAATACGAACAAAATGGTTGAAAATGTGTTTTTAATGTAGAAAGTAAAAAAAGCATAGTGCTCATTGAAAGAACAGACTGTTTATTGACTGGCTGTGTTTTGAAGGAAATCACATATGAAGGTTAAGTGAAACACACAATACATTTGTGCGGTCATAATGCTTTTGAAAGTGCTATGGGGGACGGTCATTTAACAAATCAAAACATTTTCTTTTTCATTATTTATTTCCACATTAACAAACTCCATATTTGAGATTCAGGTTTGGTTGAACATAATAGAAGAGAAAATTCAGTCAACCCCATTTGGCCTTCAGGCTTCGTGACTATAAAGCTATTAAAAAGTCCATTAGTCATTTTTCTGTGATGCCTGTCACCTTCAGTTGGCCATCATCTGCATTTACTAAGACGTTTCTGTGGGAAACACTGCTCCTGCCTCACCTCCTAAACCTCTGTCTCCTTCTCCTCATTTCCGTCACTTTCTCTGTTAATTAAAAGCTCCCAAAGGAAGACTGTGTATCCAGGCTTGGCCATATATCAAACACCTCTCTCTGAAGGTTAGGCTGTGCTCTCCACACACCTGTTCAAAGACACAGAGCTGAACTTGATGATCTGCACTTTTGTGCAGACACTTCTTTTATTAGCATTGAAGACTTGTGCTAGAATGCATTGTTAAACTTTATATTCAGGTGAGTATTGGAAAAAACTCGACATGTGCTATAGGATGGAGGAGGTTAATAACTATTATTCTCCATGGACCAAGTGTTTACCAAAGCATCAAACACATAAAACTACAACTTGTGCTTCACAAATCTAATTTTCTACCTGATTGAGAAGGCATTCAGTAGGAACGTGGCCTTATCTCCACACCATTCCTTTCATTAAAGAGGAAAATCAAACGCATCAGTTCTCACACATGCCTCTGGGACCAGGGCTCAACCTCAAAGAAAAGATGAAAAGGGAAATGTTCACTTATAGAGAAGCAGGTCTGACCAAAAGGGACTTATATTGAAGTAAAAAGGTGGTCATTGCTGTAACAAATAAACAACTACAGTGTGTGGTATTTTCAGATGTTTTCTGGAAACACTAATGCAGACAGCGTGGTTCAACACAAGCTGCAGCAGACGGTCATCGCTCGATACCTGCGCCTCATCCCACTGGACTGGAACACCAACGGAAGGATCGGACTCAGGATCGAGGCGTATGGATGTCCTTACTGTAAGTATTGAAACACCATGTGGCAGACATGACACCGTGTATGCTTAAGCCACTAACGTGTCCTCTCGAGCTGCCTGCAGTTTCCTGGCTTTGACCTAAATTGCTCATAATGAAGCAAAGGGAAATAGAACAATTGCTTATAGTGGAGCGTTGTCCATGGTGCGCACTGCCTCAGGATCACAGCAACCTAAATTGAACTAAGTGGTAAAAGTATTAGAAGGAGACCAAAAGTAAAGGAAGAATCTCGGCCAACCTCATAATTTACACCCCCTGAGCGACGCCTAATGGAAAGATGAATGAAATTTGATGAGCACGACATATATTTTAGTGAAAGCAAATAGACTCTAATGCAACAACAAAGAGGCATATACTGATTGCCTAGTGAGCGGTGGGTGGTCTCGCGATGGGGACACTAATCAATACATTTCAGCTGACATTTCACGTTTGATGCCTGACTAGTGCAGCCTTTATAGATCGCCTTTGGTCTTCTGCTCATCCAGGCTCTAATCTTCCCCCTGCACTGTAAAGGAAAGACCCTGTGGCAAAAATGAAACTCCACTGATTACAGATTCTTTAGTTCGTCACGGTTGAGGTATATTTCACAACGACATTGATATTTTTTCAGACTCCGATGTGGTCAGCTTCACAGGTCGGAGCAGTCTACTCTTCAGGCTCAGTCCTAAACCCACAATGGTCAAACAAAGTATTTCCCTCAACTTTAAAACACTGAAGAACTCCGGTACGTTGCTCCACGCTGACGGGCTAAGTGGACACAGCATCACTCTGGAGCTGGAGAAGGGAAAGCTGGTTCTGCGTCTGCAAACAGGTAAGACCCAGAAAATCATCAGATAAGAAATAGAAGCACGCGGTCCAACAATTAGTGCTATTTTTAGTGTCAGTGCCTTTGCTAGATAGAGCCTGGATATTACAGACTCCAGCCACCCACCGTAGGCTAATTAAAAGTGCAAAGATTTTGGTGTAGGCCACAGTTTCTCTCTGAATGCTAATGGTGAGGTTCTAAGGGTTTGCTTTTTACTGTTTCCTTGTCTAGGTGATAGCAATCAATTCTAAAAAATATGATTGAAACTAGATGTTTACTGCAGCAAGTATCTACTCAGAAAAAAATAAAATAAAATACGTAGACTGGACCTTTCCTGAAGAGTTTTAGAAAAGCGTCTCTCTCCCTGTCAGATCCTCTCAGCCTTTAAAACAGTTTAGATTAGACTGATGACTTTTATGTGAAGCACTTTGGTCAGCTGAAGTTGTTTTAAATGTGCTATAGAAATAAATCTGAATTGAATTTGTCTTGATCTATATCAGACCTGGTATTAAACTAAAGTTGAAGACAGAATGAACAGTGGAAATCATCTTTTTTTTTTTTTTTAATTATATTACATTGTGTTTTCATAAATCTGACCATGTAACCCTAACTATTATTATTATTATTATTATTATTATTATTATTATTATTATTATTATTATTATTATTATTATTATTATTATTATTATTATTATTATTATTATTATTATTATTATTATGTATTTTATTTGTTTGTTTTTTTTTATTTCTTCTTTTCCCTGTGAAGTTTGTCTAGTTCACAAATAACTGCTTGTATTTCACAAATCCATTACAAACTCAACCCTTAAAACACTGAAAATTACAAAAGAGACTAGTTACTTGTGAAATGAATTTACACTCTTACCATTTCATTAATGGGTCCACAGCCTTAATGCCTGTTTTGGTGCCTTGTTTCTTTGTGTACACCTCCGTCTGCAGCACTTAATGTTTCACACTTAGTTCCACTCTGTGGCCTGGAGATGTCCAAATGGCTATACAAGATATTGGCTTATTAAATAGCATGCACACTCCCCATTATAATTCATTTTTATCTTCCCTAAAATGCATTAAAATGTTAATTTAGACTTTTGCAGCTCACACATTATAAGTTGATGGCATGGCTTACTATGGAGAATGTGGATTATAGCCGCTTCAGTGCAGCCAACTCTGGAGCTCTCTAGAGTTTGAGCCAGTGGAAGTGACAGAAATTGATTTGTGCTTTTGAAATTACTTTGGCTGCATGTCCAAATGTCATAACTGTAATCAGCATGCCCACTGTTTTATTTCTGCATCTCATTCTGTCGCAGCAGTGTTCTCCGACACACACTCCAGTGATTACAACTGAAATGTGAAAGTTAAAACCGGGTTAGAAGGATTTTCATTTACACAGATCAGATATCACGACCTCCGGAAAGTGTAGAGAATAGTACAGAGCGGTGTTTATTATTTTACATGTTGTCCTTTTGTATAGTTTGTTAGATGCAGGAGAAAATGTCAGGTCTAATTAACGATGTGAGATAAAAGTGTGGACTGAAAATGCACAGGAGGATGACTAATCCAACAGATGAGGTAGAGGTCAAACGGCCCCTGGACCATCCTACGGTTCAGTTAGTGACAGATGAGCACTATAGCTGGACTATATACACCTTTATTGCACTAGAGGTACAATACCATTATATGCTCAGCTGTTGAAAGACGTTACCATGACAGCTGTAGACTTTAAAATAATAAAACTACTTTTTAATTGTATTTCACGGAGTAGTTTTCAAACCCCATATGTTAAATGGCCCATACTACACTGTTTTCTAATCAAAAACATACCTGGAATCATGTTTTGTCACATTCACGCATGTTTAACACTTTCTCTCAAACTGAAAACACTCTGTTCCACCTTGTGATGTCATGTGGTAATACAGGAAGTGCTCCACTGTGTTTTCAAACTCCATACACTTTATAATTTCAGTCCTGGAATTGACAATTTCTACTAAATTAAAGGGAAAAGGCAGCGGTTACCTTAAAAACTATGACTTCACTATTTTCTAATCTATGTCAACAATAAAAAAACACACCTGGAATCGTGTTTTGTCACATTCACGCTTGTTAAACACTTTCTCTCAAACTGACAACACTCTATTCCACCTTGTGATGTCATGTGGTGATACAGGAAGTGCTCCAAAGTGTTTTCAATCTCCATACACTTTATAATTTCAGACCTGGAATTGCCAATTTCTACTAAACTAAAGATAAAACGTAGATGTTAACTTGAAAACTACCACTTTGTGACATCACAAGGTGGAACGGAGCATTTTGAGCTTTGCAGATATAGACAGACATGACTTAAACATGTGTGAATGAAACAAAACACAACTCCGGGTATGATTTTGATGCGGTAAAAACATTCTAACATGTCTTAAATCTCACAAGAGTCGATTTTACGTAATATAGGACCTTTAACTCTTACTTTAGTGATATATTTTACAGTGTAACAGTTCTTTTTCTTGAGTCAAAATTGGATTACTCTTCCTTTTCATGTCAACAATATCAAATGATGAGTAATTTCTTGGACTATGACTTTGAAGTGATGTTTTTTGGCTGCTCTAGACACCTATTACTTAGACCTTCATGCTTTTGGGGGTTTGTATCAGTGCTGCAGTTGTCTTAACATTTTATATTTGACAACAATTCTACAAATGTGTGAAGAATGAGGTGCAGACAGGTTGCAGACTATGGCTTTATTGTGTACAGGTAAGATGTATCAGCCTCTTGATCGGGGCGTTTTCTTTAATATCTTTACTAATATTCTCCGTATTGTTGGTGTATGATTTACTGCTTCTGCGTCTAGCTTTTATTTTGAGGTTTTCACAATGATTTATAACAGTGTTTTTATTGTCTCCTCTGTTATCAGGGTGTAAACAAACAGATACATCCCCCGCTGGTGTCAGGGAGAGCCAGCTTTGCGTAATTTTACTGCCCACAACTGCCTCGTTTTATCAGCCGGGAGAGATCTGAGTGATCAGCTACACCACAACTCAAACTGATCTTCCAGAAGTCGTCCTCTTTATGCTAATTGCCATTCAAAATAAATAGCCATGAATACAAATGGGTGATTGTTGTGGGAGTTTTGAAAAGTGAAAATTGGTTGTGACTGATTTCGTTTCTTTGGAAGACGATGAACATAAATTGCAGTGTTTGATTCGGAGAAAAAGGTAATTTCAGAAGCGTTTCGACAAGTAACACTCGTAACATTTCGGAATTTGAAAGCAGCCATCTTGTTTGTGTTCTGTTTTTTTATACGTGATCCATCCTTATCAGCGAAGCCCGAGGAAACTGGTAAAACAATTACATCAGTTTGTCATCTGGTAAGAGCTGTCAATAACGGCAAAGCTAATTAGATCCAGAGTTGCCGTGAATGCTTTTTTTCCAAAGCAGACGCCGCATGATTAGGTGATATAGCCTCGGGGAACTGCATGGAATAATTTAACATTGTGGAAATAAGTGTTCAACATTTTTAATACTTTTTTTTTTTTTTTTTTTTTTTTTACGAACCCGGAATCGCTGAATTATTAAAAAAGAGTCTAAAATTGTGTCACCCCACAGTCTGGCTGAATGAAAAATGCATTGAGTCTTGTATGATGCTGTCTGAATGTAATTGGATGTTATAAAACGTGTTTGGATTAAATTAAAATGTCTCCAGACCAGAACAATAAAACGGTGACAAAAGACATTTTCAGAATAAAATGTTTAAGCTGTGCACAAAAGCCCTGGAATAAATGAGTGATAAGGATTCACTTCGTTAAGATTTAAAGATTGCCTGAACAGCTAAGGAGACTTTACTACTTCTTTAACAAAGTTTTCGAGCTTTGGTGGGCAGTATTTTTGCTGAATTTGGGCAGAATTTCTATAATGGTCTCATGGCTGTGACCTAAGACTTATAAAAATGTCTGCAGTTCCTCTTTCCTTAAAGTTTCGATTGTACTGACCGCAGGCGGGGAAGAGCAATAACTTTGGACTTATACATATATTTATACAGCCGTCAATAAATCGGCGCAGTTAAATTCTAGTACTCGTTATATTCGAAGTATGAAACGCACTATATATTCAGCTCATTTCTTACACGTGGAATGAAATGATGCGAGTATTTTAATTGAGGAAATTATGTATAAATGGACGACAGAACCTTGGCTGGTGGAGTGTTTGTCCACTGATCTGAAGGTTGACGGTGCGATTCCAGCTCCCACAGATGAATGCTGTCGTCATGTCCTTGGGCAAGACACTTAACCCGCCTCGCCCCAGTGTCTGTGTGCACTGGTGTGTGAATGTGTGTGTGGATCTGTGTGTGTGGATCTGTGTATGTGGATCTGTGTGGTTGATTGATGTAAAGTGCTTTGAGTGCCTTGAAGGTGGAAAAGGGTTGTATAAAAATGGGACATATTGCCTCTAATCTATAATGACTTCAAGAAATACATTAAAAAAACTCTGTCTCTCTCTCTCACTGTCTTACCCTCTCTCGCTCTCACTCACTCTTGCGTTTTCTCTTGCTCTTTTGCACTATCTCTCATGTACTTTCTCGCCCTTCCCTCACTCTCTTACTCTCTCTCACTCTGTCTCTCTTTGGTTGGTCTCATTCTTTTACTCTCTCGCTCTCACTTTTTCTCTTGCTCTCTTGTGCTCTCTCTCTCTCTCTCTTGTGCACTCTCTGGTTCTATCCCTGGCTTTCTAATTCTCTTACGCTGTCTCTCACTCTCACGCTCTCCCTCTCTCTGTCTCTCTCACTCTGTCTCTCTTTGGTTGATATTTCACGCTCTTGTGCACTCTCTCTCATTCTCTCACTCTCTCTCTTACTCTCGCTCTCACTCGCTCTCGCTTTTTCTCTTGCTCTCTTGTGCTCTCTCTCTCTCTTTTGTGCACTCTGGTTCTATCCCTGGCTTTCTAATTCTCTTACGCTGTCTCTCACTCTCATGCTCTCCCTCTCTCTGTCTCTCTCGCTCTCTCTTGCTATTTCTCACACGCTCTCTCTCTCTTGCACTCTGTCTCTCACTCTCTCACACTCTTTCTCTTGCATTCTCTCAAGCTCTCTCTTGCTCTATCTCTTGCTTTCTCACACTCTGTCTCTTGCTCTCTCTCTCTAGCTCTCACTATCACACTCTCTCTCTCTTGCTCTCACACTCTCTTTGTCTCATGCTGTGTCTTGTTCTCACTCTTTCTCTCACACTTTCACTTTGTCTCACGCTTTTTCTTTCTCTCAGACTGTTTCTTGCTCTCAGTCTCTTTCTGTCACACTCTCTCTTTGCCTCATACTGTCTCTTTCTCTCTCACTCTCTTTCTCTCACACTCTCTTGCTCTCTCTCTTTTTCTCATGCTGTTTCTTTCTCTCATGCTGTCTCTTGCCCCCACTTTCTTTCTCTCACACTCTCTTTCTCTCATATTCTCTCTTTCTCTCACTCTGTCTCTTTCTCTCACACTCTCTTTCTCTCACACTTTCTTTCTCTCACAGTCTCTTTCTCTCACACTCTCTCTTTCTCTCACTCTCTTTCTCTCACGCTCTCCCTTTCTCTCACGCTCTCTCTTTCTCTCATGCTGTCTCTTTCTCTCACACTCTTTCGCTCACTCTCTTTCTCTTTCTCTCACGCTCTCTCTTTCTCTCACGCTGTCTCTTTCGCTCACTCTCTTTCTCTCACGCTCTCCCTTTCTCTCACGCTCTCTTTCTCTCACGCTGTCTCTTTCTCTCACACTCTTTCTCTCCCACTCTCTCTTTCTCTCACACTCTCTTTCTCTCACACTGTCTCTTTCTCTCACTCTCTTTCTCTCCCACTCTCTCTTTCTCTCACGCTGTCTCTTTCTCTCACTCTCTTTCTCTCCCACTGTCTCTTTCTCTCACGCTGTCTCTTTCGCTCACTCTCTTTCTCTCACGCTCTCTCTTTCTCTCACGCTCTCTTTCTCTCACGCTGTCTCTTTCTCTCACACTCTCTCTCTCCCACTCTCTCTTTCTCTCACGCTGTTTCTTTCTCTCACGCTGTCTCTTTCTCTCACGCTCCCTTTCTCTCGCTCTTTCTCTTTTTGATAGTCCTCTCATTTATATTTAATGTCTTAAGTGCATTTTGTTGCTACTTTACCTGCGTCTAAGTAGAATACGACAGCTTGTATATCAGATTCCTGTCAGCGAACCAAAAAAAAAGACAGAATTATGGCACTCTGTTCCTTGTTTTCTTTCGTCAGATTTCTTCACATCCCTTTAGTGTTAATTTGGCTGCTAACTTCGCTTTTTGGGTCAGTTTCTGCGGCAGATGTAGCTCAGGTTGTAAATGAGTTCCCCAGGTGAGGCTCCTTGAGGAAAACCACCACGTTTCCATGGTTTAGAACTTTAGATCAAAGCGAGACAAAACAACCCTGAACGCCAGTAAACAACAATGGAGCAAATAAGAACGCAGTCTCCCGTTTCCTTCACAGTGACAAGACACGGGGACAACTTCTCAATGTGCGTGTGCGGATGGGATATGTCACATCGTGGGGGACTAAAACCATGTCCCTATGACAGACGTGGGTTAAAAATGGTTAAAGTTAAAGTTCAGGTTAAACTTAGACAAATAGTGACTCTGTTTAAGGTCACCATCTCCAGAAAATGAACGTAACGCGATGTAACGTCCCCAAAGAGCATGCAATCCAACGTGTGTGTATGTCCGTGTGTGTGTTTTTTTTAAGGAAGTTTCATGTGACATCGTTATTGTTTCTTGTTTTGAAGGCAGAGGCGTTTCTCCTGCCAGTCGACACCTGGTCTCCCTAGGCAGCCTTTTAGACGACCAGCACTGGCATCATTTTGTTGTTGAGCATCAAAGCACACACCTCAACCTCACCGTGGACAAAAGCACTCGGTGGGTCCAGATCCCATCAAAATTCTCCCACTGGGACCATGACCAGGTAGGCCTATCCTGTCCAAAACACACAAAAAAATAGCACATCGACACGGTTTCTTTCCTGTCTTAATCTGATATTGTGGTTCTTTTTTCTTCCCTTTGTAGATCAGCGTGGGAGCAGATCCGGTCCTGGGCTCGCAGAGGTCAGCGCAGCCAAACCGAAACTTCCATGGATGTTTGGAAAATGTGATTTATAATGGACTGCACCTGGTTTACCTCGCAAAACAGAGCGACCAGCGGGTAACTGTGCAGGTGAGCTGGATCTCCTTTAAGTTTGTGGATAGTTTCACGGCTCTAACTGCTGCGTTTGTCCTTCTGTCGTTTTGTGCTACTGTGAATGAAGCTGTGAGCGTTTATTACTGTGTTGCATTGGTCAATTTGAGTAATAAAAGCGTGTTCACCTTATTCCCGGAGTTGCCGTGGGCGCCGCCATCGTCATTCGGGTTGTACTATTTAGCTTGGGGCTGCTGATCTTGACAGCAAAGACGTTCTATAAAGACCACAGAGCCGTTTTAAAGCCTCACAGAGTTGACCGGTTGATCACGTTTTGCACAAATCAATCTACTTTATTTCATATTTTAGCTGCAAAACTTTTCCGATATTCTCCATTGAACTGAATGAGACCCCCACTTTACCGGAAGTGCCGACACAAAGAACAGTTTAGTCGCATTTACTGCAAAAGTGGGCGGGGCTGGATAAGGTTAATACCCCTGGTTCTCGAGCTGTGATATGTGCAGCATTTATAGTTCGGGATTCCTCTGCAGTTTAAACATTTGCAGAATTCCGAGTCAGTCTGAGTGTCCTTGTAGTTTTTAGTCCCATTTTTGTCCTGGTTTAGTTTAGTCTAGACGTAGAATAATCCTGTTTTAGATCTAGTACTTAGAAAATGTCTTGTTAGGTTCTATATATTTGCTTAGAGTGATTTTAGTCAGAGCAAATACTGTTTAGACTATATATTTCCATGGTAAACTTCACCAAAAAGCACAGAGCCTTGTAGCTTGCATGTTCTTAGCAAAACATGTCTTTTTTTGTTTTGTTTTGGTACAGTTTCCTCCACGATACAATGTGAACTGGCATCATTAAATCACCCACAGCGAGTCGTTGCAAATGGTCATATTTTTGCAGTTGGTTGAAAAACACGTGGCGCCGTGCCCGTCACCTTTAAACTGGATTCTAAAAAATAAATCTAATCGTGCACCCTGCTGGATAACATGTTTTACAAATCAAATAAAAAAGAAATAAATAGCGCTTTTGGCTGGCTCACATGGACCAGCCAGTAAAAATGGTACAAAGCCGAGGTCTGGGGAGAGAGGGTGACACCGAGTGAGACGTGTGCACCTCTGAGGCTCGCTGCACTACAGACATAATGGGCATTTGGTTTTTTTAATTTTCTGCCCTTTTACAAAACTGTCCACCTGTACCTGGAGCTAAAAACAAACAGTTTCCTTCCAAGACAGCCAAAAGATTATGTTTGTCATCACGCTGTTTGCAATCCAGTGAATATGGAACTTGAACTTGAGGCTTAATTTGATCAGGAATAGATTGCAAAAACTATAAAACACTAAATTGAAAGCAACACCATCGTTTGATAATATAAAGTGGGTTAAAATGGGTCAAATTCAACCTATTGGAGCATGGAACAGATGCAAGAAGTGCGCATTGGCAGTACAAAATTACTATTAGAAAGCAGCTATTTATTTACCCTTTTGCTTTACATTTTATAGTCAAATATTACCACAACAGACTGCGTTCCTCTTACTGTTTATCTCCTAATTACACCGGTCCAATTTTGAGCTTATATAAAATACTTCCTCCGAAAAGCATTTACGTTTTTGCCTCTACCTATGTTTTGAAATTGCACTTGCGCCGGTTTGTGCATGGAATGTTTGGTCCTACATGTTTGTGTGCCTAATGGATTGTGTCAAGCTAATGCACAACAGCACTGACTCTCTAAGGTACTCTCATCTTCAGCCTGCATTATGGCGTATCGCTTTAACTGCCCCGCAAAGAGCTTTTAGGTTTGATCAAGTGTCACTATGCTGCAGCGAGCCACTGAAAATAGAACCCCACACTCCCAACAGAAATCTGGATTCAATATATCAGCCTCACTTGCAAAGATGTACGATTAGCGCGATTAATACTGCTCAGAGTCGTCGGCCGGCACACTGAGATGACCAGCTGCTGTTCTCCATTTGCACTGCCCCCCTTCTGCCAGACTCGGTACTCCCGCTTATGTCCCTACAGCGGTTTGTCCGTGACCTCGGCAGACTGTTGAGTGACATTGGAGTACGGGTTCACTTCCACTTCTTCTCTGTCACACTATTATCATTATGGTAATACTTGGTGCTCTTTAAGGAGACCTGCTGATGAGATCTCTGCGCGTCAGGGCACCTCCGCACGCCCTTCGCAAATTAATTCACATTCATGCATTATCATGTTTGGACTCTTCCTCCCTAATCACTTCTCCTACACTCCTCTCCTCTCAGGGCAATGTCACCTTCTCTTGCGTCGAGCCCGTATCTGTTGCCATGACGTTCAGCGGTCCTCACAGCCTCCTCTCGTTGCCGTGGACGATGGAGACGGCATCGATGGCCTCATCAGTGGGGCTTCAGTTCAGGACGTGGGACAGAGAGGGGCTGCTGCTCACTTTTGACCTTCCGAAGCAAGGAGGAGTCGTGTGGATTTATCTGAGCAGCTCTAAACTTTGTCTGAGACTTTATAAATCGGGAAAGACTCAACAAGAGCTTACAACAGGTTAGAATGATGATAACAGAAGCGATTTACGCGCAGATTGTGTCATTTTTATTTCAGATTAGACATTTTAAAGTGAAGAAGAAACTACGCTCAAGTTAAGTTGAAATTGATGAGTTTTAATATCACAGTCGTTATGATTCTGAAATAATTTAACAGTCAGTAGATGCTGTAGCTTGTCACTAGTGATGGAAGAAGAACTCAATTTTGTTATTTAAGTAAAAGTACAGATACAGGAGCAAAAAAGTACTCAAGTAAAAGTATCACATGAAAAAAGGAACTTAAGTAAAAGTATTAAAGTATCTGTTTAAAAATGTCCTTAAAGAGTAAAAATATTCCGCAGATTTTGAGATACAACAAAGCTTCAAATGGAGTGAGTCTGATACAGATTTGTGCTGAATTTTGTTCAACAGAAGCAACTGAATTTATAGTTTTTTTTCTAGCAGTTTTTATTTGTATATCTTTGTTTGCTCAGATTATGAACT
Source organism: Periophthalmus magnuspinnatus (assembly GCF_009829125.3). Taxonomy (NCBI): domain Eukaryota; kingdom Metazoa; phylum Chordata; class Actinopteri; order Gobiiformes; family Gobiidae; genus Periophthalmus; species Periophthalmus magnuspinnatus. The sequence continues at coordinate 27,652,778 of NC_047140.1, forward strand.
TGGTTTAAAAATAAACCCTCAGTCTTTTCAGCAGGTCTCAAACAATAATAAATAAATACCTTTACTATTCAAAAATGTAGTGGAGCAGAAAGTACAGATACTGCTCTCAAATGCAGTTAAGTAAAAGTAACTACATAAAGTACAGATACCTAAAAGTTTTGCCTAAGTACAATATTTTACTGCTTGTACTTTATTACATTCCACTACTGCCTGCCCTTTGGAAAGAGAATTAACGCACCAGTGAAAGAATGTGGAGTGGGGCTTATTTGCTTTTGTCGTGTTTTGAATGTCCCCAAAAGGTAAATCTGACCATTTATTTGACCATTTCTGTCACTGCCAGAAAACTGCCAGACTCCTTGTCCCGGTGAATACATAAAGTTTAGTGTCTTTTAAATGAACAAACAACCAAATGAACAGACAATCCAGCAACTCGAAATGAACACAGGGACAACAACGAACTTCAGGTGCGGGGAAAACAGGGAGGCAGCAAACAAAGGACCGGAACACCAAATTGGACTGGGGATTACCAAAACAGAGGCAGAACTGTGACAATTTCTAAAGTGGAAGTAAATTACTATCTCATATTACCAGATTCAGATCCATCTTTATGTCAGTCAATAAATACCAGCACCATTCTCACCTCACTACACTAAACATAAGTACTTTCTCAAACACTGCTTGCATAATGTATGGGCTTATTCAAATACATTTAGACACTATTAGCAGTGTGCTGTTAAATATAAATGAACCTTTATAAACCTTCATGTGTGTTCTTAGGGTCATCTCTAAGTGACGGACAGTGGCACAGTATGGAGCTCATCTCCAGACGAGGTCATGTGACTCTGACAGTGGATGGAGACGAAGGCGCCTCGGCCTACACCAACACACCTATAACAATCACGAAAGGAACACACTTGTATTTTGGCGGTACGGCGCTGAATGCTGCTTGTGGTTTTAATATTCTAAAACTACGCAGTCCCTTCTGTGATGTGACACCGTCTTTGATTTGACCCTGCAGGATGCCCCATTGAAGACAGTGTGGAGGGGTGCAGGAACCCTTTTAGTTCATTTCGAGGCTGTATGCACTCCCTGGTGGTAAACAACCAACCTGTGGACCTCATAATGGTGCAGGAGAGGCTTCTGGGAAATTACAGTCAGCTGCAGATCGACATGTGTGGCATCGCTGACAGGTTCGTGCTGTCTTATGAGCACCTATACATCCATACTGCGCTACGAGGATCTAAATGTGTGATTTTTGTTGACAATGTTTTGTTGTTACTGTTGCGAATCCACTCTAATCCCATCCGTATACAGCAGCATGTATTTTGAGATAAAGTATAGATTACTAGACGACATCGGCTGGGATCCACGTGGAAATGTGACACCTTTGTTTCAGGATCAGTGTTTCCCGAAATATTTTAGGAACACAATCCTGTTATTGTTTTGTCATTGAGTATCATGGGCTTTTCCACAGCAGGAATGGTGTTTTGTTTTCTTTGTGTTGTGAAAATGTAATTTATATCTGAAGCAGTGGTGCGATATGGACCGATCCAGACAGAAAACACATACACACGATGCTTATTCTGAGCTACCGTTCGACAGAGATCAAAGCCCTGAAATAACTATGGCGGAAAAAGCAATCTCTCTTTTCCCTCTTGGTCGCCACCAAATCCTCATTGAACCCCCAGTATTTTATCTCGGGCCAATCTCTGTGGCTCAGTGTGATTTCGTTTGGAAGAATTTGGGGATATTTTCGTACAAAATGACTGACAGTCTGTAAAAAGCTTTGGCCCAGGGAAGTATGATTTGCCTTGTTGGGTTTCTGCCTCTGATTGTTTTCATCAAAGGATAATAATTATCATCTTCACAATAACAACCTCTGCAACAACTCATTTGCGAGTCAATTTTCAGAGGATTAGTGAAAGGAAAAGTTGATAAAAAGTGAGAATTGTGTTTGATCAAAAAGCTGAAAAACGATCTAATGTGTATAATTATAGCTTTGGAGTGTTAAAAGTGGCCGTATGTTATTATTACTGTGGAGCTTTTATACATTGTCAAAATAATCCATTAGAAAAGGTGAGTTAAAGTTAAACAAAGTCCATATTTCAGCCTTGTATTTAACACTGTGCTTAAAAAGGAAAGTTACATTTTATCTACAAATACTTAGACAGTACTAAACCTTCTTGTCAAAGCCTGATCTCGTCACTTCACCCACATTGCGTAGTATGAAAGTGATGTTTTTATGAGTGTTGGCGATGATCAGAGGGGCCAATGGCACAGATCGGCAGCCTCGTTTCCATCAGTCTACTCCAGGGCAGCTGCGGCTACAATAGGAAATGAATAATGCACGAAATTGTCAAGCGACTTTGAGCATCTGGAAAACTATTATTATCAAAATGTTCCAAACAAGCAGATACACGGTTATTTTTTCCGAACAATAGTTGAAACAATTAAGTGTAATTCATTGTCCCCACTCACCGCATCACAAGAGAACGACAAAAACAAGTCTCTTCAGTACTATTCATTATTAATTACCACCATTCCGCTGCCCAGACAGGATGGCCTTATAAGACACTTTATTCTCCCGTGTCCTTTTAATTGGTTGTTTAACTGCGCTAATGCCAGGTCAAACCACGGGTCTCTTTCGTCCTTTGTGCTCTTACTAAATCAATATAATCACAGCACCTAAATGGCAGCTGCAATCATATTAATGTTTTGGAAATTCAGTGACTTTCAAATAAAGATTATATTTGACCTCTTCGCTAATGCACACGCTCTCATTTGTGTTTGTGCTGAAAACGCATAATTGCAGATAAGCCGCGTTACATCACTTAATAAAATTTCAATATTAGTCGCACATTAGCACCGCGTTCCGACCGCACATCTGTTCCTTTATACGCCAAAAAGCTGTTAAAGATGGAACTTTAAAATCTCTCGCGAAATGTTGAGTCAGGGCTTTCTCAAACTGCAGCAAACGATTAAAAATACATGCTGCTTTAGCTGTCTGCTCCTCTGTGTGTCTTTGCCAGCGCAATCTGCTGACCCCGTTTCCCCCTGCAAATATGTTTACACAGTTACTGCTACACCATTCATCTCAGCCCGCACCCCCTTTGTTGCCAGTTGCTCCTAATTCCCAGCTCCCCCAATCCTCCATTTCCTATCAGAGTAACTCATCTCCTCCACTCACTCCCTTCACCGCAAACTGCTCATCCCAAGGCCAATATAACCCAATTACACGTCGAAGCAAGGAACAACCTAAAAAAACTCCAAATCGGTTACTTCCGTTTAATTAAACCTAAAACCGATCCTCTCCTGTTGTCGTTAAAAGATGAAATTTTTACCTTTATTAACTTCTGAAATGCTCTAGGCTAAAATAGTTTAATTTCTTTGTGCCAGCGAAGCCTAAAGTTATCCAGAAACTATTTAAAAGCACCCTCAGAAAGAAGCCATGCTGTTTCAAAAGGTGACATATTATTTCATTACAGTGATGAAAGCAGCGGTACAGATGGAGAGACCCCACAGTACAATATTAAAGCGAACAGTTCAAAGTTAGCGGTGGAGTCGCTGCTATGAAAGTTCTCTCTTCGCATTATGTGTTAAAATATAATAGGCTTTAGAAGATTTTTGGAAAGTTCTGTCATCTTGCCTGGTCTCTGCCTAAAATAAAGGTTGTCCATCCAGTTTGTAGATGTGTAGAGTGCAAGTTTATCTTTGAAGAGCTGATAAGTTTAGTTATTTGCTTTCTGCGTATTTGAATCCTGACGTTTCATTATTTATTTTTCATATCTGATTCTCATAGAACTTGTATTTGAAGACCTTTTTCCACCATGATGCAAAAAGTCACACCGGCATATTTTAAGTTTCTAATAAACCCGAGGAAGTTGACATTATTTAAGAGTTAATTGCCAAGTAGTTTCTTTTTTTGGATCTGGATTGTATATTGTTTAATGTACTGCCAAATTAGTCTTTACGTTTAAGACTAGACTGAACTGTCACCTCTTCTCCCTGGTATTTAATACAAGCCAAACAGGATATCTTGGTGTTTTATTGTTCATTTCCTATGCATCGCGTTATCTTTTGTTTTTCGTTGACTTTTATTTGAGGCACTTTGGTCAGCTGAAGTGGTTTTAAATTCACTGTATAAATAAACTTGAATTGAAGCGGACAGTTTAAGAGGATTGACCTGCGCTCGTGTCTGTGTTGTTGGTCCACAGATGCTCTCCGAGTCACTGTGAACATGGCGCCAGCTGCAGTCAGTCCTGGAGCACCTTTCACTGCAACTGCTCGGGCAGCGGCTACAGCGGAGCCACCTGTCACAGCTGTAAGTCCCACAATGCACTCTGATCAGGCCGTGATCAAACGCTACACAGTGTCGATGTGTGTGTATGTGTGTGTTCGGGCTCTTTTAACTCCCAGTCCCTCAGGCTTTGTTGTGGCAAGAGGTCAGGCTTAGATCAAATCCCTTCACTATCTTCAGGGTTATGTGAGCCACAAGCTCAAAGTGATGGACAGGAGATTAAGGCGTCAAGAAAAACAAGGTTTAAACTCACAAGAAAAGTCGACTTTAATGAAAATTTTAAATGTTTCAAATGGAGTTCTGTTTATGTGATTGAAAAATATTTACCAAGAAGTTACCCGTTCTTACAGCAATCTTATTTTTTATTCCTGCGTCCAGCTGTGTCAACCCTGTCATCGCTGACTGACAGGTTTGCCTGGATTTGCAACTCCTAAGTGAAGGAAGAAGCTTTATGGAATGAGCTTTATACGTATGTGCTGTGCTGTATAGCATATAGTATACCCAAGATCCTTGTCAGATCTCACAGGCTAAGCAAGGCTGGGCCTCGTTAGTACTTCAACGAGACACCGCTGGGAAAATCAGGTGTCACTGACACTTCACCCACATTGTCTAGTATGAATGTGGTGTGTGTGACTGTTGGTGGCAGTTGGAGGGGCTGATGGTGTAGATTGGTGGCCTCGCATCTGTCAGTTAAAAATAACCTGTGTAAAATAACAACCGATGGTGGTCCGATAGTGGGTCACTATCGCACCAATAGTTTGGGTTATTGTTTTTGGGTCATTTTTTCTACTCAATTCTGGGTTATACTTAACTAGTCTGCTGGGTTAATGCTACCAAAATGTATTATGTCCACCACAGTGCTATTTAATAAATATCTGTTAAGAAAAAGCATTTTTGTAAATAATTGCATTCAAAACATGTCACACGATTAACAGCAGCACATTATGAATTCAGCAGTGAAACATTCATTGTCCTTGGTGAAGTGACAGAAGCTTGAGCGCTGAGTTGGTTTATCTCAGATCCCGGATTCAGTCGCAGGAGATTCCACTGTGTGAACAGTGTTTACAGGTCAAATGTATTTGATGACACTTCTTCTACAAGGACTTTATAAAATATAATATTATTTAACATAACACTTTAGGACTGAGTTATCAGTGCAGAGCTCAGGGCTGTGGACTCTGCAGTCTGCTGCAGATTCACTGAGAGAGGGAAGAACAGAAATGCACAGTTAAAATATGTCGTCCTCCATGACAAATGAAGCTTGAATAATATAAAATCAAACCCAAATTGTGTGGCCTTGTGTCAGACACATTCAGATCTTGAATAAAACACAACGTTCATTTATTTAGGTAGTTACTAACAGTTAAAGTTGATGCTCTGTAGAGGCTTAACAGCTAGAAGTCAAACGTTTAGTCATAACATGAACATTAATCGGCACAAAATCATTAAATTGTACAAAGTTTCAGATAAAATCACAAAGACGAAGTAATAAAACATGTATAAATATCTTCATCAGTTGTTTCTCTGGACTTTCAGCAGAGGTGGGTAATGGCTGCTGAGAGCAGTTGGAGAGTCTATATTTGACCCATTCCAGTAGGTTGTTTGAGAAGATTTGACCCAGGCCGTAGACAAGACTATCATTGTGTGATATTTGAAATGACCCAAGTATGACCCAACCTCTTGACCCAGCGTTTGGGTTAAGCAAAACAACTAAATTCTGTGAAAATAGCCCAAAAAAGTGACACAATAACCCTAACCCAGCAAATGGGTAGAAAAAAGAACCCAGCATTATTTAAGGTATATGTGAAAAGGGTCACAAAAACTGCAACATATAGAATAATAATATAAACACTCAACATGTTTAGAGGAAAAGAGTCCTGACTGGCTGCTCAGAGAAAACAGAGTTAACAATTCCACATTTCCACATCACTCTGGCACCACAGACCTCAACACCACAGACCTCAACACCGCAGAGCTCAACACCACAGACCTCAACACCACAGAACTCAACACCACAGACCTCAACACCACAGAGCTCAACACCACAGACCTCAACACCGCAGAGCTCAACACCACAGACCTCAACACCACAGAGCTCAACACCACAGAGCTCAACACCACAGAGCTCAACACCACAGACCTCAACACCACAGAGCTCAACACCACAGAGCTCATGCCAAATGTAAATAACTATGGAATTCACAATTATTCTAATGAGACCAGTGCATTTCTGACCTGTGCAGAATGGTCTCATAGACTCAGAGTCACTTAGGCCTACGGTAATTCTCTGAATGTTTAAAAGGCTAAAGACAGGAGCTCCTGTACTGAATACACAATAGTCCATGTGGTCAAACCTGAATTCCATCCTTCGATCATGAGTCTGACTTCCCTCCTCTCAACATCTCTAATGTGATCCACATTCAGCCTTCTACAGTAAAGACCCCTAAGGCCAAAGCTGCTGCAGCAGTGCAGCCTATTAGAGAGAGGCACATCCTCCCTGACTGCACTTGTGAGGAGGCCATCGACATCTCTATAAAGCAGAGCACACAACACCAGTCACTTTTGTTCAGGACGGGTTTCCTCAGATAAAGGTGTACACCGTCTCCAAGGTGGAGGACGAGACGGACTACATCATCAGGCAAACCAAACCTGCCACAGCTCTGTGCTTTGTTCAGGGATAAAACAGGGCCATTACAGCCACAGTCCAACTCCTGAACTCTGAGAAGACCCCCTAAAGAGGGGTTCCATGACAAAAGGACCCCTGTGCAGCTTGATGCCCAAGTTTGTACAATAGAGTGTTAATAAAATAGATTAGCAAGCATCATACCAGCAACCTATTACTCACTGTAATCATAATAATGTGTGCTATTAGTCCCCCAATTACTAACAAAAGAATGATCATTGGTTAAGTCTAAAACCAATTTGCAATTTTCAGTTTCAGTTTTCAGTCCTTTTATTTTAAAGATTGCTTTCCATTTACAGTATTTACAAATGCATTTTGACTTACCTGACCTTGCCTGACAATTTCATCAAAACTGACTTTTGCCCTTTTGCAAAAATGCCAAAAGACATAACAAATGCAAATGTTATACAATTGATTTGAGACAGCAAACTTCTGTGCACAACACTAAGGACTGGAACATCATGTAACAAATGTTGCTTGTGTCTCCCTTGAAAAAAATGCTTTTTGTTGTTGTCTTGTAAACTGAATGCGTGCGTGAGAAAGTTATTAATTTTAGATCTTTTCCTTCTCAGCGGTACATGAGCAGTCCTGCGAGGCGTACAAGCACAAAGGCAACACGTCAGGCTTCTACTACATTGATGTGGATGGCAGCGGGCCCATCAAACCACAGCTCATATACTGCAACATGACAGGTAGCATGCATAGCCACACTTCATGCACTACGTCACAGCAGCATTTGATTTAGTCTCTGCTGTGTGAGACATTTTACATGTGGGCCACAGTTAAATATGGTTTCATCTGGTTAGAGGAGAACACATGGATGGTGATTGAACACAACAACACTGAACTGACCAGAGTCCAGACTTCACCGAGTAAGAAGCAGCACTCAGCCTTCTTTGAATACACATCTGAGGAGGAACTGCTGGCTGCTGTTATAAGCCAATCAGAGCACTGTGAACAGGAAGTAGCCTATCACTGCAAGATGTCAGGACTTTTCAACACACACGGTTGGTAATAGTATGGCCAGTAATCTACTTTAATTCAATACTGATGATTAATAAAGTCTGTGTTTGCTTAAGATGGTTCCTCACACAGTTGGTGGGTCGGGGGACCAACAGGGGGACAGGTGCAGAGTTATTGGGGTGGAGCTCAACCCGGAAGTCAGCAGTGTGCTTGTGGTGTGCAGAACAAGTGCCTGGATCCAAGGCATCAGTGTAATTGTGACGCCGACCACGCTGAATGGTAGTCTCAGCTGTTTTATCAAAGACATGTTTTGCAGTTGTGGACTGTAGTGAATGATTTATATCACTTTCTGTAGGACCAGCGATTCAGGCGTCCTCACCCATAAAGAAACCCTCCCAGTCAGATCCCTGGTCCTCAGGGACATAAACAGGCCCGGTTCAGAAAGTGCTTACAGAGTTGGACCACTTCGTTGCCATGGAGACAGTAAGTTATACATAGTTCTTTCCAAATGATATTTTTTACGTGATGCCATCAACACAAATCGCTTGGTATATGGCCTAAGAAGCAGCCACATAACTCACACGGCTTGTAATTATAGTTTAGAGTTTGGGATCAGCACCAGGTACCAGTGTGCAGAACAGAGATGAATTGGCCAAACTAAAATAAAAAAGTAAAGAAAAGAGCCTTGGAACAAACTGATAAGCTGCTGGGACTTCACAAGTAAAAGCATTATAATGTCACAATAGTTTAGAGTGGATGTTAAGTTATTAGCATCCTAAAATCTAAATTGTTGTAACATTAGGCTAACTCATATGACGACACAATCTTCAACTATTTACCAGCATAGAGATATATGTAGACTACATACAGAAGGTTACATACAATATATAGAAGATTTTGATAAATATCAAACATATACTTTTCAGGAAATATCTGGAACGCTGCGTTCTTTGACAAAGAGACGTCCTACCTTCACTTTCCCACATTCCACGGAGAGCTGAGTGCCGATATCTCCTTCTTGTTTAAAACGACTTCATCCTCTGGGGTTTTCCTCGAAAACTTGGGCATCAAAGACTTCATTCGGATTGAACTCAGCTGTAAGTAAAACCCAGAGCTAAGATATCTAATCTGGACTTCGCTCAGATGCTCGATATGACTTGTGAGAGCGGATCATCCCATGAGTTAAGGTTTCTCATTCGCCCCTAACTCCGCTGGAGGGCTAAGAGACTAACCAGTCACTGTCAGTGACTAATACAAATCCTGGACTTTTAGACTTTTTTCTTTATTGGCTGAAACAAAGCAGGATGTGGGGCTATAAATCACACAGCACAAAAGATCCCTACAGACAGTTCTGCTGATATTAAAATGCCCCGAGAGTTTATTCACTACCTCCAGTCAATGTTTATCAGTGACCATAAAAGTAGCATACATAAAGTAACTACATCAGACTGACGTGAAAAGGAAGTTTAGCTGAACAAGATGGAAGATTGAATTATATTACTGATGGCCAAATTCATCAACTTTTTTTTTTTATTTTAGTTCCACTCTCTTTATTTGAGTATTTCTTTTATAGATTTATGTGACATTGCCCCTTTGAGATGCATCATATCTTTTTCAAGGAGGTCCTTTAGTTTTACTTTACTGTAAGTGCAGAGCAAGTGTTACTCCTTTGAGCCTGGATGTAGCCTGAATGCAGAGGCAGCCCTCATGTCCACGTCAGGGAGCTGATGACAGCAGCTGTTTGCATCACTAAAGGCTCCATGTATCTTCATATCAAAGCTTCCCTTCAGTTCATCTACAGTCCTGCTCCAAATCTGCTTCATCTTTATCACACTTGGCACGCTGCATTCTGTGACTGACAGAGGCAGCATGGAGAAGCTTTAGAGAGAATACAAGACTGCAGCAAATGGTGAAAAGCCTGTACAGCTGTAGGATTGCTGATTAAAAATTCACGTCATTATGTCTCTAGTTGGGTGGAAAACATTTGCCAACAATCAGAGAAGTAAAGAGAATTTGGGCAGTTTAGAGCATCCTCAAAACTGCAAGTCTTGTGTTTTCTTACAGTGGTCAGGAAAGTGGTCCAGGGAGGGCACAGTGGGGAGCTAGGGACAGGTGATCGATGTGAGGAGCAAAGGAGGCTGGTCCAAAGAGGCAAGCAATTGTAGCTCAAGTTACTATAGTAGAGGAGCTTTCAGGTTCTGTTATAAGTATGTTGAATGAATTTTTGTTGCAGATGAGGCTGTACAATATTCATTTGGTCACATTGTATCTGGTTGTCAAATAGTGAGTCGTTTCTCTCACACAGCTGCCAATGAGGTCCTGTTTTCCTTTGACGTTGGTAATGGTCCGCTAGAAGTGCGTGTGAAGACAGACGCCTCACTGAACGACGACAGGTGGCACAGAGTCCGGGCGGAGAGAAATATTAAAGAGGCTTCACTCCAAGTGGACGAGCTGCCCGCTGCCACTCAGGAGGCTCCAGCCGACGGGCACATCCACCTGCAACTCAACAGCCAATTATTTATAGGTACACACACACACACACTCAACAACTGCTTTGAATTCTGTTTTGATGCTCACTATTGGTGGTTAGTTTTTACACCCCAGAACTAATTTTGTTCAGAAATGTTTAATTTTATGAGCCACAGTACTCGTTTTAAAATTTAACTATCCATATTGTTTTACGCAAAGTGTGATGTAAGTCTGCACTCTGGCTGTATTTTAGTAGACCCTCCGAGAGCTGGGGACCCTACATCTTTGTCACCTGAGCTCTTCCTGAAGTAAGCAGATAGTGGCAGAAACTAGGCCTGTCAGCAGAACACTAATACTCCTACACACTCTGCAGCCAACATTATCAATGGACTTGTTTGCTGTTTTCTTTTTAGTTACCGATCCATGTTGCAGAAATACATTTTTGGCTTTTCTTCAACAGTACAAGAAAAACTTTGGTCCTGATGTAAACCGTATCATCATGAGTATGTTCAGCCAGGCAGCCAATATGGCACTAACAAATAATTATTTTTGCCTCTGTACTACGAGGGCACTCTTAGGTCTCACAAACAATAACTTTTGGAGCTCATGTTCTCCCTAAAAATAAGAATAAAAGTGTGTTTTTCAGTCACAGTCAGCTAGGTCAGAAGGACAAGTAAACTGTCAAAAAGACTGACAGCTCGCCAACTTTCTAGATACCAACAATCCACATGGTGCTCTGCTAGCACACGAGCTGCCAGTGAAAGTCAGCGCCTTGGTTCTTTCTACCTGCTGGTTTTTGTTTCACAATGGTTTCATCACCCCACGATTTTAAAAATGTACAGGCGGTGACAAATCTTTATTCTTGTTGAAGCACTGAAAGGAACGCTGGAACAATAATCTGATATCACATCACAGGCATCATCTGACATGTCTCATCATTGCAGTGTTTCAATTAGCAACAAAAGTGCGGCTCTCAGTAAAGATGGGGGCTTGTCTGCTTCTTTTTTAAGCTTGATTCTAAAATAAGAACAGAAGTGTCTATGACTTTAATAGCTTATATTTCTTATGTTTCTCATGCTGCATTCATCTTGACTCTTGACAGTTGAAACACGTTTTCACCAAACCAGGGGCATTAATCATATGTGCTGTATGTCATGTTATACTTTACACTGTAGTTCACTTTGATATATTTTTGTTTAGAACTGATTTACTGAACAGTGCTGTTCTTCGTCTTTCTGTCTCAGGAGGCACAGCGTCTCGACAGAAGGGCTTTAGGGGATGTGTGCGTTCTCTTCAGCTGAATGGGGTCACTCTGGATCTGGAGGCCCGGGCGAGGATGACCCCTGGGGTAGAGGCAGGCTGTCCAGGCCACTGCCCCAGCTACGGCTCCCTGTGCCAGCACCAAGGTGTCTGTGTGGAACGGCCCAGCAGCTTTTACTGTGACTGCTCTCCATCTGCTTACACTGGAGCCTTCTGTGAGCGAGGTACTCACTCCCCCACACCCTACCGCTCAGTGCCTTACACAACGACATCACTGCTTTCAAAGATGTTTTGATAAACTCTAAGACTGATGACACGTCCCTTCCTGTCATTTAGCACAAAACAGGAACTGTTTTTTTTAGGATATTAACACATGCAGATAATTAGCAACACTACCGGCTGCGTTAGCCTCAACGTTTGCATCACGGAAATCGCAGCTCTCATACATGACAGTTTTAATTAGCAGCCTTAATTTATACAGTATTTCTTTTATCTATCAGCTGCTACTCTAGTTTCATTTGTGCTTTTGAGATGAGATGTCAGAGACACAGAATGTCCTACTGACACATTTTCGAGCTGAGACAGCACTCACACACTCACGGTCCATTTTTAAAAGAGACAAGGGCGGTGACAATACAAACTGTAACCAAGAAAACAAATATCTGCGCAAATGTAGCTCTGAACACACCAAAACCAACCTTCAAATATGTGTCATGTTTGTATGCATGATAACATGAGCTGGAGTGCTCTGTGAATGGGATTGCACTGTCTGCATCTATCATTTACTGTGTTTATTGCTCTTACTGCTCTTCCATTCAACCAACTGTTTACAACCCAAACCTATCTAAAAAAAACAGCTGCTGTCAATGCTGTTACTCTGTACGAATGTAGCTTCGAAACTGCCAGATGCAATGTTACTAATATTGATTGATTATGATTCTCAGTTCAGTTTTATTTTGTAAAAGTGACTCCCAAAATGAATTTCTTGAACATAAACAATAAAGACTTTTAAGCAATTTAGCACTTTTAAAGTCTAAACTCTGCTGCAAATGACCTGCTTTTAGTGCCCAAAGACTGGCTGTCATTCTCTTGACTAAAATGGCCCAACCATAACATTCATGAAAAGAATTGACTGAATTTCAGTTTTGATAAAAATAGTATTATTTGCAGAGCCCTAAGAGTAAAACAACATCTGCAAACAGTCGAGTATCTGAGAGACATTCAGTAAAATGGCAAAAACACATCGGATAGTAAATAAATGATAATGTTTTGCTTGATGTTCTTCAAATCTGTTTGCCTCCAGCTCCACAGACATTCACACTGCAGGAGCTTTGAGTAAACAGGGAATACCTCAACTTGATTTTTGTGTAATGATACTCTGTTTTTTGTTCTTTGCAGAAGTTTCAGCCAGCTTCAAATCATCCACATCCATTAGCTACAGCTTCCAGGGGTCTAAAGAGAGAGACCTGAATCACAGCAGCGGCGCACACGTCTCTGTCCACACTGACCTCAGCCTCAGAGCAGAAAATGTGTCTCTGAGCTTCAGGAGTGTTCAAACTCCAGCTCTGCTCCTCTACATCAGCTCCTACCACAGAGAGCACCTGGCCCTGCTGCTTAACAAACACAGTAAGCTGAATAAATGTGTTGTATTACCACGGACTGGGTCAGGATTTTAAAACGGTGTTGAATCATACAGACAAAAGGCTGTAATAGCTTAGTATGTGCTTGCTTCAATAAGTGAGCCTGAAGGAAGCTGATAGCCAGAGGTCATTAGAGTTACCATGGTGATGAGGAAGTCTGCAGGTGGCTGTTTTTAAACCAAGGTTCCCCATTAAAGGCTTGCCATCCAGAGCAGGTTTTTTTTGGTGATAAAACTTTTCCACAGGGAATAAACAGAGCTTGTATCTTATTTGTAAGAAGTGCATTCTCACAGCCACCCTTTCTGATGCATGGATCAATACCAAAACTACTTAGGTCAATATGTTTTTACAGACTGTTGGAAAGACTTTCTATATCCCAAAACTTTAGCTGCATTATTCTCCGATAGTAAAACAACATATCAGAGACGCTTCCTGACTACTACTATTGCTACTGACACTTCTGCTGTGTATTAAAACAAATTAACATAGCAGTCCATCATATACTTAATTACAAGCCAGTCCCATCACTGCTTCCTAATAACTGTTTAACAAGCTATGTAGTAAAATGCAGGACTACTATATAAAACGTGTGTGTGTGTAGGTAAACTGGAGGTGTCCTATAGACTGGACAGCAGCAGAGCCAGTGAGGTGCTGAGGAGCAGAGTGGGGAACCTGGCCAATGGACAGCTCCACAGCGTTATCCTCAGTAGAGACGGAGACAGAGTCACCATACAGGTAATACTGTGTGCTACTATTCAAATCTTACTCCTGCACACATGAAAGATGTTTTTACTTATTCTGTGATATTTATTCTTTGATTTATTAATGAATAAATGAGGATGCATAGGCTAAAAGGTTTTATTAGATTTTTCTGTTACTTTTCCTTGTGTTGTACAATTGTAGGTTGACCAGAACATGGAGGAGTACTTCAATCTCACCTTTGATGTGGAGTTTAATGGCCTCAGATCAATGATTCTGGGCAGAGTACAAGGTACATGGAAACTATTCAAGAAAGATGGTGTCACTTTAAGGCAAATCTTGTACATTTTAGTTAAGAATGGCTTTGAATAGAGTTTCATTTACACTATGGATGTTTCTCTTTAGATACTACAGAGTTGGAGCCAGAGTTGGCTCGAATAGCTGCTGCAGGTTTCACAGGCTGCTTGTCCTCTGTTCGTTTTAACACCGTGAGTCCTCTAAAGGCCGCGCTGCTACATCCAGACTCCAGTCCCACCACTGTCTCCGGTCCCCTGGTCCAGTCTCGCTGTGGATCATCTTCAGGAGTTTCTCCTGCAGCTGAAACCACTCACACACTGTCAGGTAACAGGACATATAATGTTGCTTTTCACACTTAATCTTTCACTGGTGTTTATGTTGAGTTTGTCTGTGTGGATGACAGGCCAGTCTGGATCTGTGGAAATGGGTCAACCTTTAATGAATGCTGTGAAGAGTGACTCTGCGTTGATTGGAGGTACAGCACTGTCATTTAGTACAACTGCCACAACATTGTTTTAAATAAAAAATAATGATATCACAAGTTGCGTCAGCTTAAGTGTATAAGTAGACAAACTCGCTCTGTCGTTGTTGTCTTTGCAGGTGTGATAGCGCTGGTGATCTTCGTGACCCTCTCTGCCTTGGCCATAATGGGCCGCCTCTTGTACAGGAAGAAATGGACGTGTCGGAGCGAGGATGTGAAAACAGTCAAACCAGACGACTGCCCAGAGCTGCCTTTCAGCAGCCAAAACAACTCACACAGCACCGGTTCAAGTGAGAACCAGAAGGAATATTTTATTTAGCCCCTAGCTGACCGTCTGCTGACCCCATCGCACTGGAGAGCAGAGACAGAGGCTCAGAGCTCCACAGTGCACTGTTGAACAGATATGAGCTCTGAATGGACAGATTGGGAAAAGCCAAAAACAACACTGCTTGTTTGGTGTTGTTACCCAGCGTTGTACTTTTTCTATTGACTCAAATGTATATGATGCACAGAGTGACAACTTTATAATGTGTATACTATTCCTTGTGCACTTGTGCAGAGTACCTTATGAAAATGTCCAAAGTCACACTTTGTATCCTGAGCTGTTTAATGAAGATTGTTTGTATTTAATGGAAACATGAATGTCCATTAAATGTTGTGAGGAGTGGGCGTGCTTTGCATTGGCCAGCACAGATAAAATTATGTGCAGTTCAAATAAAGTGACTTGTATAGAGATGCCACTGGCTGTTTCAGGCATTATGCAACCGAATGTACAGTGTGGAGGCAGAGTGCACTTGTTCACATTGAACATAACTGACATTTGTTTGTTTGTATACAAATTTGTTTTTTATGTTTGAACTTCTATCTGTTTTGTTCAGAGCCACAGAATTACCCAGAAAAAATGACAGAGAATTGTTCACATTGCCGATGACCTCCCAATATTAAATGTGTACTACAGAGAAATACAGTGTTCTCGTGATATTGCTACGGCTTTTCTAAATGGTCTGGGGCTGGAGTTTTTCTTTCACTGTGTTTAGCTGTATGAGCTGCCATTTAATGCTGCTCTCAGATGTGTGCACCCCGCTGTAACACCTGGGTGAGTAATGGATGGGTACGACTGACCCTCAGACCACTGCTTTGTGAAACAGCCTGCTCTTGCTCCTGTCACACTGTCCTATCTCACCCCTGGTTGAACACGGTTTGGCGCTGCTCATTTAAACACTGGATTCTGTCAGCATTCATTTCTGTAGGAGAATGTCCACGTTAGCAATAACTGTTCGTTATGGCCAATTATAAGGTAACTGGTTATGACACTTAGGTAACAAACGTCAAACAACATCATCTTCATATTACATAATTAAACAGAGTAGGAGTTATGTGAGCCTTATGTTTTATCATACAGTGATTTACTTTAATTAAATCAAGACGAGGTGTGTGCCAGGGGTGAACTTGCTGTACAGTTAATGGCAGTGGTAGAAGAAGTACTTAATTTCATGACTTGAGTAAAAGTACCGATACTGGAGCAAAAAATTCTCAAGTAATAGTAAAAGTATCGCATTAACAAATCTACTTAAGTTAAAAGTATTAAAGTACCTGGTTTAAGAGTAAATAGTATAAATATTCTGCATAAACTTTGAGACTTTGAGTTTTAAATGTAGTGGTTTTGAATTGTGTTAATAGAAACGATTGAATTAAAAGTTTCTAGCTGCTTTTATTTGTATAGTTTTGTTTAATCAAATTATGAACTTGATTAAAAAAAACAAAGCCTCAAGCCTTTTCAGCAGGTCTCAATCAAATAAATAAAAAATACTTCTTTTATTTTTTCAGCTCTGTTCAAAAATGTAGTAGAGTAAAAACCACTGATATCTGCTCTCAAATAGTGAAGCAAAAGTACAAAAGTGTCCACTTTAAAATGTATTTAAGTAAAGTACAGATACCTGAAATGTTTACTTAAGTGCAGTACTTTACTACTTTTACCTGGTTACTACTACTAAACAAACTGGAATCTCCGAGTTTAGTCCTGGGGATGCATCACTGCACCCACACAAATGGAGCAAAACTTGATTAAAACTCTCTCTCATCTTGTCTTTGTTTAAACTTACATGCTGACATTTTAAAAAGTGGTTTTCTGTGGTCTGAAGTAAACCGACTGAAAGGCTAAATTGGCTGTACCAAGTGTGTTCCTCGAAGATTGCACTTTCTCATCTCTGTTTGACAAGTTAGCCTACATAAACATTATAAATATTGAAGGCGAACGCTATATCGACGTCTCCTCTTAAAACAGCATGTGGTCCGGGTAATTAAGAGCCAAAATGGCGCTTCAACTTTTCAAAGTACTGCACTGACACCAACACGAGCTCCTCATAAACCGCCAAACTCCCATGTACCAGCAGAGCAAGGCAGACCTCTCCGCGCGCTCCCACTTCTGTTCATCCATCATAATCATGCCGCATAATGCCCACAGAATACGAATGTGACGTTTATTGATGTTTAACAAGCTCGGAGCCGTGTGTCGCGATGCCGCCCTTGTAAGTGCTGGCGCGGTGACAGATGTAAGCCGTCTCCATAGGGCCGAGGTGAAGGAGGTGAAGTGCGCCAGACAAACTCCCCCTGAGTCACTGCTCCTGGCTCCGGTTCACTTCGTCGAGCCTGAGCTGCAGATGGTTGTGTCACGTGACCAATATGGCGCGGGGACTTTAGGAACCCACTTAGCAACAGTTGTTCTTTTACATTTTGGTCTCACTTTGCTGCTTTTCTTTTAGTTTAATTGACACTCAGCTACTGTTATATTTAATTGTTTTCATCTTGTATTGTTCCTTTGCAGCACACGTGTCAAACTCAAGGCCCGTGGGCAAAATGTGGCCCGTTATGTCATTTTATGTGGCCCGCGAACAGGTAAATTAAAGTGTATGGCCTTAAAATATCAGTTTATCAGGAGATACACAAGTTACGCAGCCATTTTTTCATATCTATGCTAATCCCTATGCAATATTTGTAACTTGAATAAGTAATAAATATAGAAACGGTTAATTAACAAGATTTAAAAGCAGTTGCATATTTTTTACATTACATTTGGTTACATCTAGTTACATTTATACTGTCTTAGTTGCATCTGGCCCTTTGACAGCAACCATTTTGTTGATGTGGCCCTCTGTGAAAATGAGTTTGACACCCCTGCTTTACAGAGTCTATAAACGCCGAACGTAACTGTATAAAAAAGTGGACGTCACCCATAGTGTTTGGCTCCAGTCAAATAAAAACTCATGCAATCTGGTTTTATAACTTATTAGCTCGAATCATAGACTGTAGGCGATATATAAATGGACATAGCTAACGTGCTAGCGGTTGCATCCCAAATAGGGTTCGCTTCCAGCTGCATCGACTCTGCTTACAATTAACTAGCTGTCGCCCCTCTCTCTGTAACTACTGCTGTCATTTTGGTCATAAAATGTTCGCATTAACCCGCTCTACATTATCCTGGTATTTTTTTCGTTATTGTGTGTGTAAAAATCAAGATATGAACATTAATAAGAGACAAATCAGGTGCCTTCTTTCCCCAAGGTTGCTGCCGCTAGCGTTAGCAACAAGTTTGATTGACACCGTTGCTAAGTGCCTGCTCCCTGCTAAACTAGTTGTGCGAGCAGGAAGGGGCGTTACCTTCAATATCCTCGCTCCGGATTTGCTCGTTGGTTGCTATGATACTTGCGGTTGGAATTCCAAATATGGAAGTCAACTCTAAATTGGCCGCTATAACTGCTAGCCTCGACGAGCTTCATTTTCCTGGAGGTGAACGCTACGGCTGACGTCACACTCACTTAGTCCACTTCTTTATACCGTCTATGGCTCCAATATAACACTGTTTTTGACCTAATTGACTTCTCAGAACTACTTGATAACAGAGCACTTATAATTTTCTCGGATTTTTATAAAGCTTTTCGTACAGTTGAACCCTTTTTTTGGTTTAAGACACTTGAACGGTTTGGATTCGACTCACAATTTATATGAAATGTAAAAACAGCTGTATTATGCCATATCCTCACACAACCCCAAGATTTCCAGTTCACAGGTCTGTTCAGCAGGGATGCCCCACTGCTGCATTTCCCCTCCTATTAGTTTCCAAAGAACGCTCACTGCTTATTCAAAACAGTCTTGAGGTCTTAGAGGTCTTGAGCGCAGCAAAACAAAACGTGAATGATTTTGTCTCTTTGAAAGCCACGATAATCACATACACAATCTGTCTGTAAACTATAACGTAAATATCTGGGAATTAACATATGCAAAGGTAATAAAGCGTGCTAAGAACAAGACCAGCACTTTGTTTAACATGTGGTTACAAAGAGACATCTGTATTTTTGGTCGAGCTCTGCAATCGTAAGCAGAAGGAATCTCTAGGTTGGTTTACTTCGCTCTTTCGCCACATGTCCGTGACTCTACATCCAAGAAGATCAACAGGACACTAACAAAATTCATCTGAAAAAAGGAGCATCATCTGAAAATGGCCAGACTCACATGACCTAAAAGTGAGAGGGGTGAAGACGTGCTGGACTTCATAGACTTAAACCAGGTTTGATTGAGTGTTGGGCTCAATCAAACCTGTTGCTAGCGCTAGCGGGAGTGATCTCGGGAAAGAAAGCACCTGATTTGT
Organism: Periophthalmus magnuspinnatus; assembly: GCF_009829125.3. Classification (NCBI taxonomy): domain Eukaryota; kingdom Metazoa; phylum Chordata; class Actinopteri; order Gobiiformes; family Gobiidae; genus Periophthalmus; species Periophthalmus magnuspinnatus. The sequence continues at coordinate 27,672,212 of NC_047140.1, forward strand.
TTGTTATTAATGTTCATATCTTGATTTATGGAGCGACTATAATATCAGCAAACTGCCAATCAAACTATCCAATTTTCATCAACAAGCTCTCACCGCACGAAAACAAACATAAATCTCGCCCCCATAGCTGCACATTATGGAACAATGAATATATTTTGAAAGGTAAAAAGTCTATTTTCAAGTCTATTTTCAGCTTCGGTACTCATCAGTTGAAAACAATAGTAACATTTAAGGTTATGTTAATTTTCTCTTGAAATCGGGTTATTTCAGTTAATGAAAACATCACAATTTATATGAATCATAACAACTGACAAATGATTCATCAATGGATTAGACTTTCTAAACAAAAATGCGATAAGAAACACATCTGAGAAAGAGCATTTAACCGAGAGGAACATTTTACTGGAATGTGATTCTTAACTGAATAAATTAGAATAAAACGTGGTCATTTCCACATCAATACACCATCAATAGCAAAATATGCAAAACCCATTTCCAAATATTGCATAAAATATCCCCTGCAAATGTTTTAGTATCAAAGTATTTTAGATATAGTCTCCGACCTGAAAATATCACTCGTTTATTCCGTAACTGCTCAGAAACCTTCATCGCAAATTAAATGAATAAGCCCATAATATTATCATTAAAAAAAACAAAAAACAAAAAAACATTATCATGGTCTTCTCCCATCAGAACAAAAACACAGAAAAAATTGTTCATTTCTGCATTTTATTTGGCAAAGGCCACGTCCATTTCTCAAATCCAAACCCCATTTCCAAGCACTCAGCTCTGAAATAAAAAAATGTGCCTGCATAGAATCTGCTAATAAAATCTCAAACAAAAAGCAAATTCTATTTATACCAAATGAATCCAACATACGTAACACCCCGTTATTACTTTTATCCCTACTTCTGATTCTCAGTATCGTCAAATAGTCTCACCTTACTCACATCAGTTTCTCATGTGTACTATTTATTTTATTTTATTTTATTTTATTTTATTTTATTTTATTTTATTTTATTTTATTTTATTTTATTTTATTTTATTTTATTTTATTTTATTTTATTTTATTTTATTTTATTTTATTTTATTTTATTTTATTTTATTTTATTTTATTTTTATTTTTATTTTTTCAGCGCTAATTTTTTCATTCAAAAATAAAAAAATTAAGCTTATCAAAGTCAAGTTCCATATTAGGAATTCCAACCGCGAGTACCATAGCAACCAAAGACCCAATCAAGAGTGAGGCTGTTGAAGGTAACGCCCCTTCAAGAGCATCCGCCCACACCACTGGTTTGGCACGGAGCAGGCCCATAGCAACGGTGTCAATCAAACCTGTTGCTAACGCTAGCCGGAGCGACCTCATTTAAAGAAAGTGCCTGATTTGTCTGTTATTAATGTTCATATCTTGATTTATGGACAAAATATAAATCCCAGGATCATGTAGAGTGGGTGAATACGAACATTTTCAGGTCAGAGGGGCAGTTACAGCGAGAGGGGTGACTGTTTTTCAATAGAAAGTGAATTGGAATGGATGGATGCACACCTATGCTCACTTCCTGTTTGGAAAATAGCGGCTAGCAGGTTAGCGATGTCCATTTACCTATACAATCTATGATGCTGCATGTTTTTTGTCATTTTGTTGTTGTTTTCTTTAGACAAACCTCTGATTACTCTAATTAGCTACGCCTACGGTTTTGGTATCAGGGAAGCTACTGTTCTGATACCGTCTATGGCGATTTCATGTTTATTTTTCACTTTTGACACTAGGAAAAGCTATTTGTAAACTCTTTAATTCAGTTTGATTCACACTGTCTAATCAATAATCCATCGCTCTCTTATGTAACAAGATTTAGCCCGTGTAATCAATCACTCTGAATGAAAAATAGATCTAGAATAATGTGACAAAACTCTAAGTTAAACAGACATTCATTCATTTACACATCTCTAACACTGACAGGTCCTGAATGACACCAGATGCCCTCCCGTGAAAAAAAAGAGTAATATTCTTGACCATTGAAACATTGGTAGAGTCTCATTTTGTTTTTGATAGTTGTGTCTTTGAATCCTTGAATTGTGCATCATGATAATAATAAAAATGTTTGTATTTGAGCTAAACACATTACAAAATATTCTGTACTCAGACCCTGCCCATTCAAACCGAGCACATCTGGAGAGGTCGTATCTGGTTGACATTTTGGGATTTGCATTGTCCTTGTGTGACCGTCCGTCTCACTGTAGACATTTTGACATTTCAGCAGAAAAAAGATGCACTGTAAATAAACACATTTGCATAGTGTGAAAGGAAGATTGAAACCTACATAAATAAATTTAAAAAAAACAGGTCTGGAGAGGACACTGCAGGAGTGGGGAGGAAATATAAAAGCAATTGAAAGTTAAAAATATAGAGGTGTTGTGGTTACCTGGGAGACATGAATAATGGATTTGCAAATGGCTCTGTTTAAAACTAGATGACTTTTTTTTACATTTATATCCTCGTCTTTTGGCAACTGGAAAAACATGAGAATGTGAGTGTTGCTCCACATTGAGGTTTTAGATTTCAGCTTATTTTTGCTTTTTGTAGTTTACCTTTTGTATGATGTGTAGTGGTGGTTTCAGTGTATAAGGATCAGGAATCAGGAAAAAGAAATGTTGAAGAAATACTATTAAGAGTCAAGTAAATATTTAATAATAATAAATAATATTTTATAGTCAAAATATGTAACTTTTTAGCCAAAATACTAATAATACTAATAATGCTAATACTACTAATACTACTACTACTAATAATAATAATTAAAAGTGATAAAGGCCCTCGCCACCCCTTGCGACTGCAGGGTACATGCCACCATGGAGTTCTTGCCAAATTTCAAATGTTTTTGACAACGTAAAAATTTTTTGGATCCCATTCACAATTTCAAGGGGGCGCTGTGGAGCAATGGATTGTCTCAGCTATGTAAATTGTTGGTTGAGAAACTGGTTCAGAACAGTGTTACCAAAATGTATATTAATGCCGGTTTACAGGGCACAGCATGTTTGAGTTAGGTGCAAGTAAATACTAAACGGCATTTTATGACTTAGCAAAACCCAAAAGAGCAGCCTATGATCCCACATGGGTCTAGTTCATTTTGACCAATTTGCAAGTTTCTTGAATGAACATCCATGGCGTAAAAAATTTGTGAGTTAAAATTTTGAAAAAAAATGGGTTCCGCACACAATGGCCGACTTCCTGTAGGGTTTAGGGTGAATTCATTATATCATTTTTTACTTGCCTTGACATGTGCTATGTTTGTATCAAATTTAACTTGTCTATGATGAAAGAGGTCTCTCATTGCCATAATGTATTTGGATTTTTGACGTGGCGCTATTGAGTTTATTTTGCAACATTAATTTTGTTTCACATGAAAATACAAAATTTGTCACCAATCTTTAATTTTAGGCCATAGTTGAATTAGTGTAGAGCCTCTATTTAGTCTAGTAGTCCAGTACTCTGAACCCCAATGACACATTTATTATGTGTCATTGTAACATGGTTCCAAATAGAGGTATGTTCTCATTGGCTTTTTTGTTCAGTTTGTCAAGCCAGATGTCCATGATGAATCTAAAATGTTTTTGACAAAGTAATTTTTTTGGTCCTATTCAAAAGTTCAAGGGGGCGCTGTGGAGAAATATAATGTCTGACCCATGTAAATTGTATATCATTGCATTCAGAACAAGATTTTGAACAAAACGTATAATAATGCCAGGAAATAGGACACTGCATGATTGAGTTACGGGCCATTTAAAACTTCAAAAAACGTCTTTTTTCTTTGCAGGCTGGCCACACCCACATTTAATGACTTAAGAAAATTCAACAGAGTAGTCTATATTCCCATGGCCGACTTCCTGTAGGGTTTAGGGTGGGGTCATGATATACATTTTTGCTTGTCTTGACATGTGCTATGTTTGTACCAAATTGAAATTTGAATTGAATGAAAAAGGCCTCTCATTGCCATAATGTATTTTGACATTTGAGGTGACGCTATTCAGTCGTTTTGAAGCATACATTTTTTAGCACATGAAAATTCACAATTTTTCACCATTCTTGAATTTTAGGTCATAGCTGGATTAGTGTAGAGCCTCTATTTAGTCTACAACAAAGACCAGTACTCTGAACCCCATTCATTTCAATGACACATTTATTATGTTACCACGGTAACATGGTTGCAAATACAGGTCTGTTCTCATTAACTTTTTTGTTCAGTATGGCAATAGATATGTTCATGTCAAATTTCAAATGTTTTTCACAAAATAAATTTAATTTTAATCCTATTTATTCAACATAACTGATATCATAATAACTGTGATAGGCCTGGTCTAGACTCAATGTGGGTTATGGGTCAAGTGTCTCTATTTTTAACCAATTTGACACCTGTTAACAGTAAAGAAGGGAATATATTGTCATTTGTTTAGCTAAATTAAGAAAACCTTGCATATAATGAGCATAAGGCAAAAATACACCAGCAGAAGTCCCTGAGATTATATAGTGACCCACACGTGAGTCAAGAATTGACAATGTTTAGTGCTCTTTTCACAATGTAAAACCATAGCAACAAACCTAAAATTAAATCAAAACAAGCTAACCACTGTCATGGTAACCAGATACATTCCATGGTTGCTAATAGTTGCATATATAAGCCTTTACATTCCGATTTTCTGCCATTTTCTCTCTGCACTTAGAGAGAGAAGCTAAGATAACTAGCTAATAGCATCAAGCTAATAAGTTTTTCAGCGGATCTTGAACTCAACGGGCCTCAAGATGAACCACTTCAGCTCTCAGCACGGCTTCACCAAAATAATAAAGAATAATAATAATAATGTGCCCCATCACAAATAAGGCCCCTGTGAATTCACGACAAATAGATTGTCTTCTGCAAATTTTTGAAAATGAAATTTGAAGAGGGCTCTAGAGAGCCATTTTGTGAACTAGTGCCACGATTTGCATATCAGCTCACAAATGTGCAGAAACACTGTATTAGCATTTTCCCAACAAAAAATGTATGAAAGAAAAATATTTTATTGAAATATTCCAAAAATTGCGATTTTGTTGAAAATTCACCCTGACCACACCCAAAGTCATATTCAAAATGTAATTGATAATCTTTAATTACACATGGGTTTAGTAGGATTTGCCAAAATTTGAAGAGTTTGTGATGCAAACTGTGCGAGGAAATGTCGTGAATGTGAGGGTGTGTGCTTTTGCCATTCCCAGGTTTGATCTAATATGGCCGACATCCTGTACATTGTAGGGCGGGGCCATAATATAATTTTTGTCATGTCCTGACATGTTCTATTTTTTGATGTGAGTTTGGAATTGACTTTTTTCTGAGTTGGGCTTCCATTTGCCCCATGAAACTGAAAGTTTGAGGGGGTGCTACCGAGTCGTCTTTTGTTGTTTGTTTTTGTTTGTTTGTTGTTTCTTCGGTGACAGAGCTTATCAAGTTCTAATTTTTGATACCAATCACTGCCACAGCGGAGGTGGTTTTAATGAGTCCCTCGCTGAGACGTTGTCCCAGGCTCGGGCCTAATAATAATAATGCTACTACTACTACTACTACTACTACTAATAATAATAATAATAATAATAATAATAATAATACGTTTTTTAATATTTTTTTACTTTATGTAATTTATTTATTCTATTTTTTCATGTTTTATTCACTTGAATCTCCAAAAAACTCAGTCTTCTTTGTACTGGAGAAGAGCTTCCTACTTGTTTCCATGGTAATGTTTTTGCTTTGGCTGTAATATTCCACAGTATGACATAAAACATCTCCATGGAGAATGTATGAGAAGTGGTTTCAGCTTTCTTTGTCTAGTGAATCGTGCAGGTGATGTACCACATGCAAAAATATACTGTACCTGTTATTATCTTTATCTGAAAGTCCAAATGATAAATCGTCATGTGGTATTCAACAGCATATACTGTTGTTGTGTCCTTGGCCAGTCAGTTCACCTAAAATGTCCAATCCAGTGTAATTGGGCTGGTTCCTCAGAAGAACATCCTTCTCCAAATCCATCAAATTTTACTTGAAGATCACTCACTCTAGCTACAAAGGAGTGGCTCAATGCAGCATTTATGACTTGATGATGACAAAAAAAAAACATTGCACGGCCACAAGGGGTCACTATAGCGAACATTTGGACAGAGAAATAGCTTGTTGAAGGTATAGCATTTACACAACACTGCTTGCTTTTCTTATTACACTGAAAAGACAAAACCTGAGCATTTTAATTGTAAAATTCAAGTAATTCCCTCCTCCCTCCCCTTGGCTGCCAGATCTCATTATTGTTTCCTGGCAAATTGCACTTGACCCCTGCCGTTTCTCTTCAAACTCAACAGTGGTTTTCCAAACATCTTTCCCTCTAATGCACCTTAATAGCACTGGGCTATAAAGCTGCAGTCTATATTTCAGGTGCCGCCTATGCACTTGTCCCGCTATCATTTACATATCAGAAGGCATTTAGCACATTGTGTTTTGACAACTTGTTCTTGTGAGTGTCACATTTGCCGCCCTACATATTCATTACCAGCGCAGAGGGGGGGTTCTCTCTATGACAGCTCTACATTTAAAGTTTTTTTTCGGCCTCATCACAGCTACCTCCTACACGTTGCGTTTCCACTCAGCATATAATCATCTATGCCTTGATATCAAATCAAACCGCTCTATTCATATTTATAGGCAGCCATGGGTGTAGTGCTAAAGGTCCTTCTCATCTGCGTGTAATTATTCCGAGGCACAAGCTGTATTACATGGATAATGGTGTTTATGGCTGAAGGTCAGAGCAGTGTCCAGTGAGTTATAAGGCTCTTTGATGGATGACTGTTTTCCCCAGCGCTGAACTCTGCAGGACAGTGACAAATCTCTGCAAATCACAAAGCGCTCTTTTTTTCGAATCCAGGTTCTTTTTATTGACATCTTGGAGAAAAAATGGGTTGAGTTATTTTCCTAAGTGAGATGTGGACTCCCCGTCATACTCGAAAACGAATGAACTGTCCGGCTTTAGGTAAACACTCCTTAAACTAGGGCTTAAAACCTCGGGAGGACTTTTGCACCAAACTGAAATCATGTGCAAAATGGCGGTAGAAAAGGTGCTGGTTTTCTAGCGAACTCTTTCCGATCAAGTAACTCAGATTTTCACCGTAAGTTAATTGATTGAATGTACATACTTATAGACTAAAATGGCAAAGAAAAATACTAACATAAAACACATGATTGGCAAAACGTGTCTGTGTAATCCTTCAGTCGTCCAGGTATGATCCATAGTAAAAGAAAATGTAAATTCTGTGACTGGACAAAACGTTTTTTAAAGTGAAGATGTTTTGCTGCTCATCTCCAGTTTGCTGGTGGACACTCCTTTATATCTGTAGATCCACTGCCTGGCCAAAAAAAAAGTCGCCACCTGAATTTAACGAAGCAAATACGTTGGTGTTGCTTCAGTTGGTCCGGTCTAGGTTCAGCAACAGTCTGACTACCTGAATATACTGAATGACCAGGTTATTCCATCATTCCATGCATTTTTTCTTCCCTGATGACACGGGGCATATTCCAAGATGACAATGCCAGGATTCATCGAGCTCAAATTGTGACAGAGTGGATCAGGAGCATGAGACGTCATTTTCACACATGGATTGTCCACCACAGAGTCCAGACCTTAACCCCATTGAGAATCTTTGGGATGTGCTGGAGAAGCTTTGTGCAGCGTCAGACTCGACCAGCATCAATGCAACATCTTGGTGGGAAATTAATGCAACACTGGATGGAAATAAATCTTGTGACGTTGCAGAAGCGAAATCGAAATAATGCCACAATCAAAGCTAAAGGCGGAACAACCAAATATTAGAGTGTGTGACCTTTTTTTTTTTTTTTTGGTGGTGAAGCAATCTGACCAGAACTGAAGAAGCAGCTTGGATGAGTGGCCGCTTCACCCTAAAAAAATGTGACAGAATAGAGATGTGGACTCCTGTTGTGGAATTTCTAATAGTCAAAAGCCTTAAAGATATAAAAATCAACAGAGAAGTTGCTAAAGAAAGCCATAACACTCCCCTCATACTTGAAAATGAATAAACTGTCTGGCTTTAGGTAAATACTCCCTAAGCTGTGACTTAACACCTCATGAAGACTTTTGCACCAAACTGAAATTATGTTCTTTGATTTCAGGAAATACATTTTTAGGGCAGGTCCAGGATCTGCCTTGAAGCAACAAACTGGATTCTAAATGTTGCAGGTCTTTGCAGTTTAAAGTTTGACGCTCTTATTATATTATTATCCACATAACCCACTCACTGTCAACAAGAAAAGCACTTTTGTATTTGAATGAAATCATTTCCTAATGGGTAAATACTGAGGAAAAACATTAGTGGAAAATGTCAGTAAAATAGTTGTTGGTTTTCTAGGAGACTCTTTCCAACCAAGTAACTCGGGTTTTCACTTTAAATTTATTGTGGGTGAACAATTTTTAAAAGTAGAAACTCACCTGGAATCTTTTGGGTCCTAAGTAAAACCATAAAACACAACTCTAAACGTTTGTCATCATAAATCTCTTTTATTAGATTATAAGGTTAATTGGTCATAATATTTTACACATAATTTTTATAGAGGAGCTGAGGAGGTAATTAGTTTTAGTTTGGCGTGTTAAGAAAAAGCTATTTCAGCAGCTAGCATGTCACGCAGCAGCACTTCTTCTCAGTCGATCCTCTGCGTGTTTTGGCATTCTCATGAGACTGCAGCGCCACAGCGGGACATTGACAACATCACGTCAGCAGAGGAACAAAAAAAAACACTGCAAATCAGAGCAACTAATCCTTAATAGTGAGTTTGTTTAAGCCTTGTCCTGCCAGTGCCTCCAGACTAAACCCCAGAATTAGTATTACCACTTTGGCTAAAAATGAGAACCAGAATTCCTCTTTCTGAATAAATCCCTGGTACTATTTCCTCAGCGCCTCCTCTGCCCTCTTCTCTTGGCACTATATAGGCACACTTTAGATTCCAAAGCAACACAAATTGGGGCCAATTGTTTTCTCACTCAGATGAGCCAGACGTCCTAATTAAATTCATGCTTGGCTGACAGGCCTGCAGCCACAACAGGATCTGAATCAATTAATCTCACCATCATTTGGTTGTTTACTTTCACCCGTCACAGCCAAAAAACATGGTGATTACACTGAAAAAAAGAAGAATTTCAATTTGTTCTATTGCAATTTGGAAAGGACCATCAGTGTTATTTAAAACTCTGCAGATACAGCACGTCCCATATGTTCAACCCGTTAACACTATGATCAGCCTTTATTCAACTGTTGTATTTGTTTAATCTAAAACAACACATTGCAATTCTTGGATATGTTATTGCTTTTTTCTGGAATGTTCCCAAGTATGGCATTAATGTTATCTATCTTCTATTCATTCAATTACATGTGTTGTACTGCTCAAACATACCCAGTTCACAATGAGCCTCTCCACAGATCTAACCTGTAACTTGACTTGGTAGTGTACCTTGCTTTTACGTCCTACTATGGATCATTCTAGGCCACATGTGTCAAACTCAAGGCCTGTGGGCAAAACGTGGCCCGCCAGGTCATGTCATGTGGCCCGCGACAAAGTAAATTAAAAAGTCTGACTGTCTTAAAATATCAGTTTATCAGGAGATACGCAGTTACACATACATTTTTTCATATCTAAGCAAATCCATATGTAATATTTTTAACTTGAATAAGTAATAAATATAGAAAAAGTCGTTGAATTTATTTTACGTTACATTTGGTCACATTTATCTTATAGTTACGTCTGGTCCTTTGAGAGCGGCCATTTTAATCATGTGGCCCACTGTGAAAATGACTTTGACACACCTGTTTTAGGCAAAGAAATAACATCGCCATGGAGACAAGCAGCTGGTTGAGCAAAAGGTACACAGTGCACCTTTAAGTGTTTGTGTTTTCTTTTCTTTCTTGTCAATTCTCTTGCATTTTTTCCAACAAAACAAGCATAAACTGACAATAATTACACAATCGTAGAGCTATAAAAACGGTTGCCATGTTGAAGAAAACGTTCTCTTCTGTTTGCGTTTTCTCATCCTCTTGTTTTAATCCTCATCTGTTTACCTGCAGATGATATTAAATTGACGAGATGCTACTAAATCAACTGTCTGGGAGGCCAAGGAACACGTATATTACTACATAAAGCACAGAAGATCCCACTGAACCAAATCCCATGATGACAGACGTATTGGAAAAAAAGAAGCAAAGACGAGCCAAAATCTATTAGCAGAAACACAAGATAATAATATGCATTCTAATCACTTCCTGTTTGCTTCATTAAAACGTTGCATTCCGTGGGGCGAGGCTGTCAACTTTGCACCATAATCCCCAAAGTACTTCCTATACGTTCCATTGCTCGGGGTCCCCTTGCTCATCTGACAGATTAAACGGGGTAATAAGACTGTATAGAATCTGCCCCATCACTAAACTCCACTAAATCCAGCACAGACTGACTGTAATTCTCCTCTGCAGAAGTGCTGAGTCTTTGAACTGCACCATCTCTGTCTCTATACCCCAAAGCTCCCAGTCTGTCAAATCCACCAACACCAACCGTGCCCCCAGAGGATCATGGGTAATCTGCTATCCACCAACTCCTTGTGATAAGCACTTTTTGTTTTGACACACTTCTGATGTAACGAAGCAGGTAAACAACAGTGGGAAGAGATTGTGCTGGTAGGATCTTTGGAAGTGGAAATACTGGACATTGAGGTACAAGTAGAACTCAACATTTGTGGACATATTTTGTGAAATTTACTCTTACGAGCTGTTACCCATGTTAAAACCTGTTCAAAGTTTTCTTTCATGTGGGTTTGAGTAATCCTGCATTGACCTGCCTTGGATGCTCAGGACCCCCACCCACTACTCTTTACTTGTTGTTTTAAATACTAAAAGAAAATGGTCAAACTATTATTATTATTATTTATTTATTTATTTTTATTTATTATTTTTGTTTATTTTTTAAATTTAATTAATTTATGCATATATTTTCAGTACTGTATATTTCATCCTTTATTTATTTATTTATTTATTTATTTATTTTTTTGTAAAACCTTTGTTTTTATAATCTGATAATGATACAATTGTAAATCTGTTTTTCACTCCTTAAGCTCACTCCATATGTATTGAATTTATTGATATATCTAAGGGTATTGATGGTCAGATGTATTTGAACATTGCAATAAAAAAAAGAAAGAAAATAAAAAGAAAATGGTCAATTTAATTAATTTGCAAGTAAATTTAAAAATACTCTGACTGTTGTATTTTTTTATTTTTTTATTTTATTTATTTATTTATTCATTCATTCATTTATTTATTTATTTATTTATTTCAGGGAAGAGTTACAATGCTCCAGTGAAATATTGAACCAATTCGCCATGATAATCCCTGGTCCGTTGCTGTTTTGTCCTGATGAAGGAGCACGCAGCCTCAAAATCTCTGCAGTGTTTCTTTACCTTAGACAAATCAACCACAGCCTTAAAGGGCCCACATTACACTGTTTTCTGATCTCTTATAATGTAGTTTCCTCATCACAAACAGACCTGGAGTTGTGTTTTGTTTGGGAATGTAGACCAACTAAAAGGAAAGGATTACTCAGACATGTGTGATTGAAGCAGAGCACAACTCCAGGGACATTTTAAACACGACCTAAAGCTCACAAGAGTCCATTTTGTGTAATATAGGACTTTGTGAGGCTCATCATTTTTGGAAACTAGGCTTACTATGCACAGAAGTGTATAAGGTCAATTAGAACATAGTTATTTTTCCACTTGTGCGTTATACTTAGCCTCTGCATCTTTCAAACAAAACACCACATATCTGCAATTAAAACCTCAAATGTCATTTTTGTGCCTGTAAGAACAGCAGACGTCGTGTGATTTCGCACATCACGCTGCAAATGAATCCTCGCTCCGACACAGCTCTGCTACAAAAGCCACCAATTAAGAACAAATGAAAGCAAATGGAAGGATTGCTATTTCCCTCAGTCCATGGCAATTAACTTGACAATGCTGAAGTGTAAATTTAAATACCCCAAGGAAATGTGGCTAACAATTTGGCTTGTAACATTAGCTAATAAGTTTGATTACTTGCAAAAAGGTTGAGCAGAAAGCTAATTTACCAGCTTTGAAAGTCATTTAGGATATTTTGCAATAGCTTTTACTTAAAGGTTCTGTATCACGCAAAAGTAACTCTTGTGAGCTTTAAGACATGATATAATGTTGTTACCTCCTCAAAAACCGACCTGGAGTTGTGTTTTGTTTCATTCACATGTGTTTGAGTCACTTTATTATTAGTCTGTACGTCTCCAAAGCTCAAAATTCTCTGTTCTACTTTGTGATGTCATGTATATTACAAATTATTCCTAGGGTAGAAAGGAACTAACACGATCCTGGCTGTGAAAAGATAAATAATAAGTGGTTCTTTTAATTATGAGGTAAATGAGAGTTCAGAATTACACTGCAAATTAAAATAACAAAAGAAATCTCAACAATTTCAAAACTAGTGCAAGGTAAAACACAAAAGATGAAAACAAAACTAACTCAAAGTACTACAGGTTTCTCGACTTACAGGGTTTAAAGTTTAACAGGTTCACAAGTCACAAGTGGCGTGCGGTTCAGTCAGAATCAAGCAGCACCGAGTGGCAGGGGGCGGGTCCGTTTTAAGGAGTGGCAGCTGCAGGTGGAACCCCAGGAGCGACCAGGCTCTGGGACGTCGCACCAATCCACCAACTGCAGGACAGGTCTGTGGTTTCGAAGCTTGCAAAAAGAAACAGAGGAGCTGGAGACCTAGGGCTGTAACAATGTCGTGGTCATTTTCAAGTTAACGGCTACACGTTACCTTTAGTTCAGTGGAGATGATCATCCAAATGATTCTAGTGAAGGTGTGTGGACTTTTAACACAAAGTGGACGACTGGACTGGAGTATTTTCAGTTTGAGAGAAGAGCACAGCTTAAATACGCAGGGTTTGTGTGTTAAACATGTGTGAATGAAACAAAAAAACACAACTCCAGGTCTGTTTGTCATGAGGAAACATTATAACATAGACTAAATTGTGCTTTACTGAACATATACAGTCTTTGCTCGTGTAACACACATTAAAAACCTCCTCTTAATACTTGTTGTGATCAGCATGCTAATTCCCCGATGTCGGAGATGTGTCCCTGGGGATGTTTCACTCCGATGATTGCTCTGATCGGCTTTTTAATTACCTTAAATGGATCAATTGCTGCGAAGATGAAGCACTCAGCTGTATAATAAACCTATAGGAGAAAATACAATAGGCTTATATCCGCACAGTTTGTGGAGATGGGAGATAGATGACTGCAAGCTGAAGTGTTTAAACTTTTTAACCTTTTGTCTTTCGTACTGATGGATTCTTGGCGCGATATGCGGGATCCTGTCAGCATCTTCATCATAAAAATGTGCAGCGTCTATTTAGAGACAGAAAATAACAAAGCTTCCTCCTCCTCCTCACTTGAGATTTATGTTATACTGTAGTTTCTGCTAAAAGTTATTATTATTACTGTTTATGTAAAGGCTGATGAGGTTAAATGGACACGTGTTTAAATAGATTTCCACCTTCAAGTCATTCAAAGCAACAACTGTATGCATTTGTGGGACCTGGAATCACACCGACAACCTGTAGATCTGTGAATTTGACCGCTCAACCTATGATGTTTACGTCGAGAGTGGGATTCAAACCATCAACTTTCAGATTTTGGTGCAAACACTCAACAAAATGAGCCACTGTCGCCCTAGGTCAGGGTTAAAGTTCATCGTAAACAGGCCAAGAGGAGGAATGAAGTAATAAAACTCCTGTCCTACCTTTAAATATGCAATACTGAAGTTGTTTAATAATATTGTACCAAGAAAAGACAAGGCCTAGTAACATTAGGCTACTCTGAGCTCAAGTGTTTTTCCCGCAGAACCAAGGCTTATTCATTTTTTGGCTTTTTTTTTGGGCCGTAATAGCCCAACATTTATCTGTCATTTATAAGTTATGGCTTGTCGATTACAATGGCAGGTTATTAGTCTTCATGACCTTTCCAGTCTGTGTCTTTTGTAGATCTACATTAGACTATATTTGCCTAAAACATTGGCTCCTCGTCAGTGTAAGGTCCGGGTCGCCTCGGTGGCTGCGTGGTGAGAAACTCTATCTTGTTCATGTTTTTCTGTCGTGTTTGATCTTGTCAGACAAAAATAAATTTACCTGCACATAATCAGATGAAGCGTGTTCCTCTTGTGGGAATAATAACATCTGAACGGCTGATTAGTCTGGACTAATGTGGCGTGATGGACTCGGGAGATGAGGATACTGATCTGCGCATGCTCACTGACTCCTACAGCTAACACACTAATGGTCTGTTATTTAAATACACAGTGATTTTATACTGACACTTATATGCTGTCCCCAGTGTCTCAGATGAAGTGGTTGTGTTATTTGTTTTTCGACACTAGAGGGCGCATTTGCTCTATCACATTGTTTTCTGTCATGGCTCTAATATAAATATAGTTTTACAGCCAATTTTCATTAATCATTCGTTTCATTTTGACATCTTTCCTCACCCTGCCAAACCCTGCATGACACCATGGTTCACACAAAAGTTGTTATTGTAAAATCTGCTCATCAAATGCACTTAACCAGTAGTTTTTTGTTAAGCAAGATCACACATCGCAGAGGATAACCAGCTACGTGCAAACTAATCTCCATAACGCGCTTGTTTTAAGTCCAAAAAGGACGTTTAAGACGCAGGATTTGGCAAAATGCTTCAACAACTTGGCAAGTTTCAGAACCAGATGTGAAGTCAAATTATAAGTGTCGTGGTCATTAATTAGCACGTAGCTGATTATCCCTGAGCAGGCTTTTGAACTTGACTTTTTTATGAGGAAATGTCTATGAGAAAGTCTATTGTGACAAACATGAATGGGAAATGCTGCTC
The DNA here is from genome assembly GCF_009829125.3 of Periophthalmus magnuspinnatus. Taxonomy (NCBI): domain Eukaryota; kingdom Metazoa; phylum Chordata; class Actinopteri; order Gobiiformes; family Gobiidae; genus Periophthalmus; species Periophthalmus magnuspinnatus. Next base: position 27,687,224 of record NC_047140.1, read on the forward strand.
CGGAAGTGTTGCGTCACTATTGCGTCACTGTTTACACACCCCACGTGCACAAACTCTTGACAGTGCAGTGTGATTTATGCCACAACAGCAGAATAGTTGAACTGTTTTAAAGTCCTGGGCCCAGGCAGTTCTCTGACACTGTGGAACTGTGCAGCCACTGAGAGAATGAGGAAACTCAAGTGTCAAAGGGAATTAATATTAATGTTATGATGATTATTTGTTTTTATTTGTGTTGTGATTTTAAAGTCTTTCTTTTTCTGTAAAGCATGTTGAATTACTTTGTGTACAAATTGTGCTATTCAAATAAAATCGCCTTGTTTTGCCTCACTATAACATTTATAACGCAAAGGTTTAATGTAAAGATACAAAAACACACTATACACACACACTGACACACACATTACATGCTACTTTCACTTTTCTATTGATCTAAATAAAGGTTTGTCATGGCTCTTTGAGACCATCTGATTTCTGCGGGCGACTAGCGCCACCATGTGGAAGATCAGTCAGTTTAGGTTTTCTAATTGCATCAGAATTTTGAGTTCATGTTCAATTTCCCCATTTAACTTTTTTTTTTTTTTTAGTAACTGGTTTCCATGGTTACACAATCATACGACATTCCACAGCCACTGCCAGGTGAAGATGAGTTCACCCACTGTTATTGTTCACACCCAGTATTATCAAACACACAGGTGACATGTGAGTATTCCACACAATCATAAACTAAGATAGAAACTTTGAAACAACATTCATACAATAGGACACCCTGGCGTCTGTCCAGCTCAGACTCTTTAAGACACTTGTTGGGAATTTCCATACAAAGCCATATTTGGTTTGAAGAGCTCAGCTCTTCAGAAAAACTTCCTGTCAGTGTCTGACACCTCACCCCACTGTAGCACTGTTGATCTTATTGGTTCAATAAGTCACCTTATTGAAGACACCCTCCCCTCTTCTCAAACACAAAACACACAGATTTTTCTTATGTTTTTTTTAATGTGCTGAAGAACAGAAATGTGACACAGGAGGTATATATGTTGGGTATAAAGCATTGGTCATTTTCAGAATAGTTTTTGTCACTGAACTCTTTTTAAAAAATATAATGTATGGATATTATTTTGTTATAATTAACACATTTATTTATAAAGTCCTATATTAAATACATTATTATTAATCTCAAAGGCATTGCCATAATAAAAATAGTGAATAATATCATATATAAAATATTTACTTGAGTATAAACAGCATCTTATAAGAATAATTACATTATTTATGAATATAATTACATTCATGAAGAGTTCATTGTCAGTGATTCTTTGTTTTTAAAAGGGCACTTTGATTACTCTTGAGCTTTCACAGCTGTATCTGCTTTTAGGTACAAACAATTGAAAATATATTGTTCTTTGTTATTGTTTGTTTGCTGGTACTGAATGTGCACACACTGGTACAGCAGAAAGTCTCTCAGCTTCCACAGCCTCAAGATCTTAGCTTAGGAATAGTTTATCTGCTGTTACAGTTAATGTTATGAGTGATAAAGATTAAATACAGTATGAGAAAACAACATACAGTACATAATGAATGAATGAAAGCTTAAAAAAGTGCAAAAGGCAAATAGAAAAGCAAGTGTTAAGTTGTTAAAGAAATATTAAAGTGTTTCATTACTGGTCTATTTGTGTCTTGTCTAATTTGAAAACAAAATCCAAGCAAGACACAAAATAATGCTGAATTAAAAACATCTGCGGAGTAGGACAAGCATCGCTGTGATGATGAGGAGGGTGACGGGGCTGAAGGGTAAATACTGTCCACGAGCGCCTGAAAAAAATAAATCATTGGCATGTTTACATTGGGCATTTTTATGATTTAATGTATTAGTATTTCAGACGTGTCTAAACATCATGGCCTAAGTAAGACATGGACCATAAGGTTTTTACTTACGGCTCATGGGACCCTGAGGTCGATCAATGCAGTTTGCTGTTAAAAAAAAAAAAAAAAAAAAAAAAATTAAATGTTGATCAGTGTTACTGTTCTTTTCATTTCTTGATCATTTTGAGATTTATTTATAAATTGCTTCAAGTGGAAATACAATTAGGCCTGTCATGAAAACTATTTATATATTGGTGAAGAAAATATTGGCGATAAACGATAAAGCAGAATGAAACATTTAAGCAGTTATTTTATACAGAGTGGCCCAAAAGTCACTGACACATTTAAATCTTCAATAGCTCCTATAATTCTTAAGTTAAACTCCCCAAATTTTAGCAGTAGATAAACTGAACCTTCTGAGATGTTTGAAGAAATCGGGACGAGTCAGGTCTGTGGAGATCACATACTGTCCCCTGTCTTTGAAAACACTTATTATTCCTTTAATGGCATTTACACTTGAGGCATCTCTGGTGTTAAAATGTCGACAGTGACACCGCTGGGTTTGTGAATTTGACCCATGTGACTCAAAGTACCACTGTACAATGAGGGTTCGTTCCTCGGTGCTGATTAATGTCAGAAGGATAGTTCTAAATGCTCTAATAAAATAAAATAAAAATATTTAGAAACAAAAGAGTTATGACTTTTTTTCAACTGTCAGTGACTTTTGGGCCACCCTGTATCATAGACTGTATAAGGAACTGGACTAAGTGAGTATGACGTCACCCATAGTGTTCAGCTCCAGCCAAATCAAACTCATCGAGGCTAGAGCAGTTATAGGAGTTTGGAACCGAGATTCATATTTCCGACCACGAGTATCATAGCAACCAACAAGCTGTTGAAGGTAATGTCCCTTTCTGCTTGCACCGCTGGTTTAGCACAAAACAGGCACATAGCAATGCTGTCAATCAAACCTGTTGCTAACACTAGCAGGAGCGACCTCGGGGATCATGGATCATGTCGAGTGGGTTAATACGAACATTTTAAGACCAAAATCATGATTGTCACCCCTCTATGTAAATGCTTGACAATGGGTGACAATTTTTCACTGTCGATGGAGTCAGAGGCGCCGCCATGATATACAGTCTATGGTTTGTATCTATGATGAGTCATAAAAGTCATTTATTGGACCCTCTACAGCTTAAATCTCATTGTAGTACAAAAAACAGAAAAAGTAACCACAATAAGTTGACTTGTCTGAATGTAAACTTACCGGCACACATGATGCTAGGGTGTGGCTGTTGAAAAAAAAGAGCACATTGATTTACAATAAATCTCTGTGACTAAAATAGCATCACTTTTTTCTGGTGATGTACCCTTAGAACAACATGTACACTTTACCCATATTCTGACTATAAGATACATTTCTGTAACCAAATTCTCGGTTTAACCATTTTCCATCATGATTCCGATTACACTGGTTCAATTGTGCTTAATTTTTATTTGAATAAAATCGTATTTAGTGACAGTTTACATTACAGTAACATTCAAAGAATGATTGTACCTCGGAAGAACAAACACACAAGCCCTGCCCCAGATCACTGCACTGCACTGGCTACTGGTGACTCAGAGAATGAACTTTAATGAACTCTGCTTGTGCACAAGTCTCTCCAAACCAGGAAAAAGGCTTCAACAACCAGGACTAAACCAGGACTAAACCAGGACTAAACCAGGACTAAACCAGGACTAAACCAGGACTAAACCAGGGGAATCATGGGGAATACATACTGGTACTTTAGGTCTAGAGTGAGATGCACAGTTGAGTTCGTAGGTCACATTCATACATCCTGTAATCTCAAGGGATTTGTTGGTATGTGCCAGGACTTCGTTGGTATGTCCCTGATTACTGGCCAAAACAAAATCCTGAAATTACACAGAAAAACAAAAACAATATCATATGTCATATGTAAGCAGTGTTACCAGCAGAACAGAAAGTGAATCTCATTAATACAAATTGAGCAGTAGCTTCTTGTACTTACGGTCTGATTGTTCCATGAGTAATAACAGTCGTATTCATCTGGGTGCAGCTCAGGTGAGACCTCAAACTTACATTTTCCCGCACCACAGTTAACCCTGCATGGACCGGCAGGCACACGTGGAGCATAACAGCGGGCAACTACAAGTACAAAACATACACAAACAAAACAAATGTTTAAGTTTATGCAAATATTTGATAAGCAGCTGCCAATCTGCACCATCAACCCCTCTCCAACTGCACATCACTGAAGCACACGCCACACCATCACTGAAGCACACGCCACACCATCACTGAAGCACACGCCACACCATCACTGAAGCACACGCCACACCATCACTGAAGCACACGCCACACTCTCACTGAAGCACACACCACACCTTCACTGAAGCACATGCCATTCATACAAGTACTTCTTTACTACTTTGTAATAGCAATACCTTTTACTCTTGGCTCAATGTTTTTACCTGAGTAAGCCACGTCTTTTTTAAACTCTCCTTAAGTTCTGATTAAGTTTTATTATACTGCAGTAGGTAGGACAATGGGACAATGCAAGGTTCCTCAAGAGGTTGGTCGGTCAGTTTATTTTAAGCAGTGGTGGAAAGAGTGTTGTAAGTAAAAGTGCAGTTACAAGTACAAGTTTTGCTTCTAAAATAGTGCAATCAGTGCAGGAGATTCAGTGCTGTTATATGTGGTTGTGTGTTTGTAGGTTCATAAAGGAGCAGAAACACTCGAGGAATGCAGTACTGAGTAACTTCTATTCTTTAAAATGTAGCTATTTATGCAACAATTACACGATAGATGGAGTCATAGGCCTACTCAAGAACAAGACTATTACCCTCCCTACACATCTACTCAGTTATAGTAAGGTTAATATTTGTAATTAGTTCATTTCCAGCCTTGAATTTGAGTGGCCCAAGCCTGGACATGTCTGACCCAGGAAGCAGGACTGTCAAAGAGTTTTTAGCAGCAACTGAGCAAAAACATTGCAGCTTATCGCATTTGTCCAACTAACAAAAGCAGAAAATAATGTTAATGTGCACTTGGAAGACGCGCAAAAACAGGCCAAATGGGACATGGAACTGCAGATTTTTCGCATTTAGAAAACCTTAATTCGCCTAAAAGATTCTACGCTCGATTCAGGTGAGTTTTGATTCACGATGAACAGTTAAAACCGACTTTGGCACGCGCGTAAACACTTTGGATACCTCTGTTTGTCGCTGTGTCCTGCGCGTGGGCCGTGGATCTATCCAAATAACAGGACAGTGTCGCTCCTTCAGGCTGTCTAGAGTTGGATCAGTAGATATTCATTGGTAAAAAACGAAAAAATCCCTCCTGTCCAGTAAGGATTAGTCTGATAGAGCGCGGCGTTATGATCTGCACGTGTACAGTGAGTGCGTTGCGCTTCCCGTAAATGTCATCTGTCATCTTACCGATCTGAAAACGCTTTGTTATCCAGATTCGTGCAACTTCGTGGTTAAGTTATCAGTGTCTGTTACCCAGAGATAATTTGTCATGCGCACTCAACAATAAAACATGAAATATGAGCTTCATAAGTAAATAAAAGTAACGTTCAAAGGCCTTGCATCATTTAGACAAACGTTTCTAGATGGTGATGATGCAATCTTGAGCAATAACAACAGGAATATATGATAAAGTAGGATATGCACTAACGGAGTACTGTTTAGAATAAGCTATAATAACAAGCTAGACCTATGTAGACAAACTTACACAGGAGAAGAGTAAACAGGCTGCAGCAGGTCCATCTCTTTATGTCCTTCATGTCTGCCTGGCTGCAGGAGAGTGTGAATTGATAATGCCCCGTGTGGGAATGCCCTCAGGTTACCACTATGAGCTCGCCGCATGCCGTCGCATCTCGTGATTTAAGGGCGGGGCCTTAAGGAGGTGTAACCAATGGCAACGGAAACACAAGAGGGCAGGGTTTTATTGTCTTTATTTCACCCACTGACTTACATATTATATTTAGGTTATGGTCTAAAAAATGTTCAGAGGTTTTTCAGTTGATATATACTAGTTTAAATACTAGTCTAACAGCAGGCTTTAGGCCAGGGGTGGGCAAACTTTTTGACTCGAGGGCCACAATGAGCTCTAAAATTTGTCAGAGGGAAGTCTCCACCATGCAATCTTTCAAAAACTCGCCTTCGGAGAAGGGCTTGCTAGCTTTTGCTAATTTGAATGCGAGCAAAAAGCTTGCCTTGGTAGTTGACTGTTGAATGATATTTTGTCGGTTAAAAAAATTTTGTTGAGTCTGTAAATTATCTGCCAACCTCTCAGCCGTAGCTGCCCGCTCTTGCGCTGACTGCTTGCTAGCATAATTGGCATGCTTCGTAGCGAAGTGACGGCTGATATTGTACTCCTTAAAAACCGCGACAGTTTCTTGGCATATCAAGCATACAGCCTTTGAACGTACCTCTTTGAAAAAATATTTTGTTGTCCATTCCGTGTTAAACACTCGGCACTCACTATCCACTTTTCTTTTCTTTAATAAGTTCATATTGACAGAAGGGCTATTTTGGGAAAAAAGAAGAGGGCGCCAAAAAGGCCAAGCGCGCCATCTGGTGGAGAAATGTGGGCATTACAGGGGAAAAGTAAATGAATGAGGTTTGCCGGTACTAGTATTATTCATTTTATATTTCACTGTAACTGGGAAACGCTTTAGGCTTTAGGCTCATACACTAATGTATTCACTCTTGTCTGAAGGTGGTTGCAGTGGTGAACACACATTACAAGTTGTGGTTCGGAGTGGGTCTATGTAAGACCACGGTTTCTCTTTAATCATTTCAATAGAGACCTCCATCTGTTTTTTTAGTGGTTTGGGGAGTGCACATTTTGACAACTTCCCTCCTTGTGGTGACTAGAGATGGGACGATATTACACTTTATACTCACGATTATTGTGGTCAAAATAATCGCGATTAACGATATTATCACGATAATTATTAGCCTGTTAACTTTCCGACGGCCCGGGCTTACTTTACAAGTTTACAGCAATGTACATACACTTCTGCATCAGTCACACAAACAATCTACACATCAAATGAAAGCTACAGCGCTTGTCTTTCTGAATATTATATAAACCATTTTCACCTGCAATCACCACAGCACTGACAGGAAAGAGGTTTTACAGAAAAGTCACAAATGTGGATTTGGACTTCACTTTGACAGCTCTGGTTCTGTCAAACATTAACATATTCAAGTAAAGTTGGCCTCATTTGTTCCGTACAGGTCCAGAGAATATAATCCAGTCAATAAATTATGTCCACAAAATAAGATCTTCCATGTCCAATCTGCTGCAGGAAAGTACTCCAAATATGAAATCTGCTCCGTCACTTTTTTGCATTTCTTTGGCTGATTTCAGTGATAATAAACGTCTGACAGCGACCGTGTCCCAATTCGCCAAATGCACCTTTTGAAGGGTCAATTCGAAGTACTCTTCAAAGTGTAGTTTGAAGGTTCCGGTCGAGAATCTGCCCTCCTCAGTGTAGCCGCCATCTTGCTGAAGTGGGACAGGCCTAAACCACGGACCGCACTTCCACCGCTGCCTTTGAGCGTATGATACGTACATTATGTACATTATTTTTTAATTATTTATTACTTAATAGAAGAGTAGAAGTTTCTTTTTGTTTAGATTGAATATCAATAGGCAAATATAAGTTTCAAGGTGATTTTTTTCTCAGTTGTAGCTACTTCATAACTTTAACAAAATATACCTTGTGAAAACGTAATAAGAGACAGAGGTAACAATATAATTTTCACATTCATAGTCTATAAACCAGAGAACACTGATTAGTTGTACATATAGTGGGATATTGCAGTTTAATGTTCGGTATTTTGGCCAGTTGCTACACCACTTTAATAACAGTAGAGGGCACTGTTTCCCTTCTATGCCGTGCCAGTTCTTCTCATATTATTATTGTAAAGTATTTTCTAGCAGTGCAGTGCTACATCAAACTAGTGTCTTGACTTACTAACACTAAGGTAAATGACACGTGCCCACGAGGGGCGCAGACGTATGGAATGTACCGGAACACATGAAGATTTTGTGCACGTCTCAGGATTCTCTTCTGTCCTTTCTGGAGAGTCCGTTGCTTCATTTTTCACATTACCTGTGTGGAACTCATTAAACCTTCTGACTTTATGTTTCAGTCTCTTGGTCTTTGACGCTTACAATAGAAACGAACATTCTTACATTAGTAATTGCAATAATAATTTCTCATGATAATAATGTCTCTTATTGTCTAGCAATAACTCCACATTCCTTTATTCCATGTAACTCCCCTCCTTTTTAATCATCAAACACACTGTACTTATCTTTATTCAGATTTAACAGTTTCATGTCGCACTGTTGTAGATGAGGTAAACCAGTGCGCACATTTGAATGTGTATTGCGCAGCGGACTCCATTTTCTTCTCTTTTTTGCGTAGTTGCGGTGCATGATGGGATATAGAAGTGCGTGAATTGTGCATGAATGCACGCTTCGGTTACGTCCAATCTCCATGGAAACAGTGGAAAGGGAAGGGCAGGTTTGTGGGCGCATTCAGTAGGGTGGGTTGAAATGGGACAGCCCTTGTCGCGCCGGAAATTACGTAACTGCCCTTCGATGCACACTTTGAATGGTGATTCTAAGGCCAGTTTGGCGAATTGGGACACGGCCAGCGCCAACTTTGTTCCTCAGTGCTAAATACACGTGTTAGCTTCTGATTGACACCACCAGTGTTGGCCATTAAGGTGGGGGTTGTGGGTGACTGGAGCCCCAGACAGCGAATCAGTGCTACAGATGACTGAAAGTTTACGTCCCACACTTCCCCTTGTAGAATCAACCAATTAGATCACACACATTTAGTGACGTTTTCCGCTTACAGCCAATGAGCAGCGTAACACGACGATGTATCACATGGCACACCCATGGTTTTCCGTAAACAGACGTACCTGGAAGAAAATGTGTGCTCCTCAATGTGCCGCCATCTTGTAGAAATGGGACTGTCCTTGTCACGCCGGAAGTGACACAAGTCTCCATCGGCAAACACTTAGAACGATGCGTTTAAGGCATTTTGGCGAATTGGGAAACGGCCGAAGCCGAGTGGATGCAGAAATGTGTGCATAATGGTGCATTTTACGCACTGTTGTTTTGCATTTTAAACATCACGCAACGGACAAAACAAAGGAAGTACGTGATCGAGGACAGTGTGGATGTTTGTACAAGTTAAACTAGAGGCATCTCTGACCTGGAGCGGTTTGTGGCAAAGAGTAAAGATCCCACAGTGGACTCAGGAGTAAAGGACCTTATTTTTTTGATGGATTGGATGCTGTTCTCGATCGGTAAGCGTGGTTTATTCTGCTATTGACTTAATTGTAGGTGAAGTATGTCGTGTATCATCATCGTTACCTTTGCTTTTGTGCACATACTGTGCATTCGGACCATGCGCTCTGGCACATTTGTGTTTAGCTGTATGAATTAGACTTCATTTGTCTATCGTTTGAAAGTTGTTGTTTTATTCTGCAGTTTGCATTATTGTAGGTAAAAATATAAGATTTGCACATATTAATCTCATCTGTGCGCATGGATGAGGCGCGCACTGGCACGTTCCTGTGGAGAGTTACAGACTTTGTTTATTGTTGATATCTGACAGAATATAGTTCAGACAGAGATAAGCACAGAAGCTACAAGTGTCATTGCTATGACAGAGTGGGCAAACACCAGAACTAACATCTAAACATTGTATTGAAACTGCAAATATGTGGTAGTCTGGAGCAGTAAAGGCGATTATAATCGTGCGCGATGATCACGATTATTTAAAAATGCCATGATATTATCGCATATCGGCCCATCCCTAATTCAGAGTATGTATTTTTGGTACATGTATTCAGTTACTTCCCAACACTGGTTATTACAGGTTATGTCAGAAGTTTTGTATCATTAAGAAAAGTTTATAGAAGACTATAAAATCTACAAATGAATTATGAATCACATATTTATGTTATATATTGTATGTATAATGTAAATAGCTTAAACAAGGACTAAACTTGTAAATAAGCAGGGTTAAAACCAAAAACATAACTTCAACATGTGATATGATTCTTTGTATGATACATTTTCCATTTTGTGACACTTATATGCTGTCCCCAGTGTCTCAGATGAAGTGGTTGTGTTATTTGTTTTTCGACACTAGAGGGCGCATTTGCTCTATCACATTGTTTTCTGTCATGGCTCTAATATAAATATAGTTTTACAGCCAGTTTTCATTAATCATTCGTTTCATTTTGACATCTTTCCTCACCCTGCCAAACCCTGCACTGACACCATGGTTCACACAAAAGGTGTTATTGTAAAATCTGCTCATCAAATGCACTTAACCAGTAGATTTTTATTTTTATTTTTTCTAAGCAAGATCACACATCGCAGAGGATAACCAGCTACGTGCAAACTAATCTCCATAACGCGCTTGTTTTAAGTCCAAAAAGGACGTTTAAGACGCAGGATTTGGCAAAATGCTTCAACAACTTGGCAAGTTTCAGAACCAGATGTGAAGTCAAATGATAAGTGTCGTGGTCATTAATTAGCACGTAGCTGATTATCCCTGACTTTTTTTTTTTTTTTTTTTTTTAATGAGGAAAAGACACAAAACACACACAGATTTTTATGTTTTTTTTTTATGTGCTGAAGAACAGAAATGTGACACAGGTGGTATATATGTTGGGTATAAAGCATTGGTCATTTTCAGAATAGTTTTTTGTCACTGAACTCTTTTTTTGTAAATATAATGTATGGATATTATTTTGTTATAATTAACACATTTGTTTATAAAGTCCTATATTAAATACATTATTATTAATCTCAAAGGCATTGCCATAATAAAAATAGTGAATAATATCATATATAAAATATTTACTTGAGTATAAACAGCATCTTATAAGAATAATTACATTATTTATGAATATAATTACATTCATGAAGAGCTCATTGTCAGTGATTCTTTGTTTTTAAAAGGGCACGTTGACTCCTCTTGAGCTTTCACAGCTGTATCTGATTTTAGGTACAAACAATTTAAAATATATTGTTCTTTGTTATTGTTTGTTTGCTGGTACTGAATGTGCACACACTGGTACAGCAGAAAGTCTCTCAGCTTCCACAGCCTCAAGATCTTAGCTTAGGAATAGTTTATCTGCTGTTACAGTTAATGTTATGAGTGATAAAGATTAAATACAGTACGAGAAAACAACATACAGTACATAATGAATGAATGAAAGCTTAAAAAAGTGCAAAAAGCAAATAGAAAAGCAAGTGTTAAGTTGTTAAAGAAATATTAAAGTGTTTCATTACTGGTCTATTTGTGTCTTTGTCTAATTTGAAAACAAAATCCAAGCAAGACACAAAATAATGCTGAATTAAAAACATCTGCGGAGTAGGACAAGCATCGCTGTGATGATGAGGAGGGTGACGGGGCTGAAGGGTAAATACTGTCCACGAGAGCCTGAAAAAAAAATAAATCATTGGCATGTTTACATTGGGCATTTTTATGATTTAATGTATTAGTATTTCAGACGTATCTAAACATCATGGCCTAAGTAAGACATGGACCATAAGGTTTTTACTTACGGCTCATGGGACCCTGAGGTCGATCAATGCAGTTTGCTGTTAAAAAAAATTGAAAATGTTGATCAGTGTTACTGTTCTTTTCATTTCTTGATCATTTTGAGATTTATTTATAAATTGCTTCAAGTGGAATGAATAAAATTAGGCCTGTCATGAAAACTATTTATATATTGGTGAAGAAAATATTGGTGATAAATGATAATAAACTGATTATCCCAATAAAGTTATTCTAAATGTACAATACTGTTAAAAAAAAAAAAAAAAAAAAAAAAAAAAAAAACATGAGCTGCAATAAATAGCAGAATGAAACACTTAAGTAGTTATTTTGTATCATAGACTGTATAAAGAAGTGGACTAAGTGAGTGCGACGTTACCAACATTTTAAGACCAAAATCATGAGGCTCACAGCAGCAGTTACAGAGACAGATTTTTCAATGTCAATGGAGCCAGAACCATGGCCACAATCACTTCCTATTTTGAACATGGCAGCTAGCAGGTTAGCTATGTTCATTTATATATACAGTCTATGGTTTGTATCTATGATGAGTCATAAAAGTGGTTTATTGGACCCTCTACAGCTTAAATCTCATTGTAGTACAAAAAACAGAAAAAGTAACCACAATAAGTTAATAAGTCTGAATGTAAACTTACCGGCACACATGATGCTAGGGTGTGGCTGTTGAAAAAAAAGAGCACATTGATTTACAATAAATCTCTGTGACTAAAATAGCATCACTTTTTTCTGGTGATGTACCCTTAGAACAACATGTACACTTTACCCATATTCTGACTATAAGATACATTTCTGTAACCAAATTCTCGGTTTAACCATTTTCCATCATGATTCCGATTACACTGGTTCAATTGTGCTTAATTTTTCTTTGAATAAAATCATATTTAGTGACAGTTTACATTACAGTAACATTCAAAGAATGATGGAACCTCGGAAGAACAAACACACAAGCCCTGCCCCAGATCACTGCACTGCACTGGCTACTGGTGACTCAGAGAATGAACTTTAATGAACTCTGCTTGTGCACAAGTCTCTCCAAACCAGGAAAAATGCTTCAACAACCAGGACTAAAGAAGGACTAAACAAGGACTAAACCAGGACTAAACCAGGACTAAACCAGGACTAAACCAGGACTAAACCAGGACTAAACCAGGACTAAACCAGGACTAAACCAGGACTAAATCAGGACTAAACCAGGACAAAACCAGGACTAAACCAGGACTAAACCAGGGGAATCATGGGGAATACATACTTCATGTCTAGAGTGAGATGCACAGTTGTGTTCGTAGGTCACATTCATACATCCTGTAATCTCAAGGGATTTGTTGGTATGTGCCAGGACTTCGTTGGTATGTCCCTGACTACTGGCCAAAGCAAAATCCTGAAATTACACAGAAAAACAAAAACAATATCATATGTCATATGTAAGCAGTGTTACCAGCAGAACAGAAAGTGAATCTCATTAATACAAATTGAGCAGTAGCTTCTTGTACTTACGGTCTGATTGTTCCATGAGTAATAACAGTCGTATTCATCTGGGTGCAGCTCAGGTGAGACCTCAAACTTACATTTTCTCGCACCACAGTTAACTCTGCATGGACTGGCAGGCACACGTGGAGCATAACAGCGGGCAACTACAAGTACAAAACATACACAAACAAAACAAATGTTTAAGTTTATGCAAATATTTGACAAGCAGCTGCCAATCTGCACCATCAACCCCTCTCCAACTGCACATCACTGAAGCACACGCCACACCATCACTGAAGCACACGCCACACCATCACTGAAGCACACGCCACACCATCACTGAAGCACACGCCACACCATCACTGAAGCACACGCCACACCATCACTGAAGCACACGCCACACCATCACTGAAGCACACGCCACACCATCACTGAAGCACACGCCACACCATCACTGAAGCACACGCCATTCGTACAAGGTGGGTGTCTTGATAAAGCCACATTGACAGTATGCAGTCTAAGCAGATTTTCTGAATTCGAGGTAAATTATCTTGGCTAATACTTTGTACGGTAAATATAGTTATGACATTATTTCTAAAAAATGTAGTTCATAATAGTACCCTACTGGAGAATCACAGAGTAGACTAGTTTGGAAATTGGTGTTTGGGTGTAAATGTAGGTCTACAACTATTTGCTTTAAAGGTCCTATATTATGCAAAGTTGACTTGTGAGCTTTAAAACATGTTAGCATGTTGTTACTGCATTAAAACACACCTGGAGTTGTGTTTTGTTTCATTCACACGATTGTGTAACCCTTTATTATTAGTCTGTACATCTCCAAGGCTCAGTATGCTCTGTTCCAACTTGTGATGTCATGAAGTGGTTGTTTTCAAGTCAACAGCTCCTTTTACCTTTTCTTTAGTAGACATTAGCAATTCCAAGGCTGAAATTATTCAAATTATTTGTAGTGTTTGTTGTTTGTTGAGGTTAAAGACACCGTTTAGCACTTCCTGTATTACAACATGACGTCTTTTCAGTCTGAGAGAAGAAATGAGCCTAAATATTCAGGGAAACTAACCAAGAAACAACATTAACATAGATGAGAAAACAGCATAAATATGGTCTAGTATAAAAGCTATAAATAGATACTTCTTTACTACTTTGTAATAGCAATACCTTTTACTCTTGGCTCAATATTTTTACCTGAGTAAGCCACGTCTTTTTTAAACTCTCCTTAAGTTCTGATTAAGTTTTATTACACTACAGTAGGTAGGACAATGGGACAATGCAAGGTTCCTCAAGAGGTTGGTCGGTCAGTTTATTTTAAGCAGTGGTGGAAAGAGTGTTGTAAGTAAAAGTGCAGTTACAAGTGCAAGTTTTGCTTCTAAAATAGTGCAATCAGTGCAGGAGATTCAGTGCTGTTATATTTGTTTTTAGGTTCATAAAGGAGCAGAAACATTTGAGGAATGCACAATTTAGGTTTGTCCAGAGCCGAGTACCTTCTATTCTGTAAAATGTAGCTATTTATACAACAATTACACGATAGATGGAGTCATAGACCTACTCAAGAACAAGACTATTACCCTCCCTACACATCTACTCAGTTATAGTAAGGTTAATATTTGTACTTAGTTAATTTCTAGCCTTGAATTTGAGTGGCCCAAGCCTGAACTTGTCTGGACATGTCTGACCCAGGAAGCAGGACTGTCAGAGTTAATTTTAAGCAGCAACTGAGCAAAAACCCTGCAGCGTCCGATTTATGAACCTCGATCGTCCAACTGACAAAAGTAGGAAATAATTATCTCATTCCGCAGTTTGAAGACGCGCGGAAGCAGGACTAACGGGACATTTTTCGGCACATTTTTCGCATTTAGAAAGCCTTAATTCGCCTAAAAGATTCTAAGCTCGCTTCAGGTGAGTTTTGATTCACGATGAACAGTTAAAACCGACTTTGGCACGCGCGTAAACACTTTGGATACCTCTGTTTGTCGCTGTGTTCTGCGCGTGGGCCGTGGATCTATCCAGATATCAGGACAGTGTCGCTCCTTCAGGCTGTCTAGAGTTGTATCAATAGATATTCATTGGTAAAAAACGAAAAAATCCCTCCTGTCCAGTAAGGATTAGTCTCATAGAGCGCGGCGTTATGATCTGCACGTGTACAGTGAGCGCGTAACGTCTTTGCGCTTCCCGTAAATGTCATCTGTCATCTTACCGATCTGAAAACGCTTTGTTATCCAGATTTGTGCAACTTCGTGGTTAAGTTATTAGTGTCTGTTACCCAGAGATAATTTGTCATGCGCACTCAACAATAAAACATGAAATATGAGCTTCATAAGTAAATAAAAGTAACGTTCAAAGGCCTTGCATCATTTAGACAAACGTTTCTAGATGGTGATGATGCAATATTGAGTAAATGAAATAACAACAGGAATATATGATAAAGTAGGATATGCAATAATGAAGTACTGTTTAGAATAGGCTGTAACCAGGACCTGGGCCCTATGTAGACACACTCACACAGGAGAAGAGTAAGCAGGCTGCAGCAGGTCCATCTCTGTCTGTCTTTCATGTCCGCGTGGCTCCCGGAGGAGTGTGAACTGATAATGCCCCGTGTGGGAATATCCTCAGGTTATCACTATGAGCACGCCGATGCCCTCGCATATCGTTCATCTCATCATGTAAGGGCGGGGCCTTAGGGATGAGCGATCAATGGCAAAGAAAAACACAAGAGGGCAGTGTTTTTACAAAATGCTTCAACAACTTGGCAAGTTTCAGAACCAGATGTGAAGTCAAATGATAAGTGTCGTGGTCATTAATTAGCACGTAGCTGATTATCCCTGAGCAGACTTTTGAACTTGACTTTTTTATATTAGGAAAAGTCAATGAGAAAGTCTATTCTGACAACTATGAATGAGAAATGCTGCTCCGGAAGTGGTGTTTACACAAACCCACGTGCGCGAGTCTGTGTTGACGGAGGTGGGAGGGGCCAGTCTACTCCAGGGCAGCTATGGCAACAGAAACAGCCTCCTGATGATGCAGTGAGCGTCATGCCACAACAGCAGAATAGTTTCTGGGCCCAGGCAGCTCTCTGACACTGTGGAACTGTGCAGCCACTGAGAGAATGAGGAAACTCAAGTGTCAAAGGGAATTAATATTAATGTTATGATGATTATTTGTTTTTATTTGTGTTGTGATTTTAAAGTCTTTCTTTTTCTGTAAAGCATGTTGAATTACTTTGTGTACAAATTGTGCTATTCAAATAAAATCGCCTTGTTTTGCCTCACTACATAACATTTATAACGCAAAAGTTTAATGTAAAGATACAAAAACACACTATACACACACACTGACACACACATTACATGCTACTTTCACTTTTCTATTGATCTAAATAAAGGTTTGTCATGGCTCTTTGAGACCATCTGATTTCTGCGGGCGACTAGCGCCACCATGTGGAAGATCAGTCAGTTTAGGTTTTCTAATTGCATCAGAATTTTGAGTTCATGTTCAATTTCCCCATTTAACTTTTTTTTTTTTTTTTTTTTTTTGTAACTGGTTTCCATGGTTACACAATCATACGACATTCCACAGCCACTGCCAGGTGAAGATGAGTTCACCCACTGTTATTGTTCACACCCAGTATTATCAAACACACAGGTGACATGTGAGTATTCCACACAATCATAAACTAAGATAGAAACTTTGAAACAACATTCATACAATAGGACACCCTGGCGTCTGTCCAGCTCAGACTCTTTAAGACACTTGTTGGGAATTTCCATAAAAAGCCATATTTGGTTTGATGAGCCCAGCTACAATTCTCAAAAAAAAACTTCCTGTCACCTGACACCTCACCCCACTGTACCACTGTTGATCTTATTGGTTCAATAAGTCACCTTATTGAAGACACCCTCCCCTCTTCTCAAACACAAAACACACAGATTTTTCTTATGTTTTTTTTAATGTGCTGAAGAACAGAAATGTGACACAGGTGGTATATATGTTGGGTATAAAGCATTGGTCATTTTCAGAATAGTTTTTTGTCACTGAACTCTTTTTTGTAAATAAAATGTATGGATATTATTTTGTTATAATTAACATATTTATTTATAAAGTCCTATATTAAATACATTATTATTAATCTCAAAGGCATTGCCATAATAAAAATAGTGAATAATATCATATATAAAGTATTTACATTAGTATAAATAGCATCCTATAAGAATAAATAAATAATTTATGAATATAATTACATTCATGAAGAGCTCATTGTCAGTGATTCTTTGTTTTTAAAAGGGCACGTTGACTACTCTTGAGCTTTCACAGCTGTATCTGCTTTTAGGTACAAACAATTTAAAATATATTGTTCTTTGTTATTGTTTGTTTGCTGGTACTGAATGTGCACACACTGGTACAGCAGAAAGTCTCTCAGCTTCCACAGCCTCAAGATCTTAGCTTAGGAATAGTTTATCTGCTGTTACAGTTAATGTTATGAGTGATAAAGATTAAATACAGTACGAGAAAACAACATACAGTACATAATGAATGAATGAAAGCTTAAAAAAGTGCAAAAAGCAAATAGAAAAGCAAGTGTTAAGTTGTTAAAGAAATATTAAAGTGTTTCATTACTGGTATATTTGTGCCTTTGTCTAATTTGAAAACAAAATCCAAGCAAGACACAAAATAATGCTGAATTAAAAACATCTGCGGAGTAGGACAAGCATCGCTGTGATGATGAGGAGGGTGACGGGGCTGAAGGGTAAATACTGTCCACAAGAGCCTGAAAAAAAAATAAATCATTGGCATGTTTACATTGGGCATTTTTATGATTTAATGTATTAGTATTTCAGAGGTGTCTAAACATCATGGCCTAAGTAAGACATGGACCATAAGGTTTTTACTTACGGCTCATGGGACCCTGAGGTCGATCAATGCAGTTTGCTGTTAAAAAAATTGAAAATGTTGATCAGTGTTAGTTCTTTTCATTTCTTGATCATTTTGAGATTTATTTATAAATTGCTTCAAGTGGAATGAATACAATTAGGCCTGTCATGAAAACTATTTATATATTGGTGAAGAAAATATTGGCGATAAACGATAAAGCAGAATGAAACACTTAAGCAGTTATTTTATACAGAGTGGCCCAAAAGTCACTGACACTTTTAAATCTTCAATAGCTCCTATAATTCTTAAGTTAAACTCCCCAAATTTTAGCAGTAGATAAACTGAACCTTCTGAGATGTTTGGCAATATATACGGTTATAATTGTTCACTTACACTTGAACTTATCACTACTTAAACTAGGGAAAGTAAAAATGACCTGACTTTTAAAAATAATGTTTTTTTAAGTGTCCACCATTTTCGGTTTCTCCCTGAACAGCCCAATCCAACACACTTTGTATAACATTTAAAGCATTTCCGGCTTATGGCTCTTATTTGATCCTTGATATTACATTTTAAGCCATTTATTGTCTGAGGTTTATTCACAAACACCTTTTCTTTAAGATCACCTCACAAGAACAAATCAGGACTAGTCAGGTCTGTGGAGATCACATACTGCCCCCTGACTTTGAAAACCACTTATTATTCCTTTAATGGCGTTTACACTTGAGGCATCTCTGGTGTTAAAATGTCGTTATAATGTCAATTTGGAACCGAGTTTCATATTTCCGACCACGAGTATCATAGCAACCAACAAGCTGTTGAAGGTAATGTCCCTTTCTGCTTGCACCGCTGGTTTAGCACAAAACAGGCACTTAGCAATGCTGTCAATCAAAACAGAAAAAGTAACCACAATAAGTCTGTCTGAATGGAAACTTACCGGCACATGTCATGTTAGTCCGTGGCTGTTGTAAAAAAGAGCACATTAATTTACAGAAAATCTCTATGACTAAAATAGCATCACTTTTTTCTGGTGATGTACCCTTAGAACAACATGTACACTTTACCCATATTCTGACTATAAGATACATTTCTGTAACCAGATTCTCTGTTTAACCATTTTCCATCATGATTCCGATTACACTGGTTCAATTGTGCTTAATTTTTATTTGAATAAAATCGTATTTATTTAGTGACAGTTTACATTACAGTAATTAACATTGCTGTATATACACACCAGTGCAAAGGGCTACTTTTAATCCATTGTGCCTGGATAGGTGTGTATAAACACTGCAACTGTGATTATGATTATATATGGACTTGTGAAGGATGCATTCAAAGAATGATTGTACCTCGGAAGAACAAACACACAAGCCCTGCCCCAGATCACTGCACTGCACTGGCTACTGGTGACTCAGAGAATGAACTTTAATGAACTCTGCTTGTGCACAAGTCTCTCCAAACCAGGAAAAAGGCTTCAACAACCAGGACTAAACCAGGACAAAACCAGGACTAAACCAGGACAAAACCAGGACTAAACCAGGACAAAACCAGGACTAAACCAGGACAAAACCAGGACTAAACCAGGACAAAACCAAGGGAATCATGGGGAATACATACTTCAAGTCTAGAATAAGATGCACAGTTGAGTTTGTAGGTCACATTCATACATCCTGCAATCTCAATAGTTGTGTTGGTATGTGCCAGGACTTGTTATGTCCCCAATTAAAGTCAGATATGCAATAATGCAGTACTGTTTAGAATAAGCTATAATAACAGGCTAGGCCAATGCAGACACACTCACACAGGAGAAGAGTAAACAGGCTGCAGCAGGTCCACCTCTTTATGTCCTATGTCTGCCTGGCAGCAGGAGAGTGTGAACTGATAATGCCTCATGTAGGAATGTTCTCACGTTACTTCTAGGGCATACTCTCCATCCATCTCTTGATTTAAGGGCGGGGCCTTAAGGAGGTGTGATCAATGGCAAAGCAAACACAACAGGGCAGGGTTTTATTGTCTTTATTTCACCCACTGACTTACATATCATATTTAGGTCATGGTCTAAAAAATGTTCAGAGGTTTTACAGTTGTTATATACTAGTTTAAATATTAGTCTAACAGCAGGCTTTAGGCTCATACACTAATGTATTCACTCTTGTCTGAAGGTGGTTGCAGTGGTGAACACACATTACAAGTTGTGGTTCGGAGTGGGTCTATGTAAGACCACGGTTTCTCTTTAATCATTTCAATAGAGACCTCCATCTGTTTTTTTAGTGGTTTGGGGAGTGCACATTTTGACAGCTTCCCTCCTTGTGGTGACACGTTTTCCGCCTTGACTGGCTCTGTCTCCAGATCAGAGTTGGGGTCACTGTGGCCCTCGGTGGCTTCTCGCTCCATGGAGACAAACAGTGGTTGTCTTTCTGTGTTGTGTTTGGGGCCATACACTGACCGGGGCATTGGTCTGGCTTTGAACCTGCGTGATTCGTCCCTGGAGCACAGGTTTCCCAGCTCTGCCACAATCCTCTCCTCCCTCTTCCTCCTCTCTCGCTCCAGAAACGCAAATGGTTTTGTAGAGTCAAAAAGCTGCTTGGTTTGGTCACATTTGCCCAGTGTAATGGGTCGCTGGCTGAACCTCTGACTGGCCACATCGTAGAGGGGCAGGTGGATGTGGGCGGGGGCCGGTGATGCCCGAAACTGCTTTTTGCACTCCCTCAGTTCCTCCAGCTCGCGTCTCAGCAGGGAGTTCTCCAGCTCCACCTCTGAGCGTGAGCGTACCTTGTGCCTCTTCCTCTCCTCCTCTCGAAGCATCATCTGAAATGGTTTTGGAATGGTCACCTTGGACTTGGCCTTGGCTTTGATCCCACTCAGACCAGACACTTTGGATTTGGGGTTCTTGGGCTGGAACCGAAACTGCTTTTGCTTCTTTGGCTCCTGTGGGCTAATTATCAGGCTGTGGGAGAAAACAATTCATTATTTATGATGTGTAAATAGTTATAACCAGTGATGAGAAGAATAATATCAAAATGTGTTTAGTTACAGAATACTGAATACAGATTATTGTATTCTGTCACATGGGTCAATCAGCGTACTGTTTTCTGAATATTGGAACAACTTTACACCAAGCTGTATTATATTATAGTGTAAAAAACATGACATGAAATTACAAACAGCTTTATTTTAGTGCACTGTTTATTATGCATTAATTTATGTCTAATTAGAGATGAAAAATCACACACATGCACACTGTAAGAGCTGTGTTTTCTTTTTCTAACCAATACTGTGCAGTTTAAAGTCAAAATTGCATAATAAAGTACTATCATGTTTTCCTTTTAATTTTGTAAAGTAACTCCATTCTGAAAAAAATGAAAAAGTAACTGTGCTTAAATAGAGTTACTCAAAATTAGCATTCAGAGTATGTATTTTTGGTACATGTATTCAGTAAGTTCCCAACACTGGTTATTACGTCAAAAGTTTTGTATCATTAAAAAAAACTGTATAGAAGGCAATAAAATCTACAAATGAATTATGAATCACAAATGTATACTATATATTTTATGTATAATGTAGCTTAAACAAGGACTAAACTTGTAAATTAAGTTAATCAAAACCAAAAACTTGACTTCAACATGTGATATGATTCTCCATATGATACATTTTCCAGTTTCTTCTACTACTGCATAAACCAGGTACACATTTGTTTGGAAACACCAGCTTAACAAAGTCCTTATAATGACCTACTTACGGACCTCCCAAACGAACAGTCATTTCTTGGTGTGGTTAGTTGTTCTTCCTCGTTGCATCCTCTCTGCTCCTCTCCACAGGGCTCGGATTGGTCTGAGCCGCTGGTGGTGTCATGAAAGTCTAGCTCCTCCTGTGAGTTGATCCTCTGCAGTCGTCTCACTGGGCCATCGCTGCAGAGAAGGTGCAGATGGTGCATTTAACATAACTGTCTTTTCTGTCTCTGTTCTGACACCTGCAGTATATTTGGTAGGTTTTCAGTCTATATTTGGATTATCAGTGTGTGTTTGTTCTTGTGGAATTGTTTGGACAGTAAAAATGTTTATATCAGTAGTTCTTTAGGAGCATACTATACTGAGTTAAATGCTTTGAAATTAAACAAAACCATCTATTTAATGATTAAGGATTAAGAAGCTCCCACCTGAACAGTCGTCTGTTCTGATTGTTTCTGGTCAGCTCTTCACCCTCCCTGTTGTAACGTTCAACAGCCTGACTGATGTACATGTGCTCCAGTTCTGCTATGTTCCTGAGGTGGGCGCTCTTGAGCTCCTCCAGTCTCCTGTAGTACTCCTGGTTGGAGAAGTATCCATGCTGGTCGTGCTGCTCTCTCTGCAGTCCGTAGATCTCCAGTGAGACAGAGCTGCGAATGTTAGCTCTGCCTTTAGCCTCATTACTGTCTGCAGGCGACTCCTGTGATCACACATTACATCGTACTATTACAATGATCGGCTTATAGTGCAGGTTTATGCTACTTCAGAGACTTTCTGTTCTCAAAGCTTCTATTACACTCGATGAATATACAGAACCAGGCTGGACGTAAATGTTTCTGAGTGCATATTAAAATCCTCTTTACACTATTACAGCTGTGGCTCGTTTCAGATGACATCACTGCATTCTATTGGACAATAATGTTTAATACAGGCAGCACAGCTAAAGTGAATATTGTTACTGTGAGATTCTTGTTGCAATACAGTGAATTATTGAGTGTAGTCGGTAATACAAATGATCAGGTTCAACATTTGTGAATTGACTTTAAAAATACTGTAATCAACAGGGAAAACTGGTCTCCATCTGGAACATTTCATTCTGAATCTGGAAACAACCAAATATGTATCCCTGGTTTTACTATTCTACTTTACTACTATCAAGGGTAATTGGATAAAAAGTCAGTTTATCATTTCTGAGACTTTTGTATCAGGTGCCAGTGAAATTATTGCATGATTTAATACAGTGCAATATTTAACATAGTGCAATATTTATCACAGTGCAATAGCTAATACAGTGCAATACTTGATCAAGTGCAGTATGTGACTCTGCAGTATTTACTTGTAAATTTTGTTTGACTGAGAGTTGTAGTCTGGGGTGTTTTAATGTTTAAATGTCTGGCACTAGTTATTTTAGTTATACTGTGTTGTGAGTGTCCCATGTCTGTACTGGAGGGTGAGTTGTTTTTAATCTCGCTGTGCATGTGTACGGTGTTGTACATGTGTATAGTGACAATAAATGCATTCTATTCTATTCTAAATATGGAACATTTAGCAAATCAACATATATTTTAACTATGATATTACTGTTTGAGTGTAAGAACTGCTACAGAAACTTCAAAAGCTCTGAACCTACCTCGCAGCTTTGATAGCAGTGCTTGTTTTCATCTTTATACATAGCCCTCAGTTCTTTGCTTCCCAGAGAGATGGATTGGTGAATTGTTGCCATTTTTTCCCTCAAAAGTTTCTGTTTCTTCACAGGAGCCGTGCGGCACAGAGGAGCATGGCTTTGTCTGCAGCAGCTTTCACACACTGACCCATAGACACAGTGCAGCAATAAAGATTATAAGAGAGAGAGAGGGAGAGGCTCATCCTATTATGACCAGGAGGAGTCGTGATTTCACAGTCACCAGGCCAGTCTTAAACAGATGAGCCATATGGTCTGAGGGCTTTTCACCTGACTATGTGAAGGCAGCCGAATATGTGAGCGCTCCCAATCTGATTTGTAGATTAGCTGTCTTAAAAGCACCTGTTGCAACCGGCGGATGATCTGCAGCAAATGTCAAACGAACAAACACCATGTAAACAACAAGACAAAATAGAAGGCAAAATGTGCAAGTTTGAGTGATTAAAATATTAACGTTCAACAAGATGCAAGCGTGGATGAGGTCAAAAGGTGGAGTGTTTTCCGTTTGAGAGAAGAACACCACCTAAATATGCAGGTTTTGTGTGTTAAACATGTGTGAATGAAACAAAAACACAACTCCAGGTCTATTTTGGATGTGGAAACAACATTAGAACATAGATCAGAAAACAGCGTAATGTGGGACCTTTAAACAAAATGTATATGTGTGATTAAAATCGATCGATGAGTCTCTAAAAATGATCAGATAAGTCAATAAACTCATACGGGTGCCAGTGAGGTCCACAAAAAGTCACCTTTAAAGATGCACAATGTAAAAAAGCGCTGAAGAATCAAAGAGGAGAATCTGAATTTCAAGTTCAAGTGTTTAAGGGGTTTACTCTGCTTGTCCACTGCAGTTATCTCATGTTGCTTCACGTCATGTAACTCCGTCTTGTCCCATCTGTCTCCTGTCCCGCTCCATCCATCCAGCTTTGAGCCGCTCAGCAGACGAGATCAGGACACACGAGAAAGGACGGGAGAGAGTTGAGGATGTGCCAGGGTAAAGGATAGACCCACACCACACTCTTCGCTTTTAATGTTAATTTTATTTATATTTTGCTGTTGTATTTGTATATTTGTTGTATTATATTGTGTATGAATTGTGCTATACAAATAAACTTGCCTTGTTTTACTGTATGCAAGAAATATGAGCTTGGCTATCATGACCTTTGTTTAGCTTGAACCTTTTATCAACTCATTTATAATATTTTTGGAAATGGGAATCTTATATCAAATACATCAAAAACATCCCATGCACATTAAACTAAAGGTTCAATGTGTGGTTTGTGCTTTAAATCATAAATATGTGTTGTTTTTTAAGAGCAGCATGAAGGAAAGTCAGGCCTAGTGTCCTGCGTAACAACATTTGACCACAAGAGGGAGCTATTTTACTTCTTGTTGAGCTGCTTCTTTGACATTTGTAAACTAATGGAAATAATCTTTGTTTTGGACGTGCATGTACAGGATTAAATGCAGCTCTACGTTGTTATGTCATCATTTTATTCATGTATTAGTTGTATTCTTGTACCTAAAGGAAAACCTAAAGGTCTAATTACTACATTAGACATATTTACCCTGCAGCAGCTCTTAATTAATATAAGCCTTTACTGGATAGACCGCAGGGATTTGCTTCAGCTCAGAGTTGTACTGGTCTCACCTGTGTCTTGTGAGCATGGAGTGGTCCCACATCCCCTCAGCCCCTCTGCCCCTCTGCTCCTCTGCGGTAGTGGGACAGTGCACAGACGCGTCTTTGTGAGCGCGCGTGTGGCTCCTGTTTCCACTCGGCTCCTCTCTGAGTTGGCATCTGATGAATGAAGCAGTGTTCAAACAGTGAGTGGTAAAGCAAACATCATCACAATCTGGGCACTTAACCACGACTTACCACACGTACGACGTTTTCATAATAGGCCAATGCGTCACCAAGGAATAAGTGGAGCTGTGAAATAATGTCACTGTTGTGTTTTTGTCTACGGTCAATAGCCTCATCTATTGGTAAAACAACTGTTGGGTCATGGGATTGGGTCTTATGGGTACTGTATATGGGCCTATCATAAGTAAGTTTTGGCCCATTGAAGTGAATGTAAAGGTTTGTATGAACTCAGCATGTTTTGTTTTGTTTTGTTTTTTTTCCCAACAGGTTTAACATTGCCAGACAGACAGAGTACATTATATCAGATAACACAATGATAACACAATTACAAAGGACACATCTGAATGTCAACGCCCCGCCCTCAACCTCAACCCACCCTGACAGTACCACCCACTGGCAGAACATACAAACAAAATAAAATAAATAAATATATACATAAATAAATATATATATAAATAAGTATTCAAATAAATAAATTTATAAATAAAGCAATCAATCAATAAATATACAAATGAATGAATGAATAAATAAATAAATAAATAAGTAAATAAATGAGTGAAAGAATAAATCAATAAATATACAAATAAATGAATAAATAAATAAATGTATAAATATACAAATAAATAAATAAATGCATACATAAATAAATGTATAAATATACAAATAAATGAATAAATAAAAGGGCAGTTTTTATACACATATATACACACATACATACAATAGAAAGGAAAAAGGGAAATAATACTACCTACTACTAATACTAATACTATTAACGATGCATGAATAACATTTTTTACTTATTTTCTATTCCCTATACTTAGTCGTCCTCCAGATCCCAAAGACGAACACCCAGGAATTATGACTGTGAGTTTAGATTAAAGTGCTGCCAGAGAGAGAGAGAGAAAAAAAAAGGATTAAAATCCTCAACATAAAGATCAGACTAAAAATAATAACATTTTTGAAATAATAACAGATTTAGTCCATAGTCCAAGTGCAGTGTCTTAATATTTGATTTTTTTTTTTGTGTGACAGGCCGCGTGATAATAAACAGACCTGCTGGAATACGTTCACATTTCACAATTAAAGCAGCTCAAGCAGTGGGATTGATTGTGTATCTTCTTCATATAGATCCAGGGTCTCTCAGTCAGGGAACAATGAATAAACTGACAATGCGTAAGAGCTGGGAGGGCATCTGATGTAAACCCTGAGGAGCCACAGTCGCTGGGTGGAGTGCTGTTAGTTGGCTAACCTCCCCCTGCAGCTCGTACTTCACAACATGTTTGTGCTTTAGCCTGACACTCCAGTCAACAGGCTCTGCTCATTAGCTCCTCCAAACCACTGCCTCACACAGTCAGGGCTTTGAATGGGAGGTTAATTGAAGCCTAAATATAAACCTCATTTAAACTCTGCTTCCACCCAAAAAACATGTGCAAAATCAATGTTTTCCCACCATTTCATAAAAAAATCTGCAGTACAGCTCATTTAAAACTGTTTTAAGCATTATAAATGAACACAGATATGTACATCAAGAATAGAGCTTCATATAACTGTACAGATCATCATAAATCACAGCACTGATGCCATTAGTGTGTGTGTGTGGGGGGGGGGGTATACTGTGTGTGTACACTGTGTGTGTATGGGGTGTGTTTGTACGTGTGTATATGCTGTGTGTTTGTATGTGTGTGTATACTGTGTGTTAGTACATGTGTGTATACTGTGTGTTAGTACGTGTGTGTGTGTGTATACTGTGTGTTTGTACGTGTGTGTTTACTGTGTGTTTGTACATTGTGACTATCATGTACATTTCCCAGTTTCTTAGAGTTTGTGTTTAATATTTATAAATGACTTTGATGACAGTGAGATGCTGCATTATCACAACTTGAATTACCAAAGTCACCAAAACGTGCTTCAGTGTGTGTGAGTGTGTGGGTGGGTGGGGGTGTGTGTGTGTGTGTATGTTCTGGAAACACAGACCTTTTTTTGTTTAAGACGTAAACATGTTTATTTCACTGGAAAAGCCCCCACCATTTTCTTTGGGATTTTAACTTCCTCTTTCCTGGCCCTGGCGACAATAGTTCAGTTAAAATGCACAAGATGTTGCGTGTTCAGGAGTTTGGATCTTATGATGTCTGCTCCCTGCAGTGTGTGCAGCTCTGTACGGCCTCTGTTTATATGAGCTCACATCCTTCTTTGGAAAAGTCTAGCACATTTTCCAACTTTTTCAACCCTGGTGCTTCAGGCTCGTATTATAAATACATTAGTACTTTCTCCAAAATGTCACTATCAGCATGGACTGGATTGACCCTTGTTTAATGATAATAACATTCCTGACAGTTTATAGGACCACAGCAGATGATTCAGAAAGAAAGCAGCTTTATGTGTTACACGTGTGTCATTATAAGTAAAATGTACAATTCAGTTTATGAAAATCTAAATAACCAGATGAGTAGCACTGAGAGGCTTTGTCTGTGGACACATTACAAGAGTAAGGCATTCTTCTTATTCTTCTTATTCTTCTTATTCTTCTTATTCTTCTTATTAGCAGTATTATAACTGGAGCAGCACATTTGTAGAACAGGAAGTGGTCCAGTAACAGCAGAAATAATGAAATATGTACTGTGTGAAGATATCATTGAGTGATAAACAGTTGCACTGAAGCATTGTTCCTCTTCCAAAAAGACCTTGAAGTTTTTCCAGGAGCTGTTCTCGTCTCTTCCTCTAATCTCAGATACATAAGTGTGACTGTTCTGTGTCAGCAGTGTGTCCTGGCACTGTCCCAAAGAACAACACTGCACCTACAAACTGAGCTCCTGGTTTATTTTACAATAGAACAATATAATGTAAAAGAGCTTTAACAGGCTCATTCATCTTAACTCGACCATATTACACATCACACCTGACTCACTATAATTTTCAGTCACAAACACAAACAAACAAGCCTGAAAACCTGATGATAAATGTTTGATTGTATTAGGACATGAGCTGATCAGTTGTGTGACAAACAGGAATCTACATTTGAGGAGTGTTAAGCTGTGTGGTGGCTGAAGATTATGGTTGTAAGTTCTTTGCACGCTTTTGGAAACCCCCTAAACACCCTGCATACACCCCCCCAGACTCCATCTGCTTTGTGGCCTCCTCTGCATCAACAGTCAAGTCTTGTTGGTTTTTTCTTCAAATAGTTTTTGTACTTCTCTTAACAGGAAGCCAAAACCAATACACTAAAACCTAGAATATCTGTCAGTGTGAGAAGTTCGATTATGGAGAAGTAAAAGTATTTACTTACAATGACCTCAATGTCATGAAATAAAACCATTAAAGTAAACTGACATGTTAAAAGGCTAATGAGATGCTTTACTTTCAGTACTGCAGATAAATGTGACTGTATATGAAGTCAAGGCAAGTTGATTTCTGTGAGTAAAACCTAATATCTGGGCCTATTTTTTTGAGCTCCTTTTATTTACCATTTGAGCATTATCTTCTAGAAAAACAAATACAAATACCTTGGTAAAAAAAAATTATTATATTCAGAATTTACGAGAGTCTCTGACACATGCATCTGACTGTGGTTTGTGGCTGAAACTGTGTTGAACATGAAGCAGAAGTGTGTGAGCTGAGTGTGTGGGGCTCATCCAGCTCATCCTGTGGGACCCCACTGCCAGCGGCACCAGAGTAATCTCCGACATGTGGACGGCGGGATTCGTTACATTCGGGCTTTTGCTGCAGTGCATGGGGCTTGTTTAGGATGAGCGTGTCTTCATCTCAGTCAGGTCTTTACCTGAGGATGTGCTCTCACCATTAAAGTGCTGAAGTTCACTTGTTTGATTCAGATCGAATGTGAACTTTATTTTTTTCTGTTGGTTAGGATGGTATTCTCACTGCACATTTGGCAAGTGGATTATAAAAAGTAAACAAATACAAGGTGTATGATAATCAGCCCACACACTGGACAGAACTGACAGGGGGCAGGGCAAATCAGAGACCAGTGCAGCTTTAATTAGACTGTGATAAATGAGAAGAGAAGAAGAGGAAAATTATAAAGTAGCAGCACATTACTATTTTTTTTCCCAGGAGGAATGGATTTCATTCTGGACACATGGATGTAAATGGACTAAGCAGGGGTCAGGTTCAGGACCTGGAGGGGCTTTTAGGAGGTTGGGTGATGCTGTCCTGTTCCTGCTCTTGCTCCATATTCATAAGGGTAAGAAATATAAAGTAATGCATTCACATTATGTGTGTTAAATGATTGTATTGAGCTGTTTTTGTGCATTATGCAGACTTTATACTGGGTATGGAAGTGTGTTATGTGATGGTACGAGACATGCACCATGTCCACATTTAACGTGAGGAATGCTTTCAGAAATTCCCAGGCCTCTTATCTATTTGGATTAAAAGTGGCATCATTTTCACCAATGTGTTTGTTTACACATGAACAGCCAGCAAAACCTTGGGTCCTGTGGTGAGCGGGCCCTTTGACCACGAGCCCTCCGGACAGACGCACCCGTGTCCAGATGCGTCTCTCCGTCCTGACGGTGCCTCATCAAGCACAAAAAGGCGCATGTTTCCTGTGTTTGTTTCGGATAAAGGCCATTTGTATTTAGACCATAAGGGAACCGCATGAGAGTCCGTTTGGAAGTGGACCCAGACCCACTTCACTTGTCTGGTCTGGATCAGAGTTCTCTTGTTTTATTTACACCAATACAATACAATCAAGTCTGGACTTGACCGGGGAACAGAACTCTAGTTCGTTTTAGTCAGACTGAGGCCCGTAGGTGTGAATACTCCCTAAACGTACAGGAGCTCTCAGGGCTGTTGTGCAGGTAGCTCTCATATTTCTGAGTGCCCTGGGCAGATAAGGTTTCTGGAGGTCGCACACAGGACAAGTGCTATCAGAGCCCTGCATACTTCTCACTGTACGAGGCCCTCTAAGGGATTTTTATGTACAGGAATATTTTTGGCTCACTGCCCCTGTGCTCTCACTTTTCCTCTCCAGGGTTTTGTCCTTTGTTTTCTATAATCCTTTGTTTGTTTGGCAGAAAGTAAACTCCTGCACCAAACATCACACACCCAAGGCCAAAACATTCAGGTACAAAATAACATCATTCAATATATGTGACGTAATGGCCTAAGAATATGGGCTCAAATCTTCCTTTTCAGGGGTAAATGCTTTATGGAGCAGTCCCACCCACTTAAACAAAGTAACATTTCCATTCATTTTTCCCATAGACTTCTCAACAAATTCAAATATTGAGAGTTCAAAAGCATTACAGAGGCTAACCAGCTACTCTCCATAACATTTTAGGACCAAAAACACATTTAAAACGCAAGATTCTGCAAAATGCTTTAGTAACTTAACAGTTTATAAAAGATTTGAAATAAAATTATAGGTCTTGTGGTCAGTAGTTACCACAGAGCTGATTGACCCTGAGCAGCTGGGGGTGGATCGTCACTGTTGAGCTCTATTATAGTATCAGTATTATGACGTTTGATGTTTCACTGGCCGCTAATGGCACTTAAGTTAGAAAAATATAGCCTCTTTTCTCTTGAATGCTTCCTAAAGGTCAGTGTTGTCTGTGATCTGCTATAGTCTGCTGTCCTGTACTCATTTAATCTGTACTGAAGTGTATTTAAACAGCGATGACTTCTGCAGCGAGAGGCGTGAGCTCGCACTAGGACGTGATCATGGACGTGATTCCGGCTCCACCGACTCTGGCTCCAATTAACTTAACACTGAAAAACTGTCACCCCTCCCTCTGTATCTGCTGCAGTGAGTATTAACCTGCTCTGTATGATCCTGGTGTTATGGTTTATTTTGCTGTTTTTGTCCGTGATTCAAGATATGAACAGACAATTCAGGCGCCTTCATTCCCTGAGGCGGCTCTCGATAGTGTTAGCAACAGGTTTGATTGACAGTGTCGCTAACCTTTGATATATACTTAAATGTTTGAATTAGACATGTATGACGAGTGACAGGCAGGACTTAAAGCACCAACCACTTTCCCCTCCATTTTACACGGATGTTATGCTTTTAAAATCTTAAGTGCATAATCTAATCCTGTCTGTATAGTCAAATTCTAAACAGTAATTCAATTTTTTTAATCAAAATGGCATTTTTTGGGTGCGTTTCTGTTCGTTGCTGTCAGTATGCACACATGGGGGTGGATTTCTTTAGTCATGACGTTTTGGAAAAATAAACTGTTATCCATAGATTCATTCCTGTTTCATAAGGATCTCTCTGGACTTGAGTTGATCGCGTTTTGCATTTTGGCTCTTTGAAATGGTTCCATAGACAAAGACATTTATTCCCCCTTCAGTGAGAGGTTGGTGAGACGGTGGAAGTGTTGGCCTGTTGCTAAGTGTTACATGAGCTGGGGACAGTAACAGCCATGTCCCAAGAGAGTGTTTTACCGGCAAACACATGCACTAACGCACAAGTATTTTCTGTTTAAAATGTATCACACAACACACCAGAAACACTTTTACACAGTCAAAAGTCTGAGCACACATTCCTCTTTCTTTCTTTTTCTTTATGTTTACTACTTTCTACATTTTAGATACATCGAATTTTAGACATTAAATATATGAGGCAAGATATACACAATCATGTAGAAAAGAAAAAAGGTGAAATAACTTAACTAGATTTTTTTTAACATGTATTTAATATTCAAATGCTCAAAGTAGCCACCATTTATTTTGCTGACAGCGCTGCAAACACGTGGATTTCTCACAGGGAGCTTCATGATTAAGTGTGGTTTTATGGTTTTCATTTCACAGCTGTGCCGCGTCTGGGTCAAGAAATGCAAAAAGTCAATGCTAAGTTGGGTTTTTTTGGTTTTTGTTTTTTTTTTTTTTGAAATCTAAAACAAGAATATTTTGAGTTTATTTTTGGTTTACTACATTCCATATGCATTCATTCAAACTTCTGTGAGACTCTACAATGTAAAAAATCATGGAAATAAAGAAGAAATATAAAAAAAATATATCCTTTTGACTGGTAGTGTTTTGCCTGAGATCCAGAACATGCACGTCTTCAGTAATTTACAAAGATGTGTGTCTCATTTTCAAATAATAAA
This sequence comes from Periophthalmus magnuspinnatus, assembly GCF_009829125.3. Lineage (NCBI taxonomy): Eukaryota > Metazoa > Chordata > Actinopteri > Gobiiformes > Gobiidae > Periophthalmus > Periophthalmus magnuspinnatus. The sequence goes on from NC_047140.1 coordinate 27,719,440, forward strand.
GGGGGGGAAAAAGTGTAACACGGAGCTGAAAAAGCAATGAGCAAAACACTAAACTCTGTTAATCTGAGGTGAGAGAAGTTTGAGCTTATTTGTAAATCATGAGTGACCAATGAGCTCCTTTGTTTCATGTGTCAAAAAACGGATCTGATTGGACAATTCCGTTTGACCGACTTGAGACACAATGGAGGATGTGGGGACCAGACGCATCAGTCTGTATAAAAAGTACAGAGAGATCAGTAACCACTAAAGGTAGTGTCTGTTTTGTGTTGATGAGTTTATTACAAGAACAAAATTTACAGAAACTATCAAAAAAGAATCAAGAAGTTGTGGAGTTGTTTCTCACTTCTTCATTATTTAAGTGAGCACCTCCTTCTATGACTGAAGAGTGCATTTTAGTAACAGATCTGCTGCCATGATGTCAGTAATCATGTGTAATTACAGAGCCTTGAAGAGGGTGGGACCCCACAGTTACACTGTGACTGTCATCAATGCATCACAATCAGTGCTTGAACTCCAAGGAATTTCCTGTATGTGACCAGAAATAAAGATTTTTTTTGTTGGTTCATTGAAAATTCTTTATGATAAATGGATAAAAAAAAAAAAAAAAAAACATGATCGGAAGTGTGCGGTGGTGAGAAAAGCGTGCATCATCAGATAAGACTGAGCCGCTGCAAACACTGCAAAAACAAATGAGACACAACTGTGATGACAATACTTCACTGACACATTTATCACCAACACAACCCACAAAGCATGACATCAGAGACAACTCCCAGAATGCACTACTTCCACAGCACAAAGGAGTATACTCTCAAAATATTTGTATTTTTTTAATATACATTTTTTGTGTTTCCATTACAAATTGTCTAAATCCAAGAAAAAAGCTTTAAATAGTAATTCACGTCTTTTCTGACACAAACACAGGCATATGATTTCCTGCCTCACAGCAAAAAAGTTCTGGGTTCCCTTTTTTAAAATTGTCCTTTAAAGGAGCACTATGGAACATTTCTAGCTCCATGGCGACACTATTGCTTTGCTTAAAATGCTTGAAAGTATGTCGTTATTCAATTACAGGTGTTTATACTGAAAGACACGTATTCTCGCTGTGAGCAGGGTCACCTCTTCACAGAGCTGACCTGTTCAGTAGCCTGGTCGTGATAGATAGATAATTAATGCCATAGTGTGGAACAATCCTTGCTGTTTTGTGCTGTATTTTTATTTATTTTTTATTTAATGCAGGTCTAAGCAGTCTAAAAGAGTTGGTGTGAATCATCCGTCTGCAGCCGATCACATTGTGTTTCTCAACTTCTCCGTCCGGAAACATGACTCCAAACCGTTTTGTTCACTGCTCTCCATTTCAGAAGCACAGGAGGATTTCTCATGGACAGTCCAGTCATGCTCCAATTACACAGATGATGGATCGGACACAAATAACGCAGTGGCATTTGTATTCATCCGAGCATCCCTCTGCATGTCTCAGTAACACGCTCTGTCTTCACTCAAGAGATTCTGACGGTTTGGGAGGATGTGTGCAATGGTCACACACAATGGAACACACAGTCCTGTTTTCACACTCTAGTTAAGAGAAGTGACAGGTCCCATCCACAACATGTTATGCATGTTGTGGATGTCTAAAAAGAATTTATTTTCATATTATTTTTCTTTATTATATTCTTCTTCTTACCCAGACGCATGTACTGTATATACAGCAATTGAGTGTGTAGTTGTTTCAAAGTCGGCCCTATACATATCTGCCCTCTCTTAACTTATACCTCTGTTCCTCTTATTTTCAGAAGAGGAAATGTAATAATGTAATAATAATGTATCTTCCATGTATGTAAACATTTATAGTATGGACTGGTCAGGACTAGGATCTAAAAGCCGGTGGGTTGGACACTGGAGCAGTAGACTAACCTCTGACCCCAACTTGTACATTTCAGGCCTTTTGTAAAATCATGTTATTTATGAATCAGCTGCACTATATTTGTTGTATAATCCGGCTGTCTTAATCCGAATCTTATAAATAAGCCTGTGCTGTACCAGAGGGCTGATCGTGCTAATGATTGACAGCTGAGTGTGTTTTGGGAACATTCTTTCTACCCCGGTTTGCCTTGTATTGACTTTGAGTAATAATCAGCTCACAGTAATACCACGCTCCCAACACTCCAGTGATGCAACACACTGACCTTCACTGTTCTGAGTAGGTGACAGGTCAGCCTAAATACATTTTAACTTCTCGCTGTTTAACTGCACCACAAAAGTGAAAATCTAGATAGCAAATAATTACCCAGCGATGAGTGTTTCTCCTCTTGGCTTTCACTTTCTGAGAGGAGACACTAATAACCAGTTGAGTTCTGTCATGCCCGACTGACCCATTGATTTGGAATTTTTTTTTTAAATGTAAAATGTCTAAAATGTTGTGAAATCAGTTTTGTCAGCTATGTGAAAATATCTGCTAAGTCAGCTATATGAACATTTTAAAACTGTTTCCACCACCTGAGACTTCCTATTGTGACCATAAACTGTAAATGTACATATCCAACCTGCTGAATGTCAAGTCCCAAATGGGGAGTATGTGGACGCTTTCAGGACAATTAGCTTTACATTGGAAAACTGTAGCCCCCAACTGCTACGGTCAGGCTCGCCATTTTGGTCTTAAAATGTTTGTATTCACTGTGGGGAAGCTGGCCCGAGTGATCAAAATAGGAGGCAGACTCAAAAGACACATTTATTTCCGTGTAGTGGTACACCGTGAACACACAAAAAATAATCCATATGTACAAAAATTAACAGTGCTCAACGAAAAACTAAGCAACCAAACTTAAACAACTGAAACAAAAGCCACGTGTACCCTGGCTACACTGGTGTTCTCCATCTGTCTAATTGGCCAGACTAAAATACTTCCCTGTACCAGAAGCTCCTCCCCCGGTCTACTCCATCTCTTGTCCAGGGGGCGGTGGGAGTAACATAAACACTATATTCCTTAAAAACATCTCTCGGGCCCGAGTCCCTTTACCAAAAGTGTTTAACTAAACATACTATAAACACTTAATTCAGGAAATGAAAATATACAAGACATTAACACAAAGAAATAAACAAACTTAAATCAGTTTTTCCCCCTCCACATGGTCCGGCCCACGACCCCACTCAAGCCTATAAAATGGCCGACATAGGGCACGCCCCCTCTTTGTCTAGACCATGTGGCGATGCAGGTAAGATGATTATTGAACTAAACTGAATAGACACATTTAACTAAATAAAATATATTTAACAAATGTGTGGTGATTTAAACTGATTACAACTAAACAAAACAAACCTGGGATAGTTCTATTTCGTTGAGTATTGAAGTTATTGAAAATGAACAAAGATGTGCAAAACCAAATCATAATACTATTAAAAGGGACAAAGGCCCACTTTGTCACATTCACCCGCTCTATATGATTCTGGTATTTTTGTTTTGTATTTTCATATTTTTATTAACTCAAGATATGAACATTAATAAGAAACAAATCAGGCATCTTCTTTCCCCGAGGTCACTTCCACTAGCCCGTTCCCTACTAAACCAGCAGCGGGCGTTACCTTCAAAAGCCTCGCACTGGATTGGCTCTTTGGTTGCTATGATACTCACGGTCGGAATTCCTAATATGGAAATTGGCTCCAAAATCATTCCTATATCTGCCTGAACCTCAACGAGCTTCATCTGACTGGAGCCGAACGCTATGGGCGACGTCACACTCCCTTAATCCGCTTCTTTGTACAGTCTGTGATTATGAAACATGTTTGTCGCCACCGGCACAACTTATTTACCGCAATGATGTATCGATGAGCCGACTCCCTTCTGATCTTCCTGCTCCAAACAAAAAAAAAAAACAACCACCGGCCGGTCTGCGCCAGAGAAACCAGCAGCTCACACTCGAGACCCAATGTCACACGACCCAAGGACATCGCTGCCAGGATCGAAACCGACACAAAGAGACTATTGTTGCTCAAAGACAAATCACAAAATGCTTAAATGATGGAAGTGACCTCAGTCTACAAAACGCTGAGAGTACAGTGAGAGAAAATAGTATTAAGGTAGAAGTTCAAGCTCTGGAATCTTCATGTGAGCAAGTATTTGTACATACCAAAGATGGATATGTCATATGTGTGCTATGCTTATAATGCTGGAATTCAAGGGTGAAAAAGCGAGATGCGTATTTACTGAATAGAAGATAAAAACGATTCATTTTAGTAGCCAGGTAGCTTAGCAAAATATAAAAACAACAACACGTAAAGTATTTGGGGCTCAAAAAGACAGCGTTTGTTTCTCATTCACCTCCACATACAAAGAAACTTCTATCAACATGCAAAATAAACAAGATTCCCCCGATGACACCCAGAGCCTCCTTTACAGAACATACCGACGTTGTTTATGTGAATCTGTCTCATTGACTTTGAAGAACAATAAAGGGGTGCCTGGAGATGTCTTAGGAATTTCCTGAACCTTGAGGACGTTTTACAGCAGATTGTTGTGGTTAGACTTGCGGTTAAAGAGGGCGAGCGTGTTTTTTCTAACCTAAAATGTCGTGAAAAGCCATTAGTTGGAGCCTGAAGATGCTTTTCAGGACAGAGATTTTATCAGGAAATGACTGTTTGATAAAAAGTCACAACCATTTCAGCGGCATGTTACAAAGTGTACGTTTATTCCTGTAGAAGTTTCAAGTGTGTTTTATCTTTATTCGTGGAATTCAGTGTTAAAGATGTAGTCGCAGAACCAAAGATGACCTTCATATTCACCAGAGATTGTAGTATTCGTATTCTGTTCTATATATTTGGTGCTATAATGCAGTATTTTTTTAAAGAGACTATATGACGCCAGTTTTTTATCTGTGTTATAATGTTGTTTCCTCTTCAAAAACAGACCTGGAATTGTTTTTTGTTTCATCCACACATGTTTAACACACAAATCCTTCATCTCTCAACTAAAAACGCCCTGTTCCACCTTGTGATGTCATCAAGTAATAATAACCTCAGCAAAATTTTTACTTTTTTAACGCAACAACTTAAGATTTTCTTGTGTATTGTAGAGTAAAGCAGTTCAATTGAGGCTAAAATTACTTGTTAACGTTAAAGCTACCACTCGATGACATCACAAAGTGGAACAGAGATGTAGACAGACTAATAATAAAGAGTTACTTAAACATGCGTGAATGAAACAAAACACAACTCCAGGTCTGTTTTTGATGAGGTAACAGCATTACAACACTGCTCACGGGAGTCAACTTTGCGTTATATAGCACCGTTAAGGTTCCTTGTTCCGTCCACAGTTCCCATTTCTCCTAAATTAAAAAGGAAGCCAGAAGCCGTGTGATTGGACAGGATTTATCGTGATCACATGAATCATTGGTCAGATTTCATGCAAACTTCCTCTTTCCCTTTGAGCCCCAGACAGCTTAATGTGCACTTTGACACTGACACTGCTTTTCCAGAGGCTGTAACGATGCACGGGGCTCCTCAGAAAATATACACAAATCTAATGCAAAAACACAAAAATCTTTACGCAGATATATACTGTTTAGCTACCACAGTGGTTGGGTACGACCAGGAAAGTCAACGGGGGGCCCAGAATTGGACTCCCTTCCTATTAATTTATACTAGAGGGGGGCCCATATGAGGATTTTTGCCCAGGGCCCCAAATGTTTTGTCAACGGACCTGTTTTTTTTTTTGTTTTGTTTTTTGACACCTCTCAAAAATGTGTGAATGAAACAAATCACAACGGCAGGTATGTTTTTGATGAGGTAACAGCATTATCTCTCTGTTTTGGTCTTAAAATGTTCGTATTTACCCGCTCTACATTTTGTAATTGATATTTTATTCGGTCATTACATTCAAAATCAAACATTATTCAACTTTTATAAGGTTGTACATAACATTTCTACATTACTATCATGACCGAAAGGGTTTAGGCTGAAGTTAAATTTACTTATGATGCCCAACGCTGTTTAATAATAACAACGCACAAGAATTCCAAGAAAAGCAGCATCAGTTCTATAACATATGACTCAATATGTAACAAAAGAAAAAAACTACAAACCACAGCAGGTCACATGAATCATTCCTGAGTAAAAGTAATGTTTTATACTGTACCTCTTTTTAAATGCTTCTGTTGTGTGGGAGCTGTTTAATTTATCATCAAGCTTGTTCCACACATTAACCCCTCGGACAGAATGTTTTTTACTGGTTCTAGTCTTACTTTTTTGTTATTTTAAGATCTGTTCAAATAACTTCTGTAAACAAGGGGGGAGCTCAGGATCATCTGCCTTATACATCATTACGGCTGTGCTCAAATCAACAAGATCAGACAGTTTTTACTAGTTTTAACATAACAATTACTGATGATCCTGGTATCTGTTGATTTAGGAGGGAGCGGGCGGGAAGGGCTGGTACCTCCAACAACCTCACTCCGGATTGGCTCTTTGGTTGCTCTGATACTCGCGGTTGTAATTCGTGAATTAACTGCCAGCCCCATTTAACAGGAACCGAATGTTACGGGTGACGTCACACTTAGTCCACTTATTTACAGTGGCTACTACACATATACAAACTGAAATATCATATAAGAGTTGCATTTTTAGCAATAATTTAGTTACATGTCCAATCAGCTCTTTTCAAAACCATCCAAATACACAGGCCGTACAATATCAATGTTCATATACCTGACAAATCAATAAATGCTACTGTATAAAGTGGTAACTGTGGTCAAACAGAATTCCCCAGGTTCATGTCCGTTTGTTTCATGTCTATAAATGAATTCGTTCTATTGATACTTTGCAGTGACATCTCGCTGGGGGGGTGCTCTACATGCATTTCAGTTGGTGACGCAATGTACTCATTAGCAAACACGGACAAAAAAGTTTTTAAATCATTTGAAAACTCAAGAAAAAACAAAAGAAAATGGATTTAAACACATTTTCAAGAGCCTGTGATCAATACGAGCGTTCGTGGTCCTGCGTTTAGATGTTTGATTTTCAACAAAAAGGCGAGAGTATCACTGAAAAACTGCTGGTTCCCTGTTGTAGTTCCAACTAAATCAGCTATTTCTGGTTATATTTTAATCAAACAAAGCTCAGATTAAAGTTTAATTTGAGTAACAGAGCTTCAGTTAGCGTCACATCCCCAGGGACTGTTGACATCAGCTGCAAAGTATCAGTAAGTGCCTGTTTGCATTTCCTTCATTCTAATTTGTCAGTCCCTCCTTTCACAGACCTTTGCATTGGTCCCACGTTAATTAAAGATGATCCACAGGCAGCTGGGTGGCTCTGAGCGCTGCTGTACTTGAAGGCAGGAGATACCCTCGGGTGCTCACAAACACAACCCTTCAAAGACCACCTGAGACTGGGAGGTCAGCTGAGCGCACCTGAGTCCTGGCAGCCGGTTAGTCCTGTCACACCCGCGCCTCCGTCATTCTACCCCCTCCGGTTTGTGTCACAAGCTGGAACAGGTCCCGCTCCAGCCGTTACTGCTCTGTGACTGGTGAGGGACTGAAACGGCACCTGGTATTCGCCCTTACCCCCGACCGAGCACCCCGAGCGTATGCATATTATGTACAGCCTCTACAGCGATGTGTGACACTAACAAGGCGTGTGATGTATGAGGCAATTAGCACGCTGCAAAGTAATGACACTGATTAGAACAATGTGATATTGATAATCTAAAGTAGTTAAACAGTGAGGCAGTTCTTCTCGGTCGAACGTCATGGGGAAATATAAAAGGGAAGATCACGCATTAACAATAAACTACTGTGGGAAAATACCAGACGAATGCAAAATAAGAAAGAAACGTTGACCTCGACACAATGCTGTTTTATGATGCTGTATTTGTGTATTCAAATACTATCAAAACGGTCTTTTAAGCAACAAAGAGTACGGATGTGCTTTGACTTCGATTTTAAAAGCCTATTATTCACCGTTGTGCGATTTCATGTCCTTTGAGTGCACCACACCCTGAATTACACATTTATATTAGTACGTAGAGTTATTTAAGTAGATATTGCCAGACATCTGGTTCTTTTTTCAGATTAAAACGCAGATTAAGTTTGTTCTTACTGTACAAGGAAGTTAATTGCTTCCACAGCCTGCAACCACTGCTGGGCCTGTTAATCGGAGCCTCTAATGGTTTTTTGTTGAAGTCGGACCACCTTCATCCAGGCGCGGGTCATTAACTGTGCCCTAGGGAAAGCCCCCTGCTACACCCATCACCCAGGAGCCTCCTCCACCTACGACACTGTCCCATCTACCATCTGTCTGTCTGTGTGAGAGCATCATTCTATCCTTTATGCAGCTTTACGTTATAAAACACGCAGTAATGATGAGTTGTCAACAGTCTACTCCCTGTGAATAATGTTTTGAAATGTGACATGGAATCATCCTGGATTTTTTAAAATTGACCACGCCCAGTCTATCACAAGGATGCATTGGGTGGGGTAGTTTCAGTGTTGGGACATTAGCAAATCCCAAAAGTAAAGAACCGATATTGATACTGTGAAGGTTTACAAGCTGAAACTAGTTAAGTCAGTCAAAGGTCCTATATGCACAAAAAAAACACCAAAAACATGCAAAAACACACATTTACAACTAATCCTTTCTGTTTAAACTATCACCTAACCCTCTTCAAAGCTGGAAAAGCTCCATCTCGGGACATAATTTTGATCCAAAAGTTTTAATCTGTGTTTCTAAAGGCCAAATTTTTTCACCAGACTCATCATTTGTAATTGTCTTCACTAAAATGCAATTGAGTTTTGAAGTCACGAGTTACAACGTTAACTCTAATTTTAACAGCTTCATTCTTATAAGAGCATCAAGTCCTCATGCTCACATGGCAACTGTGGGGTTTTTATGGTCAAAATGAAACAAAATTACTTCCCATACTTTTCACTTTAATTCTGCGGTATGAGAGTGAAATTGTGGGTTGGCATGAATCAGTTTCTATTGTTGGTTTTCAGATTCTCAAATGTGACTAGGTCATTATTCCAGATGGGGGGCAGGAGAGAGTTTTTTTTCTTTTTCTGTTGATTACGTCTCATAAGTGACCCTATGGATTTTAACATTATGAATATATAATTCCCATGTGTATTAAACAGTAGATTAAAATGTTTTGATGTCATCTGAAACCCTCTGAAACATACAGTACATTATATGGCTATGTAGAATTGTAATGATTTCAGACAGAAAAGTGAAGTGAAGTTCATGAAATCAGCTCTTTTGAACGGGTCCTTACCTTGAATGACTGGAACCAGATCTCATTTCATGAAAGAACCGAATCTTTTTCTTGCTTTCTCATTTTTATGCATTTTTATACCATGATTAACCCTGAATAATCACAAGGATCAGCACAGAAGCAAAGCAGGAAACATGAGTGAGAGCTTTGTGAACAAAAAAACAAAAAAACAAACTCTATTTGGCATCATAATAACATTGGATTTTTGATTATTATTTTAGTGCAGTGTTTTATTTAGATTATTTATCATTTCAAAGGGTAAACTCACACATCTGAGCCTTGGTCACTTCTCTTTGTGATTATTTTGTACCTAAAATAAGTTCTCACATTGTCTTCTGTCATATAAATACATAGCAAAAGAGTCAGTGTTTAGAACGGTTCCTTAGCGTGAACGGCTGGAACCAGATCTCATTTTATAAAAGAACCTCACTTTTTTTTATTCTTTCTAATTTTTATGCATTTTTATATTGATTAACCCTGAATAATCACAAGGATCAGCACAGAAATAAAGCAGGAAACACAAGTGAGATTTGGCACAATAAGATTACATGTATTATTATTATTATTATTATTATTATTATTATTATTATTATTATTATTATTATTATTATTATTATTATTATTATTATTATTATTATTATTTTTTAAATTTATTTATTTATTTTTTTTTTTAATTTTTTTTATTTTTTTTATTATTACTATTTTATTTTTATTTTTTTCCACTCTCAGTTTGAATCAATATGAACACATCTGAGCCTTGGTGGCATCTTTTTGTCATTATTTTGTACTTAAAATGAGTTCTCACATTGTCTTCTATCATATAAATACAAAACAAAACAGCCAGTCATTTGAACGGCTCTTTAAATGACTCGGATCCCCTAAAAGACCTGCAAGTCCCATCAGTAACAGAAGAGCAGCGGAGGGGGCACTAGAATATAGACCTAGTGAGTATATATATATTGAAAAAAATCTAAAAAAAAATACATCTACAACTGCTGAAACAGACACCTATACTTATAGACACGCTATTTCAAATAATACCACCAAAACCAGGCCCCTAAAAAAGCTGTTATCTGAAACCTTACCGTTAGTTGGCCCCGCCCCTCCGCTGGGACCAGAGCGCGTAACGTCACGTCGGCTGCGGTGGTCTGCGCGCAGTGATCACACTCTGAAGGAGCGGACTGACAACAGCAGCTCTCCAACACTAAAACACTCTATCCTCCGCTTAGCTGCCCCGGGACAGTACGCATGGATTTACCAAACTGAGCTGAGCGGCCATGGAGTGAGTTTTACCCGCAGAGAGGAGCGCGTAAAGGTGAGGAGGGACTTTGGTTCCTGTTGGGTTGGTCGCGTACTTTGTATCTCCACACTGTCTCGCTGTAGTGTTTTCCCCAAAAAGTTATCAGTCTCGTGCCTTAGTTGGGTAGGTTTGACACTGGGTAGGCCTGTTTTTGTGGTTCTGTCTTAACATATGGGAGCAGACTCATACCAACAAGTGTGCTGAACTGATCTGACGCAAAAAAACAAACCCGGACAAATGAGCTGTGACCCAATTGAGCCAACAGCGCATCAAGTTGAAGCTGTACGGGCTTTGAACCTGTCCCGTAGGCTTTATGTCCCCCTCGTCTCCACTACAGGACACAAGGATTCACATCACATGAGTTACATTTTCCGCTGTTGCTCTGCAGACAAGTGTAGAGTGAGCTGCTATGTTTAGACAGAGAAATGTCCAAGCCACATTTTCCCCAACAAAAGCAGGGTGGACCATATGACTAATGTAACAAACCTGTAAAGTGGGACATATTTTAGTTCTTCAAGCCTCTGTCTATACCGACTTGCAGTATCTTCAGTATGAGCTTGTTCTATACCAAGAAGTCATGGGCAATAACGTTTTTTTGTGTGCTTTTTTTGTTCTTATTGTGTGTTTTTTGTTGCTAAATTGCCTGCTGCATCTCCTCTTGTCCTGTTCACTTCTTTAGTTTTATGTTTCATGTTGCCTAAGTGCAAAATGTGCAAAATGTGCCAATTTCCTGCCCTTTATGATGTTGCAAATAGCTCGTGATTGGTTCAAAAAAGTGAGTTCCCTTTTTAATATCATTGTTTTATTTCTTTGCGTTTGGATTTGGAGATATTTTGCGTCTCTGAACTCGGCTGGTAAACTGTTGTGGGACAATAATGAAGCTTTGTGAACATTTGTTATATAAAATTGAGCTTTGTAATGTTACTTTCCTCAGGGCAATATATTCTTTCATTTTTATTCTGAAGGGTTGAATTTGATAACAATGAAAAACAAACTCGTATTGCAGGTAATAGGACAATTGTATTATAGATAGGGCTGGGTACAATTTGATTTTTTTCAATAGACTTAAAACTAGGGTAACCAGATTTTCTAAATTAAAAACTGGGACACGCCCGGACTGGTACAAATAAAACTGTGAAAAGAGTGAATAACATTGTTCTTTGTCAATTCACCTGTGTCAGTTTTATAATCTGAGGGACTTTTGTTGTTGAATTATTATTATTATTATTATTTTTTGCTTTATGGTCATTTTCAAGTGCATCTTTGTGTATTTTAGCTAAAAAATGATTTATTCTCCCCTTTATGTTGCTGGATATCAAAAAACTAAAATAGAGACCCCTGGGGCATTTCTTGTATAAAATTGGGACAAATCAATGGTTTTGGATAAATCTGCTGGGACATGAGACATGGCTCAAAACTGGGACTGTCCCGGGTAAAGGGGGATGTCTGGTCACCCTACTTATAACTTAAAACAAATACGCAGGTCTGCAGCACATTTATACAGATATAGTGCTTTTTTGTCCAATTCCAAACACTTTTACTGTCATCGTGACCCGTGGAGGTCGGCCCAAGGTCTGCTGCTCACACCTCTTGCCTCGCTCCAGAGCCCTCCTGTTTGAAGTGATCTGTTTCATACAAGACCCGAGGCCATTCTGACTTTACACATTTGTGATGATATAAATGTAAAGAGATGAGGGATGAAGAAAGAGGAGGGAGGGATGTTTCTGAACTACAGCTCAACGCATTTCATCAAAACATCAAGTCCAATCAGCCGTCAGAGCAGGTGTTTGACAGCACTACATTTCACATCATACCTTTGGGCTTCTCGCCTTCACCCGTCTCGCGAAGCACCTGCATCCGTCTTGATTTAATGATATTATCGGTGCCTATGTAGCCGTGTTGTAGGGCCATCCGTCTGCAGCTGCCTTCACTGTCCTGCTCATCTTAAACACGCCTATTATTACACACAACACAATGGCCCTAGTTCACAAAACAGGTTGAACCTACCATGAGGTTAAGTCTTGACTCAGGGTTATCCTACTCAGACACAACCAACTCAGAGTTTCCTGTTTCAGAAAACAGGTTTGGAGCAGAGATAGACACAGTTTCACTTCACTTTCACTTTGAGTTTAGCTGAGGAGAGAAGCCATGAACAATGGATCCCAGAAAAGAGGATTCACCATGGCAACGGTAAACGAGAGTCATGTGACTGTGGACAGGTTAAATTAAGGTTTGATATTAAAATGGGATGTTAAGCAATATTTTAATGAATAATTAATATGATGCATTAAAATACAAATATGTAAAACATTTACACTTTTGTAGCTCGTTAAATACCATTTTACACACCATCACTTTGCACAAAAACATCTCATAAATATTTAAACAATTTAAGTTATCATAAAATAAGCAGTAGCAGTAAATTGGGTTGTATTAAAAATCCGAAATAAAATGTATGAAAAAGATAAATAAACGTACTTATAAATCATCATCATCATCATGTTAATCATTAAACTTGGTTTTAACTGTTCCTATATTTCTGAGAATGGGGAACTGAACTGCCCAGTCAGAGTTCTCCAGGAGCAAACTCTGGTTAAACTCTGGGTTTTAGAGGAATAAAACCTGCTCTGGACCAGGCTGGGTTCACAGAGTCAGTTACAATAATGACTGACTCAGGGTTTAGGTTAATTCTCTCTGTGAAACTAAAAACTGTGAGTTGACCTCTTTTCAAAGGTTAACAAACCATGAGTTTGTTCTTGAAACAGGACCTTTGACCTTGAGACACTGTAAAGGTCCCACACTGGAGACTTGATGTGTTTTAGACCAGATACAGCTCTGGACGCACTGTTTATTCAGATACAAAACGATACACTGCACTTTGTTTAAACACGTGTAGGCCTATGTTAAACCTCATGCTGTTTGGACACATGTAGGCCTATGTTAAATGTGATACTGTTTGGACACGTGTAGGCCTATGTTAAACCTCATGCTGTTTGGACACATGTAGGCCTATGTTAAATGTGATACTGTTTGGACATGTGTAGGCCTATGTTAAATGTGATGCTGTTCGTACACATGTAGGCCTATGCTAAACGTGATGCTGTTTGGACACGTGTAGGCCTACGTTAAACGTGATGCTGTTTGGACACGTGTAGGCCTACGTTAAACGTGATGCTGTTTGGACACGTGTAGGCCTACGTTAAACGTGATGCTGTTTGGACACGTGTAGGCCTACGTTAAACGTGATGCTGTTTGGACACGTGTAGGCCTACGTTAAACGTGTTGCTGTTTGGACACGTGTAGGCCTATGTTAAACGTGATGCTGTTTGGACACGTGTAGGCCTACGTTAAACGTGATGCTGTTTGGACACGTGTAGGCCTACGTTAAACGTGATGCTGTTTGGACATGTGTAGGCCTATGTTAAACGTGATGCTGTTTGGATTCTTGTAGGCCTATGTTAAACGTGATGCTGTTTGGATTCTTGTAGGCCTGTGTTAAACCTCATGCTGTTTGGACACATGTAGGCCTGTGTTTAATATGAGTTCTGTGGGTGCCATTTGTTTGTGCAGAGTTGCACGCGTGAACACCTGCACTGCTGTTAAACAAATCAGTGCGGTGCATGTATTGGCTCACTGAAGCGGGCATTTAAAGCAAAGGAACCAAACATTTCGATTCCGAGTCCTAATTATAGAAAATAAAAAGTTTTACTGTGTTTTAGGTGAAACGTTCCATATACCCATAGCAGTAACCACTTACCACTTACCGCCGGCCCGGCCTCACTGTAACACTCTCTCTTCATAACTTTTTCTGTCACATTTTTAGGTCAGCCTAAATGAGACTAAGACCGGAGGCGGCTGCTAATTATGGTCTCGTCCCATTAGGTCTGTGTCAGTTAAACATGTGAGCCATTAACTCTGAATTGGCCAACATCATATCAACCTCTTCATTATGTAGAGCCATGCGTTTAAATAGTCTGGACCTGGGGCATGAGTTAGGCCTGCAAGAGAAAGTTTGAATGGATGTCTGAATGAATGCTTTCACCTGGAGCTATGCCTGATCTCCTTATCACATAACTGGAGGTGAGCGTTAAACTAATCTGCACACACAGAAGGCTCCCTGTGCGCAGTACAATCAGAGGCCGAGTGGCCAAAAATGAAACTCAAGTAAAAGTACTGTTACTTAAATAATATTAAGGTAAATTATAAAAATGTCTGATTTATGTAATTGGACAAAACTCAAAATAGTGCGTGCAATCTTGTATTCTCATGAGACGGACTACCACGAATCGGAAAACCTGAGACTTATCTGAAGGAGCAGGGCAGAGCAGAGCAAATGTAACTACCACACCTCTGCTTACAATACATGTCGCCTAAAACAAACATAGTAAGTAAAATATCTCTGTTTCTTTGTTTACAGACCGAGAAACCTTCTATTGATTTGCATGAAAACATATGTCGCAAGTATCTGCCCGTGTTGTATAAGGTCCTCTCGGTTCCTTTCCCTCTTCCTGTCTTTGTCACCATATTGGGAAGTAAGCCCATTGAGAATGTCAGCAACACTCCCCAGTATAGTCCTGACATCTGCTAATGGATGCCACGCTGAGTTTTGAGTGGAGCAGAGGCATTACGCGTCGTTGGAAGAACATTAGATTTCAGAACGTTTTACTCCCACATTGTTGGTAATTTGCTCAGGCTGGGTACGAAAAGTTGTTGTATACAGCTTTTCTGACACTTGTATAAGAGGACGTCACTGTGATGTTGACATAAAGTGTATATTTATATTTATATTTCCCCTATTTTTTATTTGTTACTATGTCAATCCAACAGAAGTGTGCTAAAGCGTGTTTGTAAATGTATTAGTTGCATCAGTGTCGGACAACTGTGAAATGACTAAAATAACCTACAAAAGTGCGCAAATATCACCTTATTTGCAATTTTTCCCCCTATTTTTGCATCTTTTTTAAACTGTATACTCAATATTCAGAAGTACACTCAGATTATTATCCATGTTTTGATAATCTGACCTTCTTTACACTATAGTATAACACATGTTTGACAGAAAAATGCCTTTTTATAGTGTTTAAGTGAAGTTACCAAGTGATTTCCACCTGATTTGTTACCCTTTAGCAATGCAAATACATAACATACACATAAAACATTATGTTCAGGGTTAATATGTTTTGTACTCCGCATTTTTTAGGATATTTGCTGACAATTAGAACATAATAATCAGCTTACAGCACTGCCCTTACGCCATCTAATCCATAACAGTACAAAGTGTTTCTTTATTGTATTTCCCGTACGCTGATACCTCCTTTTCGGGCATAAAGGGAGATGACACAAGCTAGTCCCTATAGGCTAACCACAGCGAGTGCTAAGGGTATACTTACATAACATATTTCTATTTTAATTGTAATATCTGATGTGTCCTGTTTGCTACACACTGATGATCACGGTGTATATTATTAGGCAACAGAGAAGTGTCTGCAGGAAGATAACAATTAGACAGACAGAGAGAGAGATGACATTGACACATGAGAAACACCAAACACGAGCTGCGTCTGTGAGGTGAAGTTCAGGTTATATTATCAATCTGCAATGGGAAGAATCTATGAGTCGTCTTCAGTTTTAGACTTTCGGTTACTTCCTAAATCATTCCTCGGAATCGTCATGTGATGGTGTAGTGATGGTGTAGTGATGGTGTAGTGATGGTGTAGTGATGTGTCTTGTAGGCTGCTTTACTTGGTTTTGACAGTGAGTAAAGCTTGCGCCCCCTACTGTCTGACACCTTCTCCAGGACTCCTCACCCCATGTGTGCGAAAAGGTGTACGTTCCCTCGTCCCGATTCATGCTCTGTCGACCTCGTTTGTATTTCAGAAATGACACCATAACAGGAAGGAAAGCAACAGGAAGAAGCTGAAATATGTATACCAGGTCAACAAATGCGTGTCTGATTAAAACAACAACCACAGAAGTACAGACTAACCATTGTTTGTTTGGGCCTTTTATGCACAAAACATGTTTGAGGTGTTGATGTATTTCCATAGTAAAAGCCAAAGTTAAATCTGTCAACTGGACAAAAAGTTGTAATTGTAGTTGTATTTCCATCGCCAAATAGCTCTGTGGTTAAATATTTTGACAGATTTTTCAGAAATGCCAGGTATTTCGTGCTAAAATCTGCCTGTAGGGCTGGAAGAGAAAAAATAAATACATTTCTCCCTTTTATTTCATCATGGTTGTCGATTAAATTTTATTATTGCTTACTAAACAGAAAATAAAACACCTTCAGTATTTATTTTATGATCATAAGTGAAACTGTTAAAAATGTGTCTTGTTTAGCTCAAAATGTTGATTATGAACTGAGATCCAAATGACATGGATGTGCAATGAATTGATGTTTAAACAGATTCCTTATTTAATTTCCACCTGTGATGTTTGTCTCTGTGTGAGTTTACTAATTGAAGTCAGTTATTAACCACTGGATAAATCATTTACTTTTTTTACTGACGCTGTAGAAGGTTATTTAGAATCAAATGTACATGATTACATTTACATTTCATTATCATTATTATTATTATGATAAAACATATATATTTTTATTATATACATACATACTCATGGACGTTTGACCACAACTAAACACATTATGTATTTAGTTGTGGTCTGTTATGATTGTGTTTCATTAAAAGCTATACATTGTCATTCATTACTGTTATTATTTTGATTGTGTCGTTGCTTAAGCTTAACGTTGCTTCAGTTGTAGTTACCTAGCAGTGAGGGGGCGTGGCCTGTCTCTAACCTCCGGGACAGCCTTATGTAAACGCCTCTAATGCCTCCCAGCTCCGGGCAGCACATGGTTACATTGGATATACATTTCAGTCATCATCTGTTCGCACAGTTGAGCCATGTGTCTGGATTAAGTGTGACATGTTTGTGTAGCGCATTAAGCATGTTTTTCCCCGGCCTGTGTGCTTTTACCCAACAACACGCTACACTTTAGATTACAGTGAGAGCTGCGCACAGAGAGGTGACCTTTAGCTTGTGGAGCTGGAGTGACAAGTATTTGTTGATAATGAGAAATTCCTGTCTATTTTAAGTGCGTCGAGGGGGCATTATTATGGGCTTTGTGTCCCACCATCATCTTATATGGAAATGTGTATTCGTAGGACTGTCACGATAAATACAACATCGATGGAACAATGATTTCTGGGGGGTCAATATTTTTCATTTTGTACCCGTAGGATTTTTCTTCTGCACTATGATGAGATTAGAGCTTTTGAGAGTTGAAATATGATATATGATTCATTATATATACAAAATAACTACTTTAAGTGTTGTGTTCAGCTCATATTCTTACAATATTGTACATTTAGAATACTTTTTGGAGGATAACTCTGTTTTATGTCTATATTTTCCCTGACATACCTGTGTATTCATCGTGAGGTAATTGTGAGGAACAGACTCAACTGGTTTGTCGAAACAGTTGGACACACCCCGGTCTTCAAGGTACCACAAGAGTTGAGTGATAAGTGAATGATGATTGAAGCGACGTAGAGTATGCCACATGCACGCTAGTACTAGGCCTGTCACGATAACATATTTTGAAGTTCAATATATCGCTATCGACGTAAAGAAACTAACACCTAAGAGGAGATTTAAACCGCAAAAATGTGAATGAATCACTTTAGTCGTTAGTTTGTATGTGTAGTGAGTCATAGAAGTTATTAATTAAACTTTTTCCGGGTTAAATCAGTTAATCATACAGCCAAAAATTTCCAGCTTTCATATATTGAACGAGAAGTCGATATAATTATTAGCGTGACAGGCCTATTTAGCATTAATGATATTGCAAATAGTGGTCACCAAGCAGCGTAGTTTAATATTGCACTGACTGATAAAAGCCTATACAAAAGCCTCACATTCTGCCTGCTCTGTTAGTACTTGCAGATATCCTCCTGGCCTCCTCCGTCCTTTGAGAAAATAAAATGGCACGTGATGGTGACTGTAGACAGAGACAGCATGTCAACCTCCGGCTATTTCTGGAGCCCTGTGAGCGCTACGCCGCTAATAGAGCAACATATACGCACAGAATCATACGAGCTCGCTTCAATTGGCCAAATGTATCCTGGAAAATGTCCAGAAAAGCCAGCAGGGGGAAATCTAACACATCTAAGCCAGTGTTACATTATACACAACAGCCTGAAATTGCATTACGCGTTTTACTGTTTGCCTTCAAGCACCACAGAGACAAGTGGTGAGCGCACGGAAATAGGTCACAATAACACATTTTGAAGCACGATATACTGCTACAGAGAAATGCTGCGATAAACAATTATATTCAAACTACTTTATGACACTGACACAATAATAATAACACGAGATAATCCTCCAACATTTTTGAATGGACAGTAGCATTAAGACTAAATAACAGAATGAAACAGTAACTAGAAATAGAACCTTGTATTAAACAGAAACTTGCAGAAACTTGACTTACTTTTAACTTTAACCTCCACTTTTACTGAGAAATTGTACAAATGAAACATTCTGAGACCCCAAAATATATTGTTCCAGTACGATAAGAACGATAAGTCGATATAGTGATTATCATGACACAGAAACAGAAGCTTTGTGCACACAGATGATAGTTTTCCTCTTAAATCTTGCAAAATATACAAAATATACATATGCAGAACTCATATTACACGATTTGAGTCACAGATTACAGCATAATAATTTGGTTATTAAATAAATACATTTAAGATTTTGCTGCGTTTGGTTGAGTGATTTTTTTTTTCCTTGTAAACTAAACAAACATAGCAGCATAGCATAGCAGTATAAAGTAATGACATTATATTATCAGTCTGGTTGTCATCATTGTTTTTGATGACAACCAGACTGTGTATATAAATGGACATGGCTAACCTGCTAAATGCCAACTAGGTGGGCTTGGTATTGAGAAACTTTCACACCTCTTTCTGTAACTCCCGCTGTCAGACTTGTCATTTTCATCTTAAAATGTTCATATTAACCTGCTCTACATGATCCTAGTAGTTTTATTTCACTATTGTGTCCATAATACAAGATATGAAGACTAATAATCAGGCACCTCCTTTTACCGAGATCACTCCAGCAGATTTGATTGATTTACAGTGTTGCTAAGCGCCTGCTCCCGGCTAAATCAGTGATGTGGGAGGGAAAGAGCGTTACCTTCAACAGCCTCGGTCCGGATTGGCTCTTTGGTTGCTACGATACTCGCAGTCGGAATTCTAAATGTGGAACTCGGGCACAAATTTGCCGCTTCGATTACCTTTTTTGATTGGAGATGAACACAATGGCTGACGTCACACTCACTCAGTCCACTTCTTTATACAGTCTATGGTGGCAACACTGTGAGTAATGTGTTATCTGTTTACCTCCATTGAACTAATGATTAACTTAACTCAATGAAGCGGTTTTAAGGACATCTTCACCTCAGCATCAACAGAAACTGCCATTCCTCTCTTAGTCGCAATGTTTATTTATTTACCCAGGCGAGACACCCAGGGACCAACCTTGACCGGGGTATTTTTTGGAGAACTATTTGCGAAAAAGTTTTAAAGAACAGTTCTATAAGGCTGAGTGTGGCTTGTGCTATGCCCTAAAAATGTTCCCTTTGTTTGTTTGGTTTCATGTGTGCATTTAGTCATGACCACGGCAAAAACTACAATGCACCTGTTTGATTTGAGTAAACGTCACTCACATGTTAACTGTTTTCCTGTAAATAATGAGTAATGATGTAATCAGTTGTTTGGCCATCTCTTAAATTTGAGCTGTGTGCTTGTGTGAAAATAGTGGGTGTGGCTTTTGAGGCGACGTTGAAAAAAGGGAGGACGGTGCTGTAATGATTTGCATGTAGTAAAGCTGGGTCTGCTCTTGCATGTGCTTGTAAAACAGGATTGCGTCGCCTGCTGCTGTTTGTCTGGTGTTTGAGAACTTTCTGGTGGAGGGTCTTATAACTTAAAGGTAATATTTGGACTGAAAGCTGTACCTGACATTCGACATTGCCGTTCCGAGCAAGCGGACTTTGGCATACCACGAAAATGTGTAATAGCAGAGATAAGACACCCTAGATGACAAGCGGCAGCACATATGCTCTAAAAAGCCAGTCAGTATAAATACTCAATTAGTATAAGTGCTTGAGAATAGCTTGTTGTGGTCTTGTTGATGCTGCGTTTTATGACTTTACATTACCGTAGATGTTGGTCAGTGATCAGACTAACTTGAATGAGTCACAATCCAATCGAAACACCATCTGCAAGTAACAACACGTAGTTTGAAAGTAATCTGGAGTATTTTTTTTAATTATCCTCAACATCATTAATGGTCCAATACAGTACTTTATTACACAAACTAAACCAATAATAGTTTCAGATGGAGCTTCCTCCTTTAAACCTGCACATGTTTCAGTTCTGATGACTTTTTTAAAACATTTGATGGTAGTTTTTTGGGTATTCTTTGCAAACCTGTTTACTTTTTTCATCTGTTTTTCAGGTTCATATTCTCTTCTCCCATGCTCAGATGTGATTTTCCCCAGAGGTGGTGATTACTATGGGGTAAGACAGAGAGAGGAGACAGAACAGGAAGCAAGCAAAGCCCCCTCCTCTGCAGGTGAGTTATATGCATGTTCTGAGGAAACACATTTTCAAGTCTTCTAATTGAAATAGTTTATCAAAAATATGAACAAAACTATAACATTATGATTATTATTAAAGTTTAGAGTTGTTTCTGTGGATCCAAAAGGCCTGTTTAGTCTACGTTATCATTGTTTTCTATGTATGACAGGCCCAGCCCCCGCTCAGGTGAGATGATTTACTTAAACACACATTTTATCAGGTGCAAAGCTGTGGTCAAACATAGGCTTCCATTGTGTCTTCTGTCAGTGGAAGATGTAATCAGTGTGCTTCACAACTGTTTTGTGTGCTGGGCAATAGCAAACATCACCATATGTGTTTGGTCTGTGGTTGCTTAGAGCTTTCGCATCTTGTATTCTTTTTATTTATTTAAAAATCAGCAATTTAATACAACTATATTTAAAGGGCCTATATTTAGCTGTTTTCTGATCTATATTCAAATGTTGTTTCCTCATCACAAACAGACCTGGATTTGTGTTTTGTTTCATTCAAGTTTGACACATAAACCCTGCATATTTAGACTTCTTCTATTTAGTTCTTCTCTCAAACTGAAGCTCTCTGTTCTACCTTGTGATGTCAGGTGGTAATACAGGAAGTCCCCCATTGTGTTTTTAAACTCCACACCATAGACTGTAAAAAGACTAAGTGAGTGTGACGTCACCTTTAGCGTTCAGCTCCAGTCAAATGTAGCTCGTCGAGGCAGCAGTTATAGGGGTGACTTTTGAGCAGAGCTTCAGATTCGTAATTCCGACTGTGAGCATCACGGCAACCAAAGTGCCAATCCATGCTCATTTCCTATTTGGAACGTGGCAGCTATCAGGTTTACCATGTCCATGTATATATTATATACAGTCTATGCTTCATACACCTTTTCTAGAATCATTTGGATAATGTCAGCCCTGGAATTGCTAATCTCTACTGAACGAAAGGAGCCATTAACTTGACCTACCACTTCGTGACATCACAAGGTGGAACAGAGCATTTTGAGCTTTGGAGATGTAGACTAATAATAAATGTTTAATCAAACGTGTGAAACAAAACACAACTCCAGGTATGTTTTTGAGGAGGTAACAACATTCTAACATGGCTAAAAATAAAAACTCACAAGAGTCAGTTTTGCGTAATAAAGGACCTTCAATAATGCTTCACAGCCAATCTGTCCCTCATAATCATTTATTTTTCATTAAAATGCTTTTTGGAAAATTCTCTAAAATGTATTCTATAAGTACAGAGCTGGCAACCAACACTTATGTCTTAATTAGATGAATGAAAGCTGTAGTCTTGTCAACATGTTGATAGACTTTTGTCCTAGGATAGCCCGCTACCCCACCCCCTCATTTCCCAGAAGTCCCCTTCTTGTTGGTATAGCGGGCAGGAAGGCGTAATTATCCATGAGAAAAAAGGAGAGAGACAGAGATTGTGGATGAGAAAGGAGGGGTCAAACGAACAGAATCTCTCATGAACCACAAAGCAAGGCTAATGTCCTGAGAGCGCATCCCAGTCAGGGTACAAGTGTAGCATTGAACATAAAATAATAGAGTCAAGGGTGAGTGCAAAGGAGACGACAGGTGAGCAGGGCTAAATGGAGAGCAGGGCCGAGGTGTAGCTGGTGTTGCTAGGAGGCTGAAAGAATAACACAATACACAGGATAGAAACAGCAGTGCAGAAGGGAGCACTCATACTCACGTACACGTGATGTACTGTAAACTAATGTGAGGTGAAACGCGCAGTTATTTTTTTACTTTTATTTTATAATACTTTATTATGTAACCCATAGTTTTAGTCACAATTGTTGCAGCCTTCCATTACAGTTTGAAATTATGTGTGCTGAAGCCAGAGAAAACCGTCTCTGAGGATGTACATTTCCTGTTGCTATTTGCACTGGTTTTGACTAAAGACAGTAGACGTCGTTTGGAATGACGTCTACTTTCATCATTGTCCATTTAAATGTCATTAACAGGTAACATTTCCTGACTCCCGCTAGAAGAGAATTGTGTCTCAGACTGAAAAAAAAAAATCAATGCTTACATTAAGACTTCCTGCTCCTCTCAGCCAAGTGTGGACTAGTCACATCTTCATGTGGGCTTTCCTGTCACTGGTCAGCTGCATTAGGAAATCATGTTCTGTTTTAACATGTAATGTCTTGCTATGAGTGATGTTCTGTTTCTAAGACTCTTTTCGTTGTGTCCAGGTGGTGCAAGGTGCAGGTCCTTGTCATGGCGCTCCGGATGAAGCTCAAGGTTGTGGTGACTGTGATGATGGTCAACCTGTTTATCTTTATTATCATCTCCCGACACCACAACCAGGACAAAAACAGGTCAAAGATTGTTATCCCGGCCAAACCGTTTTGGAACAAGCTGGTTCCTCATACTGCATACTGGAACTGGCAGCAGCAGATCCTGGACATACACAACAACCCCATCATTTTGGCCAATTCCACGTTATCAGACTTACCAGAATGGCTCAATGATACCAACTCTGGCTCTGACCCCTGCCAGCCTGATCTTAGGGTCACCACCAAAATAAAGGACTACAACTCTCTACCACAGCGCTTTAAGGACTTTCTTATTTACATGCGTTGTCGCTCTTACACACTTAAGGTGGATCAGCCTGACATGTGTAAGGAGCCTCCATTCCTGCTGCTGGCCATCAAGTCTCTGGCTCCACACTTTGACCGGCGCCAGGCCATCCGAGAGTCCTGGGGGAGGGCGGGTTTTCTGGGGAACCACTCCATCATCACAATCTTCCTACTTGGCAACGCCACTGCAGAAGACCACCACCCAGACCTGTCTGCGATGCTGCATTATGAGAGTCAGCAACACAAGGACATCATTCAGTGGGACTATAGAGACTCCTTCTTTAATCTTACTGTTAAAGAAGTTTTATTCCTGGAGTGGATTCAAACTCGTTGCCCGGGTGCCCGCTTCATTTTCAAAGGTGATGATGATGTGTTTGTTAACACCCATCGCATCCTGAACTTTCTCAAAGCCCTTCCAGAGTCCAAGGCCAAAGACCTGTTCATAGGTGATGTGATCACAAATGCGGGGCCACACAGAGACAAAAAGGTCAAATACTTTATCCCAGAGAGCATGTATATAGGCACATACCCGCCGTATGCTGGGGGCGGAGGCTATCTTTACTCTGGGGACATCGCCGCTCGCCTTCACAATGTGTCGCAGCATGTGGCACTCTATCCCATCGATGATGTATACACAGGCATGTGCCTCAGGAAGCTAGGGCTGACCCCAGAGAAGCACAAGGGCTTTAGGACATTTAACATTGAAGAGAAATACAGGTCAAACCCCTGTGCGTACAACAGCTTAATGTTGGTTCACCCCAGGACCCCACAGGAGATGATCCAAATCTGGGCCTGGCTCAGTAACCCCAAATTGACCTGTCAGTGATGCCTGCAGAAAGCCCAGTCTGAGGACAGGGGAATAATAAGGAAGAAGACTATGGGGACCTTTGCCTGAGGGTCAAGGTCAAATTATATTATTTATTTTTAAAGGTGGCAGCTGTACGTTGTGCTGTTATTGTGATAATACACAGCCTTGAAGATGCTAGTGACGCATTGTGCAGCCGACATAGTATTTTCTTTGACAGAATCTGAGCTGTGCTAACCCTGCTTTGCTGTAGAATGAGCTGTACCAAACTTGTTACATTGATCATTGTGTGTGTGCACATATTTATACAATATTTATATAACCTTTATGAAGCTTTAACACTGTGTGTCAGCTCAACATCGAGCTTCTAAATGCTGTATTATGAAAACAGTTGGCCTAAACTGAGGCAGTGTTCTCTTTGAAATTCAGTATAAGGTTTTAGACAAGTATTGTTTTCAGTTGAAGATTTGTGAACATTGAAAACCTTGTGAGTCCAAAGTGAACACATCCTCAGTGACTGTTGCTGGAGATTGTGCTGCTATTCCTGCCCACACTCCTCAGAGTATTATGTGCTGCAGCCTAGACAGTTCTACTCACTTTGCTGTGTAGGCTCTGCTATAAACATTTTCACATTTATTAGCTTTTCCTCATATATAATTCATCCATTTAACTAAGAGCTTTATGTTTTGCTCAGCGGGTCTGGGTGTGGTTTATCAGAGAAAAACATCCCAATTGGCTTAGACTAACTCTTGTATCAAGATGTACCTCCTTGTTTTGCTTATTTGAAGACACAGTGAGCGATTTTTTTGTAGACAAGCAAAACTTGTATTTTAAGATGTTAGCATTTATTACAAAGATATTGTTTATTTTATTGAAGTGACAGCTGATAATAGTATCCAAAATCTATTGAGATAAATGTTGGAGAGGTATATGTGCTGTGTGTAAGGTAGACCTGTTAGGTCAAGCTTTTTATGAATCCAGAGAAAGCCACTTTTTTTCTCTAGTAGGTTTAAGATAAAATTGTGAATGTCTGAAGGGTCTATTTCAGTATTTATGTTGGCAGACTTTGAAGTAGCATGAATGTACTGTAATACTCTGCCCACATCAACTTGACAAAAGGCAATATTCTCTGTTGGCACTCCCTCTGCTGGTCAGGATGGAGAGTGACACGCTCACCTTGAGGCCTTAAATCCTTTCTCTGTATGTATTTAATTAAGTTGATTAAGGTATTTGATGTGAAATTGCTGGACTCTTCCCATGTTTAATTTTAAGGGTAAAGATACTTATGATAAAATGAAGAAATTAAGCCAAATCGATATGATTTTGTTCTGATAGATTTAGCAAGGCTACTTTATTTGTATGGAGCACACATTTACAATCTCATATGTTCTGTTCACACCAAATAGTTGATAGTCTTTTGCTGCAGTTTGTGACAACATGAAATGTTTACAATGTCATTTTTCTTCTGAAGGCTTTTGGCCAGAACTAGGATAATGGTCAGTTTTAAGTATTCTATAGTCTCTTTTCTGTTTCTCATAGGTCTGTGTAGCTAATCTTCATTTCATTGCTTTAGCTTTAAGTGTCACTTGACTGTCCACTCTTTTGATAATTTAAGAATATCATGTTTTACAAACATTAATAATAGACTACTTTTAAATCTGGGGTAATACCAAGTTTTTAATAATGATATTTTGAACCAGAAAACCAAAATGGTCAGTGAATCAAATAATCTATTGATGTCCATTTTCCATGACCTCACTTAGGCCTGTCATGATAACACATTTTGAAGAGAAATACATTGCTACAGAGAAATACTGCGATAAACGATAATATTTAAACTATTTATGCCACTGATGCAATAATAATAATGCAAGATAATCTTTGTAAAACTTTTAAAAAAAAAGACAGTATCATTGAGAGGCCTGAGCTGTGATAAATAACAGAGTGAGACATTAGCAATAGAAGTCACTTATTCAACCTTGTATTAAACAGAAACTTTTCACTTACGTTTGACTTTAACCCCCACTTTTACAAACAATACATTTTGAGCCCCAAAAGATATAGTTCCAGCTTTCATATGGTGAACGATAAGTCGATATAGTCATTATCGTGACAGGCCTAACCTCACCTCTTTGTCATAATGTTCCTGCTGCACTTGCCTTTTTGAGGTTCTCACCATAATTGTGCCTAAAGTTTCTCTGCTCTGTTTGGATATTCTGCAACCTCCTAAGACTATTTCACATTTGTGGCCTAGAATGTCATGACTTAAAATAAAGATTTATTTTTCTGTTTTTGTACATTCTCTTCTGGTCTGTTGTTTCTCCATTTTTCTTATTAAACCAGCTTGACTGTGTCTGAAATCCAGTTTAAACCCTTGTTTACAATGGACTCACCACTAGAGGGGGCTGGAGTTCAGTTACAGCTTGCTGAGTTCAGACTTGGCATTATAAGCTCCTATTACAATGTGATTTTTATTGCTTGCTTGTCATCTTTTACTACTACGATAGGAACACTGGGAACTTAAGCACCACCAATCCATGCCCATTTGGATACACACAGTGACTGCTTTGAGAGAAAAACAAATTCAGAGCTATTTCACCACCATAAAAGTGGATTAATTTGTAATCTTAATTAGGCCTATGTCACAATAGTGAAATTAACAGAGCTAAAAAAAAAAAAAGGTATTCTTGGTGGGATGATTTGTACTAATAAAGGGTCTTATAATAACCTTATTTTTAAATGGTAAACCGTAATCTAACCAAAACACATTAGGTCTATGAGGTACATACAAGTCCTTAGTCCATTTTGTATGAACAATTCTACTGTGCTTCGACTTTTTTGAGATTGTTTCCCTTTCTGTTTGTTTGCTTTATATTTACCATAGTGCCATGTTTTTACGCCTATTGTTAAGTCTTTTAATTCAAAGCTGTAATGTTCTCATTGTAGGACAGATAAAAGTCTTATCTTACTGTACAGTTTCTTTACAGGGACGGTTAAAGTATCAGGAAACCATGGAACCTCCTATCACATTATTTTCCAAGTTCAACGCCATTAGAACGTCTTAATATCAACTATTAAAATGGGCCTGTATAAACAAACGGTCAGCTGGACTTTAAATGTTGGTCATCTGTTGTACACAAAATGGAAGATGATAGCTCCAGTTGGGACAGGAACCAAAATGGTAACAGGCTTGTATTATGATAAAAGGCACATGACTGATGACTTCAGTTTTTAGATTAAATTTACTCTTGGGATTTGGGTTGAGCGAGGACTGCTACAGGGGATGCATTTGGGAAATTGTCCACAGCCTGAAAGCATGACATCATCAGTCTGCTGCTGGGAAGATGTCGGTGATGCAGTGAAACCTTCTTCCCAGAACACACTGAGAGCAAAATTATTTAATACCATTATGGTCTGAGACTCAATGACTTTGTAGTTTATTATAACATATAAAGCATTCTACCCGGAAGGACTGAAGTACCCCAGACTCCCTGGAGAAGTGTCTTTATATGGTATACATAATTAATACTTTAAAGCATAGCACTGTATGATTAGTGGCAAATTGTAGTGACATTTTTTATCCCTTTGATTTGATAGTTGCTTGCTTAAAGCAGCACTATGAGAATGCAGAACTCACTTAATCTCTTTGACGCCATCAATTAGGCTTTGCTCTGACTTAAAATACAGTTTGATGATCCTTTTAAAAAATAAAAAACTTCTTAGGAAATTAAATGATGAAAATCAAATAAAAGGGCTTTTTTGTTCTGTGTTTAAGTTGACTGGTAAATCCAGATCTCTCTCTGTACTTTTTATACAGATTGATGTCAGTCTGGTCCCCGTGCCCTCTGTTGCGACTCAAGGCCGGTCAAATGTGATTGACCAATCACATTAAGCCCTAATTGGCTAATCCACCTGTTCAGACTCACATTTTTGTGAAGTATTGAAGAACCGTGTGTTGTGGATTTAAGGACTATAATAAACTCCCAAAAATATTTATCTGGGTCAAACCATTTATTGAGGTGGAGCAACGGGTGAATCAAATCTCCACAGGGACCAACAAGCAGGAAATGTGTTTTTATTGTTTGATAGCTACAAATATATTCCACAGTATCTTTATTATTTAGTAGGTCCTTTTACAGGGTTAGGGACAGAACTGCAATACTGTTGAACTTACCAAAATGACAACAGTAAAAGCAAAGAGAAGGATGTTGAGAAAAGGAAGTGGTAGGAGAGGATACGATGATGGCATCGCCCCCTGGAGTGATGTCGCTCAGGAAACTCATATCTGAAAAAAGAGACAACAGAACATCAGAGAGACGAGGTGCACTGGTATGAAAGCTGTATTAAACATGCTCTCTATTTATAGACATTTCCGTTGCCTTTTGTATCAAGAATAGATTCATAGTGATTCATTAGATTATTGGATTTGACTCAACCTTAAATGCAATGGTAAAAAAAAAAAAAAAAGCATACAAATACATTTTCAAGGTCTGTTATAGTTCTAATTCTCACACAAAAGCGATGCCCGTCTATGTCAATGATTGTACAGGGTGCAAAAAGTCTTTTTACAATTTAAATTACAAATTTAATTACATAGGCAGTTGATAAGATATATTCATTAGATTTGTTCTATTGTACTCAATGGTTATAAAGACTTTTAATCACATTGTATTTTTGTACGTCAGGCATCCTGTTAATTAAAAAATAATCCTTTTGAATTAACCCCTAAGAAATGGCTCTTCCTCAAGAGAAGGTACAAAATATATCATGGTTTAGAGCATGCCGCAAGAAATTTATGGAGACAGGGACAATGTTAGATAGAAAAAGAAGTGGGAGACCAAGAACATGTGAGGTGCCCATATAGACGTGTTCTATTGTACTCAGAGGTTTCCAAAGTTTTTTTTTACCTAATTTAATACAAGTCTGATTAAGATATCGTATCAATTGCCTTTGTATTTTTTTATTGTAAAGAGACTTTATGGACTCACTGTATTTTGTTCAGTAGTTTGTTGTCATGGAGAAAAGCCCTTGAGTTAGAACCGTATCAAATGCCAAAGCTGACAACATAAAATGTTACTCAAATCCCCTTAAGGAGAAGCACATTTAAGAATAATTATGATATTTAAAAGTTTGAACTTTGATTTATGAGAATCCCACTCGTAAATCAATAGTTGAAATATACACATGCACATTTGACTCCTGTGATCTTCTTTTATTGGTCGTGTGGTGTAAGTGGGACAGTGATAGTAATGAATTGAATTATTGTCATTGAGTTACCCAAAGGTCTTATTAGGGGAGATTTAGTCAGGACAGTGCTTGTTATACACTGTGTAAAGGATGTTATTCTGTTGATGACTGTAAACATGTACAAAACTCAATTACTCTAAGTAAATACTGCAGAGCTGGGAGCACTTAGTCATGACCCCGTTTCCACTGTTTTTAGAGATTCATATTGAAAAGATGCAGGGAAATGTTAGTGAGAGTATAGACCACAAAAGAGAATGAACCCTGAACAGTACACTGTTTACTCATCACTGACATCTCTGTAAACTTGCTTTTGATTGGTTTGTTTGTGCACTGTAATTGTAACATGAAAGGGAGATTAAATAAAAAGTGAAATAACACCAGAAAAGGGTTAGTGAAGATACAAAGAGACTTGTTTGCAGAATACATCCAGGACAACTAAATCAAGAGAAAATAATATGTGTGTCATTACTTCTACATACCAGAAAAAAAGCATAATACGTTGTAGGTAAATGAATTACCAAATTTATTTATATATCAACGCTTTTTATAAAATGCCACATCTCATGTTCCGTCTGTGCTGTTTGAAAGTTCAATATGTGTACAGTCTCATAACTCCTTATCTCAGAGCGGGTCCACTGCAGACATCTGTTTGAGTTTGGCCTGAGAGCACAGAGCATTGCCACGGCGACCTTCTGCCCCCTCCACATCTGCTTTGTGTTTCCTTCACTTAACTGCCCACATTTGACAGCTATCATTTGTGCCATTTCAAAAATCACTACAACAAGACGACCAGTTACAGAAAATATACTAAAGGCAATATTTGTAAGTATTGTAAGCATGGTAAGTATTTTGAAAAAATATCAAATTGCAACTCTGAGAAGTATTGCAATTACATTACATTTATATTTATGTTTTATGTTTTAAAAATCTAAATTTAGGCATATTTTAAACATGAACTATAAAAAAGAATGTTTATAGAGTGTACACTGCTTTTCAGATTAAAAATTAAGACCTAATGAAAACAGGATATTGTGTTGATTGTATATTATAATTTGCAAATTGTGTTTTGTTGACCAAGGTATATGGAATATCTGATGTTACAGCAATCCCGAATTAACGCAAGTTTTTGTTCAGTTATTGAATTTCTAAAGTTGGAAAGTTGGTTGTGTGTCTCTTCTCTGTTGGGTGTCCTCAGAGTTCTGTTAGACATGAATGTGCCCTCTGTCACCTCATTCATTTTACATTTACAAAGCCTCATGTTTTCAACTGAGACCTTTACATCTGGATGCGTTTTCAGATTAGCCACTAATCATCACTAATGTGAGAGATTTGTCAAAATGTCAAGTTACGCCTACAAAGAACATTTGCTTTTAAATTACAAGGTAAAGGCAAACTTACAAAATTGTAACCTATGTTTCAATAGAGTCTTATTTTTCTGTATTATACAGTCAATAATCTAAAGAAAAACAAAAAAGCGTGTATGTATGGTTTCAGTGTTACTCTTAAATTTGAATGTACCACGTGTAAGTGTCAGGAAGTCGCTCAGACACAACACTGTATTGATTGGAGTACATGTAAATGGCTTGTAGTGTTGAATCACCACAATCGCTAAAGGCATTAATGATTTCAGCCACTCCACTGTAGCTAATTAACAAGCTTTTTAAGAGGCGGGCGGAAATGTCTCATCTCAGGCAGTGCAGTTGGAGCACAAAGAAGTCATTCTGGCTCTGTTGTTGTGTCCCTAAACCTGCCCAGTGGCTTTTCAGAACTGCCCCAGAATGGTGTCCAGGGACTCATTTAGCCTTTGTTGGGCTTGTGTGAGTAGACATGGAGCCTTTTCTCTCTTATGGGGGATTGAGTGAGGAGAGACTTGTCCAGTGAAGCGTCACTGTTCATCCACTGAGCTGATAGTGGCTGACACAGGTCCACTAATGATCTCAGCACTGTGATCATCTAGTGACTACTCTCCACATCATCCTCTCTCTATATATGTCTGTATATGTATTTCTGCAGACCAACATATCATAAAGGCTATGTTAAGCATAAACATATACAATACATTTTGAAATGCCATTGTATGCATTTATATTAAATCATCTTACCATACCTGATCAAGCATAGCTCAACATAGGAAAAGTGCAGAGGACAAATGAACTTACCTTGCTGATTCTGACTGCAATACACACTTTTGTTCTCCTCACACTGCAAAGGAAGAAAGAATACCAAGATTTATTATACATGAGCTGGTTTGTTTCTCAAACAACGGAAATGGATGGAATGTCCACAGACTGTCATGGTTATATCCAGAGGAATCACCACACCCTGTACCCATGGGCAGATCAGATGAAACCCACTTCCTGTAGCCGGGCACGAGGCAGATACCAAAGGAAACCTTTGCTGTGATTTGGGATGGCACAGTTCAAACAAAGACATTCTTATCTGATAATAAGCACCACTTAGACTCCCACTGTGGAAGAATGCCGAGAAATCCAATTTCCAGGAAAGTAAATAAGTGTTTGTTTCTCTTTTATCCTAAAATGTATTTATAAATAAATATAAATAAGACAATAGAGACTCAAAATGATATTCTCATGACACTGCTATCTGTCACCATGAAGTGGTTCGCACTCACTTAGGTCTATCTAAGGACTCGGCTTTGTTAACATGTTTTTCAAGTGCTCTAGCACCAAGGGTGAACTTGACGTGCTGCCAGAGTTCAAAATGCTCTT
The DNA here is from genome assembly GCF_009829125.3 of Periophthalmus magnuspinnatus. Lineage (NCBI taxonomy): Eukaryota > Metazoa > Chordata > Actinopteri > Gobiiformes > Gobiidae > Periophthalmus > Periophthalmus magnuspinnatus. The sequence goes on from NC_047140.1 coordinate 27,752,025, forward strand.
GTATTTGTTGACTCTGCTGTCCAAACATAAAGGCAGAGTCATGATAAAACCTGAATCATTAAGGCCTATATCAATATATGGACTACATTATTTAAGGTTAATTATTTGTCTTCACTTTGTATTGATATAAAGGTGTTTGTAATCCTTTGACTGTCAGCATGCATTCACTGTGCATCTGACAGCAGAATATGCTCAGAACAAATAGGCCAAATCTCAGCTGGGGGTACGGCATGCACCCATTCTGTAGCCTGTGAATTGCTCATAATCGTTCCCTGTTGTAAATACCATGCAAATACCATATAATGTGAAAAAAATGTAGACATGTCAGACATTTGAAACAACATGGTGTCTGGAGCCAGAAGACTTTTTTTTTCACAGACTGGGTTGGGCAATAGACTAAGTGGTGGTGCTCTACACCACACACAAATGCAAACATGACATGACCGGCTGTGTCTAGAGTATCTTTTCACAAAAATGTAAGATGATATTAAGACAAAAAACACCTAAGATCTAAGAAACACAGCAGCACAAATAATGGCAATATACGCATACACCACCATAGTCACACCAATGCAGCTGTTAAGCTACTGGCTGTCACAGAGAATATTATTGTTTTAATAAATACATGAAAAAATAGATGACACTTGTCAATTACAGGTAATCTGACCGGAAATCCATTTACACCATTTCAAAATAAAAGTACCATCATGAGGAATATAGCCTACAAGGTTTAATCATAGAACACACATTTACACTGTTTTTTTTTTTTTTTTTTTTTTTTTTTTTTTTGTACTACTTGAATAAGCACTACATTTGTTTTATTTCTTGAAATTGGAAACTGGAACTGGCTATTTTATAATAAAGATAAGAAATGGTTAGCCAGCTGTTTACTTTAGGGATGATTTTACAAATATATCGTGCATTCATCTAAGAGTATTTTTGCACTGGTTATTATTAGCATTAGTAGTTTTATTATTACCTGTGAGGACATTTGAACAGATCCATGTGTGTAGACTGGCTCGTGTGGAGGCTGGAGCAGATGTGTCTGAGCAGAGCTTCGGTTTCCGTTGTTCCGTTGCTGCCGTGTTATGATGCTAGCTGTCGTTAGCCGCTAGTGCTAGGCTAGCTGAAGGTTCGTTCTGGTACTGTTGCGAAAAAGGGTGATAATTAGCCAGACAGTCGGGCTTGGCTTATATCCCAGCCAAAAGTAAAATAACCTGCTTGAGCTTTTCGGCAGAGAGTACAGCATCAAGATAATGTTTTGTGAATAGCGTCCAGGTGAGTGTCATTTTGACTGTTAACGGACTTTTACATGTAAACGGTTAGCTGCTCAATCCTCCCGGTTGTTAGCGGACTATTATGGCCCAAGCTGTTTCTTAGTTACACATTCCTACATATTCCTCATGTGTAATTGTAGTGTTTATCTCTCCTCTTATGCCATATTGCTGTCCATTGTTAACGTAATACTGTCCGTTTGCTCCAAAATGGTCTCTGTTTATTTGTCGCTTTTGCTTCGACTCAAATTCTCATTTTAACATTAAAGCAAACCAACTTTAAGTCGTCCCCAGAAGTGTGTGGACGGCCGGGGTACACGGAGTCCCCCCGCTGTCCCTGATGAACAAAGTAAAGCTGCACATTGACTTTCACAGATACTTCGTCAACCTACACTGTAAACTGTTAGCGGAGCCCAAAAACCGCTCAGGGACCGCTATGTTATGTCAGTATTTGTGTAACATTAAAATGACATGCTTGTTTACTTCTGTTACGTTTTCGGTGTATTTAATGGACGTATATTGTATGTTTCAGGACAACATTGGGACTATGATTCATACACGCGGATTACTGGCCACGTCTTTGGAAATTATGAAGTGATTTTCACGACTAAAAATGCCCATTGACATTTCAGACCACTGCTGCTTCTTTCCACGTTTGGATCTATCGTTCCGTCTTTAAAGACCTTGGATTCATACTACGGTGGCCATTGTGCTTCATGTAAACGTTAACCATGTGTCAAAGGTGGAAGGATATGTTCAGATTAGTATAAATATATGTGGGATATCGCCCAAAGGAAGCCCTGGCAGGAAGCCTAGGACGGGATAGGTACTGAAAAACGTTTCCCGGAGAAACATGGCTTCAGTTTGGAAGAGACTGCAACGTGTAGGGAAGCATGCCTCCAAATTCCAGTTTGTGGCATCCTACCAGGAGCTGATGGTGGAGTGTACAAAGAAATGGTAAGTTTTGGGATAACAGGCTTCTACAGCACTGTCATATTTCCCCCTCGAAAACTGTATGTGTCTGTCTGCGCTGGAATGCTTGAGTGGTGGCCATAATTCACACACAGCTCACACACACAGTGTGCAGGCATGTCTGCACGCTGGGAGGGGCTCACTGTCTCACTATGTTTCTCTCTTATGCAGCCATACTAAATGCATTTTATTTCTATGCTGGAAGAATATTAGCATCCTGCACAATGCGTATGTCATGTCCAAAAAGCAGACATCCAGTACATAAATCAAGACATACTATATTTATATGGGATTAATTCCGATTTTATAAATGTTTTAACATAATTTAGCTAACATTCTATTTCATAGTGTTAATACATTTCGATAGACTGTCTGTATGTTTACATGGTTTGTATGGATTAGTATCTATTAGTTCTATACACACTGTAAGTACAGATCCTGTGTAGAGTGAAAGAAGGCTCTTGTGGAGCAAAGATGTAGCCTGCAGACATGCAATGTGGAGTGCCAGAGGCGTGACTAACACACAGCCCCACGAGCTTCAACCTGGACAGATGTTAACGTGTCGGAGAATGGAATGAGAAAAATGCACACCTCTTCTCAGAGCCAGAGGTGGGTGGGCTCTGCGCACTGACTGGAGTATGCTTTGTTTTGCAACTTGATCTGATTCTTTTATGGTATTAGTACAGTATACGTTTGTATGCGGTTATAATCCATTATTCAATGGTTTGTAATATTGATGACCTTTGTTTCAGTGTGTAAAACAATAGCTCAGGTTTGCTCACTTTGGTTTAAGTGTTTCACAAACACTGGTACAGAACCCCTGTGTCACTGTGTGAGCATTTAGTTGGGGTACAAATAGTTTCCTTATTTATTTCCACAGTAATGAAAAGTTACTTTGTAATATAATGCATAACCCAAAGTCTTAAAGTAGCTGACATAATGGCATACTAAACCCCAGATATATATATATTTTTTTACTGAATGTATGGTTTTAACACAAAACATTGAAGTTACTTTCTGTAGTGACAACTATTACATCTCTCAGCTGCTAAGACTCATCCACTACTTAGGGCTTGTTCACATTACTACTGCTGCCCTGAGGCTGTAGTATTTAAGCAAGAATGTGCTTTTGTCTTTTTCTTACTAATATAGTTGAAAACACTGCTTAAGGCAACCTCACATGTGTGGCGAGGATATGAGGATTATACCCTGCCAATGACACAGTGGCTGTATTGATTACATGGTAATTCTACTCTACTGAAAGCAAGCATGGCTAATCAAGACTGCTTCTCACTACACATGACATGACAGGAGAGGTCCGAGAGCATTGATGTTTCAGACTCTCTCTCCAAAACAGTACCGTAAAATGGTAAACAGTACTACATCTTTTTACTATTCAGATGTTGGAAAACACTAAATAGGTCAAATGCATTGATTCTATTCTAAATAAACCGAAATACACACAGAATGAAGTCAAATTCTCTGCCATGTATTGCAGCTTCATAATCAAATTATACAAATTTATTCTGGACAAATAAAAAAAAGGTCCTTTTTGAAAACAAGATGCAGCATCTTAAGGGCCTTTCATTATTACTACTCAAATCACAGACATGAGGCAGATGATATGGTACAAAAACCAGAACAATCAAATGACGTGTGACTACTATTCAGTTTAATGTAGCCCTACTATTCAGTTTAATGTAGCCCTACTGTTCAGTTTGATGTAGCCCTAAAATAATTACTGTACTTTGAAAACCTGAGTCCAAACAATCTCTGCTTGTTGTGAATAAAATGAACATACACATGTCACATCTGTGGTTTCTCTAATTGTCTTTTTCCCTTTGCACTTAGATGTTGATGAATAGGCTTCTACATTAAAAAGTTGGTATTTTTATCTAGGATAGTGTCATGCAAACCCCACAGTCCACACAGAAATATCCTGTCCAGAAATCAAGCCCTAGACCTTCTTGCTGAGAAGCAATGGCAATATTAACCATGGAGGCATGATGCCAAGGTGAATAGTAAGCAAAGCTTTTTTTTACAAGTTGTTCAAACAAAGTGTGAAAGCACGTCACTGTCTGTGTTCAGTGACCGGCCTGTGTCAGGCTGTGACATGCCGACTTGTGCTGAGCATGTGTGCATTATGGCAGCGCTCCATCATCTCCTGCCAAACAAAAATCCTCCTGCCAAATTCAGGGTCTTGGCCTGCATGATAATAGTGCATTTGGACTTTCAAAGACATTTTACATTGCATTATTCTTTCACTCAACACCTGGTGGTGAGAAGCTTCTATTGTATCCCTTCCTCAGACCACCACATATCATTCACACATACCTCAGATTCATACCAAGAAACATGGGTGAATTGTGTTGCCTAAGGGCACAATAGTTTACACTACAGCGACTGCCGCCCCACCATGGCACTTGGTATTCCCAGTAGTCTCTTTTCCAAGACTAACCACAGGACACGAGCCTGCTCAGCTTCTGAGATTTGATGAGATTTTGATTTGTATTTTGTGTGCTGATTTTGACACATATCCCCTGTATAATAACTCACATAGACATAACATGGCAGAAAAGTTACGCGGTCACTAGAGTGGTAAATGTGAGTGTGGTGCAATGCTCAATCAGCACACAACCAGAGAGGGGCTCATCCTTTACCAGCCTGGGGAAATCACAAAGTATTTATGTTGGATGAACCATTTAGTCTGATCTGTTAACTCCTGCAACTTGAAAATGCCACACTTTTAGAAGAAGAAAGGATGTACAGAACAAGATGAAAACTAGATGCAGCTAAATGTATCTGTGTAATCCCCCAGTCGTCCAGATTAAAATGTAACATTTCATTAACAGTACATATGTCAAGTTTGAATGTTTTTCTAATTATCACCATTGTCTGGTATAGTTCCTCCAGTAAATATGTAACATAGTTTTCAAGTTTATGAAGAAATATTGAAAAAGAAAAGTTCAAAATTAGTAGAACCGAGTCTTCGTGAAGGAACCCCTCCATCTCTGTCATCAATCCAGAAAATGCAGGGACAGTTTACATACAAGACAATCAACATCTTAAATATGCATTTATTCATGAAGACAAGCAGGTGACAAAGTTACAAATCCGATCTGTGGAGAGGCATCCCAGCTTACAATAAGAACTACTTCTTCCATGATAAAAAATTTTGAAGCACAATATATTGCTACAGAGGAATATTGAAACTACTTTGTGCCACTGACACAATAATAATAATGCAAGATAAGATGCAGCAAATAAATAACGGAAGGTACCATTAAGTAGCCATAAAAGGGACTTATTCACTGCTCTACAGCTCAAATTTTATAGAATTACAACAAAATCAATATCCCAAATCTCCCCATTCTTCCAGAGAATAAATACTCACGATAAATATTGAGGACCAAAATATCTTGGTCATGACAGCACTAATAAGAACACATTTTTAAAGGTATTTTTGAGAGAAGCAAAAACCTCATCATGGAGACGAGCCTGATGTATACCAACAACTAGAAAAGTTACGCAGTGCACCCTTTTAAGAAAATAATTTTGCTGTTATTTTTGTCAAATATTATGTAAATTAGACAAGACTTAGCATTTATTTACAGTATGGTTCCTATAATAATTATTACCTCTGGTCGTCATCTGGTTTTAAACTTTCGGTGCTTTTAAACCTTTGTTATGTGTGAAAAGTCGCAGCCCTCCTATTGATACTTTTGCAGTAACACTGGGGGTGTTCTACATGTATGTCTATGATGGAATGTTCATTGGTTACCATGGTGATGCAGTGCACACATTAGCAAATACTCCTGAAAAGTTTTTTGGATGGTCAGAAATACAATACAAAATACAAATAAAAATACAATAAAATACAATAAAAACTACAGGAGCCTGTGATCAATACGAGCGCTCATGGTCCTGTTTAGGTGTTTGATTTTCAACACAAAAGGTGAGAGTGACTAACTGAAAAACTGTTGGCTAATGACTAGCTAACTTGTGACTAATGTTAAGAGAGACAAATTAGCTCACCTTTTGTAGTTCAACTATGTCAGCTTTATGGTCAGATTGTGTTCAAATAAAGCTCATTTTAAAGTCTAACAGGCCCCAGATAGAGAAGTGCTTTCAGTTATCACCACACTCCCAGGGAATAGTGATGACACCAGCTGCAGCGTATCAATTCACCTTATTACGGAAATTGCCGTGAGCACCGCCATTGTCTTTTGGGTTGTATTATTTTGCATTGGTCTGCTGGTCTTGACAGTGAGTTCTGTTGATGCATTGTTGACTTATTGGAACACTGGAAGCTTGAACATTTTACACAAATCAACCTGCGTTATATTATAGCAGCAAAACTTTTCTCAAATTCTCCATTGAAATGAATGTGATTTTCAGAAGTCAGTCGATGACCTAAAACAATAGTCTCTATGTTGGACCTCTGCTCGAAGCACAAATTGTTAGATGTCTTCTGCTGTTCTCCATATAAGCCCCTGTTTCCTCTCTTCTGTCTACTCTTCTGGTACAAGCAGACCATTCTTATACCAGGACGGCTGCTACCATTTGTTACTGAGGAAACCTTGATAACAAGTGTTTCTATATCAACCCCATTATTCCACTGATGCATGCATTAGATTGAGTACACACCATATTTTAAAAGATAAATTGCATTGTAAAAAGGGATACAGTTTTGGAGTTTCCTTGCTGAGAAGGAGGGTCTAAGGTCAGGGGATGCTCTGGGACAGTTATCTATTTGCCTGTTTCCTATGAATCGTGGTTAATCTGCTAACAGCCTTTCTTTTGGTTAGATCAGTAATTTTGTTAATCTCTGTGAGGCAACTGCTGTCGTGATTTTGGGCTATACAAAAACAAAACTGAATTAAATGTTACTCTAAAATGCTTTTTTGTCAAGTCTATAATGGTAATAGCATGGTGGTGCTCCAAGATATACAGCAATATTGTATGCACAATATTCATTTCTGTGATTTCTCTCCTAGGCAACCGGACAAACTAGTTGTGGTTTGGACACGAAGAAGTCGAAGGAAATCGTCCAAGGTTTGTAATATACCTTCTATATTAGCGTTCATGTTTGAATGATGGGAGGCTAAATGTTCTTTCCAATGACTGACTGTATGTCTGTCCCATAGTCCCACAGCTGGCAGCCTGGCATTAAAAACCCTTACCGTGGTGTGGTGGTGTGGCCAGTCCCTGAAAACATTGAGATCACAGTCACCCTGTTTAAGGTAAGTAGTAGCACCAGTGTTGGGAGGCCGGGATTGCTAATACTGTACCTTAGCTGTACTTATAGTAGTAATGGAGTGTAAATGACTCACATGTGAACAGGAAATGTCCAAGTGAGCTGTCTTAAGCCCGTTTGGCCTCTGCAGTGACACACTCACTCACCGAGCCGGCTCCTCTTACCATGTATATTTACTGACTCCATTTCAGTGGAGAATATGAGGTCAGATTCCATTCTTAAGAGGACTACAATAACAAAAAATACAAGAAGGCCTTACCTTTGTAATGTCAAAATTTAAAACATTCCTGAAATGTGCAGAAATAAAGCCTTTAAGAACCATGCATATGCTAGCAAAATGAGCAGTCTTTGTGACTTGCAAGATATTGATCTGAAGGAGTATGTGTGCCAAAGCAGAGGTTACACCAGGCCATCACTGTCTGCCTTTAATACTGCCTATTGATTTTTTTGCTGGAACATAATCACTGTCTACTTTGTAAAAGGCTATTTGAGCCAAACAGTACATTGTGAACACATTTACAAGTTAATGAGGTCATCTCTGTCTCTGGCGAAATGCTTGATCTTGTATTAATGCTTTGTCTACTCTCACAGGACCCACATGCAGAGGAGTTTGAAGACAAGGAGTGGACATTTGTCATTGAAAATGTAAGTCAACCTTTAGTTAAACCACCCAAAATTCTCTGGCTGTGTTCATTTTATTAAATGTGCATTCAGCGCCATCATGTGGTGGTAAAGCACCATTACATGACAGTGCTTTAATACAATTATTGTTGCAACTGCCATGTATTACTTAAATATTTTTTGATGGTTAGACCAATTCACATTTACTAAATAATGTCCCAAGATGCATAAATACATATAATTTTTTATAGATATATAATAACCCCAAGGTCACATTTAGTCTCTACAAGCCCTTTTTACATTACACGGTAATTTTAAAATCTTTGTTTCTGTTCTTATCACAGTTAACACATTTTTAAAATATTGATAACAGTGAGGAGGTCATTATGTGCTTGACCCTCTTGCCTCATGTGGATGCTGGCTCAAAGCACCAGTGCAAGCGGCGGCTGCAGTCTTTGATAAAAAGCTGAGAAGACAAGCAGGTCAGCTGCTGTCCTCAGAGCAGAGCGTGGGAGAGTGAAGAAAGTGCAGAGAAAGAGAAAGAAACACATTTGTGTGTGCATACCTGACTAATGACAGTGAGATCAAAGCCAGGCTAGTCCACTGACAGCAGGAATGAAGAGGACAGAGCGACCACAAACAACGAGGCAGAAGCCGATAGGGCAACTGAGCACCTGTAAAAACCCATATTACACTGCATCACTTCAGTGTTTTAAAAAATAATATAAAATTATAATAATAACAGTATATGACCTCCATAATAAACTGTCACTTTGTAATGTCATATTTTTCTTTTTATATTCTACATGTAATAACAAATGCATATTTTTGTACCACAAGAGGGCAGTGCAGCCCAACATCTGATGAATATCCAATGCATCATGTTGTAATGTGGGTAGTTGTCTGATTACAAACAAATGAGTGAAGTGCAGACAGTCTAACACTGACAAATCCTATATTGTTGATATTCATTTTTTCAGAACTGATTCATGCATGAAAAGGTCTGTAGAGTGCTCCATAAATAGTCTTGGAGCTGGCAAACGGAGAGGTGAGCTCCTCTGACCCCTCATCAGACAACACAGGAAAGAGGGAAGAATACGCCATTGTGCCTGAGCCGTGGAGATGATGAAATTTAAGATCCCCGTGCGCTGGTTTGTTCTTAATCTGGGGGCCAACCTCATGCTAGGTTAATCCCTCGCCGCTGAATTACCAGTCCTGCCTAGATTGTATTTTGTCATTGAAAAATGGCAGTGTCAAACACTACCTTTTCTCTCCTCTATTTGTTCGTCTGCCAAAGCGAATCACATAATCAAAAGATGGGTATAAGTCAGGACAGAAGGAGGGAAGGAGAGGTGGTATTCTGGAAATGGCTTCACTGTGGTATCTCTAAATTGCACGCTACCCTCGCCTTTGACTGCTCTTTTAAATGGGAGCATATTATCAAAAAGGTGAGCAAATTGAGAGTCAAAAGATTGGATGGCTATATTTGAAAGGCCTGTGCTGACTGATTCTTTTGTGTGGGCCACACTGTGTCTGTGTGGATTGTGCTTTTGCATATTAACCAAAGCTGGAGATGGCAGTGTACCTCCATCTCCAAAGCTTTTGTGAAGGATTTCCATAACTCACACACTGGACAATTGTGTCTAAGCTATCATGTCTCAATATATTCAATATACAGTCACACTGCACCTCGCCTTTCTGTGCTCAACCAATGCCCATCCCATTACAGACACTGTAGCCTTTATGACAGCTACATCTCTCTTTAAAAGTGAAATTGGAGAGAGAAGTCATATAAAAATAGCATTGATACTTGGTCAATGAAATGATCCATGTTCATATCTAAAAACGGATCACATCACCATTTTGTTTTTGTTTAATTTACTTGGACAAGGGCTGAAAAGTCCCTATCAATCAAATCAAAATAGCTAATTTGTTGGTTTTAATTGCCAAATGACTGCAATTATTACAAAATAAATAAATAAATAATAAATAAAATGATTTAAATGATAAATGATTGGCTTATGACTATGTATTACTGAAGCAGTAAATAGTTCTGTCTTCTCTCAGTTCTTAATGCCTCTCCACAGTTCAAACGTCATTGGGCCCATAGTTTTATTCACTAGTTACATTTTCATCTGCTGCATCTGGTTACGGCTTTCATTTTTTTTTACATCATTAACAAAATGTAGCCTAAAGTAGAAAGTACAGCATCTAACTCCAGTCCAGCCATTTTAGTAGCTTCCTCCTTAGGCAGACACCTTCCCGTTAAACACAACCAGTTTCAATAGAAAAATGATGACTCTGTTGTGTTCTGTAAGACTCACTTAGCAGCCCTGCTCTTTTACCTTTACACACATTTCCCTGATAGACCACTTCCCCACACATCTATGATATATCCAGTGCCTTCTGTGTGCCCTCCCCTCCTTTTTAACTTGGAACACATTACCTAGGCCACTGGCTTGTGATCGCTGACTGGGCCTCGGGGAAGAAAAACACAATTATTTCAACCCTCTTCTATTCACGCAAAGGTGACAAAAGCTGGTATGAAGTATGAAATCCCAAAAGTTCCTCCTGTGCTGGGGCCGGCAAATTGGGATTAATCTGTGTGCACGCATGTGTCTCCAAAGTTTTTTTTTTTTACCTTTGCTCGATTCTCATTTCCTAAATAGTTTGTGGAAGTCAAAGTGCTCATTTATTGTGAGGAGGTGATAGAAATGATGAAAACACAGCTGCGGTGGTGCTGAATGCCTGGTATGGGATCATAAAAATTAATGTGAACAACCAAAACAAACTTAATTCATTCATTCAAATAGCAGCATTTGGAACTGGTGAGGTTTGCACATTGCTGTTTTTATTCCCCTATTTGGCCCTAATACATTTGATACACATGGATATCAATTGTGAACTGTATTTGTTGTATTGCGTAGGTGTGTTGGTAGAGGCCGGGTGGTCCCTCATGTTACCCTAATAGGCTTAGTTGCTCCCTAATCCACCCCACACTACCCCATCACATGGCTGGTCTGCTGACTAACTGCTACCACCATGAGTCTACAGGTCTCGCTTTGTGGCTCTACTTCTGAGTTTGGCGGCTTATTATCAGCGTAACTGTGTTTATGTCAAAAGTTGTAGCTCCTGCACATAAAACCAATGAGTGATTACCGGTACTTGGATCCCTGTAGTGTTACGTTTAGTTGTGGTGCTAGTGTAGCTGTTGGTCTTCACCCTGTTGCGTGTCCTGAATTACTGTGTGTATCGATATTTGTGTGTGTCATTAAGGTGCAATTTGAATCTCGGAGCTCCAAGTTGTGACCTCGACCTTTAGTCTGAGTCTGCTGCTGCCTGCCTCCAGACACAGGGATATATTATGTAATTATAGCCTCCCAACCTGATTTCAATTTTTGCTCGCAAAGTTTTGTTGCTACAATTTAAATGAACACAAAGAGCATGTTTAGTTTATTTAGTTTACTTTACAAGGACCATGTACAGGAACATTAAACAAAGAAACATTGAAGAGATGCTTTGTACCAGACTATAGTTCTTAAAGCTAATTTCCATCTGCGGTCCCTGAGACATACAAAACACAGAATACACAAACAGCATAAAACAATGCAATATATTTACACAATGACATTTAAAAAGCTCTATCCCATTCCCACTCAACTCCCTCTTTGCCCCTAATCGGATATAATTTAGTAAAGTTTTTCGTACATTTGGCAACACAACTAATATTGGCACTTCTTTGTTCTTTAAAAAACGTTTTTTTTCTGCGCTAAACTTTTTGAAGTCTTTGCATAGCTTTAAATGTGTTGGTAGTTTGTTCTATCCTGTTATAGTTTTGAAAGAGAATGTTGGTTGGTCTAGTGCAGTTTTTCGTTTAGGTATACTACACTGGCCATTGCATGTTGACCATGTTAATGTGGCAAACCTTTTGAGTAGTGGAGGTGCCATATTAATAATATTGAACAACTGTTTCCAAAGCTTAGCATTTAATGTTTGCTAAGTCTTTTGCAGTGATGATATTGTTGCAGTTTTCTATTGAGAATCCCAAGTGCTTGTTTGTAGACAGATTCCAAAGGTTTTATTGTTGTTTTAGTTACTTGTGACCAACATGAAATGGCAAAATTTAAGATGAGACATGTTTTTTATGTCTCCTACTAATCTGTATGGGACCACATATAAGCTAAAACTGTTACCAAAAAGCATCCCCCATTGTGTATTTTTATGGTTGGTTGCTTGAAGAAATTTGTACTTGTTGTGTTTTGTTGTTTTTCTTCAATTGTGTGTGTGTGTGTGTGTGTGTATATATATATATGTTCAGTTTTGTTAATCTCTGCTTTTGTCCTGTCCTGATGTTTCCCTTTGACCATCATTTAGATTTTTCCATGTCCATTAGAGATCTCACATTGCCACCTTCTTTCATTCTCACCTCTGCCCCTAATCCCAGTCTTGCCCCTTGTTTTTGGTGTCATGTGCTACGTGCAACTGGGTGGTCAGACAGAATTTGGCACAGTGTGAGTTTTGTTAGGACGATGACAGCAGAGCAGTTATCTCAATCTCAAACTATTTGTTTTCTTGGTTCTTCTTAAGATGGCGGTTTGTGATGGAGACGGGCTTCTGTGGCACCAAAACACTGCCTGGCAAATCCCCCTGTTTATCCACAAGCCTGACCTGCTGGGCCCTTCTCCTGGGTGTAGTAATGTGCATGAAAGAATATGTTATGTATTTAGGTGTAGACTGACTTGTGTAACTTTATCTTAAAGAATTTCCAATAGCTGGTTTATAGAACCATTGCCACCAGTTCAGCTTGGTTGCAGTGAATAGCAGCCTGTTATGCGTTCTGGTCCCAGAAACTAAGCCAGTCGCTGACAGTTGACTGATCCCCAAACATGGTGCCCCTCTGTTTTGGATATAGATTTGCGCTTGCAGCAGCCATCGGAAAGAACAGCTTTGTAGTTTGCGGAATTGCCTTTTTAGGAAAACGTTCCAAAAAACTCAAATCTGGCACAGTCTTTTTATTGTCATTCCTCACTCCTCCTCAAGTCTTCTCAGGTTACAGCTCACCCACTTTTCTGTGTCACAAACTGTTACCGTTACAAATATAATTCACAGTATGTTTTATGGTATTTCATGTCTTGAATCTTTTAAATTTTGTGGAAAAAAGAATTTGGAAATGGTGTTGTGGGCTCATAAATAAACACTTTGCATACATAAAAAAAAAAAAAAAAATCAAATCCCTGCACTAATTCCCCCTTGGTAGATGGTGTTCATTGTTTCTCTTTCTTTCTCTCCTGCTCCTTCTTAAAAATCCATATTATATTCTCTTTGAGTTGGCCACAATCAGAAGCGCTGAAGCAGAGCATCAGCCTGCTAATGCTCTTTGTCTCCTCAGATTTGTCACTTAGCATGGAGAGTACACCTTTGTCATGGAGCGGACTGGAAGAGAGGCAGGCTCTCACTTGGGGCAATTGTTTCTTGTCACAGGCCATTCCAGATCACCCTCCCCCTTACACAATCAGCTTTGTCCTGGATTAGAGCCCTATCATAGCCATGTCGGATTTCAGCAGCCTGCAGAAAACTGCAAAAATAAACTAAGAAGACTCCAAGTGCTTTGAAGAACAACTAGCATCTCTAACATTGAGTGATTTCTTCTAGCCAAATGCTTGAGCTATTCTGTCCATGTCTTTAGCTTGTGGTTGCCAACATTGTGGTTGGCTGCTCATGTGGCTGACTGGCTGACACACTGAGCAGTTTTTAAACTTTTAAAATTTTTATCTTGAATTTTCACTTAAATTTTGGAATTTTTACCAGCTAAGAAGTGAAATTTGTGCAGTTCAAAGGACAGGAGTTAAGGATTATTAGATTGTGTGATTTGTGCTTGTTTTTCCTATATCCATGGTGACCCTGCATGGAGCTAGCTATGCTAGCCAGTTAGCTCTGAAATGCTACAACAATACAACAGACTTTCTACAGCATATGTCAGAAGATGTTTCAGAGGGAAAACTTTGAAGGAGTGGTCTGTATCGTCACTGACCGAAACAACATAGCGGAGCAAGAGTGAGGCTTGGGGGAGGCTTGTCTGTTGTGTCTCCCCCTGGCTCCCGCTGGAGGCTAACTATGATGCCTGGGCTTCAGGACACAGAGAAGGGACACTTTAGTCCTGAGGACTGCTCCTCTTCTCACACTGCCCTGACACGAATCTGATGACCCAGCTGTTGAGCTGCACCTTTTGTTTGCACTTTCTATTATTGTTGTATTTTACTGCTCAATGTGCTTGAACATGTTAATTATTCTTTATACATTTTAGAAAAAAAATTCTCAATTGACAATAAAAAAAAAAAACATCTTCCATTTATACAATACAAATTAATCTACAAGAGCAAGAACTTCTCCCACACCCAAGTTCATGTCCTCCACTGAGGACAGCACCCTTACTGTTTGCAAAAGGCCTAAAGGAGCACCCAGCCACCCACTCATTGCCAATATTCTGTCTTTGCCCTTTTCATCATGAGGACTGTAGATTGACCTATAAAATGAGAGCCTATCCCTAACACGCCTCACCACTGACATACCATTCTGGTGTACTGTACTGACGTTTCTAGTTGTGTCTGTATACGGCACATAGCTTCCTGTTTTAGGGGGATTCATAATGAATTTAGATGTAGAAGTTGATCATATTGGCACTGTATGGCAGACATGTTATTAGCCATATTGTGTTTTGATGCATCATGAACAGTGATGGTGAAATGTAGAGAAAGTGATGAGCAGGCACTTGACAGACCAGGGATGGTCTAATCCGATTGACCTTTCTGTGCCCATCTTTCGCAATTATTTACCCCAAATTTCATTTTTTTCCCCCTTTTATTCTTTCCCCTTGACCATCCAGTTCTATCCTCCTTACTGCCATTTTCTCTCAACTCCTCTCACTCAGTTTCTTGACCATTTGCTTGTTGTAAACGGCTGCCATGTTGGGTTTCTCTCTTTGCAGCAGAAGTGCAGAGGCAGGGCTTTTGCCTGCTGGTAATTTATTTTCCCATTAGCCCCCTGTCTGAAGTGCATCTTCTGGGTCTGAGTGAGCATGGGGGGCACCCAGGGCCACCCAAAAGACACGTGGAGTTAGAGAGGAGGGCGTCCTGGACACACTGATAAGGCACAAGTGAGAGTTGTATGGTCAAAAATGATGGAAAAAATATCTTGGTGGCTGGAAAAGGCTGCCATCTAAATTAAGATTTTGCTATATTAAAATGAGTCATTTTGTCCAAAATGTTTGCCTTTCTGTGTCAGATGACACATGTTTTGGTTTGGTTGACCGGTCGGAGCAGAGTCACGTTACACTTAGATTATTTGTTGGATTTGTGCGAGAGCAGTGCACGCCAGCAGAAAAATGATCTTTCTCGGGTAGGATTAGGCTTTTTAAGGGCCAGTTAGTTTGTGGCTCCTCGGCTTTCATCTTCTGCCATTGGAGGCAACCCCACATTAAAGACATTCCTTTCACTTTTCTTTCTTATCATTCAACCCTACTTTTAGAGAAACACACACATAAATATGACCATGGCTAAGATTCAGACTTGAATTACATCTATTAGTTTTGGGGGAAATGCTTTATTAATTAAAATGTTCTATATGACATTCCTAAAATATAATTCAATCCTAATTGTTCATAACAATCTCTTAACATTTTATAATACCGGCACTCTTTCATCTTTTCCACACTGCATACTTTTAGTTTAAGTCTTCTCTGCTTTGATAACAGAGACTGGAGAAGTGACTGGACTCCTTCTCCTTTTTTAACTATATAAACCCATTTTGCACAATCCTGTCCATTATGGGCAGTATTGTTATTGTAATTCACATAACTTTGGTGATAGTACTGCGTGCCCTTTATGTTTTTGTTGCCTTTTAAAATACACAGCCATCCTGCTTGGGGAGGAGAAAATAAATCCACATATACAAAGGTAGCAGATGAATACATTGGTCTTAATCTGCATGTGTGCGGGCCTATAAAGCCCATAGTGCAGTATTCATATTACTATGTAAAAAGCCCACCTTATCAGTTATCAGGGGAGGCCAAATTGACACAGAGGAATCGGTCTATTGTGTGTGGATTCAAAGAGAGATGTGAGCACATTGGATGTCTCCATTTCCAATAACTATGACCTTGAGGCAGGAGGAACAGCACAGTGCCCCCACCTCCAATCTGCTGACTACACAGTTCCACCAACCAAATGATTTGATATGTTGGAGAGAAGGGCTACTCAGTGAGAGCTCAGGTAATTTTTTTTAGTCTATACCAACTACGTTATTATTATTAATATTATTATTATTATTAATAATAATATAAAGAAATTAAAGATGACCTCTACAATTGTGGTGCGGCCTCAATGGCGGTTAAAAATGTATTCTATGTTTTAAAGTAAATCTAACATATCAATTGAAAGGAGTTTATAAAAGTAGTAAATATATATATATAAAAGTATATAAAAGTAGTATTATGTGTATTTTAACTTCTCCCCCATACCAGATAAAATGTGAGTACAGAAATAATTAGCTTTTTTGTTTGAAGTTCTTCAACTTAACAAACAACATTTTGTTTTACCTTAGACCTCTGTCCTCTCAAGTTATGTGTCATGAGACACGCGGCTTAAGACAAGTTTTGTTCCATATCAAGCAGATGCTCATTGTTTCACTGATGGTAAAAAATTAAAAAACTGCCTATGATTTTATGGTGAAAAATCTCAAAATGTTTTAAATCAGTGATGAACACTGACCTATTTGAGACCTATTGACTTGCGACCTTTGTTAAAAAACCATTACCTGATTGCAGTGTGTTGGGCACTTTTAACACTACTCAGCTGCCAGTCCTAGGTTCCAAGCTCTATTAGCACTCATCTTAATTAATCCATCTCTCTGTGACAAAAAGGATCTGCCCCTCCTTTCTATGGCCCCTCCTTTTCTATGGCCCGTCCTGTTGGCATTTTGGGGCATTGGGATTCAGGAGAACCCCTGGATACCTCCTTCCTGCCCTGACCCCTCTACCCCCACCAGGGTGCACCTTTGGATCGATCCTGGGCCAGCTGGCACAAGGCAAGGGGCTGATGATGGGTAAATGCCCAATCTGTTTTCATCATTATAACAAAGAATTGCAGCATACAAAATGTGTAAAAGGATATATTTGTTTTTTAGTACATATTAAAATTTCAACCATTCAGCAAAAAATCCTCAAAGCGCACCCCAATATGTAAGTGGAAAGACTTTTCATATTACACACTTGGCTTTTCTTTGTAAGCTGCAGTAACGCATTGAGGCCTCTAGGGGGCAGCACACATATAGCCATCATTTCCAATCCTCTTTCCAGTGCTCTCGGACTAAGAACCTTTTACCTTATGCCCACAAACATTCAGCTCAGGTATTTAGTCCTTCTCAGTGCTCAGAGGAGAGTGCATATTGATAGTCCTGCCCTCTCAGTAATAAATTAAACTTGTGCATTGTCCTTCCCTTTCATTTTACACATCATGTCATAACCCCTCTCCCTTCATAATCCCATCCACCTTTCGGTTACACACACATGCACACTCACTCTCAAGTCCTATTGATTGACATGCGGCATCCAGGGAAATAGAGCACATTCCCATTGTTTGCATGGCCTACTCAAATCTGTTGAAACACTTATTCCATTCTTTCACAAAGGTATTTGCATATCCTTTGGTATTTTCTATTTTTCAATACCCCTCTCCTCCCATCCATTCCCCATTCTCCTTTTTGTTAAATCCCCTCTTCTTAAGTGTTTGGTGCATTGGACAAATTCATTCATAAAGTATCTCCATGCGCTATTAGCTTAGTATAATAGCAGGCTGTAATCTGCTGGAAGATAAGAGTTGGAGAGAATTTGCTCGTCTTTGTCTCTTGACTTGGTGGGTGCTTTGGTTTAACTGAGGTTGGTGATGACGGCGCTGCATTTATTCATTATGTGACAAAACTCAAGTGTGGCCATAGCAGCAAAAGTGGCTTCCCCAGTCATATATTTGAGTAGGATTAGAATCAAGGGAATGTAAAATAGTATAATGCATGAGGAATGTCAAATGTTGTCACAGGTAAGGTAAGCTGTCAAAATTGTGAATAACTCTTATACTGTGGTCTTGTTTTTCTTACAATTTTAACACTGTCTCATAATTATTAAAATGTTGCCATAAGAAAACTAAGAGATCCGTGGCAATAACCATAGTTACTCCTTTAGTTTAGTGTTACCTCTTTACAAAACTGAATGGATAGGCAAGTGTGTTTCTTTGACTTAAACCCTGCAGTCCTCTGCGATAAGAGTGAGCTTCAGTTTTCCTCACAAAACGAAGCCCAGATGTGTTTGAATGAGAACACATCAGGAAACAGCCCAAGATCCTGTATCGCTTTATCTCTGATACTGCCCTTTATATGTATATTTTCTCTCAGAGGTGTGGGGTGAATGAAAGCCTGTTGTATTTTGCTCAGTATTGTGCACATATAAGGAGGAATACTTGTAGCTAAAGTGTGTTATTGTGTGTAGGGTTATGCTGTGGTGGTTCAAGTTATCTTGAACCAAAACTGAAGACTTTATTTAAGTGCCATTTACCAAACAATACACAATGTGCTTTTGTAATCCATTGGTTATCTCCTGTACTGTCAAACAAAATCTGAAAAGGTAATGAATAAGGATATAATTATATTTTCATAAAGCTTATTAAATGTGTGTTTGATTTTGACCTAGATAATGCCCACAAAAGAAGAGCTACTGAAAGTATTTTGTACATCATGGTAAACTGGTAGCGCTGTGATTTGAGGTTGGTGGATGAACGCTCAACCCACTGCGCCAATCAAAATTAACTGCCAAAAATGTATTCCTCATTAAAGTAATTATGAATGGCACAATGAAAGGAATGGATCTGGTATTTGATATACTAAATTAAAGTACCGGTATGTGTATAGAATATGAACCTAGCTCTATTGTTTTTGTGATCTGTCAATATTACCCACACATCTAAGCAGTACCTCTAGAGTCGGACATGCTGTGAAAATCAGTTTTTCAAAGCTACGGAGGCAGACAAAAAGCTGGAACATCTCCAGCTGTTTGGTTTCCATATCTAACAGTTGGTGACAAGGTTTTGCAGCAGTTCTCATTTTTCACACTGTCCTCTAGTGTACTGCTTGTGTCCACACACACCTACCCACAAACACACATACGCACACATATACACATGCACGCTAAGGGCCTGTCACTGATTCTATAACTCTTATCACCTGGTCTGTGGCATATTCCCAAATTCCAATTTGACTGCTAGCCCCTGGCCCAAAGCACATCTCTGAGGTGCAGTAAAATGGTTTCAGCATGGACCTTTTTGATAGGAAATATCAGCAAGGATTTTATGTCTGAATTTACAATGAGAGGCATAGAAGACACACTTTGTAGATAGTTATGCTGTTCCCAAATGTAGTACACCACAGGTAAACATTTTTGTACGTCAAGTCATCTATGACTTGACTTGATAAAATACACAATAATTTTTGCTACTGAAGATAAAATAGGGCTAGTGTTTTTACAAAAGTAACATTGCCATTAGATATTCAAATATTGAATAATACAAGATTTATATTAAATTATATGCTACTCGTCTCTCTGTAGGAGTCGCCATCAGGAAGGAGGAAGGCCTTGGCAACCAGCAGTATCAACATGAAGCAGTATGCCAGCCCCATGCCCACACAAACGGATGTCAAACTGAAGTTTAAGCCCCTGTCCAAAAAAGTGGTGTCTGCCACTCTGCAGTTCTCCCTCTCCTGCATCTTCCTCCGTGAGGGAAAGGCCACGTAAGTCTGGCAGAAATGTTCGACAGCTTGTTTTTTTGTGCCTGTACTTCATACAAAATTATAGAAAATATATTAATGAAAAATGTTTTGTGAGTGTTGAGTACCTCTATTGACGTGATCACCACATTAAAAATAATTAGTTAAAATATGTATTCTTTTGGATAGTTTAAACCTAGAAACCACAATTTTGTATTACCACAGCCTATTTAAACAATGGTAAAATATAGTATTGATGCAAAAAGGAGCCATGAATGTGTTTGAAAAAGACTAAAACTGCTGTTTGTCTAAATGCATTTTCAGCTCCATCCAAGTTATTATTTGCTGCTTTCATTTTCACATTATGCTTTAAGGCCGACTTCTTTTCTTCTGAAGACACATTGTAAGCCATTCGTTGGAGCGTCTGTTTGTTATTCAGTCTAATTTGATAGCAGCGAGTTTAATTTAAAGACAACCTCCCACATGACTGGAATGAAGTGGAGCTAGCTCTTTGTGTGGAGGATGACAGGTCGATGGCACATAACCCTTGTTAACCCTTCACCGAATGATGTGGACCACACAAACAAACTCTATCACTGTTCATTGAACCCACAGGCCTGGGAAGCACCAACACAAAGAACACAGAGTTGAATGCACAGAATATGATGGTGGAGAGTGATATTGAGGAGATGGTTGTGGAGTATATACAGTTATCCAGTGTAAGGGATAAATAAAATAAAAAATACATGGAAAGAATTAAATGTTTGCTTGTTGTAGGCAGCACATCTTCACATATGTAGTCAAAATATGTGTATTGTGGAATCTCCATTGTCCTTCCAGGGATGAAGACATGCAGAGTCTTGCCAGCTTGATGAGCATGAAACAGGCCGATATTGGAAATTTGGATGATTTTGAAGAGGACAATGAAGAGGACGAGGAGAACAGAGTAAACCAGGAGGAGAAAGCTGCCAAAATCACAGGTATACAAAAACTCGTAATTCATATGTCGTAACACACTTTAAGAATAAAAATGTGTTATCCCGGTTGAGTCTTTAAAAATAATCTTTCCTAACTGAAACCACAATGACTTTTCTTTCAGCTTTAGTGGTCATATGAATGAGCCACCTTGCTAATTTGATCATTCCAATAGTTATTTTGTTTTTGGCACTCTTCTTTTGTTCATCTTGTATCTATTTTTCTTTTTTATTTTTTTATATATATATATATATATATATATATATATATATATATATATAATATATATATATATATATATATATATATATATATATATATATATATATATATATATATATATATATATATATATATATATATATTTCGTGTTGTTCAGTTGCAAAATCCTCATGTAGTTCTGGTACCTTTATGGACTACATACTCTGAGTTTGCTATAGATTCTATAGTCATACAGTGTTGGCCTTGTATCTTTCTGCTTTGTTTAATCCAACTTTCAGGGCAGCATCACTTTGTGTTAAGCCCTATGCTTTCTTTTCTTTCTGCTCTGTCCTTCATCTCATTTGTATGTATGTGCATTGAGCGCCTTCAGCCGTGATTCACTTGTGTGCATCCTTGAATCAAAGGTTTGGCCACGCTGCCTAAACACCCCACCATCTTTGAGATTCTGTCCATAGACAATACTGTTATGTTACGGCCAGATGTGCCTTGTGGTGTGTCTTTTTGTGTAGAAGAAATGAATTTTACATTTAAAGAACCAAATATGGCTGCATCTCTAAGGAATACTGAATACTATTGACCTCAAAGGCCTGCCAATCAAAACCTCACTCTAGCTGTTTAGATTATCATTTAGGTCTAAGTTTTACTAAGATGTCATTTAGGAAAGAGAATAAATACTTTAGCCAGGAAATGTAAAGCTAAACATGGCCAAATTATCTTTTATCAAACCAGATAGTGTCTCAAACATTGGGTGTGCTAGTTTATTTTACTCTAGCTAAGTACAAAACAAACAGTTGTGTTTGGCTGTACTGTTGAATTTTGCGTGTTATTTTGTCTTCTCTCTGCTGTTCTTTCTTCCACCTGTCCTCAATGGGCCTGCCATTTACAGAGATAGTAAACCAGTTGAATGCCCTGAGCTGCTTACATGGGGATGATGATGATGATGGTTTCCCAAAGCGAGCACGCAAAACTAAGCCTGCCGCTTCATCCCAAGGTCTTTTTTCTCTTTTCTTTATCTCTTTCTGTTTCAATGTGCTGCACCTCTTTTTCCGCCAATGGACATTTGAATCCCTCCTCTTATGTCCCTTTTCCACAGTTTCAGTTTTATTGTATTGTGATTGTGTCAGTTTTTGTTTTGGCCCATGTAGTGTTGTAAAAAGTGCTTTTGTGATTTTTCTTTTGCTACACTTTGTAGTGAGCTGAACTCCACACAGCATCTGACAAATCTCTTTATCTTAATATAATTAATAAGTAATAATAAGTAAACTGATGACTTTTGCAATATACCAAAACAACAATACAAAGAAATTGCCCTTATGTTTATCTGGGTTCAGTTTCTTTCAAACTGACAAGAATAGCACAGAAAACCCTTAATAGTTATTCAAACCATCTGATTGGCCACCAACTGCCTCTATATACTTAAAATGTTATTTATGTAAAGTTTATGTGGACAAGTTCTATGCAGTCTTGGTAGTTTCACCATAGGAACTACATTTTGCTTAACTAAATATATTATCCAGAATGCTGTTTGTGCACATCTGTTTTGGTGGCATTTAAAGCTGCTATTTGTGGTTCACTCACTCTCAAGTGCTGTTTGTGATTTGTTTGTATTTTTTTTATGCGTTACTTTGTTTTAAAAATGTCTAAATCTAACATGGATTATTTGGCAATAGAATTGATCAACAAGCTAAACTTTCTGGAAGATGAAGATCAAGATGCCCCTGCTAACATGAGCACCAATCCATTTGACGACCCTGAGGATGACCTCCAAGATCCAAACCACCTCAATCCTTTTGGAGAGCCTGAGGAGGAAGGTACTGTGAACAGGCCATAACACAGTCAAATGTGTCCCTCAAGCAGGTGCTGGGTAAATGGGCTAAAACATTTAAACTTCCTAACTTACACAAATCAACCAGAACATCAAACAAGACATTAAAACTGTTATTGTGTCCTTAGGCAAGGCACTTCACCCACATAGCCTAGTATGAATGTGGTGTGTGAGTGTTTGTGGTAGTCGGCGGGGCACGGATTGGCAGCCGTGCTTGTGTCAGTCTGCCCCAGGCCATCTGTGGCTACAATAGTATCTTACCACCACCAAGTATGGATTGAGTGATTAATGTACGAAATTGTAAAGCAACTCTGGGCATTTGGAAAAGCCCTGTATAAGACTAATGCATTTTCTTTATTATGAAAAGAATATTTTCTATGTGCACATGCTGACATTATGATGGCCAGCTATGTCCCACACGCTGAAAAGAGGTGTCTTGCGCACATCAAAAAAGACATTATTTGAACTAAATGATCACAGATGCACTTATATTGTTATCATACACTATTAATATAAAACATTTTTGTGTGTGTGTGTGTGTATATATATATATATATATATATATATATATTTTTTTTTTTATTTTATTTTTTTTTTCTATATGAATAGTATTGTTAAAATGCTTAATTAATAGTATTATTATTAGTATTGAATATATTAGTCTAGCATTTCAGGATATGCCTGGACTTGAATGATTTTGATGAAACACCACCAGTGTTTTAGTTGATTTGTATTGTATTGCAATGTGTTAATTCTTCGATTTTTGAATACAGAGACCCCTGTCCAGCCAGTTCCACGACACCAAGATGATTTCTGTAATGACCATGATTCCTCAAATCCATTTATTGAGTCAGAAGATCCAGAGACCCCAGGAAACCCATTTGAAGAGGCAGACCAAGACCCAGAACCTATCCCTGAGCCCCCCAAACCCAGGCAGAAGAAAGGCGTGCGGCCAGTCGACATGAGCAAGTATCTCTACGCAGAAACCTCCCACAACCACGAAGACGAGCTTGATGAGTAAGACTTAATCCTTTATACTATTAGATGTCATTATTATTTTTACTTCCCCTTCTCTGAAAATGTTTGAATGAATTGCATAATTGCTGTCTCTCAATTAATGCTTCATACTTTTGAAGGCTTAAATAAGAAGTGTGTCATTAATTCAAAGGGTTGGAGTGCTGCAAGAAACAATGAAATGCGCTGACATTTGGTTAAATTATTCAAAGCTGTTCTGGCTATTTTCTTTTACAATTTAACTCCTTTAACTATAAAAAGTGCTGACAGCATATTTAATATTTTTGCATTGTCTTCAACTTTAAATTACCAATAAGGACAAAGGGTGCCTTGCCTAGTTGGTGCAGGCAGGCAAACCTAGTACCCTTGTCCAGTGCTACTTCTTGCCCCCCTACCCCACTCTCCTATCCAGACAGGCAGTTGACGAAGCATCTCTTTCAACAGGAACAAGGGGCCTGTTGTTTCATTGCATTCTTTAAGCTTGTCTACCTCCTTCCCCTCCTACTTTTTTTTCATTCCTTAGCCCCTCTCCGACCCCCCCAACACAACCACCAGTTCATTTCACCTTGTTGCCCTAATTTTTTACCCTATTCCTTATATATAGATGGCAAAGTATATTTCTTTAAGTTTGGATCTTGACCATTTACTGTTGCAACCAGCCATAACAATATGTATAATGTGAGCATCTTTTCCTTTTGTAAACAGATGAATGCCGCTGATTTCGTGGGTGACCTCAGAGAGTGGTCATGGCTAAATTGTAAATGTAAACCTCCAGGTCATGACTGCTGAGTGAAACTGTCAGGCAGATAGCCATATGTTTTTGTCCTCTCTGCTAAAGACAGACAAGTTATTGACTGGCAAGTATTTTCAGTTTGTTCCTGATACAAGAGCAGTTTTTGGTAGAATGAAGGAGTTCAAGAGGGCAACCTAGTGTTTTGACTACACGCTTTACAAAACGTCTTTTAGTCTGAGATGGTCTGTTAGAGCTGCTCAATAGCTGTGCCTATTTGTGCATTTCTTCTGTTTGCCTGCCTTCTATGACCACTAGCCTTTTTGGTGGACAGCTGAACTGAGTCAGTTACTTCTCACTCTCACTGTGCAACCCAGATTTCCATTTTGTGTTTATAGCTTTGCTTATTTTTGTTGAATACTGTAATAGAAAAAATGCTGCTTCTTCATCTACAAAATGCTGCCTTTACACCGCCGTTGCATAACTTGACATAGTATATTGTTTTTATGAGAGCTTTGTGAACAAATGATATTTCATTATTTCTGTACTTGAGCTGTTATAACTGCAAAGTTAGCTGTCACTGTCATGTTGATCATATCCATGAGGTTGTTGAGCTATTTGAACATGCTCTATCCACTTATTCCAAGTGTCCTCTGTGAAGTGGAAATGCAAAGATGACCAAAAAGTGAACATGCATAAAGGGTCCTTCAAGGAAATGACAAAATACAGTGTAAATCTCAATGGCAGTTTATTTGCAATTCATGCTAACATGATCCTTTTGTTTCCTTTCTCTCATTCTCAGATCCAATCCATTCTACGAGCCAAGGACATCCAGCCCTGTACAGCCTCCCACTGGCAGCTCGTCTTTGGATGAGGGAAGCAGCCAGAAGAGAAGGGCCCCCCCACCACCCAGTGTCAGTCCTCATGCTGGCTCCTGTGTCCCAGATCCCAAACCCAGTCCTGGCCCAGACAAGGAGAGGGCCCCACCAGCAGGACCCAGCTCTGTGGCTGCAGTCATGGGGAGGGAGCTGGCTTCCTCCTCCCCTAAGGTAAATCACATAAAATACTGTGTGACAGGATGACAGGAACAAGCAATGTGATCACTTAATTTAGTCTCATTCAGACTTTCTGTATGTCACATTATAGTACCTGTAATAACAATCATATAATGGTGCTGTGGTATGGTGCATTCTGACTGATGTTTGGTCAGCTTGAACTGAACTCTGGCGTTAGCCCTGGTAAAGTTTGAGCTCTCTGTCAATTCAGTTTGTTTAAAAGAGTTCAATGTTTGCACTTTTCTTTCAAAAACGTGTGTGTTTTTGTCTGAACTCTGGCTTCTCTTCCACTATAGGTTCCAGTCAGCCATAGCCTATAGACAAACAGATAAAATGTATACATATTTTACCTTCCGTAGACGCAACCTAGATCTTCTTTCTTATGCTTTAATGTCTATCAAACCACTATGTTATGCATTATTTTAGCCTTTTAGTGTCAAACTTTGATCTTTTGAACAAATGTTCTTTGTGCAGGTGTTTCCACCTGCACATCCCCATCTCTTTTCTCTGTGCTTCTTGAGCACTGCGCTTCCCAAACCCTCATTTTAATACAGGTATTTGTTTACTGGACTGTTTTGCATTAAACAAAATCATTTTGGGTTGCAATTAAATGGCTGATGGTCACATGCATTCGTGGTTGGAGACAGACCACTGGTGAGAAATGATTGGCGGGTGGTGTGGGAAAGGGAGGCTGTAAAAGTCTCACTGGGGCTATGTGGGGCTTAAACACAGAAGGCTTAACTACAGCAGAGCGATCACAAGGGGGTGTCGACCCACTGCGCGCTCCCAGCACACAGCCAAGCCCTGCGTAGTCCCTTCCACACACTGGTCCTCCCTCCCCAGGCTGCTGTCTAGCTGACTGTTTTAGTGTAGCTGGGCGGTGATGCTGGCCGCCCATGTAATTATGGCACAGTGCCTTTATCACCCAGCTGCAGTTGCCTGTGACCGTGGGTGAGGGGGCCTTAACCACTTTAATTACCCAAAGCCAGTGGCCTGTGGTGGGCCGCACTTCGCCAAGAGATGCCCCTGCTTCTGGAACCCAGGGTTGGAAGAGTTGCAGGGATTGAGTGAATGAATTGAGAAAAGGTAGGGGAATAGCTATAAAGGTGGAGAGCACTAAAGAAGGGGAAGAATGGGGATGAGAGAGATGGCTGTGGAACTGAAGAAAGACCAGCAGATATTGGTAGTAAACAAGAATAGGCCTACAGGGTTTGTTGACATACAGCATAAATCTCATTCTCACAAAAAGGTGCACACACACATTTGGGGTATGTGTAGGTTTGCGAGATGACCTTTGAATGTATGAAGTCAGAGAGGATTATCTGGAGACATTCCCACTCTGAGAGGCCAATGCAAAACCAGCACATCAGTGTAAACATGTGGATTTGTGCTGGTGCCTCCATGTATCTGTTTTTATAATGCATATTTTACCCTAGGCATAGTTCAGATTTTTGTAACCTTCCCCTAAAATACAGCTAACCGCTATCTTGTGTGTATAGCACATATTCATATGCATTTCATGTGGGCCATTGGAACAAGATAAATGCACATTGAGGTCTAATCTCAGAATGTGAGAATTGTTTTACATTTATAACCTCCCCTGGAGGAGAAGGGATGCCTCACATGTGTTTTTAATTAAATCAGGCCTTTGCCAAGAAACACAGATTAGCATGTGTTGTATCACATTTACATTTTATACATTGAGCCAGTGTCTCAAAAAGTACATATCATTGCTTCAGTAGCTATATGCTCATGATTTGGATCACAAGTCATGTAAAATATTCTGCAAAATCATTTCTCTCAACAAATTGTTTTAATCAATAAGAAACTATTTTGCTATTAATGTTTGTTGTTAAGTATATTTAGTTATTAGCTCACATTCTACCCAAGAACAGTTTCCTCTTGTCTGAATATTTATTGTAGCCTACACGTGCTCCAGCGATGCAGAATTGCAAATTTATCATTCAAACTAGCACTAGAACCATAATTATTTATTCACTTGAAAAAAGAATGTTTTCCACATAAGTTAAAGCTATATCCCCCTGTCATAGCATTAACATCACCTACTTCAGTGGCAGTCTGTGAAAAATCAGAACATCACTGAGACATATGGCAAGCGCCCACTTACTCTTTGCACAGGTATTATACATATGGATAGGATTTACATTAAGCTCTATCAAGAGCTCTGAGCTTTGGATATCTGCCAGTGTATATAAGCTGTTGCCAATGCATTGTTGTGGCTAAATGTACAATGCAGATTTATTTTGAAATTATTATGTGATGTTTCATCTCAAACCAACAAACGAGTAAAACATCTTCTTTTGGAAAGGCAGTGTTGTTGCATAACTTTGTTTAAGTCTGTTACGTCTGCACTTCCAACTTGTTCCAACTTGGAGATATACATTCTTTGCAGCTTGAAGTTTAAGTTTAACGTCTGTGGAGAATTTGAAAGGATTGCAGCGCCGGATTAATTCAGATGAACAGAAAGGGTTCCTGTTGGATGGGTTGGAGTTGTGTTTGGTTGGATGCAGTCCATCTCCCCTCCCAGTAATACAGTGATATCCCTCTCCTCCTTTTGTTTTATCTCTATATTCTCCTGTCAGACCATTCTACACTTAGATGCTCTGATCTTTGGATTTTTTTTTTTTTGCCAAGTTCCCACTTCATGAATTATTTCCCCTATTTTTCATATAAAGAAAAGTCCACCTCTTATATGTATGTGGGAAAAAGTTTGATCAAACTTCTGTATTCAGTACAAGACTGAATTTTATGTTTTGACTTGGTTGGGAAGAAGAAACATATTAAAGGCATGTGTGGACTTTACAGAATGTTTGCATGTCAGTTTATCAGCTATTTAATTCCACATTGCTCCCATAAATCAACAGATCACTTCAGTGTTCCTGAATACTTGATTGCTTGTATGATTACTTGATTCATATTAAGTGGTACATCTCCTACTTCAGTTGAGACTTCCTCCAAATTGAAATGAGAATAAATTAACATTATTTAATTGGGTGCACTAAAGGCTGTGATATTACTTAATTAGCTTTCACCAGGGTTCGTGGCTATAGAGGACCACATTTGCATTGAGAAGCGGAGTAGAGGTTGTTGGTATGACTGATCTTGACATGGGCAAGCTCAAGGGACAAGGACAGTCCTCTACTTCTATCTTTACACTTTTTGACTTTTCTCATTATAAAAAAAACCCTTAGAATGTTCAGGTGCAGCCTTTTCTCTAGTGCCACACAAAGGTCCATAAAAAATAATTGCTCAGCTTTCAACTTTGTTAAAGTGACTTTAAAGTCTCATTTATTCTTTGATACGCACACACATATTCATCACGCCCTCTGTCCATCAGTCGAGAATGCGTTGTAGTGGACTTTAAGTGTTTAATTGTCGAAAACATTGGAATACATCTAATAAAGTAACTAGAACAAGCCTCTTAAAGAGCTTGTACCCAAGTTTTAACCATCAGAATTTTAGCCCCACACATTTCATGCAGTACAATCATTCATGCACACTGGAGCAGTCCTGCAAATCCAACTGTGACAATTACTCGAAATTGGTTAGAATGGTTATAAAAATGTTTATGCATTTTAATTTAAGTAATGGCCTTTTGCACTGCTGTGTCCCAGATGCTTTAATGAAGTTACTAACAGTGATCAATTTCTGAATCCCAGCCACTGGATCCTCTGTAGGCCTTCCATAAGCCATGTAATATTAGTCGAATAATCCCTGAGAAGTCCAGGGGTTAGTTAGTATTCCTGAATGTCTGCCTTTTCCAATGTGGACCCCTCCCCATCTGTTTGGACTCTCCGAGTGCTCTGTCATTGGATCTGGTGGGAGAGTGGAGACCTAGTTCCTTCACTCATGCAGTCCATGTCCAATCACTGGGCTTTCTGTGGTGGGTCAGGCTGCAGGGCATTGCTGTCACCAGGTCCAGGGAAAAGGAAAAACTAAGTGCCAAGCAATAGGTATCTTGTTTGTGCTCATTCAGGCCTGGAGTTGAAATGATGGAAACATGTAATAAAATGTTGACAGCATCAGCTCACTTTGAGAAATGCATTAGAGAGACTCCGCTTAACAAACATTGGAATTACATGTGAATGCCAGGTCCTTCGGTTACATCCCACGGATATAACCTCTGTATTGGGAGGCAGGTGTGTATTGTATTGAGATATTTTTGATCCTGTTACTGTAATGCTGCTATCATTTTCCACCTCTTCCTCCAGTGAGTGCTTGTAGAGTTCACAAGTTAAGCACTGCGAAGTGCTTGCTCTCCTCAATACCCATGCTGACTGGTGTAAAAGGGCCTTCCGCAAAGCGCGGCTTGTAATCTGCCTTTGGTAAGTCCTCCTTAGTTTTATCTGCCAAGGATTACCTCACAAGCTGCAAGCTTGAGAGAACGGGAAAAACGTAGAGTAGGGAGAGAAATGAAAAGAAACAAAACGATGAAGATGGAACAAAATGAAAACAAATCACTATGTAATCTCTCAAAGAAAGGCTAGCTTTGGAGTTAAAGGGAAGTTTCCCTTGCCACTCGTTTAGAGAGGGAATTGACTAATCCTCCTGTGATTGATGTCTGCTATGAGAGGCTCTATGGCAGACTAATAGGGCTTATGAGGATGACCAGAAAGTCTTTGTGTGTGTATGAGAATGAAGCAAATCTTTTTGGCTTGTGTGTTCCTCTGTCCACTGACCAGAGAGGGCTAGGGTTTGAATGACATAGCGGCTGAAGAAGGGGTAACTTTATCTTAATCTGGTCTTAATCTGCCCCGTCCTCTAGGTGTGTGTGGGCTTAAACCAGAACCATCTGAGGTTTTGGTGAGGTTTAAGGGGGCTTCATTGAAGAGGAGGAAGGCTGTGCACTTGAAAACTTCTTGTGACCCCAAAAGCTTTGAGACCCCCCGCACATTCCTGAAAACTATCCCCACTTGGGCAGCTGTACCTTTATCCTGTCATCCGTAAGCGGCCATCACCATGTTTTAATTGAATTAAACCAGCCGTTTGCTGTGATTGAAAAAAGCTCTCAGAAGTGCCTTAGCGTGAGTGAGTGTGGAGTCTAGTGCACACATATACAGAGTCTCTGTTTGAGGAAATGAGAGCAACCGTAAAGATGATAAGGCCTTAATTGCCTTTTTGTAAATCCTTGCAGCAGCCCATGGTTTGTCTAATGGTATGCAGGTGTATGCTCTTATAGGTGCTATAGGAAATATTAAGTAGCATCTCGGGCGATGATCGTTCTGTGGAATTCATTCCATAGCTTTAAAGGTTCACTGTGCAACATTTACAGTGGGGAATCTGCCACCTCCTCGTCTTCATGGAAATGTATGGCATTCAACTTGTGTCACAGGCTTGTACCCGTGGACATGGACATGGTCATAACTGTGTTGGACCTTGTATTCACCAAATAGTCTTGGTTTAATCTCATTTTAAAGAACCGGGTTGGTCAGGTTGGATTGGTGAGATTAAGAACGGAAATGATATTCCATAAACATTATTTTAAATTAAACAAAGTTGATATTACTTTCAGAAAAAATGTGTCCACAAAAAGTCAGCATTCAGTGGAATCTATTGCACAGTGTGAAACTTGTAATATGATTTTCCCAGTTTATTTTAAAGTACAAACAATATATTACCATTCACTGTAGATGGAGCCTGTACCAAACTGGGCTAATACTTTCCATCTTACACCCTCCTTAATGTTGCTCTGCATGTATGATGTGCTTGTTTGTATTGCTGGTAGATCCACTCTTGGTATGCATGTGTGGGTGTGTATTCTGATCAGGAGTCAAAGAGGTGACTTTGTAATTATGTTCATTTTAATTGGTTGTGCTATCACTGCCCTCATCACTACAGAGCACACACACAACTCTGGACAGTGGCAGTCTATATGGGAGTGTTTTGCAACTATTAAGTATGTCAAGATCCATGTACCTTAAATGTAGACACAAATGTAGGCACCCTCTTCAAATGCCGACATGATTCTTGAAGGCGCCACTATAATGAGTTTTTCCATCCTAGACTTAGATTCATTGATAAATCGTTGTGTTATCGACTCCCTGATCGCTGAATCCATTGCACCACTAATTTGTTTGTTGAACACAGTGGTTGAAGGAGATTAATTCTGTCCTCTCTTCCTTTCTTTGTCTTTACTTTCATCTTGCTTCATTGTTTATTGTTAAAAAAGAGGATGATAAACACTGATTGAGGTCAGTTTGAGCCTTTATTACACTGATTTTGATCGATGTATATAGTAGGGCTGTGGGATGTTTAGTCAGTGGAGTCTTAGTTGACTAACAGTTTTATTTAGATTATAAGGATTTATATGGGACTATCAAAGGAAAAGTAAGTGAGCTGAAGATTTGGTATTTTTTGTATTTATTAGAGATCGACCGATATGGGTTTTTTCATGCCCAATGCCTATACCGATTGTTCAGAATTCAGAACAATCACTGGCTGATTATCTCTGCCGATATTTCTGGGGAAAAAACATAGCCCTGATTTTGACTATTTTCCCCAAATTATGTCATTTAAATTCACTACAAACTGTCCCCAAGCCCTTTTTAACCACAAACCTACAAAAGAGCTGTGTGGTCATGTTTTACACAGCTGTCTCTTCATGTTAGAGTGTTAATGTAAAGCTTTGTGTGTATTTTCTAGGTAGCACATTGACCATAACAAAATATCAGCCTGTGTTGGAGGTTTAAGGCCCATAGCTGATATGCTAAAAAGATCTAATAAGATAAGATAAGATATCCTTTATTAGTGCCACAGTGGGGAAATTCCAGTATTGCACCGCACAGTTAAAGAACAGAAGGAAAATGGCACATGCAATAAAACAAGATAATGTATAAATAGCTTAAAATAATTTAAATATTGTCACGATTTAACAGCCAGCAGATATATCAGTCTATCTCTAGTATTTATATTTAAAAAGGCAAACTAAACTCAAATTTAATCTGTTTTTATACAGGAAAAAAGTACAAGGAAACAATGTTCTAATATAAATGGTTGTTTTTGCATGAACTCCCTTGCTGTTTTAGGCTTCTTAGTTTCAGATATATAGAGATGGTAAAAAATATATGGGTTCATCACGCCCCCTTTATAGTCGACTAAGTGATCTGCTTAAGTCGATACCGAATTTCTTAAGTTGACTACAGCCCTAGTATAAAGTAAAGACAAGACTTCACGGCAAATTGGCATGATGATTATGGCTATAATGGCTCAATAAATAAGTCTGACAAAAGACAAAATGTATTCTCTTATTGTTGGTCTGACTGCGGTGGTGAAATGGCCAGTACTGCCAACATGAGCCAAAATTACATATAACTTTGCATGATTACAAACCAAGTTTTGCCACAACTGAATTGCGTCATAGGCGGCAACAACTGAACACAGTCTGGAGACAAGGTGGATAAAATGTCTTGCTCAGTAACACAACAACAGTATAGAAAAACGAATAGCTTAACATCTATCTATTAACTGTGTATTTCCTCCAAAGCTACAGCCTTAATGTGCCTTGTGTTACATGTGTCAGAGAACTCACCGACACTTGCGGACGTTTGTCTGCCACCACTTCCAGACTCTGTTGTCTCCATTTAATTCTACAATTGCATTTCTATTTCACAGCCCTGTTTGTCGTCTGACACCTCACACTTTAGACCCTTATTGCTTTTATCAAGTGCTAAACACTCTTGCAGGTTCACATATACAAACCAACAGTATGTGCGCAAACTTTATTTTCGTTAAGGATGGGTTATATTAGGTTCATATTGATAATTATTGTTCCTTTACTACTAAAACAAGCAAACAAACAAAATATCAGAGTTTATTTAGAGATAACTTTCTCCTCATATGTTCCACTTGTTTTTACAGCAATCTCACTCAATGTCTAGAAAATGCTAGCTTATTGCTTGGCTAGCCTTCATATTACAGAGGAACTTATAAGTGGCTCTTTATTCCTCAGTCTCTGCATTTACCTGTCACCTGGTCCCAATAGTTTATTTGAATCACTATAATTCATTTTTCTTCTGTTTTTTCAGTGTTATCTGTTTACTATTTTACAGTTATACTTTCTAAAGTTTTTGCAAGAATGGATTTTCTAACTTGAGGTTGTCGCTCAAACTGCTTTTGCCCCTCACTGCAGCTTTGAATGCTGTGACATCATGTGCATATGCTGTCAGTATTGAAAAGCCTTTTTACAGTTGTCTTTCTCCCCCATATAAAGGTTATCATCCCTCGTGCACCTGGTCTGACTCATAAACCCAAACCCAACTTGTTCGACACTGTAGTCATGCACAGTCACACACAGTTTCACACCGCAGCTCCTCCTACCATACATATTATTACAAGAGTAATGCGATATTTCCTTTGTATGTTAATGTGTATTATTTTTCACGCTACATTCGCTTTCTGAGCCTGTTTCAACCTTTTGTCCTCCCCCTTTCCCTATTGTTCCTTCCCCTCCACATCTGCATTTACATAATTGAACTTTTGATTGGACTTTGCTCCCTCCTCTCTCCTCTCATGCAGGCAGCGTTTGAAATCCAAAGCACAATTTCATGGGTGCGATTACATGAGGTGATCAGCATGGTTTTCTTTCTATTTTGAATGCTAAGATGGTCACCATAGCATGTCTAGATTAAACAAATTGCTTGTTTTGGCTGAAATTGCAATTAAATAATTGAAGCTTTTGGTTGTTAGAGCCTCAACAATAAGATGAGGACCTTCAAGCACCTGTACACAGCCTCTTGAGCTCAATGTCTTCAATTTATGGAAGTGTGTTTTAACATGGGAAATGGTTAAACTGTAGATTTCTTCTTCTTTTTTAATCTTGTATGGCTGTCCATACATAATGATATATTTTTACTGTACAAAACACTTGATGCGAGTGATTTTCTAAGTATGCGTCCTGATGTCTGCGTGTGTGCAAGTAACATTTTTTTGCCGTCGGGTTCTTGAGCGGATTACAAGTTTTAAAGAGTATGAGATTCAACACCTCCTCAAATGTGACACTCTGACACTGCTTTGAAGCCATGAAAGTGAGATTGGAGAGACACAGAGGCTCTTTCCTCTGCACAGAGTTGTGGGTTTATGTCATTGGGTTGAGGCCAGTTAAGTTTCCATTGAAGCGTTGTGCCCTCAAGTAAGAGACAAAGCCGACACTTAAGCCATTTGACTTGTATCTTTTTTAGGGCTCCCCCAAGGCCTCCAAATGACCCCGGTATTCTAGAAAACTTATAAAACATAACATTCTTTATGTCATGAACTAAAAAAAGAAGATGAAATAAATTAAAATATTCCAGTATTTATGATATTAACTTAAATAATATATAGTAGAAAAATAATTACCTTGATTTTTTTCTCTACCACTTTTGTAACACAATTATGATTCTCATCTCATGTGGATGTCCCAAAATCACACTGACACCTAAAATCCCCCTTGTGACAGCCACACCAAGACTACATGAACACTTCCATTTCCCAGTTTGCCACTATCTTGTCATTGCTGTATTGTGCTAAGCTTAGCCCCCCTTCTTTTGCACTCTCACATCCTTTTCCCCTTTCCTCCATTTCTCTTTTTGCCCCATTCGATGCACGTTGTTGACACCGAGGCATCAGGAATAATGGAATCTCTTGTCAGTGGCTTGTATTTCTGCCCAGACTGTTAGGCCTGTGTATAATAGTCGCAGAGCAGAAGGATGAGGGGAGGTTATGTGCCACTGATAGTAATGAAGGTTGCCTTTTCATTTTTAATATGAAATGTTTGTGGCCAAGGCAATGCCTTTTGCTAATCCCCCCCTCGAGCCGAGCCGCTACATGGCCGCGTCTGTCTTTTGCACACACGCGCTGACATTCACACACACATAAAGAGCATACACATACATGTGCACACCTTCCTTTGGGCTACACACAAAATGTTTGATAAGTTAGGACACATTTCTGTTTCTCATACAAATGTGTTTGTGTGTTTGTGTCTCAAGGAAAGACAGCTTATTTCTGTAAAACAAGATATGCAATTTGTTTAATATTCAAATTTACTTTGTAAAAACATGTGTAAAGGATTATCTGTCTAGAGAGAGAATGATGGAATAGCATCGGAAACTGATTGGGAAAGTTACAGTTGTTTGACATGCTTGAAACACCATCAGAAGCATTTGTCCTCTTTTATAAAGCCAACTTTTGAACCTGGTTTGGCGTTATGTTGAACAGGTCTCTTGCTTAGAGGCCCTGCTTATTTTATTTGTTTGTTCAAGTATTGTGTTTAACTTGGGGGTCTTTTAGTTGGCCTCTTCAGTGTTTTTTCCCCTTCTACCTAATACAATATGCATTACCTTGCCAATGGTTATAATAGACAGGTGTGTGTGTTGTTGTTTCCTTCAGCTAGTGTGCCGCGCTGAAGTGTGCTGTGTGTCTAATTGCTTTAATAGCACCTGGTCTCTAATCCCACGTAATTAGAGCGCTCAAATTAGACAGCTACTTTCAACCGTCACTTGAAAAAGTAGAAAGGGGAGGCCTGAAGGAAGACCACTTTACACTGGTGAAAAAAAAAAACAAAAAAAAACGTATTTACTTCCTCAGTTAATATGAACGAGGAAAAACAGGTTTTTGACCCAGACCTGGAAAATGAACTATCTATTGATTGTATACATTGTTCCTTCAAGTAAAGACTAACCCATATTTATTTATTTATCTATAAATTAACTTGCTAAATGCACAGATTTTCTCTAATCGTTGCGTATTACATGGACCTCTTGTTTAGATTTATAGCAAATAAACAGGTAATATAATGGCATGAACAGTTGTGAACTGTGTAGTCATTATTACCATTGACTTTAGTGTGTTATCTTCTGGTTTGTTTTCTCATGTGGTGTGTTGACTGTACTGAGGTTGCCCAAAACGTGTCTGCAGACGCTATAGGTAAAGGTTAAGGCCCTCTTTTAGAGATGAGCCGGAAATGTCAAGTGTCCGCCCCTCAGGCTCTCGCTGCTGCCTGCCAGAGCTGACGCTGCCGTAGGGCCCTCCACAACTCACAAAAACACAGAGTTTGACAAAGGTTAGAAGTTGCTCTTAAAGATGGCCTCCAGATTCTTTCATCTGCTTTTCCCCTAGTGGCTTTCTAGCAAGTGTTGGGTTCATAATCAGAGGTCGAATGACAATGACACAACAGTCCGCTTGGTGCCTTATTAGTATGTATGTAACTGAGTGTTTGTAACTGATGTGTAAGGGACTTCTAAAGCTTTTAATATAAATTTGTATGACATTTTTTGTCTTAAAGGCGCCATAAAAGTTGTCATATATATTTTTAAAATCTAGAGTCAAGAAAGAGTGGATTAATTTTATGCACAGTAAGTAAACGACCCTGTGCAATTGAATTCTACCTTTACTTTTTATAATAAATGCTTATGTTCATTTTTAAAAATGGTACAATATAATAAAACATAGTATGACTTATGCAGTTGTATATTTTACCCTCTAAGGTGATTATGTTCACATTTTAAACAATTACTTAAATAAACAAGAAATAAAATATTTTCAGTTTATTAAAAAATGATAATAATAAAAACTCCATACAATTATTTACTACTTCAATTTGATTTTTCTCGCTATCACTGCAACTCTTTGCTCTGACAAACCATTAATGCGTTCCATTGTAGTACCCCACAATTTCCAACAGAGGGGGTTGTTTGGCTGTTGCTTGTCTTGTTAATGCTGCCGTGTCAAATCTTATGCTGTTTGTTTTGTGATCTTGTATGTATTTTGGATGCCAATTTTATGAAGGTGAAAGCAAAAATCTGAGGCAACAGAATGTCTATGTAATTTCCATATAATTAATAACAGTGCTTTAGACTTTTAGATGCTCTTTAAACTTTAATTTAAAATGTTTAAGATGTTATACAATTTTAATTGTTCATACTTTTACATCATGTTGGCAATAAAATAAATTACTTAAACTGCTCCTTAATTAATACAATCTCAATGTATTTTCCACTAAACATTCAAATGATCTGAGAGAATTATCCCCTATCGCCGTCTCCATAACCAGATTAGTCTATTGCCTTGTGAATAATGAGGGCAGTGTGGATCTGGAGCCTGTTAGAGGAAGTCCACTGTCTACACGCCACTAAGGATTTGTGGGATTTGGAGTCTGAGAGAGGAAACGCTTCTAATACTGAAAGCCTTTTAATGACGAGAAGAACTGAAGAAGGCTACGATAATTAATAAACATTTACATCGTCATACACTTCTGTGTAATTAACCCTTAATTATACATCATCAATGTTAAGATAAACCTTTTTATTGTTTAGTCTGTGTAATTCTTCTAACCTCTCTGTCTTCTTTATCCTTCCAGCTCAGTCCATTTCCCAGTCCGGTGTTGGGTGGAAAGCCAAATGCAAGTCAGTCTCTTTTGGCCTGGTGTCGTGATGTCACCAAAAACTACCGTGGAGTAAAAATCACCAACTTCACCACGTCTTGGAGGAACGGCCTGGCATTCTGCGCTCTGCTTCATCACTTCAGGCCCGACATGATGTACGGCATACTATATTTGCATATATTATTATATTATTTAACATGTAGGAAATTGATGTTAATTCACAGTAATATATTATATTGTCTACCTAAACCTCTTTTTCCTAAAACCTATATTTAATTTTTATACTTGTATATGGCTCATATTGACTGTTAGACAGCTATGAAACAGCATGTTAACAAGACATTGCTAGTGACACATCTTGATTTTTTCTTTTTTTTTTTTATTGCCTCCCTAAAACCTCTCCACTGTTTTTTCAGAGACTACAAGTCGTTAAATCCTCAGGATATTAAAGAAAACAACAAAAAGGTAAGCGGCGCCCACTGCTGGGCCCTCACACCCTTTACCTCCTGTCCATATCTCCATTTAGCCTTATTTAGAGATCTGCCTCTAATCTGTGACTACGCTCTGAAGGGAGTGTTTAGACGACCAGAGAGAACACATGCAAAGCCAGGCACATATGCATGTGCATGTGCTTTCTCCCTGTGCTATTTGTTTTACACACTCAACAGTGTAATGACATTTTCACAAGGACTTTTCCCTCGCTGCGTTGTTTACATGAGGCTCTGTGTGCTCAAGAAACACACACTCACCTGGCAGAGGAGTGATGGTGTTTCAGCTCAACCTATTCAAGTCTATCAACATCAATTTCTTGCATTTAGTTTGTTATTTTGTTTATCACACATTTTTATCAGTGCAGCTATGGTTCTCCCTTTAAGTAAAGGGATTTGTTCTAGTCTCCAGTTATACTATGCTCATGCCAATTCTGGCAGGGGTTGAAACAGGTTGAAACCTCACTATCTTTATGAATAAACTGTCTTCCTAAATGAACCCATTAAAACAGTTGTACTTCTAGTGACAAACACCAAAATGGCCACTGCCTACACTTGACCATCATCTGAGCGACCGAACATCTTGCCATCGCACTGTTGCATGGTCAGGTGCAGTTTGATTCCTATTTCCCACATGTGCCTGCAGCTTCTCCCTTTTTCCTGCATATACTGCCATTTTTCCCATTTCACTGTTACTACACCAGGCCCGAGGGCTACAGCGAACGATATGAGTCGGGTTCATGCAGCTTGATTTCCTCTTCTCATACACACTCTGGCTGGCCGATAACCTCTGGTGGCCCTGTTAGGCATGAATGCTACCCTGTTGACAATAACCATAGTGGAGGGAGAAGGAGACCCAATCCCATATCTGCTAACTGCCCCTCACCCCCCTCCAGGTGCTCAAGAAGCCCTGAAGGAATTGGCTAGATATAAGTAATATAGAAATATGCTGTAGAAGGTGATAGCTGGTAGGCATGCACTGCGACCAGTTTAGTGTGAAGATCTACATGGACTCGCTTTATATCAACATAGACTTGTGTAAATGCATAAAAGCTGCCCAATAGAAAAATACAGAGACAGCAGTGTGTCCTATTGTTCATTTTTAATCGCTTTGAAGCTTTTGTTTAGATGTATTGACAGCAGCGCATGAATGGAAACGCACCAAAATGACACCTATCTCTCCTCTTTATGACTAGTTGATAGACATGCCCCCTCCTCCTTTCAGAGTTTATCTGTGTAGAGTGATTGCAATAAGCTCAGACCACTGAATTATGACTGATAAGCTCAATCAATACCAGGACCAGGTTGGGAGAGAATAGGATGAATAAGATGAATATTCAGTGACAACCTTTGAACATATCCATTATAGGTTGGTGTATGAAAGTTAACCTGCTCAAGATTGAGTTCATATTGTTGACCAGCTAGAGTCGGCCATGTCTGTTTGGTGACTGTGTGCAGTTATGTGTGTGTAATGAGACCAAGGAGAAGTCATTTGTCATGCCATCTGATAGCAAAGCACCGAGCAGCGGGCTAAATTGCCCTGAGCGTTACTGTGAGGGGTTGGGCTGGAGGGAAAAGGGTGCTGATGATTGACAACGATAGATAGCTGTCAGTCACCGGAAGGGAGTGAAGGAGGAGCAGGGAGCAGCGACCTGGGGCACAGAGCGCTGACATTTAGTCCAAATCTAAAGCCCTGTCTGTCTATGTGAAATTCACTATTAATTTAAGATGGCTGCAAATTGATAGACCCAAAATGGCATGTTATCGTTCCATAGGAGCTCTGCTTACATCTACTAAAAAGGTTATGACATGTTTCTCATAAATACAGGAGACTATGGGGTCCCTTTTAGTCTAAAGTTCTCCCCCCATAGTCCAAAAAAAAAAAAATCGCAAATGCTATTGCTCAATTTCCTGTTATATTCACATTCAAAAGTAACTATACTGGGCAAAAAGAAAAAAAATACACTCCAAGAATTATACGAGATTAAATTACTCAAATTATTATTTTTTGTGCTACCATAGTCTCTCTGAAATCTATGAGAAAATAAGTTTATATGTTGCTAAAAAGTGTTTTTCTCACTTAAGACCAAACAGTAACATTTTTGTTGATCCAGATAACTCTCCTTGAATTTTTTGTCAAGAGCTCTTATGAATTGTTCTGATTGATCAATGACAATATGAGGCAGACATTACTAACCATGTAAGCCTTATACGGAGTACTTAAGGGTCAGGATGACAGTGGAACATGTCAAGCTAGCATAAACGCTCAAACAAAACACCGCTCATGAACCTCCATGTCGCACAGCTCTCACTTTCTCCTCCTCTCGCTATTTTGTCTTATATTCTTTCACTTTGTTCCCATTGAACAGAACAGGTTGTCGCTTTCTTTCACGGCCGAGCCCGTGTGTGAAAGGAGAACAATGTCAGCACACTTTCCTCCCTTGAATACCTGTTAGAAACCCAATCATGCCCCTTGTTCTTCAAATTCTTTCAAACTCCCTCTTTGTCAGGGTATGAAGGGGCAGACTTACATTGGCAGTAGTTTGGTAGGCTGACAGTTCAAACTCCATTATATCCGGTTCATACTTTAATTTTCTGATACATTTTGAATTGAGTAAAATCCCATAGGGCATGTGAGATCGATGGTCTACAGACATCAAACAGAGCTGAAACAAATGAGCGGTGTAACATGTTGGACTTAGATCAACACTATCAAGCAGGTTAAGATACGAGCTCTGATACCTGTGTGGGATGGATGGGCAGGTCATGTGAGCATAGGAGCCAGGCAAGTGCTAATCTATTTATTTACCTGTCATTGGCTGCGATAATGGTTTTCATCCTTTCCCTCTCTGTCTCAGCCAGTCTATCTCATGATGGGGATTGGACTTGGTGTGTCGCTTTGCTTGATAATCAGACTTGTATTTTCTCATCAAAGTCTAATCAGACCAATTACACGCGTGACGGAGAGCGTGGGCAGGTTGATGTAGGCAGCAGATAAGGACACAAGCACACATATTAGTACATAGACACATATACTTTGGGATTAGGTGTTCTGTCTCTATGTGTCTGCCTCCCTTTATCAGGAACAACCATCCTTGACATGAACTGTCATAAGCCAAACCAAAGGTGTCTTGTACACATAGACATCATACATCATGCATATGTACACTGACCATGTTGATAAACTGGATACACACTTACTATATACATATATTGTTGCCCATTTTTATCTGTGTTTTACATAAGACTATTTACTGTAAAAAATAAATGGATAAATATTGACATTTTTTTATTTCTTCTTTACAGGCATATGATGGCTTTGCCAGTCTTGGCATCTCCCGTCTCTTGGAACCTTCCGACATGGTGCTATTGGCAATTCCTGACAAACTCACAGTAATGACCTATCTGTACCAGATCAGAGCACACTTCTCTGGAGAGGAACTCAACGTAGTGCAGATAGAAGAGAACAGTAGTCGAAGCACTTATAAAGTGGGTGACTTTGAGACTGACACTAATGCTTCCATTGGACAGGACAAGTTTTATGCAGAATTAAATGATGTACAGCTACGACCACCTGTATCACAGGCTGAGTCACCTGCTGCAGAAAACTATAATAAAACAGGAGATGAAGACCAGATAAACTCTAGTTGGAAAGCTGAAGTAGCAGAAGTGTCATCTGCACAATTGACATCACCGTGTCCTATTCCAGCTCCACGTACAATGTTAACCACCACCGACTCCAGGCCGGCCCTTGAGTCGAATAAGGCCTCTGAGGACAGACCAAAGGTAGTTAAAGCAGACACCCTGGACCTGGGAGACCTACCACAAAGAGTGGACACAGAGACACAAAAGGATGAGGGAAGAAGAGAGAGTGGGACAGAGTCAGAAGGTCCCATCAGAAGAGGAGCGACTCAGATGTCCTCATCACCTCCACAACAGAAACTAGGCTTCTCCTACAACCGAGACGCTGACC
Organism: Periophthalmus magnuspinnatus; assembly: GCF_009829125.3. Taxonomy (NCBI): domain Eukaryota; kingdom Metazoa; phylum Chordata; class Actinopteri; order Gobiiformes; family Gobiidae; genus Periophthalmus; species Periophthalmus magnuspinnatus. The sequence goes on from NC_047140.1 coordinate 27,794,615, forward strand.
TAATCAAGAAGAAGAGGGCCAGTTTGCGCCATGCAGAGTCCGAGCCAGCCGCAGACACCAGCTCTACTCCAACAAACCACATAGATACAAGTCCGAAACCGGTAAACGCCATTACCTCAATTTGAAAAATCGAATGTATTATAAAATAACAAACTGTACATGAGCTAGGTCTCAATGCTTGAATGATGCATAACTTAATGACTTCCTACTGTTATCATTTATTTTAGTGTGTTATCATTTTCCTACTTGTAAGTCTTGCTAAAAACTAAAATCTGTCAAGGCCAAGCAATGCACATGCAGCAACTGTAGAGGGCACCTCAGTGAACCTCCTGCTTTGACATTTCATTATATTTTTCATTATATTTCTCATCCCTTTGGTTGATGACATAAAGAGTCGTGACTACTCAGGCGTGGCGACGCTTTGCACGCGGCACACCTCATCTTGTCTCACACACTGACTGGCACGTACCTGTTTTCATGTGCGGACAAGATGACACACACTCACACCAAACACACCTGACTGCATTGGTTAACCCCAGATTACAGTTTCCTGTTTACAAGTGTAAAGGTCACAGGAGGCGGGGGCAGTGGGGGGTTATGACTGTGATGACACCTTTTTTTGATCAGCTTTTATCAGGTAAATGGGGTGCAACCTAAGGCAGATTTGTTAGTCAAATAAAAAAAATGCATGAATCATTTTTTCTTCTATTTTGTGCATGTATTAAATCTAGGATGAACTTGCAGATAATGTGTTTGGTGTCATTGGTCTACGTAAAATGAATTCATATTTGATAGCAGGACAGATCTTTACTGTTCATCTGTTTTGTTTAATTCTAACCCACTAATCTACTAATTTGTTTTTGATTAGACCCCAACTCCAGCCCCTGTCTCAAGTCCTACAGCTGAAAAGGTACCATCACTTTCACACATTTCAAACGCATTTGTTTATATTCCTGGCGCATGTCTTAATAGCGTCCTTCTCTTGTGTTGTAGAAAGTCCTGTCCCGTCAGGAGGAGCTGAAGGAGCGAGCTCGTCTTCTGCTTGAACAGGCTCGCCGCGATGCTGCCATGAAAGCCAGCAACAAGACTTTCCCCAGCTCAGCCTTCACTGCACCAGCCAAAGCTACAAGTGTTTCTGATGTAAGTCACTCTGGGTTGTTTTACAGAACAGCATGTGGAAAATATTGTCATGCTCAAATGGTTTCCACTGTCCTTGTCCTGTGGTCCTTTTAGCAAACACTGAGTTAATGTTTTCTGGATTAACTTTATCCAGTACTCTCTTGAAGACTTGCACCTCTACTTGTCTGAGAGACTGCAGATGAGAATGAACTGCTCCATTCCTATTCCTGTCCCATACATAGTGCTGCCTCTCATTCTGTTTAGTTGGTTGGTTCACAATTTTTCTGACATTTGGGCCAAATTTGCAGCTCCTCCAGTTCCTCCTCAGACAGGCTAAATGTTGTACACAAACACCTGTCAGCAAAAGTACATCGCAGTACTGAAGGGGAGCCAGCGTACCGAGGCAAACTAGACTAGAGAAGACATGGCTGAAATTGCCAGCTCTGAACCAGGCACGCTCCACTGAACATAATATACTGTGATGGGAGGGGGGCACCAATGGACTACAAGCCTCCATGGGAAAGCACTGTGGTCAAATCTGTACTGACGTTCTCCAAATGGTTTCAGACAGAGGAAAAGGGGGTGCTGAAAAAATTCTGTCTTGTGAGAATTGTGACGACAAGGGATTTGAGGCAAAAATGAAATAAATACCTTTTGGTAATGAAATATCTAAAAGGCAGCAGGCACATGGCCCTGCATTTGCCACAGGAATCCTTAAAGAGGAATGTGCCCTTGAATTAGATGTTTTTCAAGTGTGTGTTTGTGTCTTTGCTTTTACTTGTTCGAGTGTGGCCACAGAAATAACCATTTCAGCATAATCTCAAAAAAATAAATGAGGGCCATCCAAGGACTGTGTGTTGAAAGTCGTTAGAGGAGAAAGTCCAAATTAGAACCGTTTTTCAAAGCTGTTGTGGCCCGGATATATTCCTTAGTGGCAACAAATAAAGGTCCTCTATAGTGTCCCTTGTTGTGCAAGATGGCTGACTTCTCTCAGATTAGCTTCTCAAAGTAGCTTGGCCCTCTGCTCTCTGCCCATCTCTCTCTTCTCGTGATTTCCTTACTCATTTCCAAGGACAATTGGTTAATAACCCCCTCCTACACACCACACACACAATCGCGCACACACACGTGCACACAGAAAGAAGTGATAGAGGGGGCAAGAGGAGATATTGAATTGTTTACACTTTTTAATAGAAAGCATTGATCAAAGGAATACGACTGGCCTCTGGGCCAATGTGCTGATAATTGTTAGTGATTCAGATTAGATTACTTGATGTCTTGTTTTGATTAGCATGGTTAGTGTATGTATGTGTGTGTGTGTGTGTGTGGGTGTGTGTGTGTGTGTGTGTGTGTGCGCACATGTCCATGTTATCAGCTCAAGAGGCCCAAGCTGTTCCCTACTAATTCTCCATTTGTCTAAGTAGGTGCTTTGATTTAGCATGCATAAGGTATAATTTAATTCAATTAAAGCTGCCTCCATTCTTCTGGGGGAGTGGATAATGTGGGGACAAGAGAATGATTTAGACTCAGATGAGAAGGATCTACATTAGCTGTTTGGGGCATGCAGGGCCCAAAGCACAAAAGCCAGAGACTTCTCAAATAGTTATTGGCATTAAATGCCCGTTAATGAACACATACATTTTTGTATCACACACATTAGTTAGATATAGCTGCCTGATTTAATACGTTTTCACGCGCTTATCGATGAAATACAGTATGTGTGCTTCGTTTCGTACACACATGGCAGATTAGATTCACCTGTGTTGTACAGTGCAGTCGCAGGTACAAGGCAATTTAGCATTCATCTAACCAGAAGTGCAATAAAGCAAGTACTAGATAAAGTATTTATATAAAATTAATATTTGAATAGTCTGTGAAAACTGCCCTGAACCATATCTTTGTGGTTGTGATGCAGGGGCAGTCTGAACTTGTCTGACTGTTATAATAATTATAATATAATTATAATATATCTAACTTTGTCTCATAAATATCTCCAAATCATTGTCTCCAGTGACAGAGCACAGCAGTGTGTAATGTGTCCTGTGTGTGGAGGAGAGCATGTGTTTGTAGGCCTGTTCTCTTGACCTATGCTGTCCCTCCTACCAATCCTAATTGTAGCCCACAGTGACTGGCTCTTTGATCTAAGGTCACAGGTTCACTTTTCTCCCTTTCTCTTTACACTCTGCCTTCTGTCACTCTCCTGTTCATACATCACATTTTCTCGTCTTTTTTATCTCTCTAGTCGTTTGTTGTTGTTTTTTTTTCTTCCATATATTCCTGCATATGTCCCTTTGGCTTCACTGGCGTCTTTGACCTCTCATGCCTTGACTGCACTGCTGCTAATTGTTGGTGGGCACCATCAGAACACATCAGTGGCTCAGGTCTTGTAATGTTCTGGGGTCACATTCCACTTGCCCACCCTGAACCCACAAGGGCAACCTCTGACCTCTTGATAAAGAATGTGCGTTATGTGATTGATAGAACAAGGTTGGTTTTATTTGGTCAAATAGAAGTTTCAAATGACAAATTATAAATAACATTATTAGAGATCAACTGATAGGGATTTTTGACCAGTCAGCTCTGCCGATATTTTTGGGGCCAGTACAGAGGGCAGATTTAGATTATTTTCCCCAAATTATATCATTTAAATTTACTCCACACCACCCATAGCCTTTTTTCACCACAAACCTTTAAGGGAGCTGTGTAGTCATGTTTTGCAATTATCTCTTTGCACTAAAGTGTTAAAATAAAGGTTTGTGTGTACTCTTTAGGCAGCTGGTTGGTCAAAACAAAATACCGGCCTCTGTTGGAGATTGAAGGCCGATAGCCGATATGCTAAAAGTGCAAATATTGGCCCCATATATATATCGACCAACCGATACATCAGTTTATCTCTACTTACTGTTACTGACTATGACTGACTGCAAAATATCTTATGATAGAGATTATGAATATTGTTTTAATGAATGGTAAAAAAAATAAAAAATAAAACTGTATAGGCACTCAAAATATTGGTGCTTACAAATATAACCAGGGCTCAGTAGAGTGAGCATTTACCCCCGAATCAGCTTCCTGTTGAATAATGAAAGGAAATAGAATTATAACAGAAAAAGTTACAAAATCGTTGACAACCAGAACACTTTGTTGTACTTTTGACCATCCACATAGCTTTAATGGAGTAGTGTGTGTTTGTGTCTGTGTGTGTATAACTCTTCTCATCCATTAGCAGATGAGAACAGTAATTTCACAGCGGCCTGGCCAGGCTAATTATTGAGACCCACACAAGGTTTTGGAGACTGTTTTTGCATGTGGTCCTGTGTGAATTTGTGTGTGTTCCTGTGCATCCTGCGCAAAAGTGCTACACCAGAGTCTGAGGACGGAGATGAATTTGTGTGTGTGTGTGTGTGCTAACGGAGAAAGGAATTTGTCTGAAAGTGCGCGCAAATGCTTGGCTGTTTTGCAGGTAAGAGAGTTCCCTGCTCACTGACTCGTTGTGATTCATATAATTGGGTGCCGTTTGATTTTTGCGGGACACCATCCGTACCTCCTCCCCCTCTTTCCCCTCTCTTTTCTTCTTTCTCTCTTCTTGTCCTACTCTTGAGTGGAAAGAACTAGGGTCTTTGCCGCTGTGACCCATGGGTGTTTTCTTCGTCAGCTGTTCTTTGAACCTCTTTAAGATGCCCTGCGTCCTCATTTCACTGGCTGTTGTCCACTTCTTTTTACATGGAAATGGTTTTGTCATTTTCCACTTTATTTGCATCGAAACAGTAGACAAAAACAAGGCCGAAATGGAGGGCATGACACACAGCACAGAGTACAAAACAAAATGCAAATGGTACAAATTCTATTCAATTTAAAGAGGTAAAAGTAGATGCTACTACTACCAAGTCCATTTGGCTGATTATTAATTGAACTTTGAGAAGTGAGGCCCTCCAGAATGCGTTTTCTAGAATTGAATACAGAACTGTTTTGTTTTTTGTTTTTTTTTTCAAATGATGGTTTAACTTTTATTTTTGCTATTTGTAATAAAACAGGGAATTAGAGCCACTTTAAGGAAATGTCTTTCCTCAAAATGAAATCTTGCTGCCCGTATCCCTTCTCTCAGCCCTCGTTTTACTGTGGTTCCTTTCCTTTTATTCTCTTTTGCCCCCCTCCTCCCCGTCTTTGCTCTCTGGTCTTTCTTAAGAATTTGTCCCTAATGAAACTAAATAGTTAGGTGGGGAGTTCCTTTGGAGTGAGTGTGCATGCTTGTGCCGGGGAGCGAGGGGATGTGTCGTGGCTGAATTGGCTGGAGCCGAGATCAAAGCAGAGCCAGATCTGTGCAGTAACGAGCAGCAGAAAGAGCGCTCTCCCCACTGCATCACAAGAGCTGATCAAGCCATCACAGGAGAGTCCCGAAACACGCCCCATGTTTTTCTCTGAGCACTTGGAGATGTAGGCATGTGTTTGTCCTCTGTCTCTTCACATTTCTCTCTCCCTTTCTTCTCTGATCGGTCATCTCACATACCTCATGTGCACATTGGACCACATCACTTTCACTGCGCAAGAGTGCTCCACTTTGTAGTGCTGTCTTCTGCCCGTCCACTTGATTTATTTTTGCACAAGTAAAAAAGTTTTTAGAAAGGTGTCAAAGTCCAGTGTGAACCTGGTATAATTTCAGTAACATTGATGCACTGTTAACAGGCTAGTTATTGTTAGCATTTGGTGAAGAATTGGGAAAGTAAACATTGAGAAGAATGAAGTAAATCATTGAGTCTGTTAGCAGTCAGATAAATTTTATTTGTGTGTGTATGTATATATATATATATATATATATATATATATAAACTTTTATTAATGAGACGTAGCAATGCAGATACAGCTGATGGCATAATTTAACATAATTTAACTTACTATACCGTCCTGTTTGACTCAGCATGTTATTATAACAGATTTGTTGCTATGCCATTATAACAGTTAATAATGTATAATTTGTTGTAATGCCTTAAGGTCCCAAAGTTCTGCACTTGTTCTCATTCCCTTCCTTTTATTTGCACTGTGGCTCCTCCCTCAGTAATTATCTTGTCTATTTAAAGGGCAAAACCTTTCACTTGGCTGTCAATGCCAGCGTGTGAAAAGTGTGTTGTTTCCATGCCTCACTTTACCTGTTGGACCAGTCCCACTATACAACTGAGCTTTGTTCTCTGACACAATTATCATTTACAGTATGACACAGCCCTGTTTTCAAGAGACGTGTAGAATCAACTACAGTTTAACAGAATGTTTTTTGGGTTTTTTGCTAAGAAAATAGACTTTTTGAAACATCCAATCTTTGTTCAGAATTTGACATACTCCCTGATCTGAACACTATAGCTGCTTATTATAACGCAGTAACCTCAAAATGCAGCTACATTTATATATCTATATTTTACACTTTATTATCTTTTAGCAGTTCCTCCTTTTGGGATGGTTTTATCTTTCATGCATTTTACGCTATATAGTCTTACTGATAAATTTCTAAATGGTAAATGTTCATTATTTTATATAGCTCTTTTCCACCTTCAAGGCACTCAAAGCACATCAAGGAACTACTCAGCCATTCACACGCGCATTCATACACCATTCTACACAGACACTGGAGGCGGGTTGGGTTAAGTGCCTTGCCCAGGGACACAACAACAGCATTCATCTGTGGGACCTAGAATCTCACCGCCAACCTGTGGGTCAATGGAACTGACCACTCAAGCGATGATATTTATGTCGAGAGTGGGATTCGAACTGCCAACCTTCCGCTCAGTGGACAAACACAAAACCAACTCAGCTACTGTCGGCTTTCTAACCATTGTAACGCATGCCAAAGTATTCTGGACTTTAAAATCCTTATGTAATACTAAATCATAACATTAACACATTCAACAACGACATATAAAGATTTCTTCAGGCTCTGAATAAATGCATTGACTGGTTTTATATATTTCAGAGTATACCTTTATGCAGAGGCAGAGGCAGACCCCTATCATGGGCACGCACATGTCAAATCATAATTAGGCCATGTCCTGTTTCTTTGATAGCCTTGTACAGTGGCTCTTCTTTAATTCCTTATCAAATGCATTGATCAGTGTGGGCCTCGTGCGCTCATTGATCCGCGCACTCCGTCTGGTGCCACACGATAAGCGTCTCCCTCACACTCGTCTTTAGAGCTCTACATTAGAAGGTAACTCTACTGCTCTCCCAAGTATCCAATAATAAACATGATCATTGTAAATTATGTGGCTTTAGTATCACAGGTGTAGTGTAATTACAGGTCAGATTGTGGCACTATTTCCTCTTTACTTTTAAATTGCTAGTGACATAATTTATCGTCATACCAATTATTGACATGAACACACTGTGACTTTATTTGTCGTCCAATTGCATAGGCGTCATTCTCCCATTTTCCCTTTTGTTTTGCTTGTTTGTGTGCCAAGTCAAGATAGAGACCTAAAGCGGCTCTTAGCAGTGAATGAGTTTGCTAGGCTGACTGTCTGGGAGGTTGGCAGAGCTTTTCCACTGGAGCTGTGTCTGGTGCACAGGGCATCAGACTGCACCCACGCCAGGTCTCTGTACAAACTCACTGGTGCATGGCCTCCCTCCCTTTTACCACTGGCCTCGAAAAGAGCAGTGAAGGCGACAACCTGCTCCCCCCCGATCAGAGAGCGCTCCAGCCCAACGCCAAGACCACAGAAACCCTCTGTCTCAGCCCCGCACTCAAGCGTTCAGCTTTTACCCAAGACATTTCCAGCAGTCAATGGAACCACAGTCCACAATTGTCCACACTGTTGCTTTCTGGAAAAAAGAAGTCTTCTACTCCTGATCACCATCCATCCTGGCCACCAGCTGATGTGTCTTTTATCACTTTTTACTTTCTTCCCTTTTCCCAAACTTTGATCATGATGCATTGCACACTTTTACTTTTGCTCCATATATTTTAACACATTTTAAAAATTAGAAACTTGTATCCAGAATGAAGATAAAGAAATAATATAAAGAAATAATGCCTCTAATTTGTATTCTAATTTGTATTCCAACTCCTTTATGTAGCCTATATGTTGTATATTCATAGATGTACTGTCTTTTCCGTTGGGACCTTTTCTGTATATTCTAATCAGCACCTCTGACTAAGTTAGCCTGATGCATTTTCTATGCCTGTAATCCTTGCCTCTGGATAGGCAAAGCAATTTCCATTTTTCTGTCTTGAAAATGCCTCACAACAATAATGCACATGGTGGGGCCCCATCTGTTTTAATGTATATGTACATGGCCTTAACATACTCAAAACTGTGTCCCTATCGGCTAAGACCAGACTGAATATCATCACCAGTCCTTAGCCAGAATGTCAGATCTGGCATCATTATACCAAAAAGCAGTAAGGAAAAGACAAGCTTTTTGTATATTGACTTTTACAACCTCATTCTTTGGTGTTTAGATTAAAGCTTCCCACATACAGATACAACTTGTTTATGTCACACAGTAAAGGACAGTTCAAACCCAAACAATGCATCTTCTTATTAGGCCTTCTTCAGTTACTGTAATGTATACAGACCATTCTATGTCCAGTGTCATCTTGGGACATAATGATTATTATGGAACACATATCCTCATGATAACATGATGTAGTCTATAAGTGTCTCCACTAGAATGTCCCTAATTCATGTAGATATAATATGTGTAGTGAATTGGTAATTGAAGTAGCTGGCTTTAATATACACAATATTTGTGTTCCTATACATAATCCTCTGCTGTAGCTCCTCCTCACTCTTATCTGTGTTTTGGTCTCACTGCTCTGCCACCGTCTCTCTGTCTCCACTATAATGTCTCCTGCTCTTTATCAGCCTCTCTAAGGTGTGTTCTCTTTGCCCCGTGGGCATCCACCAGACCTGTCTCCAACACACACATACACCCAGTGCATTAGGTTGCTGTCACTTACAATAGATCCCTATTGTCCAGGCCAAACAATAGCTACAAACAAACAATTGACATGGAAATTGAGAGATGTAGCTCATTAGCGGGTGCTGCTTGTTTTGTTAATGGATAAATTGGTGGCTTCAATAGGCCAACTCTAAAACCCCTGGCTCAATATGGAGAAGCCTGATTAACAGGAAACCACAGGGAGGAAGATCAGTGACAGACATTCACATTCCCCTGGGCCATGTGCATGTCTGCACAAAGTGCATTTTCAAAGTTTGCAAGTTTTTGTTTTTAAAAAGTCTGTTCTTAAATACACAGAGAGAAGCTCAATCTTAATTACAAATTATATTTAGAAATATCATTAGCAGTATTTGGGTTTCTGCATCACTCACAGCATGTTTTTACTTTCTATAATAAATCAGAATCAGTTTTATTGCCAGTCAGTGAGCAAAATTCACAAACTATGAACTTTGGCAAACTAAAAATAGACTTAATATACAATATAAATATATTATGTACAATACAAAATATACAGTAGGGCAGAACAACTGCAAAAACATTCTAATCTACTTGCACTGATGCAGTGCATTTAGTAGGTGATTTTATACACTTAAGAACTGCTGTTTATAAAGTATAAACGCAAAGAAGTCAAAATGTCATGTAAGACGTTTCCTAGAGCATCATCTGTTATGTGTTCCATCATTGACACCTTCAAAGACTTCTGTTCTGGCTGTGGTGTGTGTTTGTGTAGTGCCCTACACTATCAGCTCCATCAGATTGGCCTCAAAATGGCATTTCTGCTATTACTGAAGGCGTATGTACAATACTGCATCTGTCTAACAGTTTGTGTAGTTGAGACCACAAGCTCAACTAAATGCATTAATGCATTGTGTCTAACTTTTTGTAATATGCTTGCTATTCCCTGCTTGCTTACATGTGTTGTTTTTCTATTCCTAGGAGCAGGGACGCAGAGCGGAGGAGGCAGCTGAGAGAGAGGGGCCAGGCAGCTGATCGCTGAGGCTCGATCAGGAGTCAAAATGTCTGATCTGAGCACATTAGATGCAGATCGAGCCAGAGGAACCAGGGCCAGTCCTGCTGGAGGTCAGTTTACACGATAGGAGAAGCACACAAAGCTATCGCATCAGTCCACACTTAATGTCTACAAAAGAACATTTGCTTTTAATGTACACCTTTTCCACACACACTAGGACTCCCACATTTCCATTATGTTCTCTGAAGGGGGATCTGCCTAATCCGCAGAGAAAAAGAAATGTTATTCCACTACAACCCTGACTCGTAAAAACACCTTCCCAATATTCAGAGCAGCAATTTACCCTGCAACTCCTCCCTTGTCTCGTTCTCTCAGTAATTGTTAATCAACACAACACATGGTGTGGCCAAATTATGCTCCAAATACAAAAACGCTTCTAATAACAGCTTACAGGGGAGCAAATTGCGTTGTGTGCACATCCCACTGCTTTCCATTTTCCTGAAATTGGGGTTATTATGGTAATGACCATTATTAGATGTTTCTTGTTGTTTGTTTAAGATGTCTGTGCATCACACCTTCCATTTTATTCAGTTCAGACATCATTGACTTAGTGCTCACAAATTACAAACAGTGGCATTTACAAAATTACAGACAGATTTTGAAACTTTGGGCTTTGGATAAGTTGGAGAAGTGTCTGGTTGCTGATCTGACCTTTAAAACTTATTTGAAAGTTGTGCTGCTATGCTGATGTTTAGCATTGTTTACTACAGGGTCTTTTGACATAATGTGTTTTCCCAGTTGTTAACTTTATTTCAGTTATTGATGATTTTAGTATCTCTTTCAAATGTAATCCTCAAGGAAAAAAGATGTTTGCGAGATAAAGGAGGACTAAGCTTAAGTACTAGTTCCCAGAGACCAGTCAGGTAGATTACATGTGTAAGGTTTAAGATGAGTGGTAAACTTGAACTGACAAAAGCCTGATAAGTAAATCCGTAGATAGAAGTGAGATCAGTGACTCGTTAACTGAAAATGACAAAGACAAAAAAGTATGGTCGGGGAAGAGGGGCACTTGATTTCTTTGCTCTTTCAGCCTTTCTGAATTGAACTAATTGTTGATCTCATTAAAAAAGGAGTTGAAGGGAAGAAGGGAGCAAAGGGGGAGGAGGTGAGGAGAAGAGAAATGCTTTGGGCTGTGATTCACAAGGCCTGCCGAGCAGAACGGCTAATCCTAGCCCCTACACACAAACTCACCATCTCTCTCCCTCTCCGCACCATTCACGCTCCTTCAGTGCAGCACGGACCCCCCCTCCAAGTATCTGCCCGCAAAGAAACTTTCCAAACTCCATCACCATGGACTCCTATTAATTAGACCCCAACCAGCCACGCAGGGACGGCACTTGCTAGCACGCTCCACATCGCAGCCAGCAAATTAGAAAAAAAAAACAGGAAATGCTCTTATTATTTAGAATCTTTCTCTCTTTGTTCTCGGCGGCTCGGCCCAGCAAGTTGTAAACAGCAGAGGAGGGTGCTTGCGTGTTCCTTCGCTGTTTACTGATTGTTTTTGTCTTAATCCATGGTGGGTTATCCATGCAGCTAGAGCTCTTCGGATCTCCGTATGGGCCCGTTGTAATTTTATTTTCTTTGTTGGTAATGCGGAGACACTCTTGTTTCTATCGAACCCCTCAGGAGACTTAATGGAATATATGCCTTCATGTTTTGGACGTTATTGTTACTGCCGTTTTTATCTGGATCGTGGAAAGCAGGGAACCAACACATGAATAAAGAAAATTAAAAGGGAAACACACTTTCACTTGTGGCTGATACACATTGTTCAGCGGCTGAAACACAAAACCAGATGAACAAGAGAGTCACACCAGCGTCCACTTATTTCTAGTTTCAGTTACATAAGCATATCTTTAAAATCCCGATTATTCAAAATATTTTTCCAAACGATGATAAAATTTCTTACTAACAGTCATACGTGGATTACTAATGGGAATTTCTTCCACAAACTGATGCTGCTACATTCAACAAGATGGGACCAAAGGAAAAAAAAATCCTTTGTTGATTGAAACCTGACTGTAAGTTTTAAAATGAAAAAAAATATAAAAAAAAAATGAATTGGAGCATGAAGCAAACAACCTGTAGCAGTCAAATGACTATGTTCAAAGAATTTCAAACTCCGCTAAACAGCCTCTTTGTATTTATAAAAAAAAAATTCCATGGTAGAAATGATTTGATGCTCCACCTTAGCAAAATTTAAATCTTTTTCCCCCTTGGTCTTAGCATTTTTATATTAGAAACTGTTGCAGATGCCCATGTTCTTTCTTTGGTTATTATTACTAAAACCTGTTTTCACTCACTGCTTTCCTTTCGACTGCTTTACACCATCTTGCACTGCTTTAGCCTTTTCAGTCTCTTTTGACCTGTCCCTGCTCCTTATCCACATACGTTATAGATGGAGTGAAGGATCAGCGAGATGAGGACGATGTTGACTTTGAAAGGGGTGGTGATGATGAGGATGAGGTGGAGGAGGAGGTGGAGGAGGAGGAGGAGGAGGAGGAAGAGGAGGAAGAGGAGGAAGAGGAGGAAGAGGAGGAAGAAGAGCAGCTTCAGTTTGAGGCTGATCCTGCTGTGCTTGGTGCCACATCTGCAGCTCCTCCGGTTATTAACCTACTGCCACTCCAGGCCTCACCTCCAGACTCCTCTACCGCACTGGGGCCGCTGGAGCTTACTAACCCCAGCTCTGAGCTAACTTCTCTGGGTAAAACACTGGCTTAGGCTGCATGCTTCAATGTCTGTGGTGCTTTAAACTAACTACTAACTCACTTGATTGATTTCTTTTTGCTTCTTTCGTATTTCTTTTACTATGAAGTTTTAAATGTAATTAATAAACTTGGCAAAGTCCTCCCCAGTCACAATAAAATCATATCTTTAGGGGAGCATTCACAGCAATCTTCAGAGGTAGTAATTGCTTTGTTTTGCCGTGAAATACTATTTTCCCATTGATGTGAGATAGGTGAAGTTACTTTAAAAAAAAAAAAAAAAAAAAAGCATAAACACAACAGGCAATGCTCTGTCAAGCTTTGAAGTGCCGTATCTCAGCTTCATTTGTGTTTTCATTTCCTGTTCTTTGTTGATACAATTTATTCACATGAAATAGACCAAAATTCAATTTGTAACTTGAGTCAATAATTCTATATAGTTGATATCTGGAGTGTAAAGCATTCATAATGTTTATACTTGTTTTAAACAAGTCCACTTGAGTGTTATGTGTGGATGACACTGGGAGGTGGCATATAAAACACTTTGCCTCTGCTCTTTCATCTTTAGTGCAGTGGTCAGTCATGGCAGGGGAGCTGTGTGCCTTTGCCATAGAAAAGCTAAAACACAAACCAAAGTGATAAAAGGAGCCGGAATAAGAAAATGTATGTTATTTTACTCTATTTTGTTTGGTATTGAGTGTCTCCATCTCTACCACTAGGTCTGAACAGTAAACATGTGGACCTAAAGTTGAAGAAGATCGAGATCAAACCAGGAGCGACCTCACCTTCATCTCCATCTTCAACATCCTCCTCCTCGTCACCATCTGTGTCCTCCTCCACGCTCAGTCCAGGCGAGGGGCCAGAGGTACAGTTTCTTATATCTCACATTTGTGTCCCATGTCAGTTATTGTGAAAGAGATAATGTTTTGGTTAACAAACTCTCATGTAGAAGAATGTTTCCAGCCCCAACAGTCTGACACACACAGACATTGTGATGTTGTACCTTACCTGTAGCTTATTTATCCACTCTGACCTTTTCAGACAGTTCTAGTGTGAGCGGACACTTGGGGAGGGGGGCTTGTTGTTGCATGTGGCTATATCTTCTGATGTGAATATTGAGTAAACATCGGAGCCGGGCAGTCTTTACATCTATTTAATTGATTTTGAATGTCAAGTGGAATAAGGTGAGTGTGTGCGACTGTCAGTACAAGTGAGACCCTCTGTGCTTATGGCGACACAGAGCGTCTTTGATCATCGATTCACATAAACACCCTCTTGTGTTCAAAGCCTAAAAGGCTTAGCCCTTTATGCCCAAAGGAGTGGCTATGTGTGCCTGTGTTCCCATTTGACACAGTTTGTAATGCCACAGAGGGAGCATCATGATTTGAATGTATGCTCAGTATGTTCATTCGTTTATATGGTTCACTGTAATTTAACTACCACTGTTAAACTCTGATCCAGGGGAATAACTATAGTCTGGCATTTCATAATAAAATGGTATACAGTGTATTTTGGGTGTCCTAGAGAAGGCTGCTCTGATCCTGTGTAGTTGAACCCATGCACACACAGTCCTTTCTCTCATTAGTGATTGTGTGCATGCGCAGCGTCTCGTGCACGATAAGGCCGTGCGACGCTCAGCAGACTGCAACATTAGTCACGCAGCGGCCTGCACATTCACAGACACCAAACCAAAACCCATGAATTCACCACAGCTTACCACAGCGATGGTCGTGCTGATAACAGATCACAGGGAGAGGGAGCAGGACAGGAGGAGGTAGGGACTCTATCTACTGGTCCCAGACTGTGACAGGAGGCACAGGGCTAACCCAGTGAGCAGGTGGTCTGCTGCATGTGCATCTGAACAAGTGCTGACCACCACAATGATTATGTGGCCAACAAGACTTTGGATGCGTGTCTGAATCCTCTTCTATACAACTTAATTACATGACTACACAGAGGTTCAACTGTAGAATATATAAACTTTATTTAACCCTTACACAGCTACGAGCAACTATAAATAATGGTCCATTATATACAAACCACTTCCTCAAATTACAGTTTGTAATGAGAATGTGAATATTGTCACATTATGTCATATCCACTAGTTCAGTAACAATCCAGCAGTAATTATGCAGCTAGAATTTCTCTCTCATGGGATTTGCTTTTGGGCTAAAGCTACCGTCCTTTGTAAATGTTGCTGGGGCTTGCAGTTTTGTTAGTCTCCACACTGTACAACAATAATTAATCAACAAAATCTAAATCCCCTTGTAAATATGACAAGGACAGCACTATTAATTATACAAAGCTTTGTACTGCAAAACATATTCAACATCATGCATTTTTATGCAGCTGTTATGTTATAGTTACCATGCACATATGCAAACAATTTTAATATTCAGTTTCATCACTTGGGACTTTTTATTGCAATCAAACTTTATGCTCCACTTACCGTTTTTTATTAAACAGCAGAAGCAGCCACTTGACTCCTCCCTTTCATTCTGCAATTAGTAATTTTGTGGCGCTCCTGGGGATTGCCTTGGTGTTGGCCCTTACATTCTCGGGTGCACACGTTCACTCTAGCCACATGCTGCCGAAAATTACTAATTGGCCATTTCACTTCATAAATTTGACTGGATTTAAAGTTGTAGTGGGCGGCTGACAGACAAAGCAAAGTGAGAACAGAGTAATTGCCGACATTGTTATTGAAAGTCAATAATCTAAAACTAAACTAACAGCTCCCTTTTGTTTACTGCACACTGTCTCAATTAGCCATCCTAACTCTAGAGCCTGCCTCACAATCTCAAGCAGTGGAACATGTTTGCCCTAATTGTTGACTTTATTACACGTTTCGTAGTCTTATTAATGTTACCGCTATGTCAATCTCTGCCCAAACTGGTTTTCTTTTCCACTCGGCTTGGTTTATTCGGAGGCCCTGGTAATAAACCATTTCTGCATCCCATTTTTTGATAGCGAGAGAAGCAAGCGTGTAGCTTTTTAACATGTGTTCACTTTGAAAACAATAGTGCTTTTTTGCATTTTGCATAATTTGAATATATTTTCTGGTTCGAGGTTTTGTTGAAAGTCAAGTTAATTGCCTCCTTTTTGTCTCTCTTATGAGTCAGACTACAGTGTGTTAGTGCGCACACATAGAGTATAATGGCAACCTCTCCCATGTTCTGTGCTGTATGCCCACACTAGAAGCTTCTTCAAAAATCACACATGGCCATTTTTATTATTTTAGACTGTGAAATTATGTAGTTTCTGAAGCTGTGATGAAAGTTTGTTGTATTTTTTTTTTACTTTGATTTATCTAGCCAACAGGTGGATATACATGGCAAAATCAGTTTTTCAGCATTTTCTATCTCTCCATGATCCCATTGTATTGTCTGACCTCCACCCACACAAGGGTTAAATGATGGACATTAGCTGTTGATTTCTTTGTGACAGAACAATGCAGATGAACTCCGTGCAGAGCGTCTGCGGAGGGCAACAGAGAGACTGCGGAGCCCTGTCGTTTTCAACAAAGACTCTGCAGTAAGAAAAACACAACTGAAGTCCTTCAGCCAGTATGTGGAGAGCAAACCAGGTGAGAACCAAGCACAACACCTTTATTACTGCTGTGTATATGAACGTTTTAGTAACTTACTATCAGTCTCTGGTTAAGTTTAGTGTCATTTATTAAACCTTTGCTTCATGTTTTTCTATAAGTATGTACTTTGATATACTTTGAAAGGATATTAAAGATGTGCTGTATGCTCTAGAATATATGCCTATACTGTTTGAGTGTCATGAATTAAAGTAAACATTCTGAAAAATCTTAATTTAACTAATGTATCATTTACCCTCTCGAAGTTGTATTTGAAGTGATTCATGTATGTTTAAACATTCTTTGAGCCCTTATTTTTCAGATGCTCTATTTCCAATCAACCCCCTTTTTTTTACCTCCACTGGCATACGCCCACTTGTTTCTTTTATTAAGTTGTTTTAGATTAATATTGCAATTTAAAATTATAACATAATGATCCACGGGTGTCATAAATTATAAAACTATAGAGCAGACTCACGCACAATATTTGTTCTTTCAACTATAATAACACTTGGTATTTTTGTTAAAAGCCGACTTTGTTTAGGAGCACTGGTTAGGGTAAGACATTAGTAGAGCTGCCCTGACATTTGCAGTGACCTTGTACTGGGACTCAAGTATCCAAAACAACTACGTACAGTTTTTGTTCAAAAAGATCACACCTGCGTCAGCATAGATCTTCTAAATGGGCCTTCTCACTGCTCTTTTGACAGAGGTAAAGAGGCAGAAATCCATCCCTGAGGATATGAGGCGAGCAGCCGACGACAGGGGGTCACCAACAAACTCTGATATTTGCCGACCATTTGAAGAGGAGGTTTGTCATTTTGTCTTTAGTTGAATAAACGTGTATTCATGTTACAGTGCATTTCCCTTGTGACATGCTGAAAACTATATTAAGACCTAGACCACATTCTATATCAATAGCAATAGCCAATCCTGAGCTTGAAAACCTAATTGTGTCCTTACATTCAAACTTTGACTTGCAAAGATGTTGGACACATCTCATCTACAAATTACCTGAAGTGGCTAGAAAGACATTTTCTGGACATTGTCAGATTAGAGCCCTGTAATTGTTCCTTTTTGACCTTTTTAATTTCTTTCTACTCAGCTTTTTCAACTCATCTCATAGATAAATCTCTTCTCTTGGCCTGCTCTATCTAACACTTACCTCACACTCTTCACCTTGTCCTCCCGCCCCGAAATTCCCATTCACTTAACTGTGCCCACTTCTCAACAGAGACATCTTTGTATTGATCTTGCACACTGTCATTTTAATTATGGAAATGGTAGATATGAGCTGCTCTGCAATTCATAATGTGTGTGCATAGTATTGGACCTGATTACACACGCACTCTTATCCTGGCTCATATTTAAACTTACCAAGAGTGTGTCTAGAAGAATGCTATTATTTCATTGAGTGTGTGCCATCAGAGTCCACAGGGTGAGTCTCCCTGCACTTTCACCCTCGTCCCAGCACACACGCACAAATACACAGGCCCTCCTCCTCTTCCTCTGCCTGGGCCCCAGGGTTAATGGGTGTTCAACCTTTTCATTATCCCGATCAGCCAAGAATTACCTGCTGAATGATGTTTGCATTAATATAATATATATGGTAATTTCCCTCCTCTTAATTACGGCTGGGCCGAGCGCGGCAAGGGGAGTGGGCTGATCATGTGTAAAATTGATTTGCCAAGGAAAAATATGGTGATAGAGCGAGAACGTGCGAGGCAGCAGGAGGGGCAGAGACTGTTGGGAATCAGCCTCCACACACACAGGCTAGAACACACGTGCACAGGGCGCTCACATGAAAGAAGACAGCTAAAAGTGCTGGCCTGGGTGGAATATACAAAAACTTCCTCTCTTCTGCTCACTACTTCACATTCCCATTAAGAAAAAATGAAGTGCATCAGCAATAAAATAAATAAATAAAAATCCTCAATAGTGAATTTTTTTCACTCTGAAGAGACAGGGGTGAGGAGGGGTCAAAACAGCAGTATATTAAAAGCAATCAGGCTGATGAGTTTAATATGTATTTATGTGTGGATGCTTATAAAATATGAAGCTATAGATTGACAGGTGTTGGGATAAGCTGACATGAACAGTTGGGTCAGAAATGTTTTAGAAGCAGACGTGCACGTGGAGTGATTCATTCAAAATGATCAAATTCTGCTTGGTTGTCTTTATCTTGCCTTTATTTTGAGATCACACATATGCTGCTCATTTTCAAGATTCATACAGTATCACACTACTATTTCCAAAGTGTCAAGTTGCATAGAATAATCCTTCTGTTCAATGAATTACACCATTCTCACACAGTTCTTTCATTCAGAAGCAACAGTTTGTCTTTTTACCGACAGATCATCCACCTTCAGATTAGAACTCTCATAAAAATTAACACTTTTTAATTAAATTCAGTGTGTTAATTAAGATTCATGTCCTTTCTACCTGTCATTTCGTCTCTGAAACCATTTTGTCTCTTCTGTCTCAGATATCTTTCTGACTCACATCCATTCTCCTTCATCCTCTGTTTGCACAATTTCTTTTATTCTTTATCCATTCACCCTTTTTTCGTAGCCTGTGTTTAATGTTGTATCGGGCTACTTTGCCTGTTCCCTGACTGTCTCTCTGCCTCCCTCTCTCTGGCTGACAGAAGGCGTTCAAAGACACCAGTCAGTATGTGGTTGGGGAACTGTCGGCACTGGAGAGCGAGCAGAGGCACATAGACGCCCGAGCAGCGCGTGTGGAGAAGAGGCTGCGCTATCTCATGGATACAGGTACCCCAAGCCCAATTACACTGGAAAAACTGTTTTGGCAAATTGAGCATACGCGTGCACATAGACAACTGCGCTGGGAGGGGCTGTGTGCGCTTCTGTGCGCGTTTGTGAGAATCTTTGAAGGCCCCCCCATCTCAGTTGAATGTTGCGCGACAGAGCGCTGGGTGGATATGAAAGGAGGGAATGGGGGTGTGAAGGAGGTGGAGCAGGGAGGGAGAGGGTGGGGGCAGTGGGGCTGGGGAGAGAAGGGAGACCTCTCTGGGCCGGGGTGATAAGGGAGCCCTTCATGGGGGAAACGATAACTGGGTGAGATAGCAGCGCCCCAGCCCAAGTCTTCACTGCTGCCGTATGCCAGCACGGCCCCAGCCAGCCTGCACAGTATTGAACAGTGCGCTCAGCCATGCACGGATACACACACGCGCGCCTTCCCTAGTACATATCTGGCCTTCATTGATATGCTGTATAAGGAAGGACGGGTGAGTTAAAGGGAGAGGCAACTAAATATAAAAAAGAGTGAGAAACCAGGCAACTCGACACAAGCGCTGACACAGTTCACAAATCCACGACAGACACACAAATGCTCGCCCTGCCCCGCATACAAAGTGCAATCTGGTTTGGCAATGGAGCTGAATTTGGAAGGTTTTTATTTAAGATTTGGCTTGGGGTAAAGCCTTGTTAAGACATGAGACACTGTGCCCAGCCAAAAAAAGGGGCCTTGGCTCCGTTAAGTCCCTTACTGAAATGGGAGAATACCATCCCATTTCTCACACAAGATTCATGCATACAAGAAAAAACAGGTGTGAAAGTGTAAAATGTAGTTTGCAGAACATCTTCTGTTTGCTTTTGTCATATTTAGCTGCTACTCACATGCTCCTTCTGATATATCAGCCTGTAACTTGGAGGATTTTGGCTCTTAAGCCCAAAAGGCAACAGAGGACGGGATAGAAAAAGTATAGACCTGTTGAAAAGGAAACCAGGTGGTTTTGATTTGAGCTCACCTTTCCTATCCCATTTGGGTGCTGATATTGAGACTATCTCTGCTGTGATTGTTGTGTTGGGGTTCCTCGTTTTCCTCTGCTCTGTGCGTCTGTGCCCTCTCTCCCTGTTGGAGCACATGCCATTGTGTCTGTCTGAAGGGCTGTTTTTCCTGCTACATCGTCACCCACTGATAAAGCATCCGCTAGCCACCGCTATACGCAGGTTATTTACTTTCCTACACCTTCCGCCATAAAGATTTCTCTTTTTTTTCACCTGGGTTCCTTAAGGAGTATGCTTATCTATTTCGGAAAAATACAAGTCAAATAAACTTCCTAAAATGTCTGAAGTTGATTATCCAAAATTGAAGTGTATCTTTTAAATAATTAATATCACCATGAAGTCAGATTTCAAGTATTTACAACTTTTTGCCGCATGCACAGTACCTGAATTTCATATCTCATTCTGCAGCACTTATCCGTGAGACTCATCCAATAGCTTATGGATCGCACCTTTGGGCTGGAGTCTGGAGGCGTCAGAGCGAGATGTGCCAATGACAGGTGGTCACTAAAGTAACCTTTATCACCTGAGCAGCCGAGGTCACCTTTCCTACGCTGTCATAGATGATAGATATTTTTCTCTCAAGCATGACCAGCTGATTGAAGCTGCGGCCCATTGGCTGTAAGCAAAACATCTGCTATTGATCCAGTGACTGCACAGAGGGGCAGAAGGGAAAGTAAGGCCAGTTACATCCCAACAATATCATTTTTCTATGATATTTTCTATGATTTTTTGTGGAAAGATCCACAACGAACTGCTCCACAACAAGCTGATCCACAACAAACAAATTGCTCTGAGCATTCTCAACAACATTTGCCTTACCAATATATCCATAAGCCCAGTTTATCAGCGGTGCTATTTTGTAGTTGCAAATAAAAACAAAACAAAACACACATTTAAGATTTGGATGTTGACCATTTTTATTTCACTTTTACCCTGTAAGACTGGTGTTAATTTTGCCCAAAAATGTTAGAAGCCAGAGGAGTGTTGCAGATGATGTGGAGAGAGGTTTGGGTGAGCCCAGTGTGCAGCGGTGCCAGGGCAGTGCATAGAGCAGCAGGAGCGCGAGGCAGATGTGAACAGGCAGACGACTGACCCATGACTTAAAGCTCATTTCTCTGATCTATGACACAGCCTGGGAAGAGCCACTGTGCTCTGCTGCTGCTCCTGATCAGTGTTGTCACCTCATCTTTACCTTTCACATTTGGCTGTTACACCAGAGTCAGGAGTATAGCCTTGTCTTTCAGTTGTTTGTTTGGAGTCCATTGTAATGATGTAATTTATAAATCCATTATAGATTATATGGACATTTTTCCTTCTCTAAATTTGGGCACAATGCATCTTTCCAGAGCTCTTTCTATGACGCCATGTCCCTCCCCAGATGAATTCAAAGTAATTGGGGTAGTTAATTTATTTACTCAGAGGCAGTTCACAGCACATTAAATAATAGAGATAATTGAACAAGAATTGTCAAGTGTCTTCTGATATCAGACACATTACAGGAGGGAGAGTGCATAAAACTCCATTTCTATGCTCCCATTGTTTATGGTAATTAAGTACACAGATTTATTCCTTGGTTGCCTTCCAAGCTTATGGCAAGCGCCATTGTTGTCTTCTATTAATATGTAATCAGTAAATAGTTTAATTTTCTAATCTGCGGTTGGAGAATTCACTTTCTAACAACTCTTAATTACTGCTGGGCTCTAATGAGTCTCGCCATGCCGACACAGCCAGCCAATCACAGACTGTAGCTGAGTCAGGGGGGGATTTGAATTCCTACGGCCTCCCCCCTGCACTAATGAACTTGTTATTCTTGCACCACTGGGATCACTGTCCTTCACATGTGCTACATTAGGAGAATGTACTTCTGACAGACTTGCAAATATTTACAGATGGTGGTTGATAGTACCCAGCTATATATAGCTAAATTATATTATGCTATATTTAAATTGAAAAATGTCTGATTATAGTCACTCAGAGTTGTTTTACAATTTAGTGCATTATTTCATTCACTCCTCAGTCACATATGGAGGTGGTAAATTACTACTGTAGCCACATCTACCTGATAGTGGACTTGTTTATTTTTATGCTGTTATGAGTCTATGTAATTCTTGTCTTTTTTAATGTTCTTGACATATTGTTGCTACTATTATACAGATGGTCTAAAAGCTGTTATTAAGTTGTATGATACATGCAAACTGCTCTGCACTGCTCAGGTGGTATACCTTAATAGATACCATTATCCAAATAATGGCACTTTGCTGTTCTGCGGGCTGTCCTCACAGTCTACTGTGCATTTGGGAACATGAGTTTTAGCTCTGTGTTTTTATTGTAGCAGTCTTAGTCATAATAAACCTTTGTGTCTGAAAGTCTGTGAGAAATACAAGACACATAACAAACATGAAAGCACAAGGAGTCGTCCAATAAGGCCTCAATGACTTGTACGGTTTGGTCTCGTGGAGGACGTGTGTAACATGTTTTGTTAATTAATATACAGTATGTTTAATGATAAGGAAGAGTTGTTAATGAACAGATAGACATTTGGGTGTTTTTGTTGCTTTGAGGCTGAAATAAAGCTACAGTACTTTTAAACCTTCAATCTTCTCTGCACCACTGCATTACGTTTTAACATCTCACCATACACCTGAACAGAATTGAACTAGGGATATATATTTATATTTTTTTAATCAGAAGGTGAATAGTTCTGTATTCAAATAAAGTCCAGCAAGTTAACCATGCCAGTACGGCTTTTTGAGGAAAATCTGTATTTATTTTACAATTGTTCCAACAAATGAATCTTTGATCAAAATTGAATCACGCCTAGAAATAACATGTAAAAATGTCCGTGTTTTATATGTGAGGTCATTCAACTTTTTAATAAATCATAACTCTCTTGATCTTAGATTATACAGCAACATTTTATGGATTTTGTAGTTGGGAAAGAAAAATATTTTGTTTAGATAGATGCAAAGAGGATCGAGATTTTTTTTGGCGTATTTGTTAAATGCATGGTGTGAATAGTGCTGTTTGTTTTCCTTCCCATCAAGTGAGCAGTTGTCTCGCCCTCTTTTCCCATGTCCTTCTAATCCAGCATTGTGGCCGCGTCAGCTTATAGTTTGACTAAAGATTTAAGCTGAGCTACAACATGAGTGGCACTAGGACTCCCTCACATATGCACGCACACGCATATCCAGCCTCGCCTTGTGTCGTCGCCGCTACACAAACAGCTAGCTCAGATTTAAGTATATTATCAGGCCCAGTTCTTTCACAAACGCATTGTCGAAGAAGCTTAACATTAATTATTGTAACTTTGGACAGATTACATCCATACCCGCCTTGTAAGCGCAAGGCAGACTCATCTTGACCTCCTATACGAGAGCTTAAAGACACAAGAATGGCATTTTACCAACTTTAATGGGATAACCAGTCTAATCTTTCAGCACAGAAAAAGTGTTGGGACCATAATACCCTCCCCGGTTCACAGACTCAAAGATGGAGGCAGAGAGGGAGGCTTTAATCTGCTACACGCTTTGTTTTCAGGTGTTTTATTAATTCACCTAGTCTTTTCACTTGACAATAACCTGTTAATGCTTTGTAACAATGCCTTGCGCAAGCGATACTGGAATAATCCTAGTCAGAGGATATTTTGGGTATTAGCGAGAGTTGGCCGCCATCTTTGAAAGTCGGATGGCTGTTTTGTAAAAGTAACACCACGGTTTGTAAATGGATTACCATACTAGACAAAGGTCTACAGTGGCATGTAATACTAAATCAAGATGAGGTAAATGCATGTGATCAAAGTTTTGTTGTTGCTAGGGATCCAATGGCATGGATAAATTCTAGCCATAGGAATGTGTTTGTGGTCATCCCGGATTCTCTTCAGGAGCAAATGTGCCATTCTTCCCTATGGTGAAGAAAAGATGTAGGGATCACTCCTATTGCCTTTTTCTTGCCTTTGAGGGGACAAAATAAAGGATTTAGGCCTTTTTTTTTTGTGTGAAAATGCATGTGTGTGACTTGAAAGTTCAACTGGGTCAGAACACAGATTAACCCTAACCCCCCCCAACACCCAGTCAGATACACTCCGCTTCCCACTCTCTGCCTAATCTCTCTGCCATTTAAATGTTTGAGCAGCAAAACAATTTCATTAGACAACTTGCAAGAACAGCGCAGGGCTTCTATGTCCAGCCCAGCCCCCTCCCAAATGGACGATACCACCCTGGGTCCCAGATGTGCAGCGCTCCTACCCCCCCCCTCCACCTCCATTTTCTCCAGCTCGGTGTCAGGCTTTCATACATTCTTTAACAGTGGGGATGAAAGGGGATTTTTAGGAAGATTAGGGAACGGGATCCTCAAGGCATTGTCTGAGAATCTTCAGATAAAACGAGCTGGGTGGATGGAGTCAACGGGTGGGACCAAAGGAGGCAGGGCTTGTTGGGACGGAGGGAAAAGGTGCTAACCGCTTGCTACTGTGTGTAAAGACTATACTGATTGGTTGTTGATTACTTAACTTTTTATTCCTCTTTTATCTCTTTCCAATCGTTCTGTCAATTTTAAACCAATTAAACTTGTCCCGGCTGGGTCACACAGTCCTCCCTTCATTGGCCTGCCAGTGATATGGCGATTAACATTTTCAGCCGAGTGAGGGGAGAGAGGAGGGGGCTGGCGTGGGAGAGAATTGGGAAGTGGACAATAGCCGCTTATGATAATCTGCTCTTTATTGGAGCATCCCGCCAAAGCTTTCATCCACCGCCTCTCTGCCCGAGACACCATGTAGCACCCGGGCCAACAAACCAGGCTGTGTGCTGCCAACGCATCGTCACACACAAGGAAACTCAGACAGACTGTAGCCACGAAACATGTATTCAGACACTAAGGACACAGAAGATTCACATAAACAAAGACATTTGTTCAGGGCATGAAGCTGGGACATTGTCAGCCCCTTGCCATCATGATCCAAACACACAACAGACAAAATAGAATAATGCAATATTCACCTTTTGATTACTACACAAATATAATACTATTTTGACAACCTGAACGCGTTAACGTTTTATATTAAACTTAATCAGTTTTGCCTGGCTCAAAGGATATTTTTACGGCCTAGCGGAGAGACCTACTTAGTATTTTCGATGTAGTTGATTACTTGGTTTACAAACTACTGCTTCCGTAATTTAATTTGTACCTAGCAGTCAATTAATCAAGGCTTTCTTATGGTAACTGATGTGGTGGCACTCGACAATGCAGGTTAATGACAGAGGTTTGGCCTGTAATTACACCATTCAGTTGCTAACACAGCTGCTCGCCATGCTACTGTTGTCATTACCCCCTCCATACACACTTTTCCCCATTTCCCATTGTAATGAGCACTCCAGGCTACAAATACCAACAGCTGTCTTTTCCAATACATTACCATTTAAATATCTATTTAAGCTAAGCAATTTTGCATTTGTGTATTGAATGTGAGCTCCAGGCAGTGGTGTGGTAGCAGAGTTGTGGTGTCACTTGTAATGTAATGGAGAGTCAAATTAGAAAGGCAGTGTGATTTGTTTTCCATAGTTACCACCAACACAGTGGGGGAAATTGGGCCAATTAAGAAGGATGTAGCAACACAAATGTTTTGGCAAATCAAACTAAAATTGATCTTAATAGAGTCATGCAATTTATACTGTCTTTTTGTAATTTGACAGCAGCAACAAGCCATGGAAATTAGCAAAAAAATAGCGGTAATGTGAAATGTCAGAGCGCAGCACGTTATTACGAGTACAGAAGGGAGCCCAGTTGCTTAATAAGGATGACTAATGTTGTTAGTGAAGCCATTACTGGTCCACAGATTAATTCATTAGGCAAACTCATCATTCGCCTCCCATCGGCCTCCCGTCACAAGCCGTGTAATATGACACCACTCAAATTTGTTCTAACATCTACCCCAGGGGGTCAAGTCACCCCCAACGTCACACACACACACACTCCCTTCTCAGCTAATGGGGCAGGCGGAGCCACTTGTGCCAATAGATAGCAGCTGTCTGTCAGCAGCGGGTTTGTGAGTTCTCCACTGGGGGTTATCACAGCTCCCTAACACCACACACATTTGTTTGGTTAGGGATCCAAATGTGCCAAATTCTATTAAACATTCTATCATACATTGTTATGGAGGAACTTCAGCAGTGCATATATTGTTTGCATGTAGGGCTTTGATTATGCTCATTGCTCAGAGTTGCACAAAAAATATTTCTGGGATTTGTCATATATCGGTGTAATCCCTCAGTCATTCGGGTATGACATAATTGAGTTTTTCTTTTGCTAGTGATTTGTTATATGTTACATCTTAAAATTACAATAAAACTACAGATTTCATAAGGTATAGGAGGCAGGAGTTTTCACTTAAACCAATAAAACAAGTTTACCCAAAATATATCTTTATGAATGGCACTTGCACCATATGTATCAGTTTTTATCGGACATTTGACATTAAAATGGGAATGTCAAATGTGGAATTACTTAAGAAATGCCATTATATTTAACAAGACTATAATGATTGTACATTACCTAATATAACACAGATTTTTATATCCCTCTAACAGGCTCTAATGGTGCTGAGCTGTCACATCAACAATTAACACTACTCCCAGGTGTCAAAGTTTGTGTTAGCTCTAAACCAACATGTGTCTCTCCGCCCTTCGTAAGCCCCTCGCGTGTTTCACACCTCAAATTCTCCATGGGCTAAACTACCTGACTTAACATTGGCTTAGCTTCACCAAGCCTGGGCTTAACTCTGAGCTTTCGCATTGATCCTATACAACAATGTTTTTAGTTCAGAGGCTGAGGGTGGTCAAGGCAAATGCACCGGTATTTGTCACTTGAGAGGGAGAAGCTTGTGTCCCTTAAAAGATTCATTTGAAATACATTTTAATTTATGTTTTTTCCTTTAGTTCTCTATGACTTGTATAATTTACGACTAAGTAATTTGATCGTGCACCCATATGTATTTTTATTATGGTTCAGAGGTTAGAGCATTGTCCTTTTTGTCAACATTGTTTCACATTTCATATTTTCAGTTTTCAAATAGTTTTAATCTGACTTGTACATATTTAAAAATGTAAGTGAGTGAAGTTTGTGGGGGAGTTGTTAATAAAATTCACACCATGGACCTTTTTGTCCTGTTCTTTCTGTGAATAAGAGAAGGCATTATACCTCTACCTTTTTGAGTCTGCCCCTCTGATCTTACAATAGGAGAGACCCAAACAGATGGGTTCGCTCCGCAGACCCCCTCTCCTCCTTCTGTCTCGACATAGCTGCACACATGATGTAACCCTCCTCCCCGGCTAGGCCACGCTCTCAAGAGGAGCAGTCAGAGGAGAAAACGAACCCAGGCCCTAACAAATACATGAAGGTTTGGTTTAGCTAAATCCCACAGATAATGGCTACTGTGTCAAAAGACTAAAGATTGCAGGAGGGTGGTGGATGGAGAGGGGGATTACTCTGGCGTTTTGCATCAGTTGCTTTCTGCTGGGTGGCCCTGCTTGTCAAAAAAGGAGGAAAGAACGGAGGGAAAAAGTGGAGAAGAGAAAAGCATTTAACGCGGTACATTGAGGAGAAGAGGGCTCTTAATGCCATCAAAGCAAGGGGAGAAATCAGCCATTAATTTATTCTGCACCCGGACACACGCGCGCACATGGAGGACCGCACATACACAGACCCTCCATATTGTTGATGTAGCAGTGGCCAACCTTGAAACACACCGCTTCAAGGTTGACAAAATGTTACCCCCTGATACCCTTTTACAGTGAAGGTGTAAAAGTGCAAATGTGCGCTCCAACCCGAAAATGATTTGAGCTCGGATTGAATTATAGACTTGACTTGAGGAGGAGAAGAAAATTTGCCCTTAGATTGGAGAGGAGTGGCAGATGACTGGGCCTTTCATAGACTGATAAGAACTGATGGAGAGGTTAATAAGCTACACACCCAGGTCAGAGCAGGCTTTTTACTGGATACAGAGCAGAAAGAAGCGCCATGATGAGACAAGGTGTATGTGTGTGTGTAAGTGTGTGTAAGTGTAAGGCACAGAAATATAAGAGAGTGGCAGGGGCAGAGTATTTTTCGAAGTAAAGGTCCCAAAGTCTCCTTTGGTCACTCAATGCTATCTCTATCTGCTATATTTTATAAATATAATTTCATATTATTTGCACTATTTCACTTTTTGTTATTTCTGTAAATGTGCTTGTTTTGGGCTAAAATCCATTACTTAACCTAGAATAGTCAGAAATGATAGTAGTGGTTTATTTGTCTGTCATTGAAATTCCTGTATGTTTTGTAAAAGTTAGACCTTGTCACATGTATGTAAGTACACCAGGCTCATTCACAAATAGTATTTTTTCCCTCCTCTTCGCTGTATAACCTGAGGCTACAGCAGGTCCCCTGCTGAGCGCAAGACAAAACCCTTAAAACATAAAAACACTAATCTCTCCCTTTTCTCACTTCTGCTTCTCCCTCTCTCAGACATGTGCTGACAGCTGTTTTTCTTTTCGCAGGCCCAGTTTATTTCAAACTTTGAGTAGTGTTTTTTGAAAGAACTTTTTTAACCATAAGAATGCAATGTGATTTATTACAAAATGTTATTTAAAAAAATACTTAACACACATAATGCTTTTTGAGTGTTGCGTCCTTTATGTGAAGTACAACACGGATAGAGCAGCTGTGGTTCTGGAGAGTGAACAGACTTTATGGCAGGTGTTTGGGCCCAGCTGCTGCACCACAGGTCTTCTATGGAGTTTTCTGAGCACAGGGAGGGAGAAATGAAATGTTCAGTGACTGCAGATTGCAGTGTTTTGACATTTTACTGCAGTATAAATGTTTTCACGATTTACCAAATGCTACATTGCCATTTTAGTAGTTTTTTATTCATGTTTGATCTCTTAATGGATGTTTTGGTCTATCAAATCTTTTCTAGCAGAAATTGAAGCTGACTTCTTCAGAGGGCATTAGTGCTGGTTTGTTGTGCTTGAAGAAGCTTTCACACTCGGCCTCTCAGGGCTAATGGAAGAGAGAAGCAAAGGTCTAGAGCACCAAGGCTCTTCTGTGAAGAATGGTGAAAAGCACCAGGCAGGACCCTACATGGGGTCTCGCCTGTGTCTTCTCCCCCTCTACACCTATCCTTGTCCCGGGCTAATAGGGAGCTCCCTATCACCCACTCACCTTAATAATAAAAGAGAGCCCCCTGTGGAAAGCAGCTAGCATGAGCCGGTTGAAGATCACGCCGTTAATAGGATGATGCCTTTTTGGCCTTTGTCATGAGATT
Organism: Periophthalmus magnuspinnatus; assembly: GCF_009829125.3. Classification (NCBI taxonomy): domain Eukaryota; kingdom Metazoa; phylum Chordata; class Actinopteri; order Gobiiformes; family Gobiidae; genus Periophthalmus; species Periophthalmus magnuspinnatus. The sequence goes on from NC_047140.1 coordinate 27,824,106, forward strand.
ATGAACGGGGATAGCCTCTTCTCCTGCTCTTCTTTAGACTCTCCCCACACACAGCTATAGGACGTCCTGGAGGGCCCCGTCCACTTGGAGTGGAGACAGGCGTAACAGAGCTTTGTTCCTGTGCTTGCATGGTAAAAGACTGAGCTAATGAAATACCTTTTAGGGGGTATCAGCAGGTGAGCTCCCCAATCAGGCACTGTGCAAAAACACACAGGCAGACACATATTGGCTGCTCCCCTCGCCTGCCCCCTCTCTCTATATTAATTACCTGAAGTGCTCTGGCCTCGCTGAAACCCTCTCAATTCTGCCGCTCTTTTCCTCCTCTTCACCTGACAACACATCCACACAGGCCTAACATAGCCTAAAGTGGGGTGCTGAGGAAGAGGCATGATGATAATAGTAGTAATGAACACAGTGACAATAATGAGGTAGGTAATTGAGAAATGATGTGTGGCAGGCCCCCACAATTCCCTCTTTTTCAGCCCCGAGCAAAGTGAAGACGGCTCAAAAATCATCTTATGTAGAGTCCGTGAAAATGGCTATTATGAAATATTAGGACCTGAGGTTGTATTATTTTACACTGACGATTAAGGGATCAGACAGATTTGAGATGCTATGACCTAGGTTTACAACTGCTTTTAAATATTGGACCTTAACTGACACGATCATAATATCCCAACTCTACATGCATTTCTGCTTCACTTACACTTACTAGGGCGGTAGTCGACTAAAAAGGGAACATGGCAAAAGCTATCAAAACTATTACACAACTCTAAATCAGATCCAAACGGCACTCCCAAGACTCCACCTTCATGCAGAGAGAAGTAATGGGAAACGAGGTGTATTCATATAAAGACAGATTAAACCTGTGAATCATGAGTTAATCAATGTTTTTACATCTAAATATCAAAAAATACCAAATCAAATTCAGCTAAAACCACTCACTTGGATGCGCTTGTCCCGTTTAAATCCTTACAATCTAAAGAAAATGATTAGTTGACTATTTTACATGTAGTGGAGACACATAGTAGTGAAGTTTCCATTGGAGAAAACTATCAATACTATTATTACTAGTACTACTGCTACAAAAGTGATGGCTTTAGTGTTATATTTGAACCTACATTTCAATTTAACTCATTTAAAATCATAGTCACTTTCATACAAACTTGCCATAGCGTGAATTGCTTAACACATTGCTTCTATATTTTTTAGATGGACTGAACAGCCACATTTTGTTAGTATTCCCCCCTGGCCTTCTCACCCAACGTGTGATAGGAACAGGGCGGTCTGAGCTTAAACAGACACAGACTGCCTCCACCAGCCCATAGTCTGCCACTCTCTGATAATGTTTATTGATTTGTGGCAAAAACACAATTTGATGGAGCGGGGGGATGAGGAGGCAGGGGTGGCGTAGGGGGTAGGGGGGCAGTGCATTTGTGTGACTGTCACGGCTCAGTCGCTGCACCGAGACAAACAGAGAAAATACTACGAAATGTCATTTAGGTGTATTGTCTGTGGTCAGGTTGGCTCCTATAATGGACCTGCAGGCTTTCAATGATGTCACCTGTTCAGTTCATCAGGTCATACCGTTTAGACGTAATGGGTATCAGGATGCAAAAGTTATTATGAATGTGGTGAATTGGAGGAAGTAACTTTTTAAGAATAAGATAGGGGGCAGTCCATATTTACATGCTAATTGGTATTTGATGATGAAATTTCTTTCTAAACTGCCCCAGCCTCTGTTTTCCCTTGGGTCATTTTCTTCAGTGCATCAGTTGTGTGATGTGATACAGCTGTGATGAAGTTGGATGAGAGGTGGTACATTAACACAAAGATGCAACAATCAGTCACAAATAAATATATTTCTTCTTATTTTTTCAAAAGTGAAAAGTAAAAATAAAGACGAATCATGGTGGCATAGTGGTTAAGGCTCTCAGCTCACAGCAAGAAGTTCCTCGGTTTGATTCCCAGACCAGATGGGGCCTCTCTATGTAGGTTTCAGGTGCTATAGTTACCTCTACATCCTATTTAACTAAACTGTGAATTTCATCTGGGTTTTGTCACCTTTTTAATTTTTAATCCGCTCCCAAATAGTACTAGGATTATGATAATGCCATATATTTTTGTTGTATTTGTGCAGTTTCAATTTAGTCCATAAGAATCTACTGTTTCCTTCATCTATAAAATAAGCAGAGGTAAGTAAAATATTGGATAAATTCTCTTAATATAAATGTATAGAGTCCATTATGTGATCTGTTTGCCCAAGCCCCCACCCGTCTTTGCTCTGGAAGGTGGAGGTGTCTGGAGGTTGATCTACTGTTGGCTCAGGATCACATGTGTTTGTCCAAGGGCGTGTAGCATGGGTCCGTTTATGTAGCCGTGTTAGCAAGGAGAAAACATTAGAGGGACAAAGCAATCTATTATTTAACTCGCGACAAACTTCCAACAATGGCTCTGTAGACTTGACTGGTGATATTCACTGCAGTAGAGTTGATGTACCTTATACTTATAACTCACTGGCAAAATTTATAAATGGTAATCAATACATATCCGTAACAGTAATTGTTATTATTTGTCTTTTCATTTAATACATGGCTGATTTAAAGAATGGCATAGAAGTGTGTCAAGTTTTTTATTTTTTTAGTCCAACTAATATAAAGAAAGTGTGTGGTACTACTATAGGCTTTAATCCATCATCCTGCTCTCACTGTACTATGATGTTGTGTAATGTATTGCTTTTAGGTAGATAATTTTAACATCTGTCCCGGGACAACAGACGAAAAATTACCTTTTGGATCATTTTGGTACATTTACAGTGATGTTAAACAAATAAAATAACAAAATAAAGAAAAGAATGTGTTAATTCCTCAGTAATGAATGGATGTTTAATAGTAATACATTTAAATAATAGCACTTAAAAATACTTGAATGACATTGTGGAAAAAGTAAACAAAAAAAGACATTCATATTTTAGTAAGGTTATTGTTAATTGTGTTAAAAATCATATCTTTGGGGTCAAAATTTTAAAAAGGGCCCTCAAACAGACCAGATCACAAGTGTTGCCTACCTCGTCACTTTATTGATGAGTGCAAAAGACACCTGTCATGTGTTGAATAATTGATATGTTATTGATTGTACTGTTGATCACTGCATGTGAATGACCACACCTGCTGCTGCTGGGCTTTGGCTCTGGAGCGGAGAACTGCAGAGTAGAAACTGCACTGAAATAATTATACAGTGCTACTTATGATTTTAAAGAGTCAATTCACCCCTTTACCCCCAAACCCCTCAGCCACACACAGACCGCTCCCCTGCTCCTCCACTTCCTCCATTGTGAACCGCAAAGCAAGCAGTGGTTGACAAATGACACCGGTGGAAAAGGCAGCTATTGTGGCGCAGTGTAAGGAGGGCGATTTTTTTCTCGTTTTTCTTTTTTTTTTTGTATTTTACGTTTCCGGGGGGAGGTGAGAGTGAGTCGGTTAATGTGCTCCATTCAGCAGACATTATACACAGGTTCAATAAAGCTGGAATCTGCTCTATATGCTGGGACTATTGTGCTATTGAGGATGACTAAAAAGGCCTCGAACAAGCCTCCATGGAAAAAATTACAACAGCACCACTCCAGTAGAGAGGCCAATAGAAAGGGAGCGGGCAGGAGGAATCGCATGTATGCAGTGGGTGAGTGTGGTCTGATTCTTACACATTCACTGTTGTAATTTTGACTGTTAAATCGCTGCTTGTATATTGTTACTATTAGGGATTTATTTGCAGATTTTTTTTAGTAACATTGTAAAGTTCAAAATCATTGGTGCTGCTTACAGACAGGCATTCTCAAGACACACAAACTTCCTGTATTAATCTCCTATAAGTTGTTGCAGCTTTACTTTTAATATGATTTCTCAGGGCCTGTTTGCTCCCTTGCATACAAGCATCTCTCTCTTCCCCTAATAAGACAGGCCTGTACTCACATTAATTAAATCAAGACTTCACTCAGCTACTTACGCACAATTCGCCCCCTCTGGTCGTCCTCTCTGATTAGCCCGGCCCCTGTCATGCATATTCACGTCGCCGCAGTGACAGCCTTTTAACGAGCTCTTACCTAATCACAGGAAACAATGTTCATCCTGTTCTTTTTATTCCTCCTCTCGCCGTTGCCTTTCATGCATCTCTGGCTTTCATCTGCCTGATCCCCGCTGATATCAGACGGCTCGGCGCTCGGATGAAGCCAGCCATGGGAGAGACAGACAAGTGTGGAGCGTCCCGAAATAAAACACAGGGACTTGGACACACAAGAGAAGTCGGGGTCTGCTCCCTCGCTCTCCTCCTTCACTCACTTCTCCTCCTCCCTGGTCTTTTACATGTCCAATAGATAAATTGGATTAGCAGCTATTGGATTAAATGACAAAATGGTGGGACAAGAAATGAGATGTACGAGCTCTGGTCTTTTATTGCGGTGTGTCTCGTCATGCATTTGCAATTATTAGTGCCAAGTATTGGCCTTGTAGGAATGCTTATTCTTTCAGACATCAATTTATATGTATATTCAAGAGTCTTGTTTTTGAATAATAACATCATCGGGCTTATACTTATTGAGTACTCTTCCTGACACAATATTCTTTTATCCAGGCTGGGGTCCAGCACAAGCCCTGGACACTTATGGATTTTTCGTGGCTTTATTAAATCTAGTGTTTGCTGAATTCTTCTTACAGAGGGGCTTAGGGCAGAGATGAGATAGAATCTAAACTTAAAACTGTCAACTCTAAATGAATAAATCCTTGTTTTTCTTTGGGACACATTTTTATAACAGAAATTAAAGTCAATCGGTGACCTCCATCAGCGCTGGTCTGGCCACCTCAGGGACGGTTTCATTATTTCCCTCTGAACGAAGAGTAAAAGTGGGCGAGATGACTATCTTAATCTTATTTGGCCATTGAAGCTCATTCTGATTCTCTTTTCACCGCTGCTTTTTCTTCCTTTGTGTTATTTTGATTTCCTCCAAACAATCGGCCATGCTAAGAAGGCTTTCCACCTGACGTATGGGGATAATGTGGGTCTGTGTCACTGAATCCGGTCATGTCCGTATGTGAGACAGAGAGAGTGAAACAAGAGCGTGCAGACAGGCAATCAGATAGAGCAGTTGTCGCGATGTGTGTATCAGTTGTATCTTGCCAGAGCCACTGTGTGCCTATGTGTCGGATTGATTGTATCTTTTGTGCGTTTCTCACCATTGTCGACACATTGATAACAGAGAAGCAGCAAACGTGATATTAATGATGATAACGTGTCTTGCAGGAAGGGGGACACCCAGTGTATCCAGCACAGACACTTTTCTCCTAATGCTTTGATGTCATGATCAAACATTGCACCTGTGCCAAATTTCGTGCTCTCCGTCTCCATAGACTTTGGCCTGTTTCCTTCGCGCCCTGCTCGGTGTTGAACACATAGAATCGGCCTGTGAGGCAAACAGCAAGACCCTGAACGCCTCCTGCCAAACTGCCAGATGCTTTGATCCAATATGGCCCCCTGAGAGCCAGCATGGATCCACCGTGTCTCAGAGCCAGGGCTGGTTTCACCAACACAGTGTCAGCCATGTTTGCCAGGGATATTTACACCATTTGTCTTGATGATGCACAACAATCAACGCTTCTCTCATCCTTTCATATGGCACTTAGGAGATGTGTTGTTTTGATCACAAATCGCTGTCCCATTGGGGGAATCAGTTAACTTTTTTTCTTTTTTTTTTTTTTCCTAATATATATTGTTGTTGTTTTAAACCTGTTGTTGAATTTTGACAAGTACTTCCTTCGTACTTCATTATGCGTACACTGTATCAAACGCTCCTCACTAAATGCTTGTGTGTGTCTCTTTAAGAGTCAGGTAGAGTGGGAGGGTCAAAGGTCAGCCCTGGAGAGGCAGAGTGAGGAGGAGCAGCTGTCGTGCGTCTCCGCTTCTTTGCTTCACTCACCTGCCTCCCCCTCGTCCCGTCTGTCCTTCCCGCTACCTTTCCTCTGACCTCCTCTCCTCCTTCGTCTCCTCAGCCTTTCCCCTTCTTCCTTTTCACAAAATGGGAGCGGTGGTTGGCTGGTGGCTGCCGAGCGGTGGGGGATATAGCTTTATAATCCCCCTTTCGTCTCCAGCCTGCCTCACCACAATGTCACAGGAGCTTAATATTTGCCATTATTATTTGCTTGTTTTATTTGACTTCGAGGCAACACAATGACCTGTCAGTGGCGGCTTTATCCCCCCTCCGAGTGTCGTCCGTTTCAAAGTTGACTACAGTAATCCACGAGCCCCGATTTCTGCTAAATCCTGGAGCTTTCTTTCATTCGCACTTTTCCTCTTTCCCTCCCACCCCTCTTCTCTATCCCCCTAAATGAAATTACATACATCTGCTGGCTCAGAGTATCTGCAATGTCCACACACCCACCACTGTCCACACATATTCTCTGCCTTTCATCACCAGCAACACAAAAAAATACCAAATGAAAATATAATGATATCCCAACCAATAGGACTGAACAATATGCTGTATCAAAATCAAATTGAAATCGTAATTTAAGTTAGAGCAATTGTTTAGATAATAGAATGTCCTTTGCAAAGAACAAAATGTCCTGTCCTTTTATAGAACAATCTTGTTGGACCTGTAGTTTTGACGTACAAACACATGCACGGGACTGTTGTATTAGTTTCAGTTCATATTTCAGTCTTTTCAGTGTTAAGGTTCCCAGAGTTGTTTATAATTTCTAGTCTGAAACAGAATCCTACTAATTTAAACAGCAAATTTAGTCATTCTACCCTACTCACCTACCTGTTACATTACAACTTTCTATAAGTCCAAGGCCATTGAATAAAAAAAAAAAAAACTCAACTATTTGGTTTAAATGGTTGCCATAGTGACAAAGCCTTGTCTCTAGAGAAGGTGAGAAAGCTGCAGATGAAATACAAAAGCTCATATAAGATGATTTTTGATCTCTGTTTTCCCATTTTATCGCTCACAGATGTGGAGAGCTTGAACGCTGCTTTTACTGATAAAGCAGCCACAGCCTCAGCTCATGTCCCAACTGAAATGACCACCCATTTAGTAAACTGTTGGCATTTGTTCAGAATTGTTGTTCAGAATGTACAGCTATAGGTTTGCAAAATCAAATAATAATGACAATAGTTTTTAGAGTACTTTTGGTTCCTCTCACCCGCATGTGAGAAGAGGCAATGAATCAAATTGCCTTTAGTTGTTTGAATATGAGTGGAGCTTTATCTTTTTATGTATCTGCCAGATTGTTGGTGTAATACATTAAATAAATAACTAATTTAACTTAAGAAACCAAAGCCTGTTATAATTGTTCCTCTTAGTGATAATCATATTTGTAAGATTAGTAGCTTATCCCATGGTCTCCACTGTAGCCGCTATGATCCTGCTAATGCTAACATTTATCTCTGTCTGGTTGCTGTGTAGTGCCAGTATCAGCTGTGTGTATCCCACTGAAGCCTGTGACTTAGAGCTAATGCTTTAGCCGCGGGCGAAGGCCAGGCTTATATTAGCCATGCATCGGAGGCTTGCTAACTCACCGCGGGCTGGGCAGGTATTACTGTAAGCACGGGAGACTGAAGGAGCTGTGTTAGGTCTGCTCTGGAGGCCTGCTGAGTTATTGCTGGATATGTATTGGCCGACACTGAGAGACTTGACTGTAATCGCAGAGTTAATCCCAGCCTGGTTGAAGCCATATTGACGTTGTGAAGTCGTGGTGTGAAGCATGAATGTTTACACAGCGAACATACACACTTAAGTGAGCCGGTGCGGTGGGCTAAGAGACCACTCTGAGCTGTTTATTCACGGTATTTAGGTCATTATTGTTACGGCCTCTCTAGGTTTGTTTTCGTAATTGCTGTTTGTCTGATTTACATTAACCTTAAATGAGAGATCAGTGATTGTGCTTGTATGATGACACTGGAGCTAACTGCTTTTTCTGTGTTTTTTTTTTTTTCAGGCAACAACAAAGAGGAGGAGGAGTCCATGATGCAGGAGTGGTTTATGTTGGTCAATAAGAAGAACGCGCTCATCCGGAGACAGAACCAGCTCTCCTTGCTGTATGTATTTCACCATTTCACACCAGTCCCCTTAACTTTATATATTCTATTTTCACCTTTCACATTCACATAGTCCATATACTGAACAATATGCTGCGCTCCAGTTGTGAGGGTTTAAATCTTGATCCTAAAAAAACGCATTATAATGATAATAAATATAATTGGGGTGATCATAAACTCTCAGATTTCACATACGAACCTGTTTTAAGAGGTTAGACGGTGAACTACGAGATTCCAGTGCAGTTTTTTGCTATATGCCACGACTATGCATGTCAGAAAAAAATGTGAATCACAGGAAAACACCGAAATCAATGTTTGCTTGTGTGTCCTCAAAATGACTCCTTAGGCATATCAGTGGCATAGTCTGTTGACGTTTTCGTACACACTTTGGAGTCAGATTTGAAGATGGTTCTAAAAAAAAAAGTCCCTGCCTCGAGTGGTAAAATTATGTATTGGCTAATTCCAGCTTAGACGTGAGATTCATAAACACCATAAAACGAGTGGAAGCAGACCAGAGAAATGTACATCCCTAGACTCTCATCACCCCCTGTGTCGATGAGCTCATTGATTGACATGTGGATCGGATATGAAATCAATAGAAATGTAGCAATCATGACTCTATAGGCAGTCTCTTTGTATGTGGTCAGCTGTGGCAGGTGAGACTCACACACACACAGAGCACACACACTTCACACACTTTTCTTCATTTGAGATCTGAACGAGCGCGAGCGGAGACTGAAGTATTCATAATCACATTACATCGTGGGAAAGGGGAGCCTTTTAAAGTGGCCAATTGACAGAGGGCCTGATTATGAGCCCTTTCTGTTCTCTCTTTGTGGAGGCGAAGAGAAAAGGCGTCTGTGAAGGACAAATTCTATTAAGGGCCAAATGAGCTCATTTTATAATATGTCTGAAAGAGGCAGGAATTTAATTTGTGAACCATACACATAAACCAGAGGGATCCATGAACGCACACACTATCGCGCTCTGGTAAAGGTCATATCAGCCTCACTTTCTATATGTTAGTTACCATTTTATTTTAATTTAACAAGATTTTCACTGCTCATTGCTCCATATGTACGCTGATCCTAGAGAGTGAGGAATACTGGACTGTCAGATCATTCATATATAGTGTTTTCAACCTGCAGTATTTGGAAACATCAGCCTGCGTTTAAGTATGAAGTTAGCTACTAATCTGAGAGGTTTGGAGAGACACACGTTTTCCAAATGGATTTCTAAATGAACAGAAGGTATTGCAGAAATGTTTAATATTGTGCACAGTGTCATATTTTATTTGAAACATAATTATCTATTTTCACAATCAATCCATCTAACACTTTATATACCAGGGTTCCCACGTGTCCTGGATATTCTGGAAAACCTGGAAAATACAGACGAACATGGAAAATTTGAAAAAAAGGTCAAATATCCTGGAAAATATGTATTTTGTTCATGAAAATTTCTCCACTCTTTCTTAGTATTGGATATCACATTAATAGAGACTTGTGCTGTCATCTATTACAGCAGTTGTTTTTGTATTTTTACTCTAAAATCCACTAAAATACAGGAAATTACACCTATTTTGTCCAAATTTCTCAGAGGTACACTCCCAAACCCTCCTATATATTTTATTTACCCTAAGCTTAGACTACATCTTTATTATTAAAACTGTATTTAAAAAACTGTATAAAACGGTGGTCGTGTGTTTGTAGATACTGGGACTACAGAAATAAAAATGTTCTGGAAAATGATTTCAAGCAAAGTGTGGGAATCCTGTATACTTTTGACTATTACTACTTAATGTAAGCTCACCAATGCAGCCAGTGTGAATGTATTTAAATGTTTCCTGACTTTAACCCAGGGCTCTATCCACTCCACAGTGTGTATCAGCTGTGCAGTAGATTAATGTGAAGCCAGTGCAGGTCCAGGAGACTAACAGAATCAATGTTTATTGCAGGTTTCTTTAAGTGCTTAATGATTTAGTCATTAACATATTGATGAAGTTTGTTGTCACTCACTGCCTGTGTTTTTCCTCTCTTCAACTCTTGCCACAGGGAGAAAGAGCATGATCTGGAGAGGCGCTTTGAGCTGCTGAACAGGGAGCTCAGAGCCATGCTGGCCATAGAGGGTAAGCCACACATCCACACTGCTGTAATGAGAGCCGCCAGGTGTCAGACACTCGCAATTCTCAACTTTTCTCCATTAACGCCATTTGCAAAACCAGGTAGCGCCACTTAAATTAAATTCTGTACAATGCAGGAGCCAAGGATTAGCGTCAGTCAGTGGAAATAAAAGCAAACCAATAATCTGACAACATGCTGACAGAGAAACTTAACAAGGTTCAGGCTGTCACATTATTTAATCAGAACAACTACAGCAACTCTTTTACTTTCTAAAGTGTTTTTATGCCAGAAATCTGTCGCAGTCGTTAAATTAAACCAAACATTTTTACAGGTAGATCTACAGTAGAGCTCAGCATGCAAACATGAGTTCTTGAATATTGTCCAGATGTTTGCTTCATTTTGCGCCTACAGCTGTGTTATTTAAATTCTAGGTTGACTTCTTGATGAGGATTAAGATGTGCGCTTGCCAGGGATTTCACTCGTTGATATTTGATCAATGCTATCTGTTTCCTACCTAGACATGGTTAGCTGAAGCCTGAATTGAAAATTAGCCACAGCAGCGCAGAGCAAAGGCTGCGCAGGGGGTTTAAAAAATCCAAATGCAGGTAAATTATTGAAAGCTTGTTAACTGCAGCGCAGCCAGAAATGCAGCCATTGTGTCGCATCAAAGTTGTCAGGGGTCCAGGGAAGTTTAATCCCCTTCGACGCCGTCCTCTTTGGCAAAATGAACCTTTTGCCAAATCAATGCTAATTGATTTTGCCATTCGACATTGACCACCGCCAACCCCTTTCCCCAAACCCCCCTCTGCATACAGCCTTCGGACACCCATTGTAATTACACTGGGCACCTGATAAGCTACCTGGTCCATAATAAATCAATTGTAATTAGCAAGAAAGGCGGGGGCGGGTGGAGGAGCGGGCATGCGTACCAGTCTCGGCGTTCCTGATTTGCCTCTGTCTTCGCCGGGCCGTTTTATTTATTTATTTTTATTGAGCTGCAGCTACAGTCAAAGGGAAGGCTTTACGCTTTTCTGCTTCATGGATCTCCTTGTCATCGTGCATTTTCACTTTTCTCTCCAAATCCTATAATTCGTTCTATTTTTTTCCTGCAGTTTAACGCATTCTGTACCATTTTGAAGTACAAAACAAAGATTACAACTTCATTCAAGAAGATCTGGAATATATATTTACCTCGGAAATTAGATATTTTTTCATTTTCTTTGTCCAGTAACGTAAGCCATGTTCTGTGTGAATAGAAAGTATCGAGGAGCGGAGGTGTGAAGGTGTTGTGTGGTGTCACCTCTCTCCTCTCCTCCTTCATGTGGACTTGTTGGATTTGCCGCTGTCTAACTTATCAGCTGGCCTTCGTTCCCCCCAAGGAAAGCACTTAACATTCACCTGCTCCTGCTTTCTGTAGCCGCCACAGATAGGAGCAGGCTGCAGAGGAGAGTGTCCCTGCACCTGTCTTTGAACATTTGCTATGTGTTGTTCAGTGTTAAAATGCCCAGCTTTTATTTTGTTCTTAAGTCCTGGTGATATGTCTAACCAGTAAATCCAGACAGAAACAAAGGAGGAGATTCAAGTTTCAACAGTTCGGAAACTCCTACTGTAAAAAATGTATACCTCCGAGTTCGCTCAGACTACATTACGTTACCATTACCTCAAAGTCCATTGTAAAGGGTCACTGTCATAGGATGCACTACGCCTATAATTATCTGTGTAGGATTAGCTGTAAACTATGAAAAATGAACATGTAAATGGATACCCAGTAATACTACTACTATTACTACTACTACGACGACGACTAGTAAAGTGAATGAAGTCATATAGAGGGACGCAAGCAAAACACCAAACAATATCTTCTGACGCCTACATTTCAGGGGTTAAAATGCACCCACCGAGTTGCACATTAAACTGGTCAGTTCTTCCCAAAATAGCAGGACTTATGTGAGGGTTACTGTACAATCTTTACTTATGAAGCTCACCGGCATAGTTTCTTGTTTCACTTCAAATACATTAAAGAAAAACTGTGAAACTTGTGAATTTCTGCTCGACTTAAAATCACTGTACCTGCTTTTTACTGTCTTAAAACCATGAAAAACAGAACTATTTCTCACTTCCCTTATGCAATTGCTACCTAATTATTCACCACAAGTTTATAAGTCTGTTTCACGACTTTCTGAGGCTAGACTGGAGTTTTGCAATCACACCGCTGCTAATAACTAGTATGCTAACAGGGCACAGGCCTTACTTCCTGATAAAACATTTTATAATTCGATGCATCCAGCGCCCTGTGGTTTTATTTTGACCCTAAACTTTTACAATATATCAGTCCTGGGCCAAAACTAATTTTAATTTATCACACGAAACTGTGATAAACATCGAAACAGTCTCTTTAACTACATAATTTGAAACACTGTTTAACTGCATAAACTGAAAGAGCCATTTAAACTACATAATCTGAAACATCCTTTTAACTAAATAATCTGAAATGTCCCTTTAAACTACATAATCTGAAACACTCCCTTTAACTACATCATCTGAACCACTTCCTTTAATGGCATCATCTGAAAGAGCCATTTAAACTACATAATCTGAAACACTCCCTTTTACTACATATAAATAATTCACAGATGTTTCAGCCATATCATGTTTAGTGGGAGACAAATATAGAGTAAAAAAGTGATGCAGAACACAGGGCAGAACTACAGACAGTGAGAGCAGAAGGTGAGACAAACGATACGTCTGTAGAAGCGTCTGAAATCTTACCCATCTCTGGCCCTGGGGATACGCACACTGTGACTAATTTAGTTGCATCATTCCTAAATAGTCTACTAGGTCACACGTCTGCGTACGAGCATTCAGTTTCCTCTGGACCAAAGCGGGGGCTCATTGGGTGCTACGTCAAATTATTGTTCTTTAGTTAATTATATTCAGCTTTCTGTTATAGGGTGCCATTTTGAGGACCACTGACCATTCAAAAGAAATACCCGTAGTTGTGAAATGGTAGTTTCTATGGCAAAGATCCTAACTTTTCATATTCTTGAGACTCATGGATGTTTGTTTCTTTCCTAGTCCCATGCCTGGATAAACGGGAGGACACTACGGCAACAGAAAAACACATGTACTAATCAATAAGTAAATCTCAGCACAATGGGAGACAGATGACTCGCATTGATCCTTAAAGACTTCAGAAAACGTACTTACTTGCTTTTGAAACCACAGAAGTCTTACTGAGCATGCCCAGTAAACCCCCCTCTTGCATATGCATCATTGGGGCGACGCCAGGTACCATCTGTATGCCCCGCTCCTCTCGCTGCCACAAAATGGATCCACTATGGCCTCTTTATCTGCTTACTGATTCTCACCTATGTATCGGCGGTGTCGGGGTCCGCCGGTGGGCTGTGTTCGTGCATGTTTTAAAGTGGACGCCCTCCTGCCATCTAAAAGGGATTTATGCATAGACGGGTCCCTGAGTTTTTCCTGTTACGGTTTGATATGATAAGCTTTTTTATATGTTTAAAATCAATATGTAATCCTATGCAGGAGCTTATCCCACCCCACACCCCTCCCACCAGCAACACTCCCACCTCCAAACACACAGCGCATTTGTAAATCTATTTGGGCTTTGTAACACATCGGGGCAGAACGCTACAGACCCTGATTGATTAGGTTCACCGAGGAATCCTATCACACCCGCCACTTTTGATGATGTCGCCAACTCTTTCAGGGGCGCTAGTTGACTGGAACAGCCGATAACAAGTAGTGTTGCTTCCACAGGCCGCTGAACTCCCCTCGTTAATTTACTTTATTTTGTGAGGCTGTTTGGGCTGGATTTTCAGTGATACTCATTTGAGGTACACACAGTGAGAATAAAAACTCAAGTTTGTTGGTTTTATCCCTTTCAATGCATTAGTGTTATATACTTATCAATTACAGTTGTTACAGGTGTAGTACGTTTCGTATTGTTTACACAAATCTAAATCAGTGAGTTTTTTCCCTGGTTGCTTTCATTTTGTCTGCTTCTTTTTCTCTTTGACTTTCCTCCCGCCCGGTGTCACTTCTCTTGCCTTCATTTGGATATCGGCCAAAAAAACGGCTTTTGGAACCCACAGAATGAGCTAAATCAGCGAGAGGAAAAACAAGAGAGGCGTCAGTCTAAGTTTGTATTTTGATTCGTATCATTCCTTTACGTCTAAGTCTAGAGAACAACCTGTCGCTCCTTCCTGTTTGACTGTAAACAGACGTGTCGTGCAGGGCAGTGCTCTGATTGGTTGCCCTCGTTCTCTCTCATTGCTCCCTGAAAACGTGGCTTTGCAGCACTTTGGTGTCTGTTGAATACATTTGTGTGCGGAGGCCATGGGGAGGGGTTCATGGGGATTTGAACCAGTGCATTCTTGTGTGGCGGTTGCACACTCACATGGTTACCATCTGCGTGCACGGCCAGGGTTATCTGAATACGCGCCCACTGTCTGAGCACGATCCTGTCGCCCCGATAGAGAGAGGAAAGGGGGCTAATCCAACGGGATTGTACGCCCTGCCTCCAAGTCTCCCCTCTTTAACCTCACTATGTGCTCAGGGGCGGGGCCTCTATACCCTTCAGTCTTTTTCGGTGGGAGGGGTTTCTGCCCTTGGGGGCGGGACTTGTGCAGGGCTGCAGGGTGTTTTGTTGTTTCTGTGTGTCTGGTTACCCAGCCTGCCCTGCTCTGGTGTTGCCTGGTCACGTCTCTCATCGGCTCTCTTTATTGTTTACCTTCTTAATGAGGGGGGCGGGACTCTGACTCTGTGATTGACAGCTGCGGCTTAGCCCCGTAACCCCCCTCACTACACCCTGGGGTTCACCAGGACTTTGGCTTTTTGGCTGCAGTAGCTCAGGAAGGTGGGGAGTGGAGTTTTTACATACTTAAGTGATTTTTTTTTGTTTTTTTGTCTGACTGAATGTGAGGCACTGTTGGAGCAGGTCTGTGAGAGACCGGAGTGGTTATGGCAAATATTGCATTACTTAGTCATCATGAAGATGACTCATGCATTTCTAAACTGTTTAAAACATCTCTTGTTTCCTTCTGTCACTTCAAACACATTTAGAGACATATTAAGACAGACTTTAAAATATTTGCCCACCAGACTACAAAGACACACCAGCCATATTTGCTTCCCAGAGTAGGAAGAGAAGAAAGGGAGAGTGTTGGAGCGGGCCAAATATTGGGACTGTGTTCATTTCGGTCCATGGCTGACTTCAAAGTGTCCGGAGAGGCCAGAGGAGAGCAGACCTTTCAGGACAAACAGACTGAGCGCAGCGGGACACACACACTCCTCGGCCCGCCTCACTCCCACAATTTGACTCAATAAGGGGGTTATTTATTTTTAATAAAGCCCCACTTACAACTGACATTTTAGCACCTTCCTTTTATTATAAATCAATAGGTGCTGAAATGTGCAACGTGGTAATACAGGAGGTTAACTCCTAAAAACACGTGACATGTTTAGTGTGGGGCGCTGCTCTTATGATAATGAATCTATTATTTTCAAACCAGGAGTTTTAAGCAGGAGGGAGTTGAGGCTCCTAAGGGTGCCAGGCGGATATTCTCCCCCGGGGGAAAGCAGCTCTCCCGTGGGCTGCCCTCTCCTCTGGGAGCAGCAGAGGGGATTTGGATCAGGGTCCCACCTGGATCCTGTGGGGCCCCTTCCTGAACGGACCCCAAAGAACTGAGACTGGGGCACACCTGTTTATTTTTTGGAACACATTTATTGAATTATTCATACATTTAAAACAATAATTACAGTTATTATTAGTTTTTAAATAGAATCAAATAATCCCTGTGTTACATTAAACAGAGTTAGAAGCATTTACAACCAAATGTACTTTGTTTTTCTGTTGTTTTTTCCTTTATTAAAGTAAAACAAATTTGTTTTTTAGACTTTAGTAAACTCCTCACATAAAAGTTCTTTTTTGATTCCAGATATTCTTTGCACACACTGATTATTAACGCAGTGATCAGCAGAAACCCTGTGCTGGTCATGACGATGTCTTTAGTGGTTTTTGTGTGGGCTCATACTTGAGAGAGGCTGATGGAGAGATGATCACACCACATGTGTGTGGCCTCCTCCAAGGTAAAATCATGTGACGCAGATTTGAGCTGCGGAGGTTTCAGACGCAGCAGTGCAGGCTCATATCACTGTAATAATCATGTTTTCTTCTAGAGTTTGAGTCTTTGGTAAAAGACACAGTTTGTGGATGTTTGTCCAGTGTGTTGGAAATGCCCAGTGACTTTCATGTGGTGGTTACAGATTGGCAGAAGACTGAGGCTCAGAAGAGGCGCGAGCAGCTGCTTCTGGATGAACTGGTCATTCTGGTCAACAAACGGGACGCTCTGGTCAGGGATCTGGATGCCCAAGAGAAAGAGTAAGTTATTTTAAGAGTTATAGAAAATATAAAGAAAACAATAGAACATATTTTTGTGAAGTCTAAATCAAGTTTTTGTTGAGTCTGTGGAGGCGGCTGCTTATCTTTACATTTACAGACATTTCTGGGAAAAGAGTTTACAGCAGGTTAAGCCCGCCTCCAGTCACAGGGTAGCGCAGCAGCAGTGCACCTGTGGGGGCGGGACTTGGTCCAGATTGGAGCCCTGATTGGCTGAAAGGGTGCCAGGCAGGTGAAGGGTCAGACCTGGGCCACTGGCGCCGTGCCAGTCCTCCGGTGGCACATAGATGGTTGCCACAGCGATGGTTTACCTGTCCATCATGACCTTCTGACCTTCTGACCTTTGACCCTCACAGGGCTGAGGAAGAGGACGAGCACCTGGAGAGGACACTGGAGCAAAACAAAGGCAAGATGGCCAAGAAAGAGGAGAAGTGTGTTCTTCAGTGATTGTCATGACACTACAGACGACAAATGTAGCCGATGAAACAATTGTATAATAACATTATTATAGTGGGTTTCCGGTTTCTTATTCACTCAAGAGGCTCTGGTGAATATTTGAGCCTAGCGATGCCTTTGCACCAACTTTTCAATGATGTAAGCAGTGTCTATTATATTCTATACTTTGTTTTATTTTGGGTTTGCTTAATGAGGAAAGGTACTTTAAAAAACCTGCATGAGCAAAAAGTGCAAAACCTGTCGACTGTCCTGTTTGAATCTGAGCAGCAGCACAAGCTTTTCTGAGGAGACTGAGGTACAGCACAACAGACTTTTGTAGAGTCATAAAGAGAGTGTGTTTTCAATTGGACTTTTAATGGAAAAAAACAAACAAAACATATGACTTTTAAAACTACTTCATTACTTGACTATGTATTTTTTATTTTTTTCACTCTTGTAACATATCTTAAGGGGAACTATAACATGAATAATGTCTATTTCACCTTTCTTAATCCTTTTTTATTGTTATTCAAAGCCGTTTACCAAACGTTTGAGCTGGTTCAGCCTATTTTGAATCATGTCTTGTATATTTTCATCCTGCTCTGACCAGTAGCTACAATCTTCCTTGTTGGAGGAATTCTTGCAGTCAAAAACAATGATATATTATTTATTGCCGTTTCCTTTAAGCTGCTTGTGAGTAATCTACCATTGCATTTCATGCATTTTGCTCAACAACTGACTTTGTATTTATTATATGCAGAAGTGACTTCCACTTTCATAGCTTCACTTCTCACATGTTTAAGTGTGGACATTGCTGTTTATTTATTCCAGTGTCATAACCCATCTTCAATAAAGTTCTGCAGTTTCATATCCATAAACTCAATGTGTCTCTTTATTTTTATTGTATTTGATGAAATGTTGTAACATTAATTATTATTATTTCGACTGAGCTTGTCTTGTTTAGACTAATTTAAATAAACGCGGGATACTTTTATATTTTACGCATTTTTTAAAAGTTTGGATCAGTCCTTGTCATTAATTTTCAGTCTGATCAATGTTTCTTTTCTGTTCACCTCATTTTATTATGATAAAGTAAAAACCCCGCGCGCTTGTCTGTGGCGCGCGCAGGTCCAGTGTCTCCAAAAGCCTTTAGTCTGAGCCATCGTTTAGCGACGCTTTTTATTCCGCGCTCTGTTCAATTCCCCTGTGATTTGTGCGCGTTTATAAATGAAAATTGGCGTTCGGGGTTTTGTGTTTGAGGTCGGTGAGAGCCGCTTCCTCAGAGCAGATTAGCGCAGATGTTGTGCTGCTGCGCGCGCTGGACTGGACACACAGATGCACACAAATGTGAAATTAGATTAGGAAAAACACTGGTGTGGATTTAAATAGAATATTTCTCGCGTCGTTTAATGAGCGCTGTGTTTACCTCCAACTGAAATGAAATGTGTTTGGTTTTAACCCTGCACTTGATCCCTGCAGGCAGCCTCCCATCCCTGATTAGAGCGGCAAAATGGCTTCTGACAGCAGACGTCCTCCCCGGCCTTTCCAACACTTTCAAATTAATTTGCCAATTCGTTTCTTCTCTGCTTGGGACCTGGTGCGTTTGTCGTTGACTTTAATAGTTGGGTGTTCCCCCGAGGCGTTTTGTTTTACTGTGTGTTACAGGGAGTATCAGGGCCAGCTGTAATCTGCAGAATAAAGTCACAGAAATACTGAAGGACTGACTGCATGGGGCTGCGCGCGCTCTCAGCTCAATCAAATTATTTGAACAGCTGTCAGCTTCAGATCAAATCAAACTAAATTAGTATTCACTTTGCATTTTGTTGCCCACAGTCAGTGGGATGTTCGTGCGTAAAAGTTATTTTTGGTTAAATATAAAATTTAACCAAAATTTGAGCGGATCATTTTAATCAGACTATTGGACTTTTCGTGAGAACAAAATACATTAAAAAGTTTATTAGCCTCTATTTTAAACTATTCATCAATTTCCTATAGGCCTAGAAGTTGCGTTAAATATAAATATCCTTTTTTTGTAAAATAATAAAAGTTGAGTTGCTCTGTCTTACCTTAGCAGCTCCATGTGGCTGTGATCTTGTGGTGGACGCAGACAAAAGTCTTATTTGTGGTGTTTCAGGAGCTAAACGCTGCGTAAAAGCTGCCGTGGCTCGGTGCGGTGCGCAGCTGAGAGTCCTTCAGCGGAATGGATTATCTGTGAGCTTTGATGTCTCTGGCCTCATCTCACAGGACCGGCCTCTGCCTTCTCCTGCTCCACACCTGAGGGACCCGGGGCCCGCTCTGTGCGATCAGCGCCTCGGCTCGTCCAACGCTGTGTTTTATGCATCATGCCTTTAATAAGCACCGACAACATCCCCACTTCCAATCCCGCCGGCTGGAGGGACCAAACTTTTCCCCCTCCTCTCTTCTGCTCTCCTCGCCGCCTAATCCCAGGCTTTACCAGCTCAGCATTAAGAAAATTCAACTGCAATTTGGGATTAGACAAAATACTCTTATTACAAAAGGTTGGTGATAACTTGATACTTGTTCAGGGGTTTATCTCGCATCGAGGGAAAGCAGGAATAAAACAACAAATGTGGGGGAAATGTCACAATAAACGCTGATCTTTTGTGTTGGCACGACCATATTCGTTGTGAATGGCCTTTTTGCATAATTCAACTAAACTAAACCCGTGTGGATGTGAGGAGGAGAGGAGGTGCTGGTATTTCGTCCAGACCCTCCGAGGGCCCTCTCTGCTCGGACCTTTATGCTGGAATTAAAGACTTTTGGACTTTACGCACGCGGCTTCCTCCAAATCTCACCACTTAGCCCACTGACCTTGATTTCCACCGCACTGCCCCAAACTGAAGTCGCAGGCCGCTTTTTATAGGCAATACTTAGGTTTACTATCCTCCCCTTGTGTCTGTCCTCTCTCTCTCTTTCTTTCTCTCTCTGGTGCATTAGTCTGTTTCCACCCAGGTCTAATTTAAAGCTTTCGGGTTTAATACAGAAAACATGCAGAAGGATACCCAGTCAAAGCATCCACATTTTGATAAAGACTCTGCAAACCCTGTTTATTTAAAGCGCTATGGACTAAAACATTACAGCAGTCGTGCGTTTGATGCAGTGACCGAGGCG
This sequence comes from Periophthalmus magnuspinnatus, assembly GCF_009829125.3. Lineage (NCBI taxonomy): Eukaryota > Metazoa > Chordata > Actinopteri > Gobiiformes > Gobiidae > Periophthalmus > Periophthalmus magnuspinnatus. The sequence continues at coordinate 27,844,302 of NC_047140.1, forward strand.
CTTTGTATTTCCTCTTTTCCTCCTCCTTCGTCTCAGAGGCCTCTTCTTATTAAACTTTACGTCAACCATCCTCAAATGTAAATCTAAATGGGGATTAGGCCGGGATCTTATTAATATTCATGAGAGTGCTGTGTGTTTGCGTGTGGAGAGAAAAGAGCGGCTGTTTGACAATAAAAAAGTCCAAATGCATAACTTTAAATTGCATCTTTGTATTTTACGCATTACGCATAAACCTTAAACGCAAAAATGTCACTTTAAAACGTGTTCTATAGCAATTTTTTTCTACAGGGGATGTCTAATTTGTATTAAAAACAGCAGCTCCACATCCTTTTTGCGCATAATGGAAAATAAAAGTCTCAAAAAGTTGGTTATGTTCATTTGTTGGTTTACAGTTAACGCAGCTTTTTGGATAAACTGTTCCTTTCCTGATAAATAAATATGCTGGAGATGGGCCTGAGCTAAAATGATAATAAAAAATAATAAAATGTATGTGAAAAAGTAAGAATACTAGTGATGCATACAAGAAAAAAGAGTATTTCCAAGGCGGATGCTTTCTCCCATACTTTGTCCTCTGTTTGGCCTCGGTAAAAACATAATTTTAAAAGAACTGAGCCACGGGAGCGAGAGGCGGGGGGCGCGCGGGGAGGGGGGACGGCGCGCGGACACATGTCACCCGTTCCTCTCTGTGATTGGCCGAGCTCAGTGTCCGTCAGTAAAGAGGCCAGAGCGGATTGGCGGAGAGAAACTAGTTCCGCAGGTGTCCTCCGCTCATAGAGGCTCAGGGCGGAGAGAGGCTGATCAATCTCCTTTCGTCTGCATTTAGAAAATCTCTCTAAACTCTGACAGACAACGACATGCCCCTTGAAACCAAATGAGTTTGATTTATTTGGCTGTAAAAGCGCGCGGAGCTGTACCGAGGACGCACTGACTCACGCACCTTTACGCCGCTTTTTCCCCTCGTCCGTGATGCACTTCGCTTTTACGCACTAGTTTTTTAGCTGCTCCACTTCGTGCCCTGCAGACTTCCTACTGCTGGATAATTTCACAGCCGCTTGGGAGTTCGGGAGAGGACGGAAACCTGCAGGTAAACAGCCCAGATTTGAGCTTAAACGCAGACAGTTTAAATTTAAGTTTAAAGTTAGAAACGATCATCTGTTTTTGGCACTATTAGTTTTTATTAATTTACGCGTGTGCCAAAGCGTAAAGTAAAAGGACACATTTTGTAAGTATTATTTAAATATTTAAATCCTGCTTTGGCTCGAGTGTGTGCTTTCATTTCACTGTCCTTCTCTGCGCGCGTCTGTTTAATATAGTTGAGATTTCACTTAACGCGCACTCGGGTTAAATGAAGTCAACTTGTTCCAGAGTAGATAATTTCATATTTCTATTCCACTTGTTTTCTCAGCAATTGGCCATTAAAACATCGGCAGCACTTAGTAGATAATTGAAGAGGCGTGTTTTGGTTTTTGTTAATTTCTTTTGCTGATAAGAGCCCTCGTGAAACGCGCTCTCCCCGGAGGTCTAATCTAAATTCTAATTGAGTTCATTTGCACCGGGATCTGGCCTTTTCACTCGGGCCTCGCTGGGCCCGGGGTCCGCTGCAATACACACAAACTCCATCAGCAGCTCATTTGAAAAACAATCAAACCCATCATGGCCACTAATGTCATTCATAATATTTAAACAGTACCTGCAGTTTGGGTTTAACACATGTGTTTACTGCGCTGGTTACATTTACTTGAATTTGCAGCTCCTGAGGGTGAAACGATCAAACTTCTTTTCTCAACTCACTGCCATTGTTTTTGGTCAGTGTGTTGCGAGTAAAGGATGAGCATTTAATTTGTGCAAGGCTGATTTAAAATGTAGATTATGCGTTAAACTAAAATAAACGTGTATTATGATGAAAATGTGCTTCAGGACGCACACAGACAGTGACATGTTTAAGGACAGTGATTGCTCTGCTCGTGCGTAAAAGTGACCTCTATTTATCTAGAACCATTGACTTTCTGGGAGATGGTTTTATTAATTACACAATATATTTTTAAAAAAGTGAAAAAGCTGAAATATCCACGGGGAGAACAGTTGTCTTTACGCGTGAGCCACACACCAGGATTTACATGTGACTGATTCAAACTATTGTCTCACCATCACAACACACTACTCTGCAAAAATTGTGTATTTTCTCTTTAATATTATAATTTTTTTGTATTTTAATTCGTTAAGAGTTAATTGTGATGCCCGGATGTGCGCGTTAATAGAAAGGTTATTAAGATTTCTACTAAAATATGTATGAACACAGTGTGGGCTGGTGTGAGGTAATGGGACTAAACAAACTGCTCTGGGGCTGGCCATCACCACGAGGATATTTCTATTTTTACATGAAACAATAAATGTATCCAACAAACCGATATTTGCTGTAATGGAGCCGTTTGACCCCAGTTATCCCTCCACAAAAATCCAATATTCCTTCGGGGAATAGTGTGTCTCCCTGTTGATAATTTCCAGGTTTATCGCGCAACAATTAATGGACTTTTCATCGAGCGCCAAGATTCAAGTCAAAGTAAATTATTTATGAAACACATGTGAGGAAGTACCTGTTCATTTCTAGGTCTTTATATCACCGCGCGCATCAGAGGCTCCAGGTTTAAGCCGGTGTGACTCTGCAGTTGTGTGTGGCTCGGTGTAACTGTCCTTTTCTGCGCAGTGTTTGGATCAGCCTCTTGTCCCGTCAAGCTGCAGCATCGGGGGAAAGCGCACCACTGGCCTGAGCTGGAGCTGGGTGGAGCAGTGACCGCCTGTAGCATGATGTCCTACCTCAAACAGCCCCCCTATGGCGTCAACGGCCTGGGGCTGAGCGGCGCAGCCATGGACCTGCTGCACCCGTCCGTGGGATATCCAGGTTGGTACAGCGCGTAAAGGCGCACGGCAGCTCTAATACCAACAATAAGAAGGAGAAGAACATTACAACTTTACAAAACAAATAATAGTAAATATGACTAAAATAATGTGTTTTTAAAAAGGAAACAGATAAATAAACCAGATTTAAATCCTGGTGCAGTGTCACTGAAGAGCAGGAGATAAAACAGAAACGCGCACAGTTAATTCAAACACGTGTATTTAGAGTTGGGCCTATCATACTTATTGGCACATTTTAGTTTTATATTTTGATGGTGTAATTGTTTGAATTTTAAGTGACAAAACTTGACTGGACTGAGCGCTTTGGTTGGCGCCTTCGTGTTGAGGATTGTATTTAAAATGTCCACATTTTACGCACAGAGTGAACAGATGGATCACGTGTTTTCTGCTTTTATTTGATGAGCTGCTGTCGATATGTTTTGATCTTCCATTAAGTTAAACGTGGGCAGTAGTGTCAGGCTCTGTGCTCTGTGTAAAACGGGATATTTACCTCGGCCTTTTCTCGCAGCGACGCCCAGGAAACAGCGGAGGGAACGCACAACTTTCACCCGCTCTCAGCTGGATGTTCTGGAGGCGCTGTTCGCAAAGACCCGCTATCCGGATATTTTCATGAGGGAAGAGGTGGCCCTGAAGATTAACCTGCCCGAATCCAGAGTTCAGGTAAATCTACATTTTTTTTTCAACATTGGTTTTAAAAAATGCGATTTGTTGCAAAATATTTACACTTTTTTAATTCACTTTGGCCTATGGAGTTCTTCTGTTTTGTTGAATTGACCAAAATGTTTGAGTTCTTTTTTGGTTAATTACCCAGAATATAGTAAAATAAAATATTTTTTACAATATGGAGTTATTTCCATCACACTTTATAGCTTTACACTTTCATCTTGATTGAAAAAACTCATGGAAGTTTGTGTTGATCTGACTCATTTTATGAGAACTGTATCCTTCATGATGCAGGACATATGGGACTGTAAGCATTAGTTCTGGTTCTTAGCATAATTTTACATAAGTGAGCAGGGGCCAGCCTAATGCATTCAAATCACATGGGTTTTTATTCTTTAAAAAATCCCACCAACCCATTCACAAAATATCCAGAGTCGTGTGAATAGATGTAGATGTGACACTTGGTCCATTTAAATAATTCTAAGAGTTTGTGTAACATGAACCTGATATGGGCATGTGGTCCAGGCCTTGTTCCATAAATGCTTCTCAAACACCTGTTGGACAAATGCTGCAGTTTAAAGCATTTAAATTCAAGGAAGGCCTCTCTCTCACACAATTTGAGTTATTTTCAGAATGTGTGTGTGAAACAAAATGCTCTACATGATCCTACCCTCTCTCTGCTCTAAAGTTACCCTACTGTGTGGTGCAACCCAATAGCCTGTTATCTTACTGTCGTCCTGGTATGAAATTAGACCCCTGGATGGTCCAAGCCAAGGGGCCAGGGTGGAAATGAACCTTGATAGCTAATAACCCTCAATTTTCCTCCATAATGTCCTCCCTGCATGGCCCCGCTGTGTCTCTTATAGCTGCACTGTGCATAGGCGCTAACTGGTTTCTGTTTGCAGGTGTGGTTCAAAAACCGGAGGGCCAAATGTCGGCAGCAGCAGCAGAGCGGCAGCAGTGCCAAAGCCAGGCCTCCAAAGAAGAAGTCGTCCCCGGCCCGAGAGAGCACAGGTTCAGAAAGCAGCGGCCAGTTCACCCCTCCTGCTGTGTCCAGCGCCGGCTCCTCCTCTTCGTCCTCCACGAACCACAGCGGGCCGGCCCTGAGCACCTCCACCTCCATCAGCACTGTGTCCTCCATCTGGAGCCCTGCCATCTCCCCCGGTAACGCCCCTGCGCCAGCTGTGGCCCCCCTGCCAGAGCCCGGACCTCCCTCCAACGCCTCCTGTATGCAGCGCTCCATGTCGGGCTCTGCCACCGCCGCCACCTCGTACCCCATGTCCTACAACCAGACGCCGGGCTACGGCCAGGGCTACCCCCCTTCCAGCTCCTACTTCAGCAGTGTGGACTGCAGCTCATACCTGGCCCCCATGCACTCACATCACCACCCGCACCAGCTCAGCCCCATGACGGCCTCCTCCATGTCGACACACCCCCATCACCACATCAGCCAGTCCTCAGGGCACCATCACCATCATCACCACCAGGCCTACGGGGGCTCGGGGCTGGCCTTCAACTCCTCTGACTGCCTGGATTACAAAGAGCAGAGCGCGGCCTCCTCATGGAAGCTCAACTTTAACGCCACAGACTGCTTGGACTACAAGGACCAGGCCTCCTGGAGGTTCCAAGTCTTATGATGGGCTTTTTCTCACTGTTGTTGACCTTTTCCCCTGCAGCATTTGACTTATTTTTAAAGACAAAAACACCTGACTGCTAACCACCGCAGGACTTTTGATTTGACCTGTTCTGTTAGTACAATGAAGTCTGAGGCTCAGAGTGAGATGTGTCTCTGAAGCAGCACATTCAGGAGGAGCCTGACAAACCAAACTTTAGTCCAGACCAAACACTCCGGGGACAGATGGAATATTTCCTCTGCTGCGCCACAGGAACTGCCCGCAGTGTGCCCTCTTTACCTCCAGCCCAATCAAATCCTGTATAGTTTTTATTTCTCAAATTTGTTATTTTAGGATGACAGAGTTTTTAGTCAGCTGCTTCATGCAGCTGAAATATGTAAATATGTATTTGGGTCAGTTACAATGACCATGCTTAGTTGGTGTTTCCAAATTTGAAATTGCTTATTACCACTTGGGAGAAAAAAAAAGTTAAAAAATAACATTGTATGTAAATCTGTCTGATTATTCCAAAGAAAACAAATTGGCCAACTTTTATATCAACACTGTTTTATTAACAAATTGAAATGTCTGAAATAATGAAACCAAATCATTGTATGTTTGATTTGGCGTTCATCTTTAATTGAAAGTTTTAGGCCACTTCATTTTCCTCGTAGGCCTCCCCTCTGGCCACTGTCTGCCATCTGACATGTTTTGAACACAGCACTTGGCTTGATATTGGAGTCAAAGCATTTTTGAGGGGAAATGGATTCCTAGTCCCAAAATGACAATGAGATGTTGAATGTAACATTAACAAGAGCATTTTTACATACATGTTCATCCAATAAAGATCTGTTAAGTCCCAATTATTAATCACACTTTATTTTTGTTTTTGCACCAAATACCATCCGCCTTGTACACACACAGAAGCTCTGGTTAATGGTTTGATATTCACGAGGCTGTTTTCCCATTTGAACTAGTCACACTGTTGTTTAAAGCTTGTTTATTTTGCTTCTTTTTAATTAAACCACGTTTAAGAGGGTAAATGCAAATGAGTCCATAATTAATACAAGGCGTGAACGCGTGTAGGCCCACATTTCCATTTTAGAGCGCAGCTGGTTTAATCCTATGTCTCTGTCAAATTGAAACGCTAACATCTTCCCTGCTCAAGGCGCACCGAGCGTCTTTTTAAGCGCAACGGTAAAAAGTCCTAAATATGGAGCCCGCAGACATTTGATCGAGGCGTAATAGAATGCAGCCCTGTAATGGCGTGATAATTACTGCAGCGCCCTGAGTTGGATTCTCGAAAATAACCCAGAGGAATCCCACCGCCTCTGATGCGTAATTACGCGGGTGGGGCCAGGTTGTGGGGCCAGGTTGAGGGGTCACGTGTCTCTGTGCTCGTGGGCATAAACGTGGTTATAAATGGGCGGGAGAGAAATGCGTCAGTTCTTTGGCAAGGTTATGTTAGACAATGATGTTTTTACCTGTGAAGGCCACACAAATGAGCTGAATGAGCCCCTCAGAGTCCAACTGGGACAGAAGTTATGCCCCAAAAACACGAGCACGCGCCGCCTGCCGCTTTAATGAGGCTTTAATCAGACACTTGTTTTGAGCAAAAAATACAGGCAATTATAACAAACAGCCATTTTGTAATTGAATTACAGCCTCTGTTTGTCCCAGTGGGACCCACGCGCGAGCCCCACTGTCCCCTGAACCCCACCTTGAAAACCATCGATAATCCCTCTGCGTGATCAGATTATCAAGTGATCGATACATATTGTAGTCCGGCTCTTCCCGCGGGGCGGATTCAGATGGGCTCGCTCTCTTTATGGAAATGAGCCTCGCAGCTGAATAAATATCGGCCAAAGAGACATTAAACATATTTGCGCCAAGACGCGCAAACAGCGAGGCGAGTGTTTCCGAACAGCGGCGGATTTGTCTGATTTGCATCGAACAAACATTTGTCTGCGACACAGTGGGATCGTGAAAGGAGCGAGCCACAGGTCCGAGACAGCTGCGCCTCCACGAGCCGCGGGACGCACGCACGCGGGACGCACGGGCCTCAGCAGAGGTCCCGAAGGCCCACGGAGGTCATGAAGGCCCGAGGAACGACCAGAGAGAAAAGACAAGACAATATGACGGTTTTTTTTCTGGACAGTTTTTCACGTTAAATAGAAAACGCGCGCGCAAAGACTGAATCTGTTCAGGCGAAACTCAGGATTTGGTGTAATTGTTTTTTCTACATTTTCTACAGCATAAACATAAAAGATCTGATGTAGATTAAACTCAAAGAGTAAAGAAAAAAATAAGTATTTGTTTTAAATGGTTAATGCCAAGAAGAAATACCAGGCTAATAATAATAAAGGCTCAAGGAAACAATCACGAGAATAAATCAAGTAAAAGATTCATCTCCTGACGCGCCTGACGCGCCCTGATGAGTCTGATTCACTCACATGGGCCTGTTTATTTTGATCCTCATGAGCTGAATGCCTTTGAAGGTCAGAGTTCAGTTAGTGTCTTTATATTGAGCAAATTTCACATCTTTATACAGTGAAGTCGCAGTCCTCTCATGGTTCATTATATTGACAAGTCGGTCTCGTTCCTTCTGTACTGTTCTTAATAGAAGAATCGATTTCTGCACGTGTCCGGCTCACCTCTGACCCCTGGCCTGCTCTACTACCTGAGTCTAGAAGCTGTTGACATTTTGTTCACACTTGTCCAGGAGATGAACCGGAACTGCACAGACATTTTTTGCATCAGCAGCTTGATGTGTATCTGATGGAAGGAGCCAGACACAGATAAAACAGACAGTAGCAGCAGTGTGAGGCCAGAGTGTGAGGCCGGAGTCTGAGGAGGCCGCAGATCTCTGATACCAGCCTGCATGCTCAGGCTGCTCCCTGTCTAATGTCTGTGCAGAAAAAAAACAGGTGCGTTTCGCTCATTGGCTGCTGATTGTGGCCAGACCTTGGCATCCTGGTGTGTTCATAGAGAATGAGAGGTGATACAGCAGGATTCTACTTACCAGGTTAACTCAGGGTCAACTGTACAGGACATGGGAGTAGTCACGCCACTTCTCTGGTTTCTCTGCTTTGTCACGTGACAGTTCATTTTAACAATCTCATTGAGGGTTTTATATTAGGCCACACGTGAGGAGTAAAAGTCCTAATCCAGCTTACAACATTCTCACTATCATTTATAGAAAACTCTTGTACTTGTTTAAACCTACACCACCACCACCCAAAGCCTTAGGAGGGAGAATAGAGGATTTCACAGTTGAGTCCAGGTGGAGAAGGAGTCAGTGGAAAATGCTGCTCTGGCATCTATATGACACAAGGCACTGAGTATTCATGTGTGTACGAATGTACATAGAAGAAAGTGCTCGGTCAGGATCCTCAGAAACCTTTAAAGCACAGAGAGAACAGCTTCTAAACTGAGTGGAGAGAAGGCTGAGGAACACATAATGGACAGGCATAGCACAGGTCTGTTGTGCACTGGACAATGCATTTTTTTAGTCAAAATGCCCAAAAAAAGCCTTCAGCATCAGCACTTGTATGTGCTTGGGACAGGCACCAATCCCCATAGCACAGAAACTTTTGACCAAAAACAATGACTCAACTTAGTTATAAATGAAACAGACTTTTTATTGTTTGTCCAAAATAACTTCCTGAAAACCTGATCGGATTCCAGGATGTGATGATGTCATAGTCCCGGATGGGGACAAGAGCCAGGTTTTCCTATCGATTACACTGTACTTTAACTAAAAATATTCAAAAAGTAACACAAACGTTGAACCTGGTTGTTTCTAGTAGTGACCAGACCCTAGAACTCGCAAAGACATCAAAAAACAGCATTTTAACTATATTAATTTTAGCTGCCCCCATTTTTATCAAACACTATTGGCCTATAGAATGTTGTGATGTCATCTGAAACCCTGCAAGCCTATGCAAATACTGAGATTCATCATCTGATACTACTGTTTCAGAGTAGTCATGCTTGGACACAGTAAAGATGACCATTACTTCCTCCATACAGTGAATCGGTTGTGTTTGGGGGACAAGAGCAGGACGAAAAGAAAAGGTATTTTAAAAGGGCCCATATTATCTCATGTGGAAAGGATGTACCCTGCCCCGTGTCCCGACATGTCTGCTCTGCTCCAGCCCTGCAAAGGCTTAGCACGAGACTCACTGGCCTTCAGGCATCACCTCTCCGCTCACAATTTCCTTGTTTATTTAGCAGACTCATTATTTGCAAATGGTCAGTTTCTGTCCACGCACTAATCCAAAAGCAATGACGAAAAACAACAGCATGGGTCTGAAATGTAGAAGCGATGTACTATTGTCTTAACATGACTCACGACCTTTCACCTTTAAAATATGCTGTAAGAAGCACTGGAGTTAGTAGCAAGGTAAAACTTTAAGATGTAATAGAGCTATGAAATGAACAGGGCAGTGGCAGGAAGAGAATCTCGCATTTTAACATGCCAAACCAATATGCAAACAACAGGAAGTAAAATGAAACAAATTTTAGGCAAATCATTGTGGACATTTCTATCCATCTAAAAATGTTCAAATAATGTTTTTGGGTCTTGTGTTCTTAATCAGTAAGACCAATCACTTTATCGCACTTCATACAATTCAAATTCTCATCTGTGGTTAATTTGCACTCTCCCTCTTGCCCCAAGGCATGCTGGGATATTTGTCTATTATGTTATTGTGTGCGTAAAACAAATCTTTACCACAAAGAGCCAGAGGGGAGCGTTTCAGTACAATCATTGGCATCATTAGCTGTGATAAGGTCTGGGTAGAAACACTTTGAGCTGTTGAGGAAGAAGAAAAAACAATGAACCTTGATAAAAGTGAGAGCTGTAGGCTGGATTCATTTCCAAATGTTAACAAGGCCGTTCCAGCTCCACACAGTATGTTAATACCACTAATAAGCCTATCTCTACAGTCATCTCTACAGACACAAGATTTGAGCGAAAGGCAGTGTTTTCACAATGAGCTGCTGGCCACATTTTAAATGAGGCATAACTACATTTGATTTACAAAGCTGACATAATTGCTTAAAGGGTAACTGAGCGGAGTATTCGGTCGTCTACTTTGTTTATGGTGTTATGACAGAACAGATTTCACTGTTTGCATGTCAAAGGGGGCTACTGTGTGTAGGCCATAGCGCACATGGGAGGAACTTGTACTTGGATGTTAACCGATTTTGCAGCTTTTGTAGGAGCTGTCAAGTCAAACAATCGTAAGATAATACTGCCTGGGTCTGTAAATTATGAACGTGTCAAGAGACGCACTAAAGGCAGAGACAGATGCCACTTATCACCAGCAGCCTCTGTAGTGTGACTGCATCATCCGAAAGGAAACACTGCATTTTGATGTTTACATAAGAGAAGTATTAGTATCAGTCACAAATGTAAGTCTTTCACCCATCGCTCTCGCCGTGAATTGACTCCCCAAAAAACATACAATGATTTTTTAAAGCTAACAAAACAAAAAAGAGAAGCGAGCAAAGCATCCTGGCTGATCTTCTGTCCATTCCCAACATCGCTTCTTGTATATTTTTTGGTGGAAATCCTCTTAGAATGCAAAGTAAATAGATTACGATACAGTGGGGGATTAGGGCTCGCGCGGCGCTGTCAGATTAGTGGCTGAGCGCGGCGCGTCGACAGCTCTGACACGGCCATGGCTGCTGTTCAGGAAAGGGGCTCGGCGCGATGCTTTAAAGTCGCGGGTTGGCTCCTGTTCATGAATAAAACTGTGGCCCGTAATCTTGGCCAACACACACGACAGAAGCACACACATAGTAAATGTATTGAATATCAGAGCTGATGGAAGTATAATAGCAGCTTTTATTTTGCCCTCTTATTAATGGTACGGCTTAAACAGAGTCATGTTTTATAAATGCAAAGTCCCAATGGTAATGTTTGCAGCTGAGTTTACACTTTAAGACATGTGCCATGATTTTGGCTGATTGGAAAAGTAAAAGTATTAACATAAATACTGTGACTACTATAAAACAAATATATACACTTTGGCAGCTATAAAGTCAATATGTCAAGAGTGAAATATACTCTTAATACTGTTGCATCCAACACAATATTACAAGTGCAGATAACATTACACCTTTACAAAAACTATAAAACTACATGTGTGCAGTGTCAAACCATTCCTAAATGTACCACTCGAAGGCTCCCAGGGTCTTCATCTTCCTAAAGACAAGAAGAATACATTTATCAATTTCATAATAAATAGAAATTTTGAAATAGAGTCATGTTACAAAGGCTACAAACGATAGCAATAATTTACTCTGAATAAATGTGTAAAGATCGATATTTGAAATAATGAATTGTGATGGGATAAACAAGATTATCTGTTTACTCATCAATTAATCAAGAACAATATAATGCTATAAGAACAAATACATTCACTGGTGACACAAAGTCAATACAAAGCCACAAAGCATGGGATGTGAATTATAATCATCACTGTATATTTACTCAAATCAATCGCAGCGTTACTTATCATAATAAATAAATGTCAAGTGTAAATGTAAAGTGAATCCATTCATAAACTTACATTTGCACTGGCTTTGTCACCTCCTGCAAAACCTGTAAATCAAACCACAAAACAAACAAAGTCAACTATTCTTTTGAGCGCAGTGTAATGTGGCACATACAAAACTGATCGCTCCCTCTGTCACTCACCTGCGTCTGTGGCTCTGAGCTGTGTTTATGATTGAGTTTCTGACTGACATTAAAACCCAGCTGTGCCTTTCATACTCATTTAAAATGTGGATGCAAATTCTCTACAATAGCCTACAGTCCGGATTATCAAATGACAGAGTGCAAACAGTGAAAAGACCACTGCTAATCAACCTGAAAAAAATGAAATTATTAAAATGGAGGGCACAGAAGGAATGATAGGTAAGAGCCAAGGAGAGGCCATGTTTTCCTAAAGTGGTTTACCTAAATGACCAGTGAGTCATGAGGCGCTAGACAAAAGCACTCAGGCTAAATGTGCAGCGGGACACACAATGTCATATGAGAATCAGAGCACGGCTTACAACAGTAACAGCCTTATACAGGTACAGGTGCAAGTCGGATTTTAAATGTTCATGTTTTTGAGGGTTTAAGGAGTGTGAAGTAAAAAAAGTATACAATAATGAACACAGTGTTGCTCTGTTGTTTTACTTCAGTATATTTTACACTCGAAAATGGTCAGTCACTAATAAGGCAGAGTCTTCTTGGACATAGATCACACTACAAGGTGGATAAATAGGCTATGGGATTTCCTCTACGGCCCTTGTGTATGATCAAAGATGTGCCAAGTCTGGCTCAGTCAATAATAAAAGCCTGTGTGCTGAATGCAAGATCAACTGCACATGAGACAGAGGCACAGCTTACTGCTTACATGGCAACTTTGTCCTATCCTAGGTTTCCCATGTTATGGCGGAGCTACAGAGGGGCAACAGTTCACCCTGAGCAGACCAGTCAGACCAGTCTGACACTGTTCAGCACCAACAGAAAAATAATAGACTCTTAGTGCAACAGCCAAAAAGAAGTTTTGACAACTTTTACATTACATGTCTAGGCACAAAGTGAAAATGGGATACTGCATATTTGTGAGCAGAGAAACCAAAGCAGCTGTACAGAGAACTGTAGCCAGTTTTTCCATTAGACGTCAGAATATAGTTATTATTTAAATGAATAAACAGTAACTAGATGTTAATTCTTGTCTTTTAAGTAGTGAATAAATGGTAAAACGGGTTGAGTTCATGTGACTTTGTGATAGTTACTACCAATAGATTAAAACTGCGATTAAGTGCAGGTCAGAATTCAGTTGTAAAAATTGCTTTATAACTGTCATATTAGCATTAGTATTATATGATTATAATGTGATATTCATATATAAGTGGCATTGTTCAATTACAATTTTTTTTTTTTTTTTTTTTACAGTTGATTTCTCCTTAGTTCGTTTTTGCTGACAGAGAAGTTATAATTTAACTGCAGCTGGGTTTTTTAAAATTATTATTAAAGATGGCAGCAGATATTGTTGTAGAAAAACGTCTTGTTTTCAGAACCACAGGTGTTATAAGACAACACTGTTACATGTGAGAAAAGTTTACTCTGAATGTGTCTAAAACTCTAATAGGGGTGATGCCTTCAGTCTTTGACCGATGGGCCGCAGATAACGTTTGATCGCTTTACAGAAAAACAAAGAGAAAGACGTGTCTCGGGGCTGGCCAGGTAAATATTTGTAAAATAATAACATATATATAGTGTTGAATTCAACTCAGTCTGAAAATGTGAGTAAGTTTGTTGGCCATAGGTCAGATTAGTGAAGTATTTTCCCACAGACAGCTCCGACATACCTGTGTGTCTGAGAGTCCTGAAGGCATGGCCGCTCACTGTCACTCGCAGGGTTTCAGGCACTTGACTTCTCTCACTCACTTTTCGGTCACTTCAGACAGAAAGGAACAAAGGCAAAAGGTTAGCACTTGTGTTGATGGTCCAGATCTTACTTAAGTTTTGAGCTTCGGGTGAGTTACAACAAAGTGGGTCATTGCTAAATTTGAGGTTTTTGTGTTTTGATATATCAGATACTGAACCATCTAATTAGTTATTTCTGAAAATGATAATCTGCTTGTCTTGCGTGACAGCCTTCATAAAGTAAACCTGAAAATAGCCACAGTTTTGCAGTTTATTGGGATGCTGCCCGGTTTCCCAGCTCTCCCTCTCTCTCCTTCGTGCGCTGGAGTTGGATTTGGGAATGTGGGAATGCAGCGAGGAGCCCCCAAACTGCTATTGTGCTCTCCTCCGTCTGTTTTCTCTGCTCTTTTCTCACCGAGCCAAACGGGAAAACGCCCGCGCTATAATGCCTCCCCTACTCCATCTCAGTTAAGCTGTCACTGGCTTCACATGACAAACAATGAAACTTCATCAGAGACCAGATTACGAAGAGGCTCTGATATAAAGCATATTCTAACAGAAAAAGGGGCGAAATTGTGCAATAAAAACGCAATGGCTTTTGTCTTTTTTTTCCCCTCCGTGGCCATTATCTGTGGGACTGTTTGGGGATCTGCTTTCTTCGCCAATGTTGTTGATGCGGGGAAAGACCTGGGGAAGTGCGGCGGGCGTTTGGCTGCCAAATTGCCCTAACCCTCTTTACCAGTCTTTTCTCTAGCATTCTTATTCCTTTTTACAGTTTTTAAAAAAGAGCTTAGGACGCAGCATCTCTGTGTCTCCGCACTCACAGGACCCGGCTTGTTTAAATTGGCCGATAGGAAGGGATTTGGGACGGATGGAGGGGGCTTCGAGGGGGAGAGGGGAGGGAGGGGGGCTGCAGTGGTGAGAGTCATCAGTGTTACAGTCAAACAGCCATGAAAAGCCTATGAGGATGAAAAGAACAAGAGCGCCTTTTTATCTAATACACGCAAATCCTATATAAATACTCCAATATGTTAGTGTGGCTATGACAACGACCAGCCCCTCCACCGCTGCCCCCCACTCATCCCAATACAATACACGGATGGCTATATTTCTGTTGTGTGTGAGAGACAAAGGAGAGGATGGCTTTAGTCACAGTGTTTCATTCATGTAGGCCCAAAACAGTAACAGTACAATCACCCAGTAGCATGTGAGATGTGTGAAAACTCCAGACACCGGAGCGAGGAGAGTACTGCAGACCGGAACAGTTATAATGGGGCTCAATGACTTCGGTTTTAAGTGTCAGACCATGTGCTGATGTGGATTTGAGATGTCACACTTTGACTCTATAATAAGGCAGAGTTCACAGTTCCTGAAAGACTTATTTGGTTCTTTCCACTGGTCCGTACTGAGCCCCACTCTACTTAATTTGGCGTAAATATAGCGTCATATCAAATCATATTGGAGCTTTTTTCTTACCTTAAAGGTCCTATATTATACATAATTGACTCCTGTGAGCTTTAAGTCATGTTATAATGTCGTTACCTCCTTAAAAACACACATGGAGTTGTGTTTTGTTTCATTCACACATATTTCATTAACGTAGCATTATTGGTCTGTCTAGATCTCCAAAGTTCATAATGCTCTGGTCCACTTTGTGATGTCATGTAGTGGTAGTTTTCAAGTTAACAGCTCCTTTTATCTTTAGTTCAGAAGAGATTGGAAACGTCAGGGCTGAAATTATACAAATGATTCTAATGAACGTGTATGCTTTCTAAAACTGTACGTCACAAGGTGGAACAGTTTTTTCAGTTTGAGAGAAAAACTCTAAACCTAAATATGCACTAGTGACTAAATGGTAAAACTGTTGGGTTTGTGTGACTTTGTGACAGTTGCTACTAATAGAGTAAAACTGAGATTAAATGTACGTCAGAATTCTATAGTAAAAATTTGCTTCATAACTGTCGTATTAGCAATGTACATAGTGTGTTTTTGGTATATAAAGGCGGCACACCTCCTGACAAGTAACAATAACTTTTGATATTTCTTTTTTCATATATATTTTTTATACAATTTATTTGTTCTTAGTTAATTTTTGCTGACAGAGGAGACATTGTGTTGTATGACAGTGTATGACACATTTAATATCAGATCAAAACAGCATAACGCAAAGAACTAGCCGCACAAAAAATGAGACGGGAATGATGCTTTTGGCTGTTTTGCTTCACAAAAATGGAATACACTCCAAGGAAAAGCAAAACTGGAAATATTGGTGACACAATCGCAATTTAATAACGAGCTTTTATACACACACCTGCACCTGTTTTTAATGTTTTATATGGACTTGTATACATGTTTGTTTTGTTTATTTGTTTATTTTTTGCTTTATTATATTTTAAACATGGCGCCCATGAAAAAGAGAGCTCAAGTGCCCTCATTGGGGCTGTATAAATAAAGATAAAGAAAAAAGAAAGTTCATTAATTCAAATTTGCCCAGTAATTACAGAAATATTAACCATAAACCAGATTTAAAAAAAGTGTCCTTAATCTCCACCTCAATTTTAAAATATGGGCGTCATGTGAACCCTGTCTATTACATTAAAAGTGTTGCCGCGATGTCCAACGTGCTTGTATAATAATGATCTTGAATAAACAGAACAGGACATAAAAGCTAACATACATGTGGTGTAACATGATGAGCACACACACTCACTGCGCTGTGGGAGCGGAGGGCGGTGAGGGTCCTGTTGCACTCTGGTTCCTCTCTGTCTGTCTGTCCCCGAGGCTGGGAGCAGGCTCACTGTTAGTACCACTCACAAAGTCTGTCAACAAACAGAAATTAAATGCAATGCAGACATTAGCGCCGCATATATAACAACTTCATTTACCTCTTCAAAACAGCACATTAAAAATACTGTCATTATGCATCCTAGATTTGGTTTAAAGTAAAGTTTAAAGTAGTCCTGTATTATGTGAAATTGACTCTTGTGAGGTTTGAGTCATGTTATAATGTTACCTCATCAAAAACATACATTCATACATGTTTGAATAACCTTTTAATATTGTCTACATCTCCAATGCCCAAAAATGTTCTGTTCCACCTTGTGATGTCATATAGCAGCAGTCTTCAAGTTAACAGCTACCTTTTACCTTTTTTTCAGTAGAGATTGGCAATTCCAGTGTTGAAAGTATTCATATGATTCTAGCGAAGGTGTACAGAGTTTAAAAACACAGTGGAGCACTTCCTGTATTGCCACATGACATCACAAGGTGGAACAGAATGTTTTCAGTTTGAGAGAAGAACTCAGACTAAATATGCAGGGCTTGTCTGTTAAACATGTGTGAATGAAACAAAACACAACTCCAGCTATGTTTTTGATGAGGAAACGACATTATAACATAGATCAGAAAATAGCATAATATGGGCTCTTTAAAGGTGCACAATGTAAGTTTTCTGGTGGAGAGTTCGAAAGCCAAAGTATGACATAAATCTCCATGAAGATTGTGAAGATTATACCATATTGTGGAAAAGTTAGGCAAAGCTATATTAAAAAAAACAACAACAAAAAAAACAGTGCACCTTTAATAACGTAGAATGTGATGATGTAATTCTTCTAGATGGGGGGCAAGAGCCAGTTTCCCTACGTCAGGCATTGTAAGACTCTAAGTAAAATAAATCTTCAGTTGTTCTTTACTACAATTATTATCGAATAGGTTATTGTGCAAACGATCTTCAAAAACACATTCTAAAAACTTCCTCCACCTTTCATATCAGCACGCCTCAGTGTAACTACAGTCTGAATGGGGGCTTAAGCTACTCCTTTGCTCTTTGAAGCCTTAACAATAGCGTTTCCAAAAGTTTTTATAGCGAGACACAAGTCGAACATGATTGGAGATGGTGTGAGTGGAATCACCGAGGGAGGGAGGGGGGTGCCGAAACAAACGCTTCCTTTTTTCACCCTCCCACCGGAGCTAACAGGCTTTTTTCCATAAGGACCCAGAAAAGAGAGAGCGCGAGGAGGTGGAGAAGTGGATCTTAAGATAAAGCTCTTGTCTCTTTGCCCAACTGAAAGGCCCTGCAGTCACATCAGGCTTTGTGAGGGGGAGACAGACGAACCGGCAACCAACTTGGCTTCTCCTCTTGGCAGAAGGCGCCGCTCAAAAGGATGGAGATAGAGAGGCCTTCCCGCGCACTTGTTCGCTACTCTTTCTTGCACAATACCGTATCTATCCGAATCAACACACTTGTCAGCCAGACAGCTATAAGCGATTTCCGAAGCTGTTCTAGCATTGAAGCATTGCAAAGCTCAAATGTGTGTTCCATTGTGCGTTCCCTCCTCGTGAGGGTGTACAATACAAGCACATGAATATGAGCAGATACTGTGTCGCTGTCCAATCTGATTTACAGACCAGCTCGTGTCGACATGATGCTGAACAAATCTATCTGAATAAAACTTGTGCGTCTGACTGTGCTAATGCTATTCACAGTAAAAGCGCCTCTATAATATGCACTGGGACTCACACTGTTTTGCATGTAACAGTGTTGAAAATGTTCAGTTTCCTCACTCCTGCTATAAAAAGCTCTCTAGAGTGTGTAGTGACTAATTTTATCCATAGATTGATGAATTAACTCATAAAAATAACACCCTAAATTTCAGTTCCACATTTACAAAACAGAAGTGCTAATTGGGAGCTTAAACACAACAATTCTTGGGAGAGGGATTGATAAAGTCTGGAAATATATAGATATAATTTACATAGCCATAAACATAGAATTCTCTAAATGGGGTTAAATACTTCTTTCTTCACTGCAGTTAAGTGTAAATTTAATGGGTGACATGTTTTGTAGTAGTAGGCCTGACTGTGGTAGTAGTCACACATGTCGGATTAGCAGTAGCAGTTTTAAATTAGTTTTGATATTAACACTTCAATACACCATTTTTGAAACAATACTTGATTTAGATTTCAGTGTGGCAGTTATAACCTCTCTTTTCATACCTGCTGTAGATGTGCAGGTACAATAGAACTTTTGTCACATATATTTGCCTTTTCCCTTTTGTTTGTGTGTCTCGTGACATTAAGTTGCTTTATTGTTTCAGGGAGAAGACACCAGGAAGCCGCTGAAGGTAGCGTCCTATTTACTATTACTAAGTACTATTTTTGCGGATGCGTTTTTATTTGCTCTTTCACGACTAGTTCTAGTGTGAGAACAGTATTCGTGCAAGATGCAAACCCCTCCAAACAGTTTGTGAATGAACCGGCTCTTTTGAATGGTTCCTTAGTCTGAACAGTTGGATCCGGATCTCATTGTTTAAAATAGCCGAATGTCTTTCTTTCTAATTTGTCTGAATTTTTATACTGATTAACACTGAACCGACACAAGAATCCAGAACAGGCGGCATGAGTGAGAGCTTTTTCCACAAAAAAACATATTTGACATCATAATAACAGTTAGTTTTAAAATTATTATTGTAGTGCAATGTTTTATTTACATTATGCATCATTCCAAAGGGTAAACACACCCTCGCTCTCAGTTTGAACGATTTTAAACACTTTTAAGGCTTGATCTTTTCTCTAGATTGTTGTTAAAATTAGTTCTCAATTTGGCTTCTGTCATATAAATAAATAGTAAAAGAGCCAGTCTTTTGAACGGCTCTGTAAAATGAACAGATCCAGAAGATTCGGATCCCATAAAAGAAAAGAAAGTTCCAAACACTGGCATCCAACACAAGTGAGCAGTGTGAGAAAATGTATCAATGCAAACACATGTCTGATGGTTACTGGTTTACTGATATAATAAGTGACGTTTTGTAGTACTCGCAGTGACAGTAGCAGTTTTACACCAGTTTTGACATAAACACTTTAGTACACCACTTGTGAAACAATATCTGATTTGGGTTGTTCTGTGAAGTAGGTTGTTGTTTCAGTGTGACAGTTATAAACCTCTCTTTTTATAACTGTAGACGCACAGGTACAATTGAACTTTTGTCACATATATTTGCATTTTCCCTTTTGTTTGTTTGTCTCATGACATTAAGTTGCTCCATTGTTTCACAGAGAACACACCAGGAAGCCACTGAAGGTTGTGTCCTATTTGCCTTTGAACTGATCACTTATGACTAGTGTATGAGTAGTATTCATATAGGATGCAGCACCCACCCGAAACGTGTCCGACACAAAAGAGTAGTGTGAGAAAATGCATCAGTGCAAACACATCTCCTGGTTACTGGTTTATTTACACATCAGTAGTTTTTCTTCTAACGTCTTGTTTTAGATACCTGCTATTCTTTGTTTAACTAGATGCATTAACGCCAGTCTAATAATGTGTAAAGTGAGACACCTGTTCACTGGAGGCCTGAGCCTGACAGGAACCACTCATTATTCATGACTTGTCTTTTTCACCGAGATTAAGTGTTCCGTGTGTCCATCCGAACACACAGAGGATTTTACTTAAAGATACACTATGTAACTTTACTGGTGGAAGGTCCGCCATCTGCTTGTCTCTAAAGGAGATGCCATTTCTTTACCTGGAACAGTAAGGGATTAAACTCATCTATCTTTATGGATCCAGGTGGTGACACGGGGCCAAGCTACACATTTGCAGAGAGACAACCCCGCTTACAGTTTCTCAAAATTATGTTTGAATATTAGAAATGCCTGTAATTAAATAATAAATACATAAGTAATGGAATGATGAAGTTTAATACCATACTGTAGACTATTCAAGCTAAAACTATAACATCTCCATGGAGACAAGTAGGTGCCAGAAACTCCACCAGAAAAGCCACATGGTTCACCTTTAAGATTTCTCTATATATGAAGATTATTATTTTAGTTGACTAGTCAGTTAAGATGATTATTATTTTGGATTTTTTATTTTTTTAATCTTCATTAAATGCTGGTGCACAAAATCTGGTATCATTGTGAGACATTACATATATTGCCGATTGCCTTGTGAATTGATGCAAAGCGATCCCTGGTTTAAGTTGAGTGACAGTACCATTGTGCCCTTAGCCCAGGTCTGCACTCTCCTCGGGCAACTTTCCATTCCTTTCTCACTGTTTTCTTTTCTTTTCTTTGATGCAACTTTCAATCTACCTACTTTCTTTGCCTTCTCTCATTGTTTTAACCTCCACTTCTATCTGTCATTCCTCCTCATGTCCCATCTTCCCTCCTCCTTCCTGTTTTTCGCGCTGCTGCTGCTCCTCTGCTGCAGTCCAAGGATAGGACATGCTGCAGGTGATGGGGCTAAATCATCAAGGACATAATTAAGAGGCTTATGAGAGGAGCGTGCCTGTTCCATTAGTCCTAAAAACACCTGCATGCATAGAGAGGGCCCTCGCAGTTCCTCCCACACTTATTTACATTCTGCCACAAACATGCGGGCTGCCTCGGGGGCTTGACCTTATACAGTGGAGTTAAATACCTCTCTCTTGCTTCATTTGCAAACCCTGGCGCTAGCACACAGCCCGCCGGTCAGTTTTAAACACCAATGAAGGACTCAAAGACATGTTCATCTCGTTCGCTGGCATATTCGAACGCTCCCATGTCAGCCCTCTGAGCACTTCTTGTGTGGAATAGTGTGTGCGTAAGGAACACACACTCAGCCTGATCCTCTTTGGTATGTATTTTAAGGAGGGCTTGTCAAAGGGCAGTGCTAGAGCCCCTGGTAATGACAAAAAACTAGCCCTATGTGTACTTCCTGGTCATTTTATTAATTCAAAGTTTTAAAAAAGGATATTTAAAGTTCAGTGTTAAATGTGATATTGGGTTGGTGTCACTGCCGGATTTAGCAAGGTTATCAGATGTCCAGAGCACATTTGAGATATAAGAGGGAACAACGTGATAGTTTTTTGGTGGTTAATCATGATTTTCTTACCTGCGTCGACCCGGGCCTCCATTTCATTAGCTTTCCTCCTGGACACATCTGCGAGCACCACCTCACCCTTATCGCTGGCGACATAATGGAGGTCCTTTGAAGGTAATGGAAGAAAGAAAGGAATGTGAAAGTTAATCTAAAATGAATCTAGGCTCCAATGACAATAGTTTTTTTTGGAGGAGTGGGTGACAGTGTTTAGAGGGAGAAGGAGGAAACAGATGAAATAAAAAAATGAGCCGTTTGAAGGCTGACATCAGAAAGACCACCGGTTGGATGAAATGCCGTTTCCTCAAAAAAACTTTGAAATCAGCCTGCTCTGGCACCCCCGCTCGGCCGCGTCTCTCGTTTTGAACTGGGAGGATGTTATCGGCCACATTTCAAAAACGGCAGAGGAGGCGGAAAACTGGTCACCTTTTAAAAACGTTTGCATTCTCTAGCTACAGAGACGTATCCAGCCAAGCACATTATGACACAAGCCTGGGACAATATTGGAAACAGTATGCATGCTCTGTATCTCTGTCTGAGTCTCACACATCCATGGACAGAGATAATATTTCTAAATGATGTCTGAGGGTGCTTCATTTAAGCTCAAGGCTACAGTAATGTTCGTTAATAACCTCACCACAGTGAACTGCTCTGATGATCGCCAAGGCTACAGTCAACTCAAGCCTCTACTTACAGAGTTTAAAGACCACATAATAAGATATAGTCTTAAATACAGATATTCAATTTTAGTTAAATAAACTGACAACATTTTACATCATGTTATTGCAATTGAAAAAAGCCTTTTGTGATACAAATTGAAACTGTGGGAGACTAGAAAATTTTAGGAAGTTGTAAAAAAATATATTTCTTAGTTTTGGGAACACTCCAAATTGATTGAACTGGTGATTTCCAATCCCTAAGCACAACGAGGGGCTTCTAGGGCTGAATGCAAGGCCCGAGGGCCCATCAAAGGGTACAGCACGTTAAGCAAAGTCTTCCGCCTCAGCGACATCACAGGACATCAGTGCCGTGACTCAGGGCTCGCCATGGATAACCCTCAGCTGGCTAAAGCCAGCCCCCAGCTGGGCCTGCACCCGGCCCTAATACCCCATATTGTAACTCAGCTTTTGTACCCCCAGAGGCACAAAAGGGGGTGCCACCTACCAAAAGAGGTGGGGACCAGTGAGAGATTGAGGTTCCAAAAAGGGGGAGTGGGAGCGAATGAGAGAAAGAGAGCCAGAAATTGAAGAGTGTGAATAGGAACAGATTGGGTAATTATAGTGCGAAGCCTGGCCTCTGTGGCGAAGAGTTAGGAGGAAATGTGAAAATGGCACACAACAAAATGGCCTCAAAAGAAGCTAAATCGGCTCCAAGAACTGAGCTGGCTAATTCAGCCCCAGTGAACAAGGACATGGCCCCTCAAGGAGACGTGAGTGAGGCTTTCTAATTGATAACAAACAGAGCAGCAACACCAGAAAAAGGTAGCAAAATAAGAACATGAAAATGTGACAGCAGTAGTTGGAAGTACACATGACAGACCAGTAAATGTACAAAGCTCTTCTCATTGGCGAGAGAATATGACAGACAGGCGAAAACAATATGAACATCTGATGCAGGCTGCCACATTACAGCTTAGCTCCTCATAATACTGAATCAGGAGAGAGAGGCAGCCAAAGAATAAACGAACGAGTGAATGTAAGACGAGGGAGAGAGAGGGTATCAGGCCGACTAAGAAGGGATAACAATAATAGTGCATATAAAACCATCAGATATTACACCTCTTATTCCCTGACGCTCAAATGCGACACTAATCTTATTTATATAAGAGCTTTAGGGGTTGAAGCACGCCAGCTAACTGCACCTATAAAGAGGGCCGTTTCAGTGGGACACTCCGAGGGAGGGAGGGGCTGGGGTGGGCACTGAGAGCCTGATATTGACTGATATTTGGGCTTCCTCCAATAAATGAGGGATTAGTTTAACGGGTACAAAGTGGCCGCACATCAATAGACATGTTTGTGTATGCAGTGCGTGCACAGTCCGGCATATTGGGCTGTCAAATAATCTCAATGGAGGAAGTACAGAGCTCAACAACGTATGGAGCCAAACGTCCAGGATTAAGGTCTATACATCTTGTAATGCCATTTACAGCATATTATCAACTACATCAGATGGATTTTCTGTGCTAAGATTCTAGATTCACTCAGACAAGATCAAATGTTGAGGCATCTGATTCATGCTTTTCAAATGCTTTTAAAGTGCTGTCCTTTTACATTATGGAAAACCTGCCACTTAAATGTGTATGTGAACATTAAACGCATGTATGGAACGTTGCAATTTATTAAACACAAAGAGGTTATGATTTTGCCTAAGCTTTGGTAGTAAAATGCTGAATAATCAGAAGTAAAAATCTATATTCATCATCAGTGGTACAGTGTAATCCCAGGACATACAGCACATCTGTTATACACTTTTATCAGATGAGGGTTTTAATAAGACTAATTAGACAGGTTAACAACAACAATGAGCTTACTGCAGTCTGTCTGTCCTGTGGCATCAGATTGGCAGAGAAGATATGGGCTGAACCTGTTAGACACAGCGGGTGTTATTATTGCTGTATCTGACAAGAATCAAGAAAAAAGAGCAGACGTTGAACTGCGCTATGACACTATTTGATTTAATTAACAAGCTTCATCAAGAGCAAAACACAAGACGAATGTGTAAAAAAAAGTGGGAGGTGAAAAATAAATTGTCATGACTGACGAATGACCTAATTGGGTACATTATCAACTCATTATCAAAGCCTAATTAGGGTGCCACCGACCAGCTTTAATTATAGAAAAAAATGCAAACGACTCACTTACCCCCTACCTTCAACGAGACCCCCCCTCACTACACCCCCAGAGCCACGAGTTCCTCCTCCCCCTCAATTTAGGCCGACACTAAAGTGTTTCATTTGAACAAAAGGTTTGTTATTTGTAAAGGGCTTGGAGGGCCTCTATTGTTAGAATGGAAACAATGGGGTTAAGGAGAGGTAGGGGGCTGGGGTTAGCACTGGGGGTGTATCATGCTGGGCGGAGGTGAAGGTGTGTGCGTTATCGGTGTGAGTCTGTATGCGTGCACTAGAGTGCGTTTGATCAGGTCGATGGTTATTGAGTTCTCGGAGACAGTGAAGTTGACAAGGTTTTTAACGGGGCTGGGGGCTGCCCTCATTAACCCCTCCACCCCGGCCCAATCAACCAAGCAGCAGGTTAAAGCAACAACACAGCCTAATTAGTGCCCGGCAGAGAGCAAAGGGTGAAATGTCAATGTCTTCTTTTTCCTTTGGCTTTTTTGGTCAGTGCACTCCGTGGTCACTCATGCAAAAAGAGCTTGTTTGAAGTAAGCATTGTAAGGTTTAGAATGTTACAGATCTGGATTAAAAAGTTACTTGTTCAACAAAATGCACATTCATTCAAGATTTTTTAGACAAACCTGCAAACCCTAGATGTGAGCAACTGAAAATACACTAGAATTAAAAAGGGTTCAAAAGGGGTTCAAAAAGGGTGGTAGTTTGAACTAAAATATAAATAATTTTGTATATATTCCATCTTTAATCCCACATAAAGTCATAGTAAGAAATTCTACTTTCATAAGCCAGTCCAAGCTAGGGTAACAGTATTGCATAAACTCATTTGTACATGTTTAAACTATTCTGCAGGAGTGTGCCTCTTGCCTGAGACACTGTTCAAATGATAGCTTAAAGGGCCCATATTACGCAATGTTCTCATGTAGGTTATAATGTTGTTTCCTCATCACTAACATTCCTGGAGTTGTGCTTTGCTTCGTTCACACGTGTTTAACATGCAAACCCTGCATATTTAGACATAAGGTGGAACAGAGCATTTTGAGCTTTGCAGATGTACACAGACTAATAATAAAGGGTTACCGGTACTCAAATATCTGTGAATGAAACAAAAACACAACTCCAGGTATGATTCTAATAACGTAACAACATTATAACATGGTATAAAGCTCACAAGAGTCAATTTTGTGTAATATAGGACTAAAGGTTATACAATTTAAAAGCACAACAGTCAAATATGTTGAGTTGGTGAATGAGTGCACTCACTTCATACTGACTGTGTCACATGTGGCACATTTAACAGTGAAGTAATGTAGATAATTCTCTAAGTAGAAGTAAGATTAAAACACAGACTTAAAAAATAATTGCCTTTTCTTTAGCATAACCCTTTTATCATTATATTATGGCTCTCGCCTAAGGTCCTTTTTGTTTAGACAATGTAATGGACCAGTGCACAAAGTTCATAATTGAAGTGGCTGGGCTTCACTGGTGCATTATGACAATCCGCTGTAGATATATGTGCAATGACATCATAATGGTGTCAGGCCTGTAGATGTGTCACTGCCTTTGTGTATGTGGTTAACTGGAAGTAGTGTGACAGTTCTCTGTGCAATTTTTATTATTATCCACATAGTGAAAAGATTTTGGATTCAATATGTGAAATATAATAAGGGTACTGGTAGATAAAAAGAGCATGACTCCTACATGAATGGAGCCCATCTGAATAAGTGTAATATATTCACACACAAAGTCAAAGTAGTGTGTGTTTGAAAGGGTCCCTGCCTCCTCGTGTTCCTTCAAGGTCCACAGGCTTGACTCCACCTATTCAATTTGCTTTCCCAGTGTCTATGTGTTTGTATCAATGTGTTAGGTGTCGGCGAAACTGAATAAAATAGGGGGCCCGTGGAAAAAAAGGGGGTTAAAGACACAGAAGAGCATTTCAGCATGTAGTGCAGGAGAGAGCGGCAGGTTAGAAGGAAGATGAGTGGAGAGGAAAAGGCTAAAGCTAAGGCTAAAAGAGGCAGTGAAAAGATAGGGCCCCTGACTGCGATCGCACCTGCTCTGTGACACGTGCTACTCTCTACTGCAGACTCCAGGCAAAGGCAACAGCTTAGTTCATTTCTAACTCACCTCTATATACAATCTGTGTATTAAAAATGTTCTTAAATCTTTTGCATTTTTCACTGTGTAATGCTTAAAGAACAAATAAATATATATAAAGGGAAAAGTAAAGTTATGAGGCAATAGTGTATGAGAGAGAATGAGTGAGAGAGAATGAATGTTGCACTGATGTATTTATATAGTTGAATATCATTTTAATGTATTTTGTATTTTAATCTGTGTTAGTGCAGAAAAGCTCGACTGGGCCAAAGGTGCCAAATAGAATTAGATGCATGGTCTTATCTGATTTGTGTAGTAGATGTGGTGTACTGATTGGATTGGTTGATGAAAAAATTAAGATTACCTATACAACAGAATTCCAACATCCTAAAAATAAGGCCTGACTTCCTTGTTTTGGTTCCATTTCTCAACTTACCATAAACAGGTCTCTGTCCTCCAAATCTACAGCGAGTAGAAAGGCCTTCTCAAAACGCTGATGCCTGGACAATAGAGAAAAAAGCGTCTGTGTTTTAGATCAGAGGTAATCTTTGTACAGTGTACTTCTAAGATCCACAGAGCTAAATAAACACACCTCTCTGCTGTTTCTGAACCCCAAACCAATGAACAGTCCATAATTGAAGTGAGAATAGCAAGCCCTCTTCCTCGCATCCATAATTAAAGCTGGCAAAAGTGAACAGTGTGTCCCTGAACAAAACGCCTCAACTTTCTGAGTTTGGAGCCAACATGAAACAAACAAATGCTTGCAAAGGCAGTGGGCAGGAGGAGGGGGCTTCCTTCATTTGATGTCGATGGAGAGAAAAAGAATGCAGGTAGGCGATAAGAGAGGAGAGGAGGAGGGATGCCAAACAACGCCGCGGCTCGGCTACAAAGGCTGAGGAAGAAAAAACACTGCGAAAAGGAGGGAATGGTGGGTAATTGCGTGATGGAGAGCGGTGAGCAGCAGTGTGTGGGAACAACAGGGTCTATTTCAGTCAAACAGCCATTTCAAAAGGCTCTCATGGCAGAAGGGAAAATGAAACAACAGTCTAAACAGGTGCATGTGTTGTGAATGACTCAAAGCTGCATTTCTATGTGTCTTAGTGTGTACTCACATTCAAAGGCTATTGCTTTTTTAGGATTATTTAAATAGCAATAGTAAGCCGTATTGACAGAATATTGGTCCTGGTAATGCCTTAAACAGATTGCCCTTAAATCAGTCTATTTGAGTGGAAAGTCGAGAGTCAAAATCAATGAACCGAAGTCACATACACAGCATATGCTTTGATTTGGGTTCAGAAACAATCTAATTGAAAGCGAATGTTACATATTAAAGGTACAAAACTCCAGGAGGGCTCACACCAGAGCCAAATCTGACCCCTGACCTCCCACAGAAGCACAACACAAAGCAGCACTTCCCTCAAGGGAGGAAATTAGGGAAAACAGTATATGTCCACAGCTGAAAGAACGAAGAGATTACCTGAGGAGGTGATGAAAAAAGCGCCGGGCGTACTTGCTCACAGGGTCTCTGTACTCCAGAATCACTGTATCACATAAAGGGGCAGGAGCAGCATAAAATACACCCAGGGCTGCTTCCAGTTGATCTACAGACAAAAATAACTTTAGAGTTGTAAAGGAGAAACACAGTGGATCAACAGAGCCTATATTTGTAATAGCAGAAATAAAAAAACAAAACTAAGTGCTGTAGTAAGGGTTGCAGGCTTAATTAATCCAAATCTAAAAATAAATGGGTGGTGTTCTGTACAGTTCCAAACTCACTTTCTCTCTCTTTGTTGAGTGGCAGTCTGAGCAGGTGGTTGATGATGGAGCTGAGGCCTCTGAAGCACTGGCCTCCTGCAGCGTTAAAGTCCAGGGCCTCCAGGATGCCCAGAGCCTCCTGCACCTGACCACAGCACAGTCTCTGCTGCAGCACCTCCTCGGGACCTATGTGGCCTCCAGACAGAGACCCTGTGGAGCCCCGCAAAAGAGTTGCACATTGTGTTACACATTATGTAATACAAATTAATGTTGCAGTTACAGAAGCGATTGCAATCCTGATTAAAAACATTAATGTCACAGGAAGTTTAATGTGTAGTGAGACACAGCTTCAAGAAGAATTAAAATCACAAGTTGGCAATTTGCAAGCTTTCAAATCCTCCAAAGATCCTTTAAAAGTGACTAATACATCTGCTATTTAATGTGTTTAATATGCAGGTGTGTGACATCAGGCACACAAAGGGGGTGCATTAGGTACATTAAATATCACAGCAATACCACTTCTATCTGCAGCCATTTTTATAATGACCAGTCCTTTATAATGTGTCTTTCAGCATGCTTGCTAGTTTGCATTTCCCAGCCTGCACCACTGCGGGCCCAGCCATGGCCAATGTGTGCCCAGATGAGATAAGTTGGTGCAGCAGGAGGCTTGGGGGGTGGGGTGTACCAGGGAGGCCTGTCTCCTATGGAAAAAGAGAGCTTGGAGCAAAGCCAACTCTTTCTTCCTTGCAGCCTCCCAACTCTCCCATTCTGTTATTTAGCAAGCTTTACGAACAAGTCAGTATCGAAACACAAGCTAACAAATAAACAAGTTAAAGTGTATGTGTGCATTCAGAGAGACAGAAATAGAAGAATACACACACAGGAGGGAGAATTATCAGGGAAAAACAACGAGCAGTGACTTTCTTCATCAAAACCTTGGCAGACGATCAGAGGCGGGGTAGCTATTGTTGGAAGACATCCCCCTTCCCTGCGCACACAGGCAAACACACACTTAAGTGTGCACATTCTTCTACCTTCTCCCACCTCCCACTCACAACTGCATTCACACTGTGGGCCACTGTCACATATTGTTTACACAATCACAATTAAACATGCAGAAACTTAGTCAGGCTGTATGTGTTTAAAAGTGTGGATAGTGCCTTTGAAAAAAATTGATTGGCAAACTTTATCTAGAGCCCTCTCGGGACTCTGCATCCACTGTAAATGATTTATCGGAAAAATGCATCCCAGAAAGTACCTGGGGAGCTCTTGCCCTGGGGTGATTATTGAATGACCTCTGAGAGTGTGACTCTTGCTAACCTTGCCGCTCATCAACAAATTAACTTGACTCAGTTCTCTGCGGTAAGAGGGTCTTGGAATGGCGTATTTACATATGGTTCCAAAAAGAATGGCAGGAGAGTTAAAATTTATTCATAAGGAAGTTGTTCGGACAAAAAGTAAATGTATTCAGTTTGATCTATGAATCCAAACTGAAAAAACATTTTTGGACAGCCAAAACAGGTTAAACACTCACACCAAAGCCTGTAAACTAGCAATACATATCTATACTTTTTATTTTAAAATCCTTTTTGAGTATTTCACTTACCAAATCTAAATCTCAGTACACCAAGAGGTCCTGTGTGAAATGCCAACATGAGGGTCATTGTCCCCTCTGGGCCTCCATCCAGCATGGACCCCCAGTGAAGCCCCTCCAGACTGCCAGAGCAGCGCAGGTGCTGGGTCAGTCGTAGAGTGGCGGCTGAGGTCATCTCTTCAGATAACAATGCAAGGCCTAAAGGAGCTAAGCCGACATCAAAACACATTAGCTCATCCTGTCCTCCCCCAACTACCACCACAGCACCAGATGGATGCCAGGCCAAAAGGGCAGGGGGCACAGGGCAAGAGGCAAGAAGAGAAACTCTGCGCCGTTGGTCATACAGCACCAGGGAGGAGTCCTTTAAGCCCAACATAAGTATGCTTTCTGAGGGGTGAGTGGAGCAGCAGGTGGGCTGGGATGGGAGTGGGATGTGGGTGACAGAAAGACGATGAAGTCGTCCACGAGCACATTCATACACACAGGAGTCAGCCCGAGGCCCCTCTGATAAAGTTTGGGATGTTTGAGGAAGTTCCACTGTCAAGAGCTGATAAGGCTGGAGAAGACTAAAGCGGCAGTCAATGGGGTTGCCTTCTGTGTGGATGGAGTTCAGTACCTAGAGAAAAGAATACAAACAAATACATAGTTTAACCCCACATATTACATCAGTGTAATCTCTCATTTGTCCATCTGTGTGTACCTATTACACATAAACAATCTATTTTACTCTATGTGGTCAATCACATATTGTTATGTGCAGCTGGGACTGTAGGTGGGAATAAAACTGATGAAACTGGTACAGACCATATTTCTTTTTGTAAAGTTTGAACGTTTTTCATTTTCCAAAACCATGTGTAATACAGAGTATAGAGCTTGGTCTACCTCCCAGTAGAACACATTTGGGGTAAAAAGAAAAAAGTTATTGTGATGATTGTTTGAGCAAGAATTCAGATTATTCGCTTGTGCACTAGGACTGTTAGTGAGAGATGGCACAAAGTGAGCATGGCGTGAGAAAGGCAGTGCCACTGGTGGTACTGTTGATAAACAGTACCACTAAACACAGTGGGAGAACACTACAAAACAAATCAGCCGCCCAACTCTTCTACAGCCGGTAAGAGCGCTTTTAGAGAGGATTTCACCTTACCAAAGCCTCTATCAGAGGCCTGCACTGACCATGGCAGCTTTGGCTAAATGAGCCCATTTCTTTTCGCCATGTAGACAGAAAGAGGGATCGGCTGCCTGCCTGCCATCCATCTTTCGCAAAGCTGCCCAGCCCAGTATTTTGGCAGGCATGGCCAAAAGGGGACTTAGAGGCAGGAATGAAGTTCTTTCCTGCCCATAGACTAGACCAGTTGAGGAGCAGATGACTGTCCCCCAAAAGCTTTTCCTCTCTCTAATCCCCACAGCCTGCTCCTGTGGCTACCTGGGGGGTAGGTGCTGTGTGTGTTTATTTCAAACAGACAGCAAAGTCCATGTGAAGTGTGGGCTATACAAGGTGAGCACAGCTATCTGGAGGGCTACATTTCTCCCATTTGTCACATACATGTACTAATCTCACAAATAAATAGTACACAAACGTGGCATGTCCAGAATGCTGTCACAGTAAGCAC
Source organism: Periophthalmus magnuspinnatus (assembly GCF_009829125.3). Lineage (NCBI taxonomy): Eukaryota > Metazoa > Chordata > Actinopteri > Gobiiformes > Gobiidae > Periophthalmus > Periophthalmus magnuspinnatus. The sequence goes on from NC_047140.1 coordinate 27,875,690, forward strand.
ACTTGAGGTGCACAGAGTTTGACCCTCCACCTCATCTCATCCCCTGTGCCGTTTCATCGCCTGCCCAGCTCAGGCCTGCTGCCCGATGCCAGCATGCCACCATGGCACCGTCAGGAGGAGGCACAGCTGATTCAGCTCAACCCTCCCATAGGCGACCCTTCAAAAGAAGACACAACAACGGCAAGACACTCCTACAAACACCAGTCCAGCATGCATTGTAAACTATAACTTTAAGGATTTATTCACTGTTGCACTGGCCAGACATATTGTATGTAGGGGTTTTAATACTGTTTCTGATGAATATACAGTGCTGACCGTACAGTGTCTAAATGGGAGCATTAATTCTAACTGTTACCATTTGATATGCCAAATCTAGCTGCATAGGGAGTCTAGGTCAAGGTCAGTGTCACACTGTTCTGTTTTTATGTATTTATTTTTGAGCAGAAGCAAACAGCAAACATTGCTAATCATGAGATTACAGAGACAGGACAGGGCTGGGGTCCACAGTGACATTCCACCGGCGAAAGCCTAAAGCACGTTGGGACCTAAACACAAGACAAATTTGAGAAAATGTGTCTGCAGAATGTATGAAAGCTTTGGATGTTGATGATAATTGGTTAGCAGGTGGGAATGCCTCCGACCTGGTGAGTGCAAGTAAAAGCAGTATAAAGTTAATGTAGGAATAGGCCCTAGTCAGACACAAGCCTCTAGTAAGTAGCTTTCTACTGGTTATTGGTTTCAGTGACTGGTCAAAACTATTCTTTTCCATTCTTCTTCTCTCTCACTCGCTGGCACCTTTTTTCCCCTCCGTGGCGTAAAAGATAAAGCGGACGGGCCCAACTGTGTGGCTGGCCCTTGTTCACAGCAGTGGCCTTTTGAAGCCAATTTTCCAGCTCACGGAGCAGAGAAAGACAGGGAGAGACTGGTGGAGAGACTGAGGGACTCAGAGGAGAGTGGGGGGATGAAGGGACAGTGGGTGGTGGGGGGACATTTTTAGGTATGGGAAATAGGGTTAGTGGCTGTAGTGATGTGAAAAAATGCACAGTTGCAGCAAAATTACTATTCCAAATATAACTCACTCCCACTGCCATAATTGGTGCTTGTGCAGAAACGGTAATTGTGGTGTGATGGGAATATTACTGAGACATTCCAACACTGAATGCATAATAAAAAGTATATTGTGTTTTTTTATTTCACAGCGTTAGTTCATTGGTAAGTTGTGTGACAACACTATTTATACATCGTGAGAGTAAAATTTGTTGTTTTTTGGCATTTAATATATTTGCTATAAGAGCAGAAGTTTGCTTTATGTTTTGTTTTATGTTTCGTATCAAATCTTGTTATTCCATTTTATATGTTTCAATATGTCAGTCACTAGAAAGTAGATCTAATGAGTGCAAAAGAGTGTTTGGTGAGAGATAACGCCATAGAATAGTTCATAATTAAACAGTAAAAAACATCTGAATTTAACAAATCAAAGTGAAAGGCGCTGGTTTATGTCATAGTAGTTCAAATAACTATTTTTGATTCCTGGAAATATTTGCAACTTAATTTTACATAAATGTCTGTGCATATAATCAATGTGTTTGTATGTCTGGAAAGAGGCAGGTGGGGTTAAAGGAGGGAACCATGGAGAAAGATCATTAAAAATGTTAACCCGCTGCATAAAAATGTGTTTTTCTCTTCTTCGCACCTTCCAACCCCCTGCATGCCATGGCTCCACTTATCAGCATGAAGTAGAGGGGGGTATGAATTAAGACCACATAGGGAATGAAATCAGACTTTTTTAAATGCCGAGAGACTGGCTAGAAAATTGGCTTAGTGCGGCAGATAGCAAACTGAACAAAAGGAACATATATATGAGCTTGAAGTGATTGAAGTAGCTGCCGTCTCCCGATGTGTGCCTGGCGTTTGATTCTCTTCACGGCTCTTACATAAACTGCTCGCTTAATTTCACACCGCGCATCTGAAAAATGACAACAAACGCTTTCATTAGCACGCGATGGCGCAGACCCGCAAAGACACTTTAATGTTCTGGAAGCGTGGAGGAAAGGAAGGAGGAGTGAAACAACAGTGGGAGGGAGAGGGCCAGAAGAAGGAATAAACTCGGTGAAGGAGTGCGATAAATGTTGAGTGCGTTCCAACACGCGAGATGTGGAAAAACAGCAAACAACATAAGCTTTGATTATTTCAATATTCATAAAGCCCCCTCTACTTTTCATCTCTCCCTTATTTGCAACTGAAGAATTACTTGTCTTAGCATGCAATTCGTAACACATTTTCTCTACTGCTTATGTGGTGAATATTTTGCAGTTGCTCCGTGTACTTTTGTGTGACCCTCTGTTTTTGTGTGGGGAAATCAACAGTGGAATATCTGCTTGTCTGTGGATGTTGAATAGGAGTTGGTAAGCTGTGAACAATTTTTAAATCATATGGTAAGGGTTTACTTTTTAGTAATGGACCATAGAATGCACAAAGATTTATAACCAATTTAAAATGAATATACCAGTAAAAAGTTTCTTTTTACTGGTTTTTACTACTTTCTACATTTTAATAATAATACTACTAATAATAATATAATATGCAAATATATATTTAGAAGTAGTTGTTAATCGACTTATTTTCTTTACTACATAACTGAATGACTACCAGCTCATTCAATATCTCGCTTCATTGAATGAGATGGTGTGTCCAAACTTTTGACTGGTCGTGTACATTTTTAAGCTACCAAATCTGTGTACCTCTTAATGAAAATAATACATAAAATTAGTTGTCATAAATGGTCAGTAATACAGAAACATTTGCCTGGGATCTGGAATGCAAAACTTATTCAATACCGTATAAAGATGTGAGTCACCAGTGAATCTCCCTGTTTTCAAATGGCCGTGATTGACAATTGATTAACCAATAAGGAACACACGGTCCCATCCATACTGGAAATAATAAAGGAAAAAAAATATTACACTGGGCTGAAAAACATTGTGGATTTCTGTAGAATCAATGAGTGAAGCACTAAACTGTTAATCTGAGGTGTGATAAATTAGATTTTACTAGTAAATCATAAGTGACCAATGAGCTCCTTCGTTTCACGTGTGTCACAGAAAAAAAACAGATCTGATTGCACAATCACGTTTGACCGGGCTTGAGACGTGGGGACCAGACTCATATCAATCTGTGTAAAAAAACACAGAAAGATATCATTCTGGATTTGCCAGGCAATAGAATCTTATTAAAACAGTTTGTTTATTTATCACAAATAATGTCAAATCCTGTCAACCCATACTCCAAGCTACTGTGCTTATTTTGTCGGGCATTTAATGGTATCAAAAAATATAATTACATACTCCTTCAAAAATCCAATCGGCAGCACATGTCCTGTTTGTGGCTAAAGGCTGAGCTATGAGAGCTTGTTGGAGGTTCACACACTTTCAGTTAAATTGTTAATGTTCTGAAATGGAATATTGGGATTATTCGTTTAATCAATTATTGCGATTATTCAAGTCACATTACATTGATAATGACTAAAAAATATGATTTGTGAGCATTTCAGAAGCAAATCTATGTCAAAAGTGAATATAAACTCCAAAAAACTAAAAGCGTAAGCTAAAGATGTTTTAGCTGGATGTTTATGTCACTGTAACTTTACTTCAGAAAGTGTGATTCTATAAAGATGGTCACATACTTGAGGAATGTTACAACCGAAACTTTAAAAAATTCACTCCAAACAACAGTGAATTGCAAATCATTATTATTCTTCATACCACAAAGATGTTATATTGTGACATAACAATATGCTGAGGCCTTGGTGCTCACCTTGAGACCCTCGGTGGGGGAGCAGCTGAGCAGAACCAGGTTGTTCCTATGTGATTCTGTGGGACTCCATGGCCACAGCTCCTCTTCAGATTCCACCTGGCTCCACCAGCACAGAGCTATATCCTGCTGACGATTGAGAGCGACGTGTCTGTGTAGCCTATGCCCCTGGCCACTCAGCTCCACACAGAAAAGCTGGACATGAGATTAAAAAGAGCTGATAGCAAAGATCTGTGCTAGTGGAAAAAATAAACAACCACTTCTTATGAGTAAGACAATATGAAATAGCACTACTTACTGAAAAACTCACTGATTGACCCAACTGAGGCTTCACACACCCTGAAACTATCTGTTGCCCAAATTCATCGTCCTTCCCCAATCTACTTCACTATGTTGTTGTCTACGGTTGTTTTTGATCTTCTATTATTAATGTCCTTGTATGTGTTTTGTTCTGTGGGGCTTTTTGTTTTAGCAATGTGCATATTTTTTGGGAAGGTCTGCCACGCTCTACAGGCCACAACACAGAGACACACAGTAATGAGCTCTCGTGGCACTCGGGTGGATGTGGGGAAGGGGGGTACGCACAAACATGCACATAAGACAGCAACAAAGGGAGAGATAAGAAGGAAAAACTGTACATGCGATACATACATACAGACGCAACACATTCACCAAGGCCACTCTATGGAAGTGATTGTGAACAAAGTCAATTTGCAAGTCTTCAAGTGTGACCCTGCTTATATGACCAGTCCAGCTCACTCCCACTTTGTATACTGTATCTGTGTATGTCATTGTCAATGGAAACTCCAAACTCACTGAGATCTAAATGGATGTCTACGCATGTTTTATCAGCAGTCATATTCACAAGAAAATCAAATGCATGACAATATAAATCAACTCATATAATATTGATCAAATTATTAAAAAGAAAAGAATGAACAATTAACTTGAAGAGAACAAAATGTAAACACAGATTATAAATTATAAATTTAATACTTGTGATATAAAAAAAAGGCATCTCATTTGAAATTAAAAGACAAGCAGTGAAAACCAGACTCTTGGGACTAAAATCGATTTTAAAGCCAATGCAAAAATATTACATTGACAACCTGCACTGTATGAATACAGTAAATTTGAGGCTCACTGATCCATGTCTGCCCTACTAACACTTTAGTGGACGAGTGAGGGGAAGGGGGATTTGATTTGGAGCCAAAATACAGACAGGAATAAAAAGATGGAAGGATATATGATGATAAAGGGAACAAAGCGTTGCCCCCAAAGCCAAACGGAGAGATCAGTGACAGATTACAAATGAAAAGGCAAAGAATCTGAAATCAGCGGGTTAATAACACACTCTATCGCAGCTACTCTCCTCCATCCTTCCATCCCTCACTGCCATCTCTTGCCTCTTCTAGTTTTTTCTGCTGGCGTTTGCTGGTCAGCAATAATCAAAAACCACTTTCTGTGGGCCGGATTAGTTTAGCCTCCCAACACCCCCCACTTTCCCTTCTCCAGCTTAGCCCAGTGGACCAGGGCAATCTGGGTGTGAGTGTGCGGGGGATGGGCAGTACCATGTGTGTCCGGACATATGTGTAAGGTGCAGTGCATGCGTGTGGCGTGTATTGTTGGGAGGTGGCTCAGTGTGTGTGTGCGTGAGTGTGTGTGTGCGTGTGTGTGTGAGGCAGAAGCAGAGTGTGTGTCTTATCAGGGCTGTGCTGGAGACAGACTCACGGCAGGAACGATTGCTTTTACACAAACCCACACCACGCATACACTTTAACAAAAGGGTCTGGCAGTAATGTGATAATGCCAAGGTTAGCATTTAGCTAGGTGATCATTGAGGACACAGAGATGTCTTGTTTTAGGAAAGGAATTTAAGGATACTGCTTTATCGCCTTTCTATCAATTAAGGAATCAACTTTAGTCTAGTTCAACTTTAGTCTGATTACCTTGATTTCAGAGGGGGAAAGTTTCTCTGCTTTTCGCACTGTCTCTGATGAGGTGAGGTTCTTCTTGTTGATGTACACTGCACACAGCTGGCTTTGCTCCAGGAAGGACAGCACAATCAGCCTATCAGTGACGATTGCTGCATTGACATAATCACAGTTGTTCATGACATTAGAAAAGATGCTGTATTTAAAGCAAATAACTTGTTTTCCATTTCTCCCTCATCACTCTGTTCATCCTTGACTTTTACAATCTTTTTTCTATACTTCATCTCTTACTTCCCCTCGTAGTGCAAGCTCTGAGGTCTTTTTGTGAAAGAAGAAAACACTTGATCCTGTTCAACTCTTCACAAGCTGCATGGAGACGCTGATTAGCAATTAAGCTCCTCTCCTTCAAAATTAATCTGTTTATGAAGCCAATTAAATGGAAAGGGGGGTATTACACATGTCTCTCAGATATTCCGCTTTGAGTTGAGCGAGGAAGGCTGCACCCCGAGATTTAGAAATCTAACCAGCAATTAGCTATGTTGATGTTTGTGAGTATTTACAACTGCGCTAGTATCAGTATGATTACACTTCGTACTGATTCAAACCACTGTGTACATTTTCACAAGAGAACAAAAAATACTGCTAGACAAAAACATACAAACTGGCATCTTAAAATCAGGTCAACTCAATAAAATGTGTCCCAAATACAAAGTTGGATTATAGGGCATTTAAGGAAAAAAATGTTTGGTTCCCAAACTATGACAAAAAAAATGTTATTAACAAAGTGTTGGCTTTTCCATACAAGGTTTAATGCAATAGTAAGCGTCTTTGTGGTAGATTACAGACGAATCAAGTTAAATGCAGTTTAGTATTGATCTCTATGGGTGTCTATAAACAGGATTACATTTAATCCTATTCATTCCCAAATGAAGGAGTGGATATGAAAACAGACTGGTCCAACACTGAAGCAGGTGGCAGGGTTGGTATTAAGGGCCAGACCTTCCTGACCCAGCCCAAAACCTCAATGCACCCCTCTGACACATCCACACACCCATTGTGTGTAAATGTGTACTTACTGCAAGAGAAACTGCACAGATGTCATGTATACTACTATGAATGTTAGCCCTCAACCATGTCTTACGCATGCACTGTTAGCAACACACTCTCATATGTGTATTCAAAGCCACACGCATGAAACAAACTAGTGGCGCTCACAGTCCCTCTCTCATACACATTCTACTAAATCCATTTAATGCCATCTCCTCAGCAGCATGTTGACATAAGAGGCCAATAGGCTTAACCAAAGCACATTTAAACGTGGGTAAATGAAACCAGCAACGAAAAATCACTTAAGGATGCTTAATCGTGGAGCATATGCTCAGCTTAGTCTCGTCATCAGCCAATGGAAGCTTGTAATACTTTGATGGTGTAAAATACATGTAATCTAAAATTTGGTATGATGAAACCATGGCTCCTATTATATTCTGCAGTTTGAAACCACAGGCCTACATTGTCTCAGAAGACAAAACAACCAACACTGGTACCACTTTCTGTAGTCTGGGACAAATACGTTGCCAGCATATAGTCAGTTCAGTGTATGTGAATATAACAATCTTGGTTTATCGTTATCAACCAAGACCTCAGTTTAGTTGAACTGGTCAAGTATGAATCAAAGTTAATACTAAAATAGTATAAATTCTAAACATAGAAGCAGCATAGGCTACTCACTCAGCAAACATCCCAACGCCACACACAGTCTCACATTGCAACTGTACACTGGATAATTAGATGTTTTAAATGTGTTTGATGGTGTGATGTAGCCTGCCTTGCTATTCTAATTGTCTGAGCTAATTTAACAAGTGACAGATGTTAGAACAGCCTCTAACTTACACCCCTGACACACACAAAATCCCCGGAACCCACCCTCTCACACCCATTACTCTAATAATTAGTGCCTCCGAGGCTTTGAATGGAGCGCAGCGGGAGCCGAGCGCTGTGTGTACCTGGCTGACTGTGTGTGACCCTGTGTATTTGCCACTGTGTACATCCGTGTGGACAGACATTACTGTAAGTGCCTGGATCTGACCCTGAAAAAGATTGTGCGTTGTAATTACATGTGTTAGAACAAATGGACAAATGAGTGTGTGCACAGGGAGAGTGCATGGCAAGGCTTTATCAGGTGTCTGGAGACCTGAGTGGAAGGGAATAGGGCGGTGTTATGGGCAAATAATTGATACAGAGAGAAAGAAATAATTAGCAGATTTGGGCTGGTGTCCACAGCCCCTTATTCACTCCTGCCAGAGCTGCAGAGCAAAGGCAAGGAAGTGTGGGGAGGTGGTAGTCCCTGGAGGAATGCACAATGGAGGAAAAACACTGATGGATGCTCTTAAGGGAAGGCCCCTGGACGCACACAGCACAAAAGGATTTGCCCACAATTAGCCACCGAAGTTGCAGTGCTCACCTGTGGCACCTGTTATGTTTGTGCTCAATTGAAAGCTATTGTGTGACAAAGTAGAAAGCCAAAAGCAGTTTGTTTCTGTAAATGCATGAGATGACAGACTGAGCATGTAGTTTTACTGACAGTGTGACAGAAAGTGAGTGGTCGACTATTTTGCAGTTTTTAAATACTGAATGTAAATGTTGAGTCCTGTCTGTGTGGATGACCGTGGGTAGACATGAGTATCCAGGTCATGTAAGAAACAAAAAAAATGGTGATTTGATTTTTTTTATTCTTAAATCTTACTGTGTTAGTACATCCTCTGAAATATTTGCATCATAATTTCATTCAGGGCTTTTATAAAAAAGGTGCATCAGAGTTCATTAGCTTCACTGGTAGAAGAGGAAAAACCATAGATACTGGGCACATGCTAAATAAGGTACATACATGATTTGAAATAATAAAGAAACTTTAACTAACCGTCAGTCACAGTGTTGCCTGGAAGTCGTCCAACTAATGTGCGGTCGACACATACTTGTTCCAACTGAGGTCCATTCAGTGATAGGGTTATCAGTATCCCACTGCTCAGCATCAACTGCACAAATAAATAATATTAATATTTGGTCATATTTTAGCATTGATATTTAATAAACTTATCCACAATTGTGTGACCGTATGCCTCATTTTAGGTAGGGTATATTGGATCTTTCTTAAATATTTCATAAACATTTACCCATCTGTACCCTAAGACCCAAATCAAATCTTGATTTTACTGACTGTAATGATGATTTTATTACAAAAATATTATACATGATGTACAAGTTGTTTATGTTTTCATTTTGTGTTTTGGTTCTCAAGTCCAATATCCAATCAAAAAGCAGAATGAGCCTCACACTATCACCAAAGACCTATGTACAACAGAACCCCAGCATCTGCAGCCAATCATTTATTAGTGCTAGTGCAGCCTCTGCATCTCACAGTAAATGCTGGATGATCTGAGGTGTAATTTGTATATAATAATTACTTACTAACAATTATCACTACTAGACATTTTCTTGGCTCATTATACAAAATAAAATAAATAGAATAGTAAGTCGCTTTTGAACTTCAAAAGGCCCCGTTTATCTGCGTCACTGGCCTTAGAGGGGTGTGTACCTGGCAACAGTTCTTGCTTCTCCATCTGTTGTGAACGCAGGTGCTGGTCAACAACAGTTCCTGGATGGACAAGGTGATGAGAGTGGTGAGAATAAAACATATATAATGTAATGTAATGTATGAAATACAGAGTTAGATTTGATTCTTTTACAAAATAGTTCTAATGCTATGGAGAGTAAGAAGATGAAAGGAGATGCAGGTAGTGTGCAGTGTGCAGTGTGCAGTGTGCAGTGTGCAGTGTGTGTGCGCGTAAGGTCACTCATTCCAGGCACATTCCAGGCCCAGCTGGGGTGATTGGATGGGAGGAGAGAGGGAAGGAGTGTGGGTGTGGAGGTGAGTCGGGGTGTTTCTAGTTTCAGACAATAGTTCTGGGTGACAGGAGGGAGGTGCATGGACGGCTAATGTTGTCTATGTGCATGCATTCTCGTGGAACAGACAGGTCCTGGCAAAACAAAGCTTGGTCTGTACTTCCATAAGTTCTGAGGCGAAGAAGAGGAAGAGAGGAAGGGAGGAAGGATGAGGGGCAGCCTGTAGACCCTGATCCCCTCAAATATCCCCCTCGATGACAGAGCCAGGCCGAAAGAGAGGTGATGAGAGAGCACAAGGAGAAAAGAGAACAAACGAGAAATGACATAGTGAGTGGAGAGAGAGGGAGAATGGAGAGAGAATGCCCTTATTTGTTAATCAATCGGCCGTTTCGGAAAGGGAAAACTCCCAAACTCCCCTGAGAGGGAAAGACGATGAAGGAGGAAGGGAGGGGTCCCTGGGAGGTTAAGAGAGGGGGCGTGTACCTCCAACTCTTTGAGCGAATCACGAAGCTTCTCAGGTCTGTGATTTCTAGGGTTCCATGTGAGACCTCGAGCTGCAAAGAAAATAACATTATTAGAAGGTTAGGACTTTGAAAAGTAAATTCATTATTCACGTATTATGACCAGGTCAAAACATATAATAAGACACAAAGTCCCATATAATTCTTATTTATTGTGAATTATAGGGATCATGATTTTCAAAGTAACGTGTAATTGAGAATTGGAAAACTACAAAAGGAAATTCCAAAGGCAAAGAGTTTAGGACCAAAGTTATCTACCAAACGCAACCTTGCAGTTTGCAGCACATATCTTTCACATGCATTTTAATTTCACAGCCACCCGTCACTGCATGAATCTCTAGTGATTACACCAAGGGAGGAAAGGAGACGTGTTTAAAAGAGCTAATTGAATTTTTGGTTTATACTTTTAGTGGGAGAGGAAAATGTGGAGGAGGTCTGCTGTTTTCACTATGCTGCAATCACACTGCTATCTGTTTATTTGCCTGCCTGTCTTTTCATCTCGACTGAAACAAACTATTAAAAAGGGTTCTCCATTAAGAATGAGTGGGAAGGGGAGGTAAACAGATGCATGCAAATAAGGGATAGAGTGTGTGTGTGGTTGTGGGGGAGTGTTCGTCTCCTGATAAGGCTGTTTGTATTCCACTACTGGGTGACAATCAGGGAAAGAAGCACAAGAGGGAGAGATGGTACAGTTGACTGCCGAGAAGAGTCGTTTACACAAGATGGTCATTCAGAGGGAGACGGCCACTACTTCAGCCTTCTTATTAGATCTACTCAATTATCTGGGAGAGGGCCATCAGCTGCTAACTCACCTTCACAGAAATGCAGTTTCTCATTGTAATAGTGATGCTCAAGTGGGCCAGCTGCAACAGAAAAGCCAGACATTTAATGAGTGTATAACTTGCACAAAAGAGGAAGTGGGCAGTGATTTCATCTAGAGCTCAAACATCCCAGCAACTCCAAAAGCGTGTGTTGGCACAATGCAACCTAAAACCAAGCGTCATGGCCCAGATGCCTGAGGCAAGAAAGTGGCCAGTGTGGCGCTAGGCTCTCTGGCAGGCAGGAGCAGCTTCAGGATTAGTAGTATTAATCAGATAAGAGGCCAGACAGGCCCAGACATGGGCACCTGCTCCTCAGCCAGGGGGCCTGGCTGCAGGGCACCCCTAGAGTCACTCTGATGAGCTTGGGTCTCCCTCTAGTGGTTAGAAAAGGAATTATTTCTTAAATATTTAATTGAAGCAGTCTCTCTTGTTTGACACAGTTATCTTTGTACAGTTATAGTACAATTATGACACTCTCAAGAGCAGAAATCTTCTCCATAAATTTGTCTAACAAATTTTTTCATACAAATGAAATACATGACATAATTCTGCACAAATTCAAATGAAGCACACCATGGTAATAATGAATGAAGCCTCCTACAAACACACAAACACACAAACAGAGCCTTTCTAAAGCTAAATGTCATAGCATGATTCTAGCCACACAAGTCAGACAGAGTTTACTGTAATCTTTGGTGTGGCCATGACCCAAGCTCCAGTCTGAAGTATTAGGATACTTTTGGATAGTGATTCAGCTCCCCTTGTCTGTGGCTCCCCCTCCCTTGCTCTACTCTGATATCAAGCCACACTTTAGTAATCCTCCAAATGAAAGGATTTGGAGCGAGAGCATCGTCTCTCTTGTGAAGATTGAAATGAAAGAGAAGGTATCTGCTCAGATGAGAGGCGAGGGAGAGAACCACATGATGAAACACAGGCGCAGTGAGAGGAGGTACAGAAATACTGTACAACAAAATAAGAGTTGGAGAAAAAGAATTATGCAAAAATACGGTAAACATAAATAATTTTTATTCCTTTCAATTTTAACAAAAACTTTGAAATATACTGTGTGAAAACCGCTAAAACACCAAATTATCTGTATGGACCATGATGTAATGTCTGTGACTGTGACAGTGAAGATCAAATAAAGTGGTCTACAGATCCAACAAGAGAAAGAGGCCCATCTCTTCACAGTGGCTCAGACTGGAGAGCGATGAGCATGCTTCCAGATGGTAACAGAAACCTTCAGCCCGGGGCAATATGAGGCTGGACTACATGGGGCCTTATGCTATGTGATCTAGGCAAAAGTCAACAGTTTAGTTTTCCTATCGCTGTGTGGCAGGACCCCAGGTCAACACGAATACAGGCAGAGATAGACGCGCAGACAGGACTAATAATAACCAATGTGGAATGTGTATTTAAAGGTTTAGGGTTCTAATCCCACATATTAACAGTCTAAGTGTATATTGGCGATGTCCTGTGTGGGGGACAAGAAGCTGTATAGCACTGTAATATGTGTGAGTAATATAGTCGCCTTCAAAATCCCTTCCTCCTACATAAGAAAATATACATACACTGCAAAAACAAGACAAATAGCAGTTATCTTTACCACAAACAGACATCCAATATAAACAGTATTTACCTGGCTCTCCTTTATCGTAGTACTGATAGGTGCCAATATCTGTATCTGTGGGGCAGAGGAGAGGGAGAGAAAGACAGAGCAAAAAACGATGAGCATCTCGCTGTCAGGGAAAAGCACAAGGCAGATCAGCAATTTCGCACAGCGGGATAAACAATCGCTATCAGCCAGTGGCCTGTCCCGTCTGCCTGCGCTGAAGCTAAGATAAGACCCAAGGAGAGAGACCGAGGGAGGGAGGGAAGGGTGAATTGGAAGGGGGTCCGAGCCGAAATGGAGGGCGCGGAGGGGTTTTAATAAAGACAGAGGAGTGCCTTAACCCGTCACCACCTGAGGGATAGACAGATTTATACATACGACATATATATTTAAAACTAGACAGAGGCGGGCAAGAGAAGCCCTCTGAGTATGTCCACAACCGCACAAAGTTGCTGAGTGGAGTGTTATTCCTGCAGGCCCAGAGCGTAAGCAGCCAGATTTGCACAACACATCGTTTCTTTATCGCTGCACTGCTGTTGGCTGCTGCCGTTGCTCCCGAGGCCAGGTCACACTAATAGAACAGGAGAGCATGCAAACACAGCACCTGAATACATATGCACATACAGCTCTGCAAATGAATGATGTAAGCTAATATAGTAGCAGACTTCACTCAGGTTTGTAGTTTTATGTGCCTGATATAACAATAATGGGGGACTCAAATTAGTTTATCCAAAATGTGATATTGGTTAGTGGGTTTAAAAAGGGGCTGCAACTAACAATTACTTCACACCAATTAATCTGTGTATTATTTATTTTTATTTTTAATTGAACCATAATCTGAAATTAGGCATAAATATGAGATGTTAAAAGAAAATGGACCAACATGCTTAAAAACTACTGTGACTTGATGGTGATGATGATAATGATGGCAGATCATTTTCCAGAAAAATTTGTGTTGTAGTGTTGTTGTTTTTTATCAGCACATGCCATGTTTTACAGTTGGTATACAGTGCCATAAATCACAATCAGTTACTAAATTAGTTGTTGATTAGTTTTAATAAGTAGGGATGCACCGTTCTGATACTGGTATCGGATATCGGCGCAGACACTGAATGATCTGCTGAATCAGATATCAGCTTGCAAATATCAGTTTGGACATATACATTGATGTAATAAGACTATTTACAGGTCGTAGTCCGTCCAGAAAGTCTAAGGGTTTGAACTTTTATTTATACAAAGCTGTTCTGTAGCTAGAGTTGTACATTGGAAATATATAACAGCTACGTAACGCGGCTGGATCAGTTTTGTCTTGCTTTATTTTTCTATAAAGAAAATAAATGCTATTTTCAGTCTCTGCACTGGTATCGATTGATATCAATGTACCTTTTGATAATCCAGTTGAATCTATCATTATAAATTTGATTAGTTGTTTCACCTCTAATTTACAAAATATGCTATAAAACATACAATAAAAGTGAACTGTTGGGTAATATTCCCGTGGTAAAAGTAAGTTCAAAATTGTTCAACACAATTTTATTCCAGTTTTTAAATGTTACTTTTCACTAAAGAAATGGTTTGATTGGCTATGACACGCCTCAGTGATCAAGTCCTTTTCTTCAGATGTATCCTTCCACATTTTACAAGATAGTGCAAGACACACGGGGCAGGGGAAAAAACAAACAAATATAGGATATGTCACCACCATCCCCAGCACGGCACATGTACACGTCCAAACACAAACACAAAGACAGCCACAGAGAGACACTATCTACACCTGGAGCTCAGCAGACTGTGAAAGACAAGACAAAATGGAAAAGAAGGAAAAAAACTGTGATTTTCTCTTGGCGGAGGGTTGGTCTAACAATTGGGAAGCCAAAGAGCACAAGGAAAGTTAGAGAAGGAAGTAGTTCTCAAGTGACTAAGGACAATGAATGAAGACTAGCGGCCATTTGTGTGGTCTGAGTTTGAGAGGAGGTGAGAAAACAAAGTGAGCGCTGACAGAGTTGGACACAGTTGGACCAAAAGCAGAAAGAAAGAGAATGACAGAGAGAGGAGCAGAGAGAGATTGGACAAGCAGATAAGGCCTTTACCATTGACTTGCAGTGAGCTCTTGGTGGACCACAAGTGCAGTTCAGCCAAGCAGAACGCCATCTGACGAGGACCTGTAACCCGAGTGCGGACAAGAGGAAGAAAGAGACAAAAAAAAACAGTTAATCAGAGACGAGGTCGGGCAAACAAACACTGATGTTGTAAAGATACTGAAACTTCAAACTTGATTTTGATACTAAGGAATAGAGTAGATCCTGAATACCATTTCAGATACAACAATGATAATTAAAAAACACTCTTTCTTTAGGCAATAGAATGCAATTTTCACCAATAAATAATAGCACTTTCTTTTATATTACCATGTGGCCTTATATCTGTGTAATCTCTCTGTGTCATCCAGTTAAGTTCCATAGTGGTCCATGTGGTCTTATATTGGTTCTCATACAGCTCAAGATCATACTAAAACTATTCAGGAAAGGTTCATTTCTGTCCTGTGTGAATTTTAGTATTTATACTTGCTCAAATGATTATCTAGTTTCAATACTAGTTTTAGTACATGATTTTCATTCTGACTCTCATTGTAGAAACCCATCTTTCCTCACACTCATCATGACAAAGGCTGGGAAGAGGAGTATTCAGCCTGGCATCACTAAAAATCATTGTGTCAAAATCATAGTATTTTTAATTCAGAAATTTGGCTGAAATTTAAGACCACCACTCCAATACATTTTTTTTAGCAGTTATTTTTATATTGTATTTTTGAGCTACGTAACTTCCCTCAATAAATAACATATCTCAACATTTTTATTGTATAGTAAAATTTCAGAAATTAAAACTTAAATATTAAAATACAGATTGATGCTATAAGAGAACCTTTATAAGACTGGTACAAGAAATAGGTACAGGAGGTTGGCAACAGTTGGCAACAACGTTTTTTTGGTCTATGAAGTAAAACAGTTGACATGTATAGGTAAAAGACAGCTTAGGTATCCTAACCGTGCTTGGCTCTTGACAGGCAGACAGCCCTACACACCTTGACCTTAGATTGACTTGGGAACTGGTTGAAGGTGAGCTTATATTCATACAACACAGACACTAGTGATGGACAGACACTCGGCAGGTGACAGCTTCAACAAAACTGCATTCCAAACATCACTATGCAGCAAGTCTCATCTTTCTCGCTTTTAACCTTTACAATTAAAAACTAGAATGAACTCTATGAGTTGTAGTAACAAATCACAACATGCATTTTTTTTTCCTCTGCCGCACTAGTCCAACTACTACTAGTACCAAAAGAGATATAGACTGAAATCATGAATTGGATTAGCGTGTGATCAGTCATATGTAAACGAGTTTGATGACATCCTTTTGTTGTCTCATACGCAGTTTTATGCCAGAATTTTGTTTGCACAATGTGATTCAAGAAGCTTTAAGTTAGTCATTGGTCCAAATAGTTTTTAAAGGCTGTCCCATGGTAGTTGTGATATGATTTAGGTTCATTTTACAGTTCATTCACTTTTTCTGCAATTCTTGAACCTCAACCTCAGAAATTGACAGGCATGTTTTTGCATATTTAGGATGCATTACCTTAATATTGTCTGAATATCATCATTGTGATAACATGGAGTTATATTTTTTGTCATTATCGCTAACCCTGTGGCTATATAAACAGAACAAGGTGAAGGAAAGGAAAAATTCTCTGTTCAGGCTTTATGAACACACCATAGTCACATGCTCTTTCATCTTGGCAACTGCACAACTTTAAACACAATGTTGACAAATCACATGTTGCTAATTTGTGCAAACAGTTTCTTTACTCTTATGCTTTGGACCAAAAGACTCAGTCATGTGTAAACTGACAATGTTGCAATATTCCTTTTCCATATCATGGTAAACTACCCACACACCTAAATGTATGCAGGGATCCACATATGCTGAAAGCTGTGCAGCTTCTGGCCAGCTGCCATACTGCGTCCTGGCTGAGGTTGCCGCGGGTAACCTTCCCTCCTGCAGTGCATTGTGGGAGTGTGGAGCTGACATACAGAGGGCCCGGGTGAAGAGTGGGGGTCTAGGTTATTGTACCCTGTCTTTGCACTAGTAAAGATACTGCTTTAACATCAAAGCAGAGGAGGGAAAACATATGCCTCCTTTTCAAACACAGTCCACAGGAAGCACGACCTTGTCTGCTCTGTGTCTCTTTTACACTGTGCCCTCTGGGTGAGCACTGAGCGTGTGCGACACAAAGTGCCTTTGAGGGACAATGTGGTCTGTGCTAGGATCTTCAGGTGAATATACATGGTGCAGAAAGAAATCTTTTTAAAGAAGGGATATTAAAACTAACAACATTTGCCTATTTAAAAACATTTTAATAATGTTTTACTGACAAGCATTCAACAGATGATTCAAGTTCAGTGAGGGAAGTTTATATCCAAGTCTTGTAAAATATACTGAATGGTATTTCCTCTACCAATTTCCAGTCCAAGGTCAGAAGAGTCTTTATTAGAATCTCTCTGTCACCATCACTTCCTCTCACCATTTCACTCTCACTTAACACCTGACTACAGGGTTAGAGAGCTCAAGCTATCTATGTAGACATGGAAGGTGTTACCTAACAAAAAGAGAAGGAAAAAGTTAAAACTTTGACTCTGAGTCACAGTACATGCATCTCGTGAAAATGCCAAATAGAAAACCAGTTATTTACAAAGCAGCTTTACTTTAGTCCTTTAGTGTTTCTGTTTTAAAACCTGTTTTCCCACTGGGATCTGGAATCTTATTTAAAGACTAGTTGTCTCCATAAACCAATTCATCCCAAACTTGAACTAACATGCCCAGCTATATTTTGGCCTAAATTCAAAAGAATAACAGAATACAAAACAAAATATTAAATGACGATTAGCTGTTAATGATGTTGTTGCTCAACAACCGTGTTAAAATAAACAAATAACGAGGCGGTTTACAGCAGTAAACCACTCCACTCTGGGTCGCACCGAAACCGGATCCTCCTCCCAAGCTTTTGTTTGACGTCTTAAGAATTCTCGTTTTATTCCAGGTATGTGTCGTTTTCAGCCATCTTCCTTTCTCTGGTCCTGTCTCTCCCACACAAACGCTGCCAGAGGCGCTGCTGTCAGCTGGAGCAGTGGTCCCATCACAGCAAGAGGAGTGATGTGATAAATTACAGGGTTAAAGAGCTGCCAAAGGGTGACTGACACAAGGCCATTTCTGCCCTCCTCCTCCCGATACACTCGCACCAACTTTCACACACACATCAAGCGTCAGTCTGTTCTGCCATTTTTCATTTATTTCACATCGTCCACTTTTTGTCATGACTGGCTGCAAAATTAACCTGGCAAACAAACAATAAGCAAGTTATTGCTCATCTCAAGCAGAGTTATCACTGCTAACAACAACATAGCCCCGTATGGGAGCATATTTGGATGTTTTTTTCCAATATTGTCATTTCCACTTTCCACTGCTGCCAAGCCTCAATCAAAGCTGCGTGAACAGGCAGATTCATGTATTCAGTAAACATATTCAGGCACTCAGTCCGACGTTGTGCACATACCAATCACAAACTGCTGATATGTCCTCCCACAGCACCCTTACACCATCCTGTGCTTGGAAAAGTCATACAGTTTGCACACTATCTGTTAACCTTGCGATACCTGGGGAAATGTACACATCTGCATTTACATACATATGAAACGCTACATGTTCACACTTCCAGCATCTTATCTGTGCCCTTGAGGGAATCATCCTTGGTGCAACAGTGTCCTGGGGAAGAAAATTAGACGACAAAAGATGAAATTAAAAATGCCCCAGAACAAAGAATCAGAAATCAGGGAAATCCATCCAGGTTGAACAACAGCAAAGAGCAAAGTGATGTTAATCTAGGACTAAAAAATGATCATGGGAACAAGCTGCTGAGCCGGCAGATAAGGCATCAGGAGAGTGAGGGAAACCAGTACAACCAAGTACACACTCTACACGCAAGCATTTAGTTAAGCAGACATTTTGTATGCAACTACCTTAGTCTATGCTGTTTTGAGAGGAAAAAAGCTCAGTGTCTCACAACCCTAGTGTAAGGTAACAGGCTTTAAGAGTACGTAAAATCACAATTGTTTTTTGGGAGAGTGGAAAATTCAATAAGATGTTTGAGTTTATGGCTGTAAAAATCCTTGTGACAGAGCCAATGACAAATACAGGGTCTGGAGAGTAGAAAATTCAATATGGCCAATAAAAAAAACAAGTTTATAGGCAGTTATGCTATGCAGCCGACAATTAGGCCTGTGACAATAACACATTTTGAAGCACAACATACTGGTACAGAGAAATGTGATATTGTGATAAACGATAATATTGTAACTACTTTATGCCACTGACACAAAGTAGAAAAAGTGTAAAATCCTGTTAATGTCACAGGTTTAGCCTCTAAGCATTGTTAATGAGCACTTCAACACTAATGCGCTTGTCTCTGTAAACTTATAGAGACTTCTTTCCCCAGCTTAATGTCAGTTTATCTGTAAGTCCCCCACCTTTTTGTGTAGGACTGCAGGCACTATAAACTTGACCTGAAGAGTGGAAGTAGAGGAAGAGAGCCCGGAGCGCACACAAATGCAGTAACAGACAGGTACTGTATATATATGTGTATGTCTTTTCACCTGCCCCATTACCAGACAAGAGGGTTTGGTGGAGGGTGGGCAAAGTGGCGCCAGGTGGCATGCGGAAACCTTTTCATTCATGTTCTCAAACACAGTCACCCAGGGAGCCATTCTCATGTCGGGGGAGGAAGAATAGGAATGACGGACAGGCAGAACAAAATAAGGTTAAGGTAATACGACTGACTGAGGTGACAGCTCCAGCCTGTGCATGTGCATGTGTGTGTGTATCTGTGTGTGCGTGTGTGTGGAGAGGCGGGGCGGGCGTTTTACAGGCATGTCAATCAGTAGTAAAATGAAGCTTGGGTGACATGGCTGCTGGGCAAGTCTCATTGAGGAGTGATGCGAGTATGCGTGTCAGAGTATATGTATTTGTGCTCAGCGGTGTGCACTGATGCGTGTGTGTGTGAGTTTAAGAAACAGGGAGATCACTTAAAGTACTATTCAAACACCAAAGGGCATGCAGAGGTGAGGAGTTGAAAAGTTTAGGTGTCCAGAGAAGACTAGTCAAAAATGAAAACATACAAAGAATGCATACAAAATCAATACAAGTGGTGAAACCTAAGATATACTGAGAGGTAGAAATCTTTTTCGTCTGACTCAAAGTTTGGTCTGACTCAAAGTCATCTTCAGGTCAGGCCCACAATGTGTAATAACGCCCTATTGGCTTTACATGACTGACATCTACTCAAAATTGTTACATGTTTCCAAAAGTGTGGATCTTCCCAAAATTTTTTATTTTTTTTTTAAATGGGGATCAAGAGGTTTCACTATTCATAACATTGTACTTTGTCAAAAATATCTGAAAGGTAAATTTGCAAAAGTTAAACCTGATAATTTCTATTACCCACTAGACCCAGGAAATTTTTTTTTTTTAAACAACATTAATTTTAGTTGTCCCCATCTGTACTAAACACTGTTGGCCTATAGAATGTTGCAATATCTTCTGAAACCAAGCAATACTTGAAGCACTAATTGCACAGACTGCGCATTCACTCTAATGATCCACTGTTCACATGTCAGAGAGTAAATGCTTGGTTTATGCAAAATTCCATTAAAATACTTAAAATTCAAAAAGGCAATTATCTGGCATTGCTCAATCTACAGCATTCTTCCCATGTCTGGGTGAGTTTCAACTGGGTTCAACCCAAAACATGCACCAAAGGTAAAATCCTCCAGCTAAGGTAAAATCCTCCAGCTAAGGTAGTCCAAGCCTAGTTTAAGCTATGGATATGGGTACGGCATAGCTCACTGATCCTGACAGGCAGCACTATAAATAAAGTATACCTTAACCTTATAACCTTATATTGAACTATTTAACAAACCGCCTACTGAGCATCAGGGCAAATTGTTCATTTTTTAAAATTATATTTATTTTAATAAAAGACCTGGCATCTACCTGGTGCCTTTTAAAATGAGGTGAAGATATTTTTTCTGTGCCAAAAAAATACCGAACCAAAGCCTCAAATTTTGAACTGCGATATATCAATTCTGAAAATATCACTATAAACAATAATATTGAAATGAATTTATATCACTTTCACAATAATTTTAAAACAGGGTAATCACAGTAATCCCTTTAAGTGAATCATAACAAATAAAGTGACAGCAACATATCAACAGACACAATGAACTATAGTAGTTAGTTTTAGTATCTACGTGTCATGTAAGTAAATTATTGGACCATCGACAACTCAAATGTCATTATGAAGGCCTAGTACAACATAAAATGTCCCCACTAGTGCGAAGAAAAAGGTACACGCGTTAAATATACAGCTGAAAAAATATTGTTCATCTTACATATACTGAACGATAAGTTGATATAGTAGTTATGGTGACAGGCCCACTCCAAGAAGCTAAACTTAACCGAACTGTGATTTGATCCCTATTGGATGGTGTTTCATTATATCTTTCACTTTAACAGATCTATTTGAATATTTTGTGCTGGATTGTGGAATATCTTGTGGCATTCTTCTACTGCGGTTGTTCTTGTATTTTTGATGTTGAAACACTGCAATTTCCATTTTTGAAATAAGAATATGTACATTAATCATTTTATTCAAATTTGGCATTTTATATTATATTTTATATTATATCTAAACATGATTCTTGTCTTTAAAAAGGGACAGATTACATTAGATTTATTCTTTGTTTTGTTCTTTTTTGTTAATTTCCAAATGTACGTATAATATAATGTATTATAAAAATGAATGATGAAATGAACATGGTGGTTAAATAAATAAATAAATCTGTATTTACAATTGTTGATTCATTTATCTTAAACTACAACTTAAAATGTACTATTTTTTATTTTATAAAAAATGGGCTATAAAAATGTGTATTCTTCTCCTGTGGTAGTGTAAGAGTATAGACGGACAGAGTGACAGACAGATGAGCAGAGCTCTCCTAAGCACATGTGTAAACGTCATTAGAGGAGGTAATGGAGGAAAGAAGAGGGAAGAGGGGGAAACCTGCTGCTGCTGCTGCAAAGGTATTTGCCCAGCGCCTGGAGCAGAAACACAAACAGCACCATAATGACTGCGACTGAAGGGACACTTGAGAGGTTTGGACGATTATGCTCATCAGGTCTTAATCAGCCAGAAAACAGCTTTACACAGGCCAAACTGTGCCCACTAAATGTTACAGCAATCCATCAGTGAGACTCTAAGCAATCCCCCCCTAACAGAGAGCTAAAGCCACCTCTGCTGTGCTGTATTCCTGTTCAGCTAATAGGTCTAATCCTTGACAATGTTTTACCAAAAGCAAAGTGCATCTGCCCTGCAGCTATGCCCAAGGGCAGGAAAGGAAATACTCCCAAACTAGCAGCACAATTGCTGGCAGACTTCAAAGCGGTTCATGGGGACTGTGGGCCTCTCCGGTGTCTGTCCTCTGTGACATGTGTCAAACCCACTGCGGCTTTGTTTGTGTTTTCACAGTTTTGTCTCTTAAGCGTTTCATGTTGAACGCCCCTCACCTTGTGACCAGCAAATACACATGACCAGCACAACGCATAGACGTCCAACATCACAACCAACAACCTCACACCGCTGTAGATCATGGAATTAAAAGTGTAAATAATAATAGTAACAATAATAATATGTCATATTGCCTCTCGATTATAATACTAACTTTGATTAAGTTGTGCTAACTTTACACACTAGCACACACACTCTGTCAAAAGGAGGTTGTGGTGAAGTTGTTGTCAGAAGCACAGAGCGAGATGGAGCTGGCAGAGCAGAGGTCAGATGTGCGTCCCCTCATCTCCTCAGTGGTCTTCTGTGGCTGTCACACACGCACACACGCGCTGTCCGTTACCTCTGGGCTCAGGCCGTGACACCCGTGACACGTCTCGGCGGGCCACTCTCTGACAGTTTGACATGGCACACAGCCACTGGACGTCTGTGCCACTCGGACCAAGGGGATTGTAATCTGGAGTCTGACCTCGGTGGTGTCATATCTCACAGGCGCTCCTGCTGCAGTCGTCTCCTCTCCAGAGGAAGAAAGGAGAATCCTTCCTATCATGTCCCCTCAGCTCTTGTTCCCTGCCTGGCACATGTCTATCACAGTTCATCACCAGGGTCAAAGGCTCTTCATGGTCAACTCAAGCTGCTGTGCTTCCACACTTTCAAACTAACTTTTGTTGCTGAAACAAACAGGGGAAGGTGATAAGACTTTTGTATTTGTGTTATTCATGCACATACTACAAATACTTTTGTGAATTTGTGAATTTTATAAAGCCATTTGGACACAGGAACTGCTGAATTTTTCTGATAATTGGATAATGTCTCCAATTATTCTGTCTGTGAAAGTGCAGGTTTAAGAACACATCCTGCATGTTACGACAACCCCTGCACCGTGAACTAGGACTCACTCACAATGACACACTGCTTATGCCTCTGTTGCGCATGGGTTTTGCCCTCAAGAAGTTTCCTTTTCCACTTACCCTGAATGACACATCTTGGGCAAGGCAAAAAGACCAGCTCAACTACACCCAGAGACAACAGAGACCTTCTACAGCCGTTACAACAGGAGAGCGCAGGGTCATGTCTTGTCTGGCCCTGGTTCCTCTGCTCATAGTGTGACAGTCCTGCCCTGCATTGGCCCTCATGTTAAATACATTCAGCCTGCAGTCACACCTGTCTGATTGAGACACTCAGCTTATGCATCGAACACACACAAAACCTCATGACTTTATACAAAGTCAGCACAGTTAATATTCACTCATCTGTCTTTTCCCAGTGCAGTCATCATCATCAAGCAATAGTGAAGAATAAAGCATAACTTCAAAACAAGAAAGTAAAGTTCAGGACCAATTAAGAAAAAAAAACCTGTAACACTAGAATAACAGTCTACATTGTGTCAATATTGTGTTTCAAATGCAACATGTCATGTTGTTTTTTAGATTGCACCACACCATTAGGTCTGAACTGACCACATCCCAGCAGTCTAAAGGGGCAATAGGCATGGCTCTTACAGGTTTGTGTTTGCAGATGTTATGACTGTCTCCTGAGACAATCAGTTCGACCACTGTGCCAAATTTCCCACCACTTTTCTCTTTAATGTGTTTCGGACCCTCATAACCCTTTCAAATACCCTTCTATACATGTACACAAGCTTAACGTCGTCTGGGCAGGCCAATCCCGTAGGCTCACCGTCGGCACGGCAACAAGCACTATCCTGGCTAACATCTGCTGCACGACCCGGGGCCACTCAAAATGGGTCTTAATCCCCACACAGCCGTGTTGTGGGGGAAAACATTCTTTCCTTTTAGTGAGAGCGGACAAACAGGGACAAGCAGCGTGGCTGGTAACCTGCAGGCAACCGGCCTCTTGGAAGGACCAGGAATGCTGACGGTGACGTGGCCCCATTTGAGCTGCGGCCCATTATGGCTGTGCAGAGGGCTGTGACCGCCAGCATCCACAGCAAGGTAGCACTAGTGGTCCAGTTGGAGGGATTTGGGTTTTCAGGTTGATGAAAAGGTGGTGGAAACAGGTTGGGTGCAGTGGGACAGGGAGGGACTGTTTAAAAGACCAAAAATACAAAAAAACAAAAGCCAGAATGATAGAAACATGTGGTCCCTCACTGTCAGCCTCTGTGAGAGTTTTGGAAACAGAAAGTAAGTGTTGAATCAATTTTGGCGATTGTGCACAGAGAACACAGAACAAGCTTCAAAGTAGCTCACATGTGGTATTTTGGTGCCACCTCGAGACTAACGTGGACAATATCAAATAAAAATTGTCTAGATTAGAACACTCCCCCATTTCCGAAACAAGTCATGACTTCTCATATTAGTGATTGAGCTGAAGATCTTGCTGAGAGATGACGTGTGGAGGAAACAGAGACACACTTCCATCAATCACCCCAACAAACTCTTAAACAAGTTATGTCTTAATATGAAGTCTGATCCATCAACTCCTGTTCACAGATCATTTCCTTATATAAACACACAGGGAGGAGAGGTATAGAATAGACCGAGATGTGAGATTTAAGAGTTGGTTGCCAAATTCTAACCATCATGACTAAAAATCACATAATGTACGTACTATTAGGAGACCCAAAGTATATGGTGAAAAAATCAAAACATATTTATGTACAGGATTGTGATCAGTGATCGAGTCCACCTATATTGCTGGTGTTTGCCAGTCAACAGCATGTTATATTTGGTGTTTAAGTTTGACAACTAAGTTTGACAACTCTGTTTAGCATATTTCAAGCATCTTTAACATTCTGAATAAAAGTGTAAATTTTTTAATCATTAAGCTAAATATTCAATTAATGAAATTCCTGTCAATACCAGTGGGTCTAGTTTATGGCACTGAAAGTCTTATACTGACACCTAGTGGATGGCTTTGTTATTACGACAAAAGCAAACTAATAAAAAAATAAAACAGTAGATTAAAAAGGGACATGTGGCTCTAGGGCTGTGCAATTAATACAAATGTAATAGAGATAGAGATTCAGTCATTTTTAATCGTCAATGATAGGCTTAGGTTATTTTTAATCCAATGATCTGTCAATAATATCACTGGGTTTGGAGCAGAGTTCAGACTTTCATATAATATTTTTTTGTATTATTTATATTCAGAAAATTAATATTGGTACTGAAAGCCATTTGTATTTCCTTTAAAAAAACAACAACAACTAGATAATCATCATCTTATCCTTCAATATATGAAATCTGGAACAATATATTTTGGGCCTCAATATTTATTGAGTGCATTTTGTCTTTGCAAAAGTGGAGACATTTTGGGTATTTTTATTGTAATATCATAAAATTTGAGCTATGGAGGGGTGATTTAGTCCCCTTCATAGCTAATTATTGGTGCATTCTGCTTTTTTATTTATTTGTTGCAGCTCATGTCTTTTAATGAAACAGTCTATATAAAAAGTGTTTACTGGGATTATCTTGCATTATTTAAATCTTAATTAGTAGCATAAAGTAGTTTCAATATCATCATTAATCACAATACTTCTCTGTAGCAATATACCGTGCTTCCAAATTTGTTATTGTGACAGGTCTGGCCCTATTTGGGTCCTATTATTTGCCATGTCATGAAGCATTGCATTTGTGTGCATGTGCATCTAGGTATAGGCATGTATAGGTCTGTAGCTCTGGGCTAAAATCTTACCTGGTAGTGGACTGCAAGCACTATTTGGTCCAGCGGCAGAGATAAGATGGAGATACTGGTAGCTGCGTGGTGCTATCTCTCCTGCTGTTGTCCATGTAACAGGGTCACTCAGGTGCAGTCTGCAGGGACAAGTGGAGAAGAAGACCAGGAAAAAGAGAAAGAGGGAGGAGGAGAGGAGGTGACAGAATGAAAGCATGAAATGGAAGAGGTCAAGTGGACAAAGGACAAGAGACAGGTCAGTGGCACAATCATAAAACTGGACTTATCAACACCTGCCTCTCAGACTGCACAACTCAAACATCACCAAACTTGAATTAGGAGGGGGTGACACACTGGCCAACACATAAAATTATTAACTATATTCAACATTCACAGCTTTATCACTAATTGGATATGTTGCCCAGCACCAGTAACACAAGTCTTCCTCAGAGAGCACAATGTTTGAAAATATATTACTTACAGATACAACAAAAAAAAAGTATTGTAGAAATATTGTACAGTATTAAGAAATATTATCCATCCATAATGTTAAAAGAACATGTGTGTGTTTATTGGCCACACTGGCCCTGAGTCAGTTGAACTGTGGGTGGATAGGGTCACAGAGTGATCTGTTTTTACAGCACACATAGAATAGCTCCAGCCACCATGGCACAGGGGCTCCAGATATTATCAAGTACTGGTGCTGTTTTTTTTTTGTTTTCAAAAGGATTTACTTTTAACAACAACTAACTATAGCTAATCCCCACATATCAACAGGGATGGAGACAGACAAAAAATGTCAAGGTCATTTTATTATACTACTGAATGAAATAAAATAGACTAAAAGAGCAAGGGTGTATCGTTACTGTTAAAAAGAGGATGCCATTGCTCTCTTCTACCACTAATGTTATTATTTGAAAGGCTGTAATACATTCATTAACATGTAACTTTGGAGGTGGCACCACTTCACTTGCAAGATTTCACAAAAAAAGAATGTTAAAACCATACTTCAGAACTTTCTCCATAGAGATTGAGAAGTTTGATGCCATACTGTGGAGGATTAAATTACACACTGTGTCTCCAAGTGTCCGGTGGATCAAAGGTGGTAAATGTGATGCATTGTGATTGTACAGTCATATACTATCTATGCTAAAGATAAAATACAGGGAGGAATCTCTGCCCTTTATTGACACTCTGATGCCATACTGGAAAAAATGTAATTGGAGAAGATCAGGGACACAGCACCAGGAGCACCCACGCACACCACCACAGTTGGGTTGTCTGCGTCATAAACAGGCAGCACAAAACACCAAAGAAACAAATTAGAGTCGAATGAAGTTAATGAAAATATAAACGAAATGTGCTTGTTACATCGTTTAATCGATTTATAAAGCCCAAAGTACTATCTTAAGTTATTAACTTCTTTAGAATTTTAAGATAACTTTCTGAATATTAAGATCTTTTTACGATTTTTTATGATTATGTCAATTTGTAACTCTATTCTCAGTGCACTGGTCCGATCCATGTAATGAGGCTGTAATGAGGTAATTTATCATGCATGACTATTCTCACTTTACATCAAGCTCAGGCCACTAACATACAGTTATAATCTCTAACAAAAAGTGAAGTTTGCGTAATAAGTCCAACCTAAAAGGAGTAACAGATATTTGCCAACAGTGATTAGAGTTGTCAGTGTCGGGTGTGCACCTGTCAAGTTACAGGAGTCAAACGGCTTACCTTCATTTTTTTTCTAGCATGGCAGACATCTTTCGGAGTTTACACTGAAATCACTTCTGCAACATAAATGGATAACGTGGAGAAAAAAGATTACCAAAAAATAACAGCTTAAATGCTTACTGAAAAATACGCTAGCAATGCCATCGCATTTGAACAAACGTTTGAAACACTAATGAAACTTAACATGTCCACACTGGCAACCGACAGTTCCCAAGGAATTAGCGTTAGCTGGTTTTGCTGGTTGTCGCCTAGCAACTAATGCTACAAAGCTAATGGCTAACAGCATTTGTCCTGACATCGTGCGCTCGTAAAGCGCATAGAAATCTATAAGTAAACCACTTGTAAACACGCGCCTTTTAGATTTACGCCATGTGGTGCCCGTAGTACAAACAAGTAACACGTTTAACATTTACAATTGTTTTATGAAAAAGTATAGGAACTACAATTACCCAAACCAACCACCTGCCGTAAACAGAGAAGTGTCGTAAAACAGTAACTCCAGCAGCGCGAGTTCAACGCAAATCTGCACTTCTGTTTGAACACTCCGACTGGCAGAAGGACAGAAAGGCTGAGACTGGGACACATTGAACATGGCAAGTAAAACTATAAATGAAGTAGTGTTGCATGGTGTTACAAACTGCTTTGTTAGTTAGAGTAGCTAATGCATAGTTATATATCAGTACATTAGTAATACGTGATGACCACCTGTTACACGAGCTAAATATGTTTACACAAAACGGTTAATACCAGAAACTGTTCAGTCAATTGAAATGTACAAAACTTTCTCACTTTTCACTAACCCTTTATTTGGTTTTATAGTTTAAGTTAAAGTATGGCTCCTGTCATGACTTAAGTTGTCTTATGTAATCCAAGGTCGCTACTCACGGGCGTGGGGTCTATTTTTATTCTGCCTCCTGTGCAGCACACCCTGTTGACTAGAATAGACACGTTTAAAGGGCAACCACAGTTGTCGTTTTTTCTTTATGTATTTATTTTAACTCTGTGTGTTTCAGGCCCTTAGAGTCTTGGTAACTGGTGCTGCAGGCCAGATTGCATATTCCCTGTTGTACAGCATTGCCAAGGGAGATGTGTTTGGCAAAGATCAGGTAAAATAATGACTAATGTCTTACGCAACGCATATGTATTGCGTGTTTGCATTTAGATTAATTAAATCAAGTCTTACAATGTGTGTCCTTGACATCAGTGGCAGGTAGTGAACTGTGCCAAGGTTAAAATTACTTGATCTTCTTGGCACTCAAATTAATTGGCAGTTTACTAAGATTTCATTTTTCAATTAGTAAACTGCTGGTCTTTGTTCATTTATGATTTATTTCTACTACATTTTACAGCCAATTGCTTTACTCCTTCTGGACATAACACCCATGATGCCAGTTCTTGAAGGAGTTGTCATGGAGATGCAGGACTGTGCTCTTCCTCTTCTGAAAGGTAATGGTTAATCTCAATTGAAAATAATCCACTCAGTGGTAAAACTAAACCATTATCCTTCTCCTTTGTGACCTGGAATGTTTTCTTTATGTTGAGGTTGTCCTTTGCTTTGTTTAAACCGGCTAGTGGGAGGCCCCAGTATTAACTCGTTGTTCTGTAAAAAAAAAACAAAAACAAAAATCTATTGAATTCAGTTTTATTTATATGACACATTTAAAATACAATCTAGGCTGCCCAAAGTGCTTTACGCAAAAGTAACAAAACAGATATACAGAAAATATGACACATAGGCAAAGAACAATAAAACACCAAGATATCCTGTCTAGCTCCAATTAAATTCCAGGGAGAAGAGGTGGGTTTTTTGTATAGTGTTAAACAGAAAGAAAGTTAAAAAAAAAAACCAACTGCTCTGTAGTGGCATGGTTACCTGCTTTTCCATATTTACATAACGTAAAAGTTTTTTTATTTTTATTTTTTTCCTGAAAGAAATCACTGCGACTGACAAGGAAGAGGTGGCCTTCAAGGACTTGGATGTAGCCATCTTGGTTGGCTCCATGCCTAGAAGAGATGGCATGGAAAGGAAAGACTTGCTCAAGGCTAATGTGGCAATTTTCAAGAGCCAAGGAGCTGCACTGGACAAGTATGCCAAGAAGACAGTAAAGGTGAAAAATAATAGTACCGGTAATTCATTTCAGAATAGTTTAACAAAACAAGCTGCAGCCAATACATGTTCTGTGTTTTTAAATATATATAATGTATATATTGGATCTCGTTTGTTAGGTGCTGGTTGTGGGAAATCCTGCCAACACAAACTGTCTCATTGCAGCCAAGTCTGCACCCTCAATCCCTAAACAGAACTTCTCCTGTCTCACCCGTTTGGACCACAACAGGGCTCGCTCTCAGGTATGTATGCATTTAATTACCCGTTTCTTTTAAATACTACTATTTTCATTTAAAATGCTATGATGACATCTTCCTCAATTAATTGTTTCCAACAGAGAATTGTGGCACTGCAAATCTTAATTTATAACTAAAATACAATATATTTGCTGTATCAGAGCTGCAAAGCCCTAGATTTATGGAGCATGGGATTATGCCCTATGACCCGGACAACCTTCACATATTGCAACGTCTTGTTGGTGTTTAAGGCCATTGACAGGAGTGGGAAAATAAACCAAACCAAGATAGTTTATTAAAGCTCCACCATGCAGCATTTCAACTGGCTTTCCTCTCCACAGAACTGGCATTAACTTGGCCAGGATGTAGATATACATCCATATTTAAGAATATTCTCCACAGAGGTTGACAAGTTTTATGCCATATCCAGCTAATGCAATAGCATCTACATAGAGACAATCAGGTGGTGTGCCCTATCTCCAGGTTTAATTATGAGACTGGTCTAATTTTGTTGCTGAAATGTTATGCAGTAGGGCTTTAAATTGTGCTTTATCATTTGGGCCTTGCCAACTGGACATATTTGCTTCCATTCAGTTTGAACTGGTTTTACATTAGATAATGGCATTCTGATGATCATATGAAATGTTATAAAGTCATGCATGTAAAGCATGCTAATGTCATGGTTGGGGTATCATACAAATGCTGGTATACTGTGTAAAACAAGAATTTTGCTATGATCAGTTTTTCAAGATATCTACATGTACGTAGGTGGCAATGAAATGTGGTGTTCCAGCCACTCAGGTGAAGAATGTGATTATCTGGGGAAATCATTCTTCTACCCAATACCCTGATGTGCACCACTGTGTTGTCAACATGTCTGGGAGTGAGGTGCCATGTTTTGATGCAGTTAAGGATGATGCTTGGCTCAAAGGAGATTTTATTACTGTAAGTTAATTCAACCAATAGTCAGAATTTGAGATTTTACAGAAAAATACATTCTTAAATACATAATGCATGCATATTTACAATAGAATTTTGTCACACCATATTGCAGACTGTGCAGCAGAGAGGTGCCGCTGTCATCAAGGCCAGGAAGCTGTCCAGTGCCATGTCTGCAGCGAAGGCCATCTGTGACCACATGAGGGAGCTGTGGTCAGGGACTCCTCAGGTCACTCTTTTAACTGTTTCAGTGTGCATGCGACAGAATATTGTAGAATATTGTTTTAGTTCAAGAAATAAACATCACTTTCTTATTTCAGGGTGAGTTTACATCAGTGGGTATTTACTCCACTGGAAATTCTTATGGCGTTCCAGACGATCTTGTCTATTCATTCCCTGTCCATATTAAGGTAAGATTAAATATTAAGATTTAACTTTTAATACATTTAGGTTTACTATTTCCAAGATAATGCTATATTTAAATAACTAACTAACATATTGTTCCAAAAATAGGACAAGACTTGGAATATTGTTGATGGCCTGGCTATCAATGATTTTTCTCGGGCAAAGATGGAGGCAACGGCAAAAGAACTGATGGAAGAAAGAGATACCGCTGTGGAGTTTCTGGGTGTATGACTACAATCTGCAAGTCCACCTGAAAAGTACTTAAACAGTAAAGCACCAGATGCACGACTGTGATGTACACTCCAATACCTGCGTAACTTTTTATGTGTTCACCACTGTGGGCATTATAGGTGGTAATGTGTTTCAGGATTAATCTGGATACACATTACATTTCAGATTTGATTTTATCCTAAACGTTAAATTAGTATTTTCTGTTGTTACCATTGTAAAAGCACCTTTCCAAACACTGTTACAAGTTGAATAAAAAAACTCAAGTTGAGACAAGACAAGTATATTTTTGCACTGTTGTACATTACAATGAAATTTCATCAGCAAGCTTTAGTCTGGTAAACTAACTGAATCTCCATGTATTCAAAAAGAAAAATGAGAAGGTAAACTTGGCAGGCCAGAACAAAAATGCACACGCTTTCTTTCGGACAATTCTAACTTCGACCACTACATGGCGGTAATAGCTCACTGACTGCACTATATGAAAAGCTCTTCCGCACTTGTAGCTTGTAGCTGATAATTACCATGATATTTAGGCACATACATGTGTAGGAACGATGGGAATAACTTCAACAATACATCGATCAATGGATGAATTTGTGCTACACGTTTGGTAATTTGGGAACTGACAAACCAGGAAGTGTCAAACGTCCAATCGAACGTAGTCAAATCCTATTGGTCGGTTAGAGTTGCGTCACGCACATCTCTTCGGTGATTGGTTGCTAACGTCCGAGCAGTCCTGGCTTCAACTGTTACTGTAGTTTATTTCAGAAAAAGAACACAATTCATTCAATTTTATTACTATCACAGTTTTTGTGTGTTAATATATATATTCTGGATACATTAACTATCTGCCTTCGCTGTTCAATGTTAAAGTAAAGCTCGTTTCGCTTGTCCATCCGATTCATCCGCGGGATTGCTGCGGTCATTACGGCCGCTGGACAACTCAACGGATCAGCTACACTTTCTTTCGTCTTCACCCTCCTGTAACACAGTAAGTCCTGAATTTAACGAGCTTATGTTTTGTATTAGCGCTGTATTGTGCCATATACGCTGAGGTTGAGCACTGTGTTGCGTTGGTGTGCATAGTCTTGCGCTTTTTTAGCAGCTACATTCAACCTAAACGCAAATTCTAAGGGAAGCATATTGGACCATCTTCAAATGCGCAGTACGTTAAAGATGCTGGGACTTTTCAGTTGCACAACCCGTTTATCTCGTCCACCCATTTGTCATTCAGTTCCGCATTAAATACTTATCAGCGCAGGTTTGAGACGCCTGTGTTTAATATCCACATTGTATTCCACAGACTGAAAGGGCTTTGACACACCGACAGCGTGGCAATAAAGTGATATATCCTTGAAACAGCCGGGCCTCAGTTCATAGGTTGAGTGCTTAGTTTTGTGACGTAGTTTACAGTGGCCAAACTGGCAAATGAGGATGAAGAATATAATTAGTAGGTCTTGTTCTAGGATGTCCACACTTCTTGGCTGCACTTGTCACAATTTCACATCCATTGAAGTCTTTTATCAGGACAGGACTCCACACATCAGCAATGAGTGGGTTTTGAAAGAGGCCAGCTTTCTGCTCTCAAAGGAAACATTTCTAAGGACTTTGATTGTTTGTTTTTTGTTGATTTGTTAAATGTTTTATAAACTTCTATGAGGGGAAAAATGGAACTTTATGTACAAGGTAAGTGACACCAGATTTTTGGAATGGATTACCAGCCGAATAGTCTACATTTTTGGACTTTATTTTCTCTCAGTCAGACTACCATTTATGGTTTGTCTCCTAGATTCTGTCTCATTAATTTTCTATTTGACTGGTGTTCAGACATACAGTGTGCTGCTTGTGGCAGCATTTGAATAACTTTGTCATTCTAAAAAAAAATTTTTTTTTTTTTTTTAAATCTTAGAGAGAGTACCGTTTATATATATCTATCTATATATCTATATAAAAATATATATATATATATATATATATATATATATATATATATATATATATATATATATATATATATATATATATATATATATATATATACTTTGATTAGCAGGCAGCTCCCATGCCAGGGAGATGATAACAGAGCCTCAAGGTCCACACAGGTTGATTGTAAAAAGGTTCTATAGGGTCATGCTTTGCTCTTAGGCAATGGAAACACAAATATTTCAGTTGTTGGCTTTTTCCAGACATGATATTAAGTTTATGTGACTGGCTTTATAAGTTATTATTACGCACTGTCAACCGTGTAAGCTTTACTTTACAACTGTTGACTGTCTTTGGGCTTCTGGAATAGATGATCTGTGACATAGCCCAATGTTTCTTAGTTTCTTTTTGCGCCAAGTAGCCCCTAAGATAATATTACCACCAGAGTACCACTAGATCTAAACCTGAAAAGTATGGTCTAAAATTAGTCTAAATTAGCTCTAAAACAACAACTTAATGACCATAGCTATGGTAATCTTAATTAATGATTAACCCCAAAGGTACTCACAAACATTATTAGATTTAAAACAAACTGCAGAGGCCCCCATGCACACAATACAAACCACGCTTCTATTGCAAACTGTTCATAATGTGTTGCTAAGCATTATTTTAAAGCTCTTCACTATTTCCAGGTATAAGTAAGGGGGCACCAGATAACAACATGGCACAGTTCCAGGAAATGATGCGACAGCAGCTGGAGAGCTCCATGCACACCGAGTTGGGAAAACTGCTGGACACTTCCAAAGGCCCAGAGAAAGAAGTATGAACAAACTTTCTGTGGCTGTTCATGTTTGTCTTCAGGAGCATCTGGTACTGTTTAATAGGGTGGTCCCACAAAATGCCTTGGAAAACAGTGGAATGACACACACTGGAGCACATTGCCAGTTGAGTTCCTCCTACTTGAGCAGTCACTATCGGAAGTGTATGTCATAATAGTGTCATGAATGGGAAACTGTAGTTCATTTATACACCCATTTAAACTGCTTTGATTCCTGTATGTTGCTCAAGTTTACATGAGTTTTAGTGTAGACTATAATGCACCAACATGATTTGTTGTAGGAGTGTACAAAAAAGTATTACCTTAAGTAAACCCTGTCGTGCTTTTGTGTAGGTGTGTCCTAAAGATCTGTTTCAGGATAGTTACCATACTCACGATGACACATTTTGAGAAAAAATATCATGATAAACAATAATATTGAAATGGAAACTGTAACTTCTTTTTCCTTTTTTATTTACATAAATGGACATGCAAAATGGAGGTCTGGAGTAGTCTGATTGTTAAAGTAATATAACATGAGGTGAAATAAATAACAGAATCACCTTAAGTAGTTTGGAAGTAGTTATCAAGAGATGTAAATTACTCAACCCTCAACATATCAAACGTTATGTACTACAGCAATATCAGAAAAGGCTACACCCTATAAATATCAACATATTAGTGAGCATTAAGTAGATAAGGTAATCACTGTGACAGGCCCAAGATTTAATATAAAATTAAATTAAATGTGTGAAATGAAAAAACATGTAATATTTAAGTTTGTTATCAAGGTAATAATCTCAGGTTACTCAAATGTCTTTTTTTATCTGATCTCTTTCCAGGTAGCTAAAAAAGACTTTCAGGGTTTTGAGAAACTTTTCCATCGATTCCTACAAGTCAAGGGACCATCAGTGGAGTGGCCCAAAATACAAAGGCCTCCAGAGGATTCGGTAAGATATTTTATTATGCATCAATGTTCTCAGACCTTAGTGCACTTAATGAATTTATCTTCCAATTAAAATTGATTTCCTTTTGACCATTAAAGCTTATATACTTACTTTAAACTGATTATTATTACTGTGCAATGCCATGTGACTCAGGTTAAACACATCTATGTATTTCATCAGTAATATTAGATGCCTTTGCTCCATTTACAAGGCTTATATTTCCTTCAGGTTTGTTATAGAGCTGGGTGGGAAACTGAATTTTATCTTATCTGTGTAAAGCTATGTATTTTCATAGCACAAAACACCCTTTGGCTGGCCTGCCATCTCTCTACAATACAATGATCCCAAGTCCAGTTTTATTTTTGGAGTTTGATTTAACCTGGAAATGGCTAGTTGGATAAGTGATGCACACTCTTAATCTTAAAAATAATAATGTTCATCTACCACAGGGCTATCATAACATACCTTTACCTCAGTATGAAGGACATCAATTTTGGGACTTGTAATTTTGCCGTCTGGCTATGGATAGAAAGTAGCCTAACTCTTTGAGAGTTTCTTACAATGACAATGCATTAAATAAGCTGTTGGATGTGATTCCTTTTCATAGACCTTCATGTTTATTGCGGTACTTTTAATCTGGCCAAATTGCTTCGTGAATGGACACATTGTAATTAGGGCAGGGGTGTGGTGATTGAGGATCCTCATTTTACTTGAGCGTGTCATCATGAAATAGCTGCAGGTTTTGGTGGTTGGGCTGCTCAGTCACTATGCTTATTTTGGTGTTATTGGGGAATCACATATTCACAATCCAACAATCACACACGACACATTTTAGGCCCGAGCGTCAGAAGCTGGTAAAGGGCCTATTAATATCACAAAGCACTACTAATAGTAGCTGCTAGTGAACCGATGAGATGTGAAGTTTCCGGAGTGAGTATGGACCCTTGACATAATGTAG
Source organism: Periophthalmus magnuspinnatus (assembly GCF_009829125.3). Taxonomy (NCBI): domain Eukaryota; kingdom Metazoa; phylum Chordata; class Actinopteri; order Gobiiformes; family Gobiidae; genus Periophthalmus; species Periophthalmus magnuspinnatus. Next base: position 27,911,900 of record NC_047140.1, read on the forward strand.
AAAGAAAATTTTTAAATGGTGCCAATAGCGTCCCCTAAGCAATTTCGCCATCTTGGATTTTTTATTTATTTTTTAATCACCACATTAAAAAATGGTAGGATTAGGAGTTAGGGTTAGGAGTTAGGTGTTAGAGGTTAGGGTAGGGTTATTTTAGGGGTTAGGGTAGAGTTAGGGTTATGGTCAAGGTCAGGGTCACATTTAGGGGTTATGGTAGGGACAGGCTCAAGGGTAGGAGTTAGATCTAGGTTTAGGCTAGGGTTAGGGCAAGGTGGGGCTTAGGTGTTGGGGCAAAGCATGGCGTAGGTGCGGGTTGCGATGAGGGATCATTGCCACTTGTGGCTAATTTGTTAATATTTGTTATTGCATTCATGTTCAAACATGTCAGTCCCTCATTTGGTTCCAAGTTCAAGCCTATTTGTTTTGTTATAGTCTTATTGTTTTGTCATATTTTTTAGCAAGAATTCTTTAACTATATTTGGTATATAGAGGTATATAGATTTCCTGTCAGTAATATGAGACATCCATTTGTGATGAGCTGCTGTGTTATGGTTGTAACACCATCTTCCATTCGGGTCAGAGGAGGTGACACAAGACTTCACGCTAGATCATATGTTGGCATTGGTCCTTTCTGCTGCTCTGCTTTGGTTACCATCTGAGTTCAATCTTCAGGAACAGTGATGAATTAACCGTTTCAGCTTCTCATAAACCCACACATTCTCCTGAACACAGAACACATTACAACAGCACCTACAAAAGCCAAGTATTTCAACAGAGAATGACTTACTGTTGTGCAATCCATCCATTCATTCAAATTCCGCAAATTTTTTTTAATCATATTTTTTTATCTGAAGTTGAATGACCTGCCAACTTCCTTATTGTATACATGCATCTTATGTTTACTTTAGCCAATCTAACTGTTAACCTATTACTATCTTATCATTTAATTATTGACACAACTGCTGACTATGATGAAATATTCTTTGTTCGGCCCGTTGTCAAGTTACTACTATATTTTCGACTTGTATTTTCCCTGTTTACTATGCGCACAATATATTTCTCATTCTCATTTTCTTACAGATTCAGCCTTACGATAAAATAGCAGCTCGCGGACTTCCTGATAATGTGGCCAACAGTCTGAATAAACTGGTGGTGGTCAAGTTGAATGGAGGCCTGGGCACCAGTATGGGATGTAAAGGGCCCAAGAGCCTGATCAGCGTCCGCAACGAAAACACATTTCTGGATCTCACTGTGCAGCAGATAGAGGTACAACCAATTACAATTTTAATCAAACCGGGAACTTGTTATTGAGCAAAACTGACTCTTGTGAGCTGTGAGTCATCTTAGAATGTTGTTATCTCATCAAAAGCATATTTGGGGTTGTGTTTTGTTTGATTCACACATGTTTGAGCTCAAAACGCACTGTCCCACCTTGTGATATCATGTAGTGGCAGTTTTCAAGTTACTACCTACCGTAGTAACTACCTTTTACCTTTTTGTTCAGTAAAAATTCTGATTTTGATTCTAGTGAAGGTGTATGGAGTTTAAAAACACAGTGAAGCACTTCCTGTATCACCACATGACATCAGATTGTGGAACAGCGTGTTTTCAGCTTGAGAGAAGAACTCAGTCTAAATATACAGGGTTTGTGTTAAACATGTGTGAATGAAACAAAAAACAACTCCAGGTCTGTGTGTGATGAGGAAACAACATTATAACATAGATCAGAAAATAGGATAATATGGGCTCTTTAAACAGTAATAAACACAGTAATAAAATAATCAATGTATTACTGTGGTCAGTGTATGTGGATTGTCTGCTGTGGGTGTGTGTTCTGTGAATGAGAATCAGTTTGATACCGGTTGTGAAGAAATGTCAATGTTGAAGTGTGAGTGTGAAAACAAGCAAGGTGGATGCAGCATGGCGCAAGAATGGAAGATAATTACAATATACACTGAGTCAAACGTTTGGACACACCCTTTCATTCAGTGTTTTATTTCATTATCTTTACTACGTTCTACATTTTATATACACACAAAAGACATCAAATATATATGTTATTAGGTATTTCTTGTTTTCTTGTTTTCTTTGCCAAATAATTCCATATATTTTACTTCATATATTTCATGTCTTCTGTATATATATAAAATGTAGAACGTAGTAAAAATAAAGAAAAAAAACTGTCTCCAAACATTTAACTGGTAGTGTACATTAGCTGTGTGTCTATTGTAAAGCTGTTCAAAAGTCAATATGAAACTACACGCTCTAAATATCTGGTAACTGAAATAGATTTGCTTTACTTATCTGTGTAGCCTGGTCAAACTAAATGCAACTTTCTAAAGACAAAAGATGAGCTACCAAACCTTAAAACATAAAATCTACCAGAGAGGAATTTGCCTTTAAGCTATCGTGGAAATGACAGTGTTTTTAATGAAAAAACATCCCCTACACTTAATTAAATACCATTCACAATGCTCTTATGTAACGAAGACCCCCCTGCCTGGCACAATGTGGAAAACTGACCTAATTGAATTCTCATTTATTATTTATGGCATTGAAAGTAACAGCTAGCTAACCTTTTTGTGTACATGAGCTGTCATTACTGTATATGTCTTCACTGCTTTTGGAAATCCATGCATTTTTAAACAGGAGCTTCCAGTGAAAGTGGTAGTGAAAGAGGATCTGTTGCAATGTGGGCCTCTGGTCTGTAGGCTCTCATGAAAAACAGTGGAGCCAGTGTGCAGCAGGAGAGGGACTTGCTTACAAAATGTGGACTCAGAAAATATTTGTAAATGGCAACAGTGTTTAGGTGGAGGTTTGGAGTCTTTACATTGGAGGTCTTGAAAATTTTTGACAAATTTTGAAGCACGATATACTGCTACAGAGAAATATTGCAGTTAACGATAATATTGAAACTACATTATGCCACTTATTAAGATTTCAATAATGTAGGATAATCCCAGTAAACGATTTTTAAATAGACATGAGCTGCAACAAATACATAACAGAATTTACCAATAATTGGCCATAAAAGGGACCAACTCACCTCTCCACAGCTCAAATCTTATGCTATTACAACTAAAATATCCCAAATCTCCCCATTTTTGCAAAAGAAATACTTATGATAAATATTGAGGTCCAAAATGTATTGTTCTAGCTTCCATAAATTGAACGGTAAGTCGATAAAGTAATTTTCGTGACTCAAACACTCACATCTTTACAATCGGTTAACGTTAATTATTTAAATTAATCAGCCGATTGTTCAGAATACTAAGTGTGAGTAACTGTATTCTGGTACAGTTTGTTAGGATTCAGAATAAGTCACTTTCCTAAAATCTAAGGGATACAGTGCAGTACTTGATCACAGTTTTAGGTTCAAACTGCACTGTTTTAATGAGAAAAACAGAAAACACTGCTCTTGAGGTGAGGCATGTGTGATTTTTCCTTCTCTAATTAGTGATGAAATGCGTAATAATCTGCGAAGCAAACGTAAAGCTGTTGTTAATCCTATGCTGCGTTTTTGCACTATAATTTAAATGCAACTCTATGTAAACGTATTCTAATTATTCAGAATACACTACTTTGATTGGACAGTGTAACAGAATACATTACAAAATACATTTTAAAGCAGGTTTTCAGTATTCTGTAACCAAATACATATTCAAAGTATTCTTCTTATCTCTGGTTATTTCTGAATTGTTTGAAAATATATTTGTTACATATGGTTGAAGTACAAACTGTTTTTATTGGACTTTGTTGAGGCTGTAAAGTCATGGGAGTATAGCATGAGAGAAATATTGTGCTTTTCATAACAGCCCCATGGGACACCTCTCTTTCCTACAGCAGCACTTTGCACCCTGTGTCCGAGCCACTGTTCGTCTGCTCAGGTCACCTCACCTTACTTTTGGACTTGGGTAGAGTTTTTCAAAAATGATCAACTAAAGCCAACTAAATTAGAGATGACTCAGGAAGTGTTCACAGTGGAGTGGTCGAAGCAAACAAAAAAAAAAAAAAGAAAGAATATCCATGTTTAGTACGTATTACATGTAGAAGCCGCATCAGCAGTGTCTTTACCATTTGAATAATTACTGTGAAAATGACAAACTGACCAATGATTTCTTGTTTTAGCACCTAAATAAGACCTACAAAACAGACGTGCCTCTGGTGCTCATGAACTCCTTCAATACAGATGAAGACACAAAGAAAATCCTGCAGAAGTACACACACACCCAGGTCAAGATACACAACTTTAACCAGAGCAGGTAAATGAGTCACATAGACACCCCTCCATATAATCTCTATGTACAGTTGTGGTATATGAGTGTACAGTACAGAAATGTGTCTTTACTCAGTGTTACAAACCTTTAGAAATTGAATAGGAAATTGACTGGCTATGAATGTATCAGTACCTGCGTGTCAGATTTGTGTTTGTTATGCAGTAGTCATCAGTATAATGAGGGGGGGGAACCTGCAAAAAACTGTAATCATGTTCAATAGACATTCAAAGGTCAACATGAGCTAAGCCAACTGCTCTAATATTAAAGCAGAAGAGGCTTTTCTGACAGAAACGATGGTACGATGCCAGACACCAGTCAGTGGACCCTGGTAGGGTTGACCTCGTTAGTAATCTGTCACGCAGTGTTGTCGTGTCATGTGTGGTTGGAAATTCCATTACTGCTCTGTTACGCAACTGTTTATTAAAGTTTCTCAAAGTTTAGGCCTTGTGCATTTTGGGGGAATATAGTGTGAAATATGTAATTTGGACAGCTTTATTTCATGATTTTTCAATTATTTTGGGCCTCTTGCGGTATGCATTCAGTTAGCCTGTCACGATAACATATTTTGAAGTTTGATGTGTTGTTAAGTAAATATAGAAAAGGAATAATATTGAAACCAATTTACACTACTGACACAAAAACCCAAGAGCAGATTTAAACCACAAAAACTATTGCAAATGTACAATATTGTTAAAAAAAAATCATAAGCTGCAATAAATAAACAGCAGAATGAAACACTTGAGTACTTAGTTTGTATCTGTAATGAGTCATAGACCTTATTAATTCAACCTTTTTTGGCTTAAATCTTATCATACAGCCAAAAAATAACCAAAAACTTCCAGTAGTGCAAAGAAAAAGTATACACGATAAATACTGACCTCCTATACTGATCAATATAATAATTATTGCGATAGGCCTACCTCTAGTGTGCCTCCAGTAGAGAGGGCTTACTAAATATGTTATTTGTTACACCAAGTTTAATATAATTCTCACATTGTTCTGTATGTACTGAGGAGGAAACAGTGGTAGTAAGTAACATGATTTAAAGTCATAGAATGGTCAAGGAAGTTCACCATGTTTTAATTTCAAGGAACCCCTTTAAATGTATTTGTACACACACAAGTCTTATCTGAAATTGCACAATAACATTTGTAGATGTGTGCATATCTGGCATCTGTTCCTACTTGACCAGCCACTGTACCAGGCACCTGCCCAGTCAAATGTGGGCAGACAAGAAAAATGAATAAATATCATAGACCGTAAAAAAAAACTGGACTGAGTGTGACGTAACCCACAGCAGCTATAGGGACCAATTTGGAGCCAAATTCCATATTTAGTTTCCAACCAGTACCATAGCAACCAAAGAGCCAATCAGGAACTAGGCTGTTGAAGGTAAGGCCCCTTCCTACCCTCATGGCTGTTTTGGCAGAGGGCGGGCACTTAGCAATGCTGTCAATCAAATCTGTTGCTAATGCAACATTGGGGAAAAAAGGCAGCTGATTTTTCTCTTATTAATGTTCATCTCTTGAGTTACAGACACAATAGTGAAATAAAGACCAAAGTGACAAGTCTGACAGGGGCAGTTATATAGAGAGGGGTGACAATTTTCAAATGTAAAATGAAAGTCGGTGGTGCCAGAATCGGGTCCATGACCACTTCCTATTTGGGGCGTTGGGGCTAGTAGGTTAGCTATGTCCATTTATATATACAGTTTATGATAATGCACATGACTAACCTGAAGTTGTGATGTTCAAAGAATTCCAAATAAATCATATACTGTGCTTCTAATTGTTTACAAATTGATTACAATTTATAAACCTTATTTAACTAAGTAGACACAGTGTTAAGATAAATATATTATAGTGTACAGTTTGTAGTTATTTATTTATATGTCTGTTTATCTGTGTTTTTAAAATGTCTGTTGTGTACTGCACTCTGGTCAACTCTGTTGTTTTTAAAGTGCATTAGAAATAAAGTTGGATTGGAAATATGCGGGGGGGTTTATGTGTTAATGGCAAATGTTTCTTGCTTTAACTTTTTTTTCGTCATAAAATTCAAAAGACCACGTTACACTGCATTTTTGAAGATATAACTATGATTATCTGAAAACAGTATCTATCTTTTTGTTTGTTCTAGTTTCATTCAAGCATTTCATTTAGTATATAACTTTTTCCCTTTGTTTTTCCCTGGCAGGTATCCTCGTATCAACAAAGAATCACTCCTTCCGGTGGCCACTAACATGAGCATGAGTGGGTCCAGTGCAGAGGGCTGGTACCCTCCAGGCCACGGTGACATTTACGCCAGCTTCTATAACTCAGGCCTCCTCGACCAGCTCATCGCAGAGGGGAAGGAGTACATCTTTGTGTCCAACATAGACAACTTGGGAGCCACCGTAGATCTGCACATTCTCCACCACTTAGTTTCTCAGCCCAATGGAAAACGCTGTGAGTTTGTAATGGAGGTGACGGACAAAACGCGGGCTGATGTTAAGGTATAAAACACTCTCCTTGGTTTTTAAAGGTGCACTGTGTAACCTTTCTAGGGGAGGGTAAACACAAGTTTTTCTCTGTGGAGATGTTGAAAATTCCCAGCAAAGAAATAACAATATGGCATTAAACTGAAGTATCTGGCATTTATTCAATTGCAAGTGTTTATACACAGTTGAAACCAGAAGTTGTACTTGTTACGTGCCAGTTGGTCCAGGGGTGGTGCCACGCAATGAAATGTTACAGCTCTCTCTCATATTCTGGCAAATAGAAATAATTTTAGTTCTAACTTGCCTAAAACAGGAAAAGTTTAGTCTGATTTCATGTCAGAGAGTGAGGGAAAAAAACCATGTGCCTTTTTATATAGTGTATGTAAACTTCTACTTTCAACTGTATATGGACAACAGTAGCTCGGTCGGTAGGTTTTTTGAAGGTTGGCAGTTCAAATCTCACTCTCAACGTAAACATCATTGAGAGGTCAGATCCACTGACCCACAGGTTGGTGGTGCAATTCCCGCTCCCACAGATGAATGCTGTTGTTGTGACCTTGGGGCAATGTAGGTTAAATGTCTTGCCCCAGTGTCTGTGGACACTGGTGTGAATGATGTAAAGCGCTTTGACTGCTTTGAAAGTGGGAAAACATTACATTTATATTGCCAAAATTCCCCTGCGAAACACAAATTCTTGCTCGACTCCATAGAGATATACAAGTTTAATGCCATTCTGTAGAAAATTCCAGGCAAAGCAATAACATCTCCATGAACACAAGTAAGTGGCATATCCTTCACCAGAAAAGTTACATGTGCATGATTAAGTAATTAAAACACTGCTGATGATATGATTTTGTATTGATGCTTATTTAATACACACAGGGTGGTACATTGATTGAATATGACGGTAAACTGCGCTTGCTAGAGATTGCCCAGGTCCCTAAAGCCCATGTGGATGAATTCAAATCTGTCACAAAGTTCAAAATCTTCAACACCAACAACTTGTGGATTTCTCTGGCTGCTGTGAAGAGGCTGCAAGAGCAAAATGCAATGGACATGGAGATTATAGTGAACCCTAAGGTGAGTATAATGAGCACTGTAATCTTTATGTTTCATGTTTAAGGCTTAATGGTTGAGATTGAGGAAGTGCATTGATAAAAAAATTTTGTGGCTTGAAGATAATGAAGATAACATTCAACATGTACAGAAAAATCTTAAGAGCAGCTTAATAAGACAATAGAGAAATGGTAGAATGTTTAGAACTTTTTGCAACAAGAAATAGATGGTTTCCTTATTTCTATCTGGATGATTTATGTAATCCTCATGATCTGAGTGAATGACAGGCCAAACTGTTATGAAATCTCCATGTTGTTTTCATTACAACAGGCGTAAAAAGCTCTAGGTGCTAAAATGTATTTTTTGGGTTATTTTATTACATTATTACTATAACTTTCTGGATGTGGCCCGTCAGCGGCATGTTTCCATGGAAATAGAAAGTTAAAGCCGTACTTTGGAACATAGTGTTACATTTTTCAGTACAATCAAAATTTCTGTGGTGGAGATTTAAAAACGCTAGAGTAATGTCAAAGTATTGTCCCTGTAAATGAGGCTTGTGTTTTGTCTGTTTTATTGCACTTTCAAACCAGGCGCAACGCGATTACAGATATTAAATTACGACAGAAGGTTCACCTCTGTAGTTTGTAACTTTGATGTGCAATTAATAATCATTACACATTCAATAAACAGAACTGAGTAACCTTTATTCTAGAATCAGGTCATATTCCCTGTTGCTTCAATCAACCAAAACCCTGGCTCTGTGGTACAATATTTTAAACATTAGAATATATTTGATTATAGAAAACATAACAGCAACATACTCACAGAATTAGCATTAACACTGCATACTGCACATACTGCACACTGAAACAACACAAACACTTTACTACAGTGACTTCAAATGTCTCTTCTGGCAGACTCTGGATGGGGGTCAGAATGTGATTCAGTTGGAGACCGCTGTGGGTGCAGCCATCAAATGCTTTGACAATGCCCTTGGCATTAACGTCCCGCGTAGTCGCTTCCTCCCTGTGAAGACCACCTCCGACCTGCTGCTGGTCATGTCCAACCTTTACAGCCTGGACGCTGGGTCTCTGACCATGAGCCCAAAGAGAGAGTTCCCCACTACGCCACACGTCAAGCTCGGCAGCTCCTTCACTAAGGTACGCTCTACATAGACATATATGGGCATCTACATAGCAGAATGATATCTGTTTTTAACATTTAGTTCAGTGGTTCTTAACCTGGGTTCAATCGAACCCTAGGGGTTCGGTGAGTCAGTCTCAGGGGTTCGGCGAAGGTCAAGACACGCACCCGACTCGTATGATTTGCGGACCGCAAGCATCTCCAGACATTGGCCGTGCCCCAATTCGACAAATGCACCCTTTGATGTGCCTATCGAAGTACCTGCCCGACTTAAATGAGCCTTTCGAACGGCATAAAAACATAAAACGACATAAAAACGAAGAAAAGGAACAGACTTTGCTGTGAAAATGACATGAGAGTGGCCAAGGTGACGCCACGCATTTTGAACTGGTCTCTCAAAGGCAACAGCAGAAGTTATACTGATTTGCAGTAAATATTCATTATTATTCTAGCCTGATGGAAATTAGGTGATCGGTGTGTGTTAAAATGTTAAAAATAATAAATACCACAAATACAATAAGTTCATTATTGGAATACATAAGGTTAAAAATTAAAATAATTTCAGTGTGGTAGTATTAAAAAAGGTGATGTCTTTGTAAAAAGGTATATATGTAATTTGTTGTGAGTTCTGGCACTGTATTAGTTTTATTCTTTGAACACAGTGATGTTAATGCACGGTTCATTTTGTGCACCAGTAAAACATACTTATGTCTTGAAAAATAAATAAATACATTTTTCAATAAAGAAGGGTTCGGTGAATGTGCATATGAAACTGGTGGGGTTCAGTACCTCCAACAAGGTTAAGAACCACTGATTTAGTTACTGTTTATGTTAAAGCCCCATTGTATAACATTTCTGCTGGTTGGCACTCAAACACTTGTCTGCATCAAGTTAAAGCCATACTTCGGAACATTACAGGCAAACCAGTAACATTTTTTTGAGAAATACAAAACCCTTTAATGCTTATTTACTGAGGGAAAGGTTACACAGTGGGGCTTTAATGTTTCTTGATTTACATAGTAAAACAATGACCTCATGATCTGGCTGTCTGCTGTTTTCAGGTTCAGGAATACTTGATGCGTTTTGAGAGCATCCCAGACATGCTGGAGCTCGACCACCTCACAGTGTCTGGAGATGTCACATTTGGGAAAAATGTTTCTTTGAAGGTAAGTTTTAATACAAGATGTGTATATTTCAGATATAAAAACATATATTTCCTTACATGTTTAAAACTTGTAGTATATCGTTGGCTATATTAGCAGCATCTTTGTGATGAGAAATGGCACTTCTACTATTTTTTATTTTGGCTTTGTTTCAAAGTTAACCAAACCCCCTCGTCCTCCTTCCAGGGAACTGTCATCATTATAGCCAATCACGGAGATCGAATTGACATTCCTGCCGGTTCTATGCTGGAGAACAAAATTGTATCTGGAAACCTGCGCATTCTGGATCATTGAATTTCTTTAGTACCCATCCCACAATGCACCTGTAACATGTGACCAAGCTGGCTTTATCACTAAATGTACATGTGAAACCCCTGTTTGTCATAAAATGGATGCAAATAGGACGTAGCAGCACAAGCAGTGCTTTGTTTTGCAAATTTTAATCTACTGCCACCTGCTGGATCACATAAAAAGTAAGAAATAGTATAAATTATAAATGTCCATTAACAGTTACATCTGTCATAAATTTATGATTAACTGAAAAGGTGAACACACTTTTTTTTTTTTTTTTTTTTACTTTAGATAACTTTATTTGACTGTTTACACAGCACTTCTAATGTGACCTTCCATGAAGCAATGAACTGTCTAATGTTAACATCACATGTAACACTTTTACAACTTCTTCGAGCCACAACTACAGATACCAGTGTACTGTTTTGTTTGACAGTATTTTTCCAAAGAATTTATGGCAGCATATACTGTTTATATACTATGGCTCAGTAGTATTCAGCTCAATATTTGTATTGTCTAGACACGACAATGAAGTTTGTCTTGTGAATGCCCAAGGTTGCATTCACATTGTTTTGTCATGTCTGTTCTTGTTATTATAAAGGACTGAAAAAGAAACACCTTCTAAATGTACGTTTTAAACAAGAATAAGCCTTAATGAAAAGTTCTCTGAAATTGGCACTTCAACTGAAATTTTGAACATTTTCAGATTTTACTGCTTGTGCCATAGATGATGAAATGAAGTCCTTTTGTTTAATGCCTGTTCGCCTCTATGTCCTGTCACCTTGTATTGTGTCCTTATCCAAGATATGCCATCAGACGATGTAATGTTTGTCCAAAAAGTGAAGGCCTTCCTAACTGTATTTGGGTGTGTCTGTTTGAGAGAGTCCCTGTTGTGCATTCCTTTCATTTTTATCATCGTCATAGTTCACAGTTACCTTTATGTTGTCTAATGCCTCCATGTCAGTATCACTCTGCATTAGTTCATTTAGGGACAACACAAGAAGGTGCAATATTTTATGCAGTGTTGATTTTACTTGACTGTACTGATGCGGAGCGTGGTAAAAACATTGTGTGCTGGAGATGTGTGGAGCAAACGTCTGAATGCAAAAAGTGTTGAGTGTGAGGTCCCAGCCCAGTTCTGAAACCTCAGGACTCAATAAAGTGCAATATGAACACTGTGTTTTGTCATCTGTCAGTATAATATCGTGTTTTATTATGAACAAAAGATATCTGTGTAATCCCTCTGTCGTCCAGGTCTGATCCTTTGGAAAAGAAAAATAAAATCAGTCAACTGGGCAAAACATAGTAGGAGTGAAGATCTTTTTCTGCTCATCCAAGACAATTCTTCAGTTCTGGTCAGATTACTGGTGGACACTGAAGGCAGGAGGTACACTGAAACTCAAAAGTTATAGATATTGGAAAGATAATCATCTATCACCTATCTATAACTCCATCCTCAGACCCAAAGCAAAACAAAGACAACAATAGTGCTAGCCGGGATGCTAATAGGGTGAAATCACTCCTTATGGGCTTGAATGACTGATAAGTAGGACTCAGGCACAGTGCACACTTAGGGTAGCACAATAGACCAAACCTACAAACAGAAACTGTAAACAATAGTTGTTTTGAGTTTCAGTGTAGTTGCTCCTCCCTTCAGACGGATATAAGGCAGTGTCCACCAGTAATCTGACCAGAACTGAAGCAGAGGCTTGGTTGAGCAGCAAATTGTCTTCACTCCTACAGTGCTTTGTCTAGTTGACAGATTTTATCTTTCTTTTGCTTTGAACATACAAGTACAGATTTAGACCAGTATTCTTCAGGTTCAGGAGTTTAAAGGGGGGTGGATGTGGCCTACACTCTTGCTACAGTCACATCTGAACCTGGGCTGCCAGTGTCTTAACCTACAGATAAAGGACAAATGTTTTCTCGTTCTCATTATATGGACAGGCCAAGCCTCATTTGAAAGCTCAGAAACTCCAGAGTTCACTCACTGAGCTGCATAGGCTGCACTAGCACTGATTAATGATTAGCTGCAGGTGTTGGGGTTTAAATACAGGATATTTAGAGAGAGTCCTTTTAGATTTAAAGTTTAGATCAGCTGAATTTAAACGTCTTGTGGCCACAGCAACATCATGTCCAGTGTTTTTAAATTAACTATTGCAATGTTTATTCTTATCTGTAAGAGCGATATTGATTTGACCATGTCTTCCACATATCTGGGGACACAAGCCATGTTTGTGAAATTTGAAATAAAAATGCTACTTACATTGTCATCATTTATGCAGATCTGACAAGTAAACATTTGCACATTACTGACCTCTTGTGGCTAGATGTTTGCAATTAATAAAGGGCCTGGACCTTAGCTGTTGCCATTACTGAACTTTATTAGTTAGAAACAATTCAATATATCAAATTTTATTTTATTTATTTGTATGTATTTCGCAGCTAATTTTAATGATGAACTGAGTCTTATAATTTCATTGTAATGAAATGTGTATATTTAATGTGTATTCACCTGCCCAGAAGCTGCACATGCAAAATAGAAGTAGCTAAATCTGGCACAAATCATCTTTTCTTTCGTACGATTAATGAATTTGTAGATGGTCCCTGACAAATAAAGAAAGAAAAAAAATGAAACCATGACTCCGCCTAATTCACTTTTACACTTTATTGTTTAAAGTTGTTACAAAAGTGTATGCTTCAAACATTCGTTCGCCTGTAAGCACAAGGAGAGGAGGGACAGTGCAGGAGCAGGAGGACTATGGCAGGACAGATACAGACAGTCATGGACATAACAGTAGAGTGAAGAAGCCCTTTATCGTGTGCCTTCTCCACAAGACAAACAAAAGCACTGACCTTTGTGGAGGTATCCTCATTAGACCTTATTTATATCTGTATGCAATTATTCAGCTGGGCGGTAAGTTTCTCCCTGAGGTGAGCTGTGTGTTGCAGTCCAAGTAAAAGGAAGACCTTGGTGAAAACTATGTGGACAGACAAACATTCATAGGCGTATACAGCCTAATACACACACTCCAGCTGTGAACATGTGACCTACCAGGAGGTAAAGGCTGTTTTGGAGGGAAGGCTTCTACAGTGCGTGTCTCAGTTCTTTGCACCTGATCTTGTCAATGAGCATGCAAAATATCAAGACTGCTACAACCTTCAAAATGTTTCATTTTTTACAGAAGAAAAGAAGAGTTTAATTTGGTATAATCAAATGACTGGCTATTATGTATGTAAAATTGTTTTGCACTTGTGCCACTTGATGGTCAGTACTCATTCACTCTACACTTGGTGATGAGCTGCATCTATGGCCACAGCTGTCCTGGGGTAGAGTGACTGAACTGGGGCTACAGTGAATGCAACAGTCCTGACAGTTTGTATTATGTGATGAGTAGCTTGTTTCATTTGAGACAAATTTGCATATAGATTGAAAACATGTTTTCATATTCAGACGTATCTGTGTCTAATATTTTATGGCAATTGGAGTCTTCTAATATAGTATTAGTGCAAATCTGATTAAAACAGCTACTGTCTGAATGCTGCTGTGTCTGAATGCTGGCTAACTTTTACGTTTACAAGCCACAACTTTCAAGTGAAAAAAACACATGTCTGCCTCCTTGTGTTAGTGTGATTTTGACGTTTGTCTTGCTACATACTGCAGTGTTGTGGCTGATCTGTTGTAACATTCACTCATCCGTACAATGTTTCCTCTTTAAAGGGATGGCTGCTTACACAGATGCCTTATTTTTCCATAATGCTTTGGGGAGATTCCCAAATGTATTGCTTTGAATGTGAAAGGCCAATGATGCATGTTTCCGAGTGAGAGGAAAGTCAAACTGAAGAGGTTACACCCAATACAAAGTCACACTCAAGTTAGAAGAGGGAATAAATACGACACAGATCGTAGATCAGTGGATAAGGGACAGACAAACATAGAAACATGATCCTCAGACCAAACCCACACCGTCTCCACAATAAAGTGTACTTTCAAATGCTGAAGGTCTGAGGGATAAAGGCTGTTCTCATAAATAAACATCAGCTCTGACACATGTACACAGGGAAGTATTGCAACAGGAACATAAACACTGTATGTTTGCCCTACAGTTGTACAGGTGAATACTGTTAAATGAAACATCATTTTACGCAGCAGTGTTCTTGGTTTGGTTTCTGTGTCTCTGGTTTCATGAAAATATAGACATCTTTTTGTCATGTGTGAAAAAGCAATACAAAGGTCACTTAAAAATAAGAGACAAAATGTCAGTTTGTGTTACTGCAGAAAACAGCCTTGAAACACAGAGTTAGTGTTAAAGCAGTCACTGCCGCATGCTCCTCCCACGCTGAGACTAGTCCAGAGGTCCCTGGAAGATGAGTCTGACGTAGCCCTGCTCCCCACTCAGCTGCTGCGCACAGAACGGGCAGGCTGCGTGGAAAGTGTGCGTGCCGTGGGGCAGAGGAATCTGACTCCAGAAGGAGGCTGTCTTCTCAGAACAAACATGGCCGCAGGGGTTAAAGGCATGAGTGGGCGGAGCAGCGTCCACATAGAAGCCCGCCTCGCAGCCCAACCACAGCGGAACATAAGGACCCTTGGCCCGGCACATGGGGCACTCTCGAAGGCGACCCTCCCGCCCCTCCCGCTCCTCAAGGTGGCCGCCCCAGTTGTGGTAGCCGTGCACATGGCCGCACTGCAGATAAACCCAGGGCTGCTTCTCATCAGGAGTGTCCTTGCGCCGCATGGAGGGAAAGGCCAGAGTGTTAAAGCCCACAGGACACTGTGGACGTGCTGCATTGATCTCTTGTCGTAGCGCCTCCAAGTGTTTGAGTGTGGGAGTGCGCGCCAGTCCTTCAGCTGTTCTCCACAACAGCGTTGCACCACACAAGTCAATAAGGGAACCATCCACCAGCTCCTGGCTCTCAGTCTCCACCTAAAGGACACAAACACAGCATTCTAGGTTGCATCTTACATTAAACCACACTAGGTGGCAGTGTAACACAGAATTCAATATATGACATGACCCAAACCTTATACACAACTAGTAAGTGGCCCTGTGGCAATCACAACCATATCATCCAATAAAATCATTACAGAAATACAGACATTCATCTCCAGGCAGAAAGTGTATGTACTGTGAAAAAACAGAACTAACTCAAAATAATCTCATGAGTGAAGGTCTTGCTGGGTTTCAGATGACACCATAACATTCTGAAGACCATAATTTAATACAGATGGGGGGCAGCTAAAATGAATATTGTTAAAAAACAGATTTCTTTAGTCATACAAGAGGCATTTGGTCCAGTCAGTATTAGAAATGATCAGGTTAAACATTTGTGCATTTACCTTTTGGATATTTCATGGTAAAGTACAATGCAATCAATATGGGTAACTGTTTCTTGCCCCCCATTTGGGAGTATGATAAAACCACCAATTAAGCCTTGCATTATCTGCGACTGCCACTGTGTGCAGTCAATAAAACTGAATAGTCCCATGAAGCTCAATTGGCCATGTATAATTATAAAAGGCTTTCCTCCTCGGTTGAGTATCTAAATTGTCAATCAACTGTAAAATATGAATAGGTTTTGATAGTGTCACATAATCCACACATGGCTCCTCTTGATAATACAATGTGCAGTGACTGAGAGCAGGACTGAGGAGAGAGAGGAGCAGGTGGGAGGAGTGATAACAACATGGATTTATTCGGTGGGAAAGAAACTCTCAGTCCTCTAACACAGAACCAGCTGTCCAGTGTGCTTAAGGTGTGAGTGCCCTCTGCTGGCTATGATGGAGCAGTGCTTCAACCTGACTGACAAAGGATCTACGTGGTCACTATAGACACGCCACTGGCACCGCTGTATGAACCCTTGTGGGGTTTTATCTCAAGAATTAATGTTGTTATGTTTTGGTGCATAAGATACCTGGAGACTGGATATAAGTCAGGAATAAGTGTGTAATAATAAAAGTTTAATAAAAGCAAATAGAAACAAGAATAATAGAGAAAAATGAAATACTAGTCTCACCATCTTCCCTCTCTGCTGTGCTGAGCGTGTCTCTCTCAGTGTGAAGACATTGCCACAGACAGAGATCTCTCTCCAGACGCCAGGCTTCGAGTCCTGGCTGAAGCCGTTGCGAGGATGCATCACTAACACACCGTTTGTGGTCAGTCCATCCATTTGACCGTCTGGTGTCTTCCATTTAGCAGCTTTCTCCTAAAAACAAGAACCAAGGTATAAGAGTTTAAAGTGGGAGACATGTTGAAATATTTCTAAACTAATCATCAATTAATAACTAACCCCAAGGAAGATGTTCTTGGAGGAGTCGAAGCCCGCGGCGTAGATGCGCGCAGTGTAAGGCGGCGTGCGCTGGCACATGATGCGACAGGCGAATCTGGAGATGGTGCTTTGGACTGACTGAGTGTCTGCGTTACTCTGGCTGCCTGCGATAGTGTCTGTCACCACAAAGTCTATGGGGCTCTCTGTGGATCGTCCAATCTGAAACAACAAGGCATGAAGCAATGAGCACAAACAGAACACACGATCCATGCACTACTGGAGAAGGTGTTTGTCACCTGGAACATGTCTGTATTGCTGTCATGTGTGTACTCCACCACCACCGTCTGGGCTCGGGACAGGGTGTAGGAAATGCTGTGCTGGTCTTTGTTGCTTATGGCCTGAGAAATAAGAAAAGATTAATACTGTTAGGGATTTCATAGTCAAAAACTCAGAAAAATGGACAAAGCACACTGTATCTTTTTGACATCTGTTCAATGACTTACAAAAAACAACAGACAAAGGAAGGGTGGAGTTAGTTCCTGTAGTTTTTCACTTTTAACATCTTTTAGGTCAGTTAGGACCACCCACAGGACAGCGAGGGAGGGACAATCACTCTTCCAGACTATTTCAATTTAAGTAGCTAAAGCTTGACTTATGGGTACAAGCAAATATTTCCAGAGAATCCATTAAACACAGATGTTGTGAAAAACAAAAGCTATTTTCTGTTTCCTGTTCTTTTTCCTATACTTAACAGAGACAGTGTGATCTATTGTATCACAAACTAGGCCCAGTGGGTGCAATGTAATAATTTTACACAAAGCTTCTTCGAAACACAGATTTTTTGTGGAGTCTACTGCAGTGTGCGGTTAGCCGTGTGGGTCACCTTGGCTGCTTGTGGAGAGCAGGCGACGTGGACTGTGCTGGGCTTGACTCCGTTTGCTTTGGGTCTTTTACATAGTGCAAAACGACTCTTGCGTCTGCCGCGGTCCCCGTTCGGCAGTGAGCCATTGTACCTGCAAAGAGAGACAAAAACAACAGACTGTTTTGAGCAACTATACATGAAAGAAGGCCATTGTGGAACAGGCCCAGAGCATTATGTGTGAGACCCACACAATGTTCCCACAATGCTTTTTTCAAATGCGTTTTACAAAAGCACGTCGCCATAAACAACAGAGGGGCCCAAACATAAGCCCAGAGAAAATAAACATGCACAGAGCAGCATTTAGACTGATGGAGGCGTGGGGATAAACAGGCCTTTCCTCACACAGAAGGAGGCTCTGTGACGTGGACCACAGTCAAACTGTAAGACTTTGTCTCAGAGAGTGTCACTGAATATCTCAGTGCCAACACAGGGAAGCTAAGATTAATGATCTCTATGAACTATAATGAACAATAAGCCTTTTAGAATTAAAGCTGTAATCGAGCCAAGCCACTTTATTGATGCAGCATGATTAAAATCTACAGAGTTTTACCAAAGTGCTTCACAAACAGAAAAGCAAAACAAAATAAAATACAGAACAAAGACGTAAAAACAACAATCAGATATTAGTAAAATAGTAGCACTAGTTAACAGCTGCGTTATAGAGCGGAGTCTTTTGTGCAGCTAAAACCTGGAACTGTCTTCCTGATGATGTGAGACAGGCCTCTACTTTGACAATGTTTAAATCCAGGCTCCAAACGGCTCTGTTCAGCTGTGCATATGACTGAAAGGTTTTTTATTCTGCACTCTTCTCTTTTAATGTTAATATTATGATGATTATTTATGATTATTTATGTTTTGATTTGTTGTATTGTGATTTTAATGTCTTTCTTATTCTGTAAAGCACTTTGAATTATTTTGTGTATGAATTGTGCTATACAAATAAACTTACCTTGCCTTAATAGTCTTTTAAAATGATCAATAGGCATTCTTTACATGGATCGGGAGCTTTTTCAAAGTTTCAGGGCTATGACATGACAATATCTAATCATTGCGTTAACCCAGGCTAAAACTTGAACTAGACTTGTTTTAAATACCTTTTAAAATGCAAAACTAGCTGTACCATGATACGCTACTTCAAATTGCACCATTTATTGACAAAGTCCAGTGCAAAAGGCAATGCATACTGCAAGTCCACCCAGCCGGCAGCTAAATGTTTGCATTTGCCTGGTGAGAGAGCATATCTGTGGGGCTCAGACGAGTGCTCGGAGGGTTTACGAGTAACCATGGTGAGCAAGCAGGGCCGCGTCAACGTTTGGGACCAGTAACCATGGCAAGAGCGTCACCATAGTGAAGTTTAGGCCTTATTCGGAGAGAGGGCAGAGTGAGACGTTGGAAACAAGTCAAAGTATTGCTGGCAGCACAAAGTCAGGGTCCCATGAGCGCGTGCAAGTGTATACATGTATCCAAGTATACCTAGTGTGTGTTGTGTAAATGGCTGCTGACCCGAGTGGGGAAAAACCTGGTCAAGGCAGGCTGAGACACAACTTTAATAGCACTCAGTTAGGCAACAAGCAGTGTGCTCCATGCAAACAGTAGTAAAATAATGTTTGGGTATACGTCAGTGGCCAACTAATGGTAAGACTATAAAACGTATAAAGACAGGTTGTGTGGGTAATTGCTACAAGATGACTCCCTGTACTATGCCAGCATCAGGGGGGAGAGAAAGCTTGGGTTCAAAAGGTACTGTTATATCTGAACCAAACATCGCATTAGTGACATTTGGCCAGAGACAGTGTAGTGTTAAACATGATGGGACTAATGTGAAGCTAACAAAAATGAACTGTTGACAGAAATATCCTGGCTGTAACTGATAATCACTGAGTGCTTCACACAAGACAAGTCAAAGCCCTTTCCTTCCTGAAGCACAAGAGGTCAAATGTGCAACTACCTACAGTAAGCACAAGGCAAGTTATATTCAACATGGACTCTTTAACACTCTTAATTTTTCCTCTGACTTACCACATCTTGGAATCACAGGAATAACTACTATCCTGAAGTCTATCTAAAACCTGAGACAACAGAAGCTGGGATTCTCCCCTGTAAAAGTATGGAGCTGTTCATGGCATTTTTCCACTGAGCAAAATTTCCACACTTATGTCCCACAGTGCAGCTGTGGAACAGCACATCAAAACAAACTGTGAGTCAGCTGTAGAAGAACCAGAGAAACTGAGAAGTGTCAGTCTGATGTGTGTGTGGTTTAAGGTTCACACATGGGTTAAAATAGTTTCAGGTTAGGATTTAGGTTAATGCTCGGCAGATAGTGACTATAATTTAGGTTTATAATCAGTCTCCAGGAACGGAAAGTCAGTCAATTTAACTGCCCTAAAAAACATGTAAACCCATGTGTATGAGTATGTGTGTGTGTGTGTGTGTGTGTGTGTATGTATGTGGGGATGCGTGTGTATGTGTGTCTGTGTGTAAGGAGTCTTTCCGACTTGTGCATTCCTCGCTGGAGTGGGCTCGGGAAGGGAGTGGAGTGAAATAGGCCTTTTGGGACTGTACAGGAGACAGACAGTTAAAGGAAGTACTTGAGCATCATGTGAGAACTGGGTGTGTGGATGACTTCTATGACTTCCACACACTAAAGACACGAGGGAGGAAGGGGTTTTATAACCAATCTACTCCCAAAATAAAAAGTACAACTGAATTAGGGAAGTCACCTTCCCAAGGATAAATATATTGCCAAGGATACACAGTGACAGCACACATTAAAATGGGTTTGCCTTCTATTTCACTGTGGTGAAAGTGGAAAATCATTTCTGGAGTTCACCTACAAAAAACTAAACCTTGGTTTGACTTAGAATCGAATTAAGTTACTCAGTTACTTGTTGTGGTGTGTTACTTGTATGCATTTGTCCAAATGGTGCCCAGCAGTAATGAACATCCAGAGCTAATCATCAATGAGCCTCTTACCCCAGCACAAGGAGCTCCCCGTACTTGACTGGCACTTTGGTGGAGGCGGTGGTGGAGATGGTGTCCTCTGGGGAGTACATCGGGCCGGGCCTCTGGAGGGACGGAGCAGGAAGAGCAGGAGCTGCGTCAGGGAGGGGACACAGGGAGGGCACGGGGGAAGGGGCACAGGGGGAGAGGAGAGGGGGAGGGTCAGCTCAGCCTCAGCTCATGTCTCATACTGGTCCTGCCCTGCAAAGTGACAAAGACAGGATTACCACCAGATTAGTCACTCCACACAGTCACACTAATTATAGGCTTCAGATACAGTTTTGGCCAATTGAAATGCAACCAGAGTACAACAAATACACAAAATATCTTTAGGTAAGTAGTTAAGTAAGGTCTGATTTTTGTGGTATAGATTGTGCTTGATATTATCATTTTTCTATTAGTGCCATACATTAACCATCACTACCATTTTATTTTTACTTTTCAGTCCAGTTCAAAAATGTAGTGGAGTCGAAAGTACAGATGAAACAAAAGTAAAAAGCTCACACTGTAAAATTTCCTTAAGTGCGGTACTGACGATTTGAGTGGTTGTTTTTTTCTTGACTAAAGTTTTCTCATTCAAGCTTCGGCTGTCGATCAAAATATACATCTTTTACACTTTAACAAATTAAAAACACTTGTGTGAAATACTTTGACTTTTTACTCTTAAAAGGACATGTTTAAACAGCTACTTAAACATTTTTTCATATGATACTTTTACTTGAGTAACTTTTTACCTCTGTGTCTGTACAACATTGAGTACTTCATCCAGCACTGACGGTAATTTCACATTCATCTTAATTTTACACTCCAAGGAAGCGAATGGGGGATTAAAATCAAAATAAAGCCTCTGTTCGACCATTTAATGAATAATTGAGTGTTTCCTGAGTGATGCTGAGGTTCAGGTTGCTACGTCTTCTTCTCCATCATAGTTTACCCTGTATTTTAACTGACATGACACCATCACACTCTCTCCACACTCGCAGGTATAAAACATCTTGTGCTCTCAGTTTTACAGCATTAATTAACACATAGGTTTATATTTAGCATCGCAGTGGAGTAGTGTGAGCCGTAAACTCCGCACTCATGTGATGTGCGGCAGGAGTGCTGGTAAATGTGTAACAGAGGAGATGGCTGATGTATTTATTTATGTTAGAACAGTGTATACCTCACAGGTTAAAGGACAGTACCGTAAGGCAGTACTCCTGTCATGTGAATGTGTTTTATTGGTTAATTATATTTTGGCCATAAATAAAATGCCCTTTGAAGTTAATAACAGAGCAATAAGGAAACATTTAAGCATTTACTGAAGTAGCTTTAAAAACAAGCAACTAAAAACCTGTTTTTAATGGAATTAGCTGTGGCATTTTTGAATATTTGATAAAAAGTTACACAATAAACCAAGAGTTCATTTGGAAAGTTTAAAGCCATCTCTGTTTGGATTTTTCTTCCCATTTTGTTCCTATCTTATACAGATAAATAAGTGGATTTGATGAGGGATGTAATAATATTTTTTCTGCACTAAAATAGATTTGGCTTTTGAAAACGGTGAAGCACTGCTTTTTCAAATAAACTCTTCAAATTATGATGCTATTTTTACTCCTAGATTATATCAGTGCCAATAGTAGAGTCATTGTGACCCGACCTGCGTCACCCTGCTCTTCACACAGTTCACAGAAGCAGTGTATAATTAATAGTTGTTTGCTTTGGGACAAGCTGCTTGTACTCAGTAAAAACTAATTGCGATCAGCCTTCTGGCACAAATTTCCACATGTTCTTGTCTTGTTGGAGTTTATGTGCTTATCATAAAGTCAATGCAGCCTGTTTGTCTGGAAAATCACTTGAACTTAGGCCTGTAACGATAATTACTATATCAACTTATCAATATATAAAAGACTGAACAGTACTTTTTGTGGCTCAGTATTTATCGTGTGTACAGTTTCTTTGCTTTTGGTGGGATATTTTGTCATTTTTTTTCCGCAAAGCAATTTGATTTGAGATTGATTTGATTTTAGATTTGAGCTGTAGGGGGTTGAATTAATAACTTATATGACTCATTATAGACACAAACTGTTCACTTTTTGCACCTCATGTTTTGTTTAAATACATTGTACATTTACAATATTTTTTTTGGGGGGGTAATGAATACGTTTTAATATTATTATTTATCATTTATAGTTCCTTCAGCAACATTTATCGCACTTCAAAATGCATTATCGTGACAGGCCTACTTGAACTTCTGATAGCCTCATAAATGTCCTCACAAGTACAGCACTCCAGCAGGTGTGTGTGTGTTGTATGTGTGTGTGTGTGTGTGTGTGCGCGGTGTAGGGGTGTGCGTGTGTGTGTGACTGATCCTGACTAAGCTCTCGGCCTCCGACACACAGTTCATGGTGGACTGGTGCCAACTGTTGCTAAGCTCCTAAAATACACAAGAGTGAAACACAATAGACGCCACGCTCAAAGGACGACGGCGTTCTGCGAAAAAGTTGACGGCGAGAATGCGAGAATGCACGGGCCGAACGCCGCACCTGCTGTTTTCCCTGACCACAGTAGCACAACAGACAAGCGGCGAATATGCGTGAAATCATATACATGGAAAACGCAGGCTGCACAGGAACAGGACCAGCTGCAGCGTGAACGAGGAGTTTAACTGTCAGCTTTGCCAGATGGAAGAATTATGAAGATTCTGCTATGAAATTAAAGCAGAACATTTTAAAACATATTTTTTTCACGTTTCAGAAGCGGTTAAAAATACACTGCCAGTCAAAAGTTTGGACGCACCATCTCATTCAATGTTTTTTGCTTTTTTTCTACATTTTATATACATACAAAATACAGCAAAATAAATGAAGTAAGAGATATGGAATTATGCAGCAAAGAAAAAAAATAACTTTACTGAATATATTTTGTTTTATATTTTAGATTCAAATCCTCAAAGTAGTCACCATTTGTTTTGGGCAGACCATCTCATTCAGTGTTTTTTTTTTTTTTATTTTGACTACTTTCTACATTTTACATACATATGGAAAACATCAAATATATGAATTAAGATTTATGGTATTATGTAGCAAAGAAAAAAAAAATTCTACCAAATATATTGTGTTTTTTAGTTAAATTCAAATATATACCTTTGCTTTGTTGAAAAATATTTACTAGTAATGACATTTTTTTTCTTTACTACATAATTCCACATATCTTGCTTCATATATTTGATGCCTTCCATGTGAATACAAAATGTGGAAAGTAGTAAAAAATAAAGAAAAAAAACACTGAATGAGAGGGTGTGTCCAAACCTTTAGTGTAAATACCAAAAACAAAGCTGAAACCTGTGCATAGAAACATTAAAGAAGTTCTGACGGTTTGCACCTCACACTAATTGGTTATATCGACCTGTCACTCACTCAGCGAGACACAGGCCGACCAATCGGAGGAGTGCATTAAGATAAGTGACCGTGTTTGTGCGGAGAGCTGCAGAAAACAGAGAAGCACTTAATCAACAATAGGGCACATTGTCACAGGCAGGGATCAGATCACAGCTCTGTTTTCAAAGCCATGTTTATCATTAACCTGTTAGCTTAAATGCTACTCTAATAAAATAATATAAAATTGACAGTTGACACACATGCAAGGCTAGTAAATATGTTAAAGACACCTCGCCTCCAGTGTCTGCGCACACTGATGTATGAATGTGTGTGTGAATGTGTGAGTCGCTCCTTGATGAAAAGCGCTTTGAGTGTTTTTGAGTGGAAAAGAGCTATAAAAATGTGACCACTAACTAATGTGATCATACAGTTTAGTACACCTAATATATGATAGCTACATGCCCATTTGAAAATATACACTGTGTTTTGGATACCTCACAATCTCTCTTTCAAACACGTGTCTTGTTTGCAGTACCATAATGAGCAACAAAAGGCGACCTAAATATTTTCACATCAGTGGGGTCAAAGTCTGAGTAATACCTATAGAAATGGTTTCACTTCAGGCGTTAGTGAAGAAAAAAAAACACAGGTCAGAAGACGCCAAGAAGTCTACCTCGGTCAATATAAGACTCACCTAGTACAAGTATATGCCTATGTGTGTAAAGAACCATGCAGGTGGAGGTGTGCACAGCTGAGAGCGGCTGCTGCAGGCGTGAAGGCTTCAACCTGTGGCTCATGTGTCCTTTACAACACAATCCTCCACACAAACCAGCCTCTGTACTCCACCATGCTGAAGCTGGCCCATGGGACTTCAAACCCAATTTCCCACACAGAAAGACTAGCAAAGGAGCTTTAGGGATTATTTCTACAACATAAAAGAGTAATTGTAGTGGTTTTACTTCAGAATATTGGACTAAAATAGGACTAAGTATCGCAATTGTGATGATAGGTATGTTTAAAGTCGGATGCTCATTGTAAACGACTCCAGAATCAAGACTGAAATATGAACAGATAAAGTAAAACAAGAATCACAGGCTTTTCAGAACAGGTTTGTAGAGGTCTAAACTACAGGTACAACGTCTAAAAATATGCAGACTGATTTACTAATGTCACCAACTCTAACTGTGACTTTGATCTGATTGCGAAAGACTGTGCAGAACAAAAACGGCACTTGAGAGGAGTGTCATTCCCCAATTTGACTCAGAGCTGAATATGTGCGTGTAGGCTAATCACGAAAACTTTCTATATTTGCAGTATTTTTAATGAACATGAGCTGCAATATATCAATGAAGCACTTAATGAGACATAGAAGTTATTTATTCAACCGTCTACTGCTCAAATCCTCAGAAAAGTGCAAAGAAAAAGTACTCATGATGAACACTGACCCCCAAATATAATTGTTGCACATGTCATTTTCTACGGCAACACATACAAGGACAAACTACAAGTAATATGCCAGCTATCTTTATTAGTCTGTAAATATGTTTATTTTAAGTTAAATATGAGCCCACATTTAACTGCTAAACCGCTCAAGCAAACAGATGAGTGCAGAAAAACATTGAAAAAACTGATTTGAGTGTAGTATTTAATCTGGTGATGACAGCGATACAGTATTTTTACCAAAATATTATGAAACTTCTGCAAAGTCTATTTCACTTAAATGAATTCAACTGACACATAACATTTATAACTGTTTCTGGCAGTAAAAAAAAATGAAAATAAAACTAACGACTTGCATGACTGATTTAAATTCGGCTCTGACTCAGATTGGGAAAATACAAGGACCATAAAAATAAAAAGTAAAGTTGGCGATGACACTGATCAAGATGGAGGATGAGGTTTGGCTTTGGTTCTTCTTGTGGTTGCTGTGATCTCAGCCGGAGCCTTTTATCTCAAAGGTCATGAGACACCTCGTGGCAGAGGAACAGGACATGAGTGTGTGTTTTATAGCACAATTAGGCCTTTCATGTTCGCCGTGTTCGGTGGAAGAAAAACTGTGAGCGGCAATTTCTTAGGTATTTATTATATCTTGATTGAGAGGCATTCAACGAACTGTGACCAAAATAAGATATAAAAATGTTCCTTATTCTCAAAAACCAGGCTGATTATGATTATGAACAACAGATAAACATAATCTAATTTAAAATAAAGAACTACTGTCTAAACGTACAAAATAAATGTAACTTCTACCATTTGGGAACCATGGTAATCCTAAATCCCCAATCTGAAATGCACTACACAAGAATTAATCTAGATCCTGAACTTGTTAAGCAGTAGCCAGACAAGCTCACTCAGCTGATCTAGCAAAAGGTTTTAGCCAAAACCTTCCCAACAAAACCTTTCTTTGTTAACTACAAGACGTCTCACTCTGGAAAGCTGCTTCGCACAGACGTCAAATGAACATTAATTGTGTTATTGGAAGGCTCTTATGTTTATATCTAGAACACCATTTATTCGAATGGCTTGTGATTTAGGCCAACAAATTAACAAATGCACCTGTCAAAGTGATGCTAATAAGTGATCAATCTTCAGTGGTAACAGGAGCTCCGTGTGGGGGCAGACTCCAGCACATCAATACATCAAGCATTTAGCTCAGTGACAAACAGCAGCTGCTACAGAGAGCCACGCAGACGGTACACACCAAAACTAGATCATTTGTGCTGATTCACACTTCAAATCAAGATGACATTTTGGTTTTATCACGATCCTTCACACGATCAAGGCAATCATCCATATTGCAATGTTGGACTAACACTGAGGTTCTCACAGAAATCTCCAAAATTAGCCTTCAAATTGCATCAGAAACTATATTAAAATAAGGTCATGGTCACGTTTTTATATAGCTCTTTTCCACCCTGAAGGCACTCAAAGCACTTTAAGGAACAACAAGAAACCACTGTCCCACTTCACACACACATTCATACACCAGTGTACATAGACTCTCCCTAAGATCGTAATGTTGAGAGCGGGATTCGAACTGCCAACCTTCAGATCAGTGGACAAACCTAAACAACACTGACATCGCAGTACAGTCATGCCACACTTTGCATATTTTCCGATATACTGTAGTCATAATCCTTGTCGTCAACATGGCATATTGCTTTAGGTAACTCAACCCATCCTCTTCTTCTAAAAGATCACACTTCAGCGTGATTGGTGGTGTAGGCTAACCAACGGGAGTAGTGGGTGGGGCAAAATAGATGCCATGTGTCAAAAGAAAGCTGTGAATCATGACGAAACAAACTCTTTAAAGATTGCAGATCACAACTCCACATGACCGCTCGAAAGAAAAAAAGATAGCCAGTAGCTAAAGGAGGATCAAAAGTTCCTCAGTAAACCATGTGGTAGGCTTCAATAGGTCAGTGTTAATAGACCTATTTGTTACGGATGATTTAGGACAAAAACAAGAACATAAATTATTCATAAAGCAGTCGTTCAGCCGTCAGCCACATGGACAGAGACACAGCGTTCACACGACAGGCTCCTGCTGTGTCGTTATTGTGCCTTTTCCAAATGTGACTAAACACAGGCATAACGCTTCACATCATGGGGAAGTTTTATAGAAGGCAGAGGAGGCCGGGCCTGACCATAAACCTCAGCTTTACCAGTGGAGCCCATTTAAAACATGCTTATATCTCAACTGCACTCAATAAAAGGCTAGACACGTGTTAACCCTGCAAATTATGGTCAAGTTCTTCCGTTGGAGAGTGTGGGAGGCGTGCGCACATCTGGCCGTTTCAATTCACATGGAGACTAGTAATGTGTTCACATAAGTTGGAGTGAGCTCATTTATGGATGCACTTGGGGGTTGGAGTCATGGTAACAGTGTGTGCCAAGATAAAGATTCATAAACCACATAAGATCATGTTTTCTTATCATATAAAGAGTCTATGAGATGATCTGTAATCCTTCTACCGCCCACAGCAACTGCTAAGCGTAAATCAATATACTTCTCCAGTGGAAATTATTGTCAAACAGAACGACACATAACTGAGACAAAAACAAAAGATGACCTCTAGGCAACATTTTCCAAGAGGTCAGTTTGGTGACAAGGGAAGCGATAAGGTCTTGGTGGATCTTATCGCTTCCCTTGTCCCAAGTCAATAAGTCAGAGAGAAGTCGATGCGTAGACATTTTGTATTACTGTGCTCAATAATGAATTCACTTTTTCTTGCCTTAGGTTTTGACTTTGGCCTGTGCACAGGTTCACACATGGTTAAACTAAAGACTGGTCAGTGCAGCGGACCCCAGTGAGATTTACAGTTAGTGCGTGTTGATGTACAGGAAGTCCCAATTCCCTGCCCACTCACAGACATACACTTGTGCTGCTCTGGGCTTTCTGGAGGGGCCGTGTGCACCGCGCCTCTGGTAATAAGTAACACAGATACATGTGTGGTCAAACATAAGAGACAGGATCTATAGTCTGTTCTCAAGTGTTCTCTCATATATTTTGGGAAATGATTCTGGAGTTTGTTTCAGTCATGCCCGGGTCCTTCCTGTAGACCTCTGATGTTTACATTCCTTCAGATGTTGGCGACAATTGTAATCCAGTTAATTGATTTGAACTACTTTAATTGAATTATGTTTCAACGAATAGCATTGGAAGATGGCCATACTGTGATGGTGAGTGAGCTATCCACATTCCATACAAGCTAGGATCATTAGCATGTCTAAAGCTTCTGTGCTGAAATTAAAGCTCACATGTAAGTATGCTCCGGCCAAAGCCTGGCTGTGGCAGAAACAGTGGCGGCTGGTAACAAGGGTGATTACAATAATCCACCTGGCCCACAGCCAGACACCCGGCCTGCGGAAGAGTTGCCACAACAATACTCACACTTGTCAGCTATAAACAGTAAGGCCTGAAATATGTGGAGCAGGTCAGCCGCCGGAGCGCGGCATTAGGAACACGATGAGGAATGTAAACCTGAACAGCGCTGTTGACAGCAGATGTGAGGGCATCACACAGACCCTCACTTTCACCACCAACTTCACCTCATGACTCACCTGAGAGCACAGCAACATTACAAACAAACGTGTTTGGAGCCAGCTCTGGTATCTATTAACATTCCACATTTACAAGGCACAAATACCTGATTTTGAGAACATGTAATATCCGATCTGCCAGATGTGTCATAGTGGCTGATTGGTTAGGATGCCCATCTCACAGCAAAAAGGTATCTGGTTCAACTCCTGGACCATGTGGGCTTTTCATGTGGAATTTGCATGTTGTTCTTGAGTCTGGGCGGGTTACCTATACTATGGACCCCCACAGTTTCCCCTATCAACCCAAAAGAAATGCTGGTCCCCAGCACTCTTGACCAAGATCCTGCCTTAGTATCTGGCACTGCACTGTGTTAAAATGCTCCAGACAGGTCTCCAGAGGCCCTGGCACAAGGGCGAGTCAAGCAAACAGACTGGCAAATTAAAATAATTATGATACAGCATATACATCCAAGGTGTTATGAATGTTCAATTTGAGTTCTTTGAAATAAATAAGATTATGAAGTACACAAGAAGAACAGTGAGGAGGCAGATTCAGAGCTGTGTCACAGGCCTCACTCTGAGAGGGACTGATAAGACCAGAAACAGGACGAGCACAGCTCCAGTTACATCCTCATCAATGATTCAAAGACACCAACACAGACCAGAGCATCAGACCGCAGGCCTACAGTGAATTCACACACCCAAAACACGCCTCTAACGCCCTGCTAATGTGGAAGATCACCTCAAAGCTGAAACACACACATTAAAACAACAAATGTGTTCATCTTGATGCTTTTAATAGAAGCAATTCCTCTTTTCATAATGTTAGTGCAAAATGTATGTACAGAATATTACTCCTAATGTATTTTAGCATCACACTTCTCAACTGATACTAACTATAAATACATATTAGGGAAATGTAAAGCATGTATGCAAATTTAGAAACGTATCACTACAATATAATATATTTAACCAATAAGCTTGAGCATCTCCTGGGGCAGCTGAACAGAGGCCTCTTTGGTTTCCATTTGCTGTGTTACTGATCTGTAATGATTAGCTTCTGAGGCCACACGAGAAAAGCTAACAGGCTAACAGCAAGGCTTTTATGTCCTGTTTTTGTCATTCTGACCATAGAGACACAGATAAACAGTGGACTTTTTGTGTAAGGATGTGCACTGGCCAGTTTCACAGAAGAATCACAGATCGGCTGGAGAATAAAGAGCGAAAAAACTATCACAAGACACAAATCACCATCAGAAGAGGCTGATACAAAGGACTAGGCACAAATATGAACAGCATAAGAAAGCGAGGCTGAACGATTTCAGAAAAAATATATCTATGTGACATTCTTCTGACAAGTTTGGTATATTTTAAACCTCCATATCCAAGAGCATTAACATTTGAGAGAAGACGACACTGCGAAACTTATCATTCAAGTGCAATTTCAGTTTTATTTACAAACCTATGAGCAACAACTGTACTATTTGTTTAAGACCATTACAAGGAGATAGTGTGCAAAGTGATCTGAACAAAACATCAGGAAACCAGATAGTATCAATGAAAAACAAGAAGCCTCAAATGTTCTCTCTGCTTTTGATAACTGAGCTAAACTTTCAGCTCAAATTCAAAACAGAACAGCCAATATTATCAAGTGTTTTTCTTCCAGGACATAGCACTAAGGTTCCTATTCATGAATTGGTCTGGCCAGCTGTTACAGAAATAACTTGCCAATTCACTGATGCAACTTCCCCAGCTCAATGGCCGCACTGTTTATTTCCTTTTGGATCTATTATTGGCAGATTCTAAGGAAAAATATGTGAATCAGTTATAATGTAGGCCAAACAATATGAGAAATTGATTTAAACAGATAATGAGTTTTATCTTCATTTTCCTGGCATCAACAATCAGCATTTTTACTCACAGTAATCAAACGGATATAGACCATCAAATATGCAAAATGGAAACTCTAATCATATTTTCAGACCGACGACATCGTACTAGACATTGCCTCTTTGAGAAAGATGTTGGAAAAAAGCTGGACGTTTTACAGCCCTGGTTCTCTGTTCTCTCCGTACCTCAGTGAAACAGCGCTGTAAAAACGTGCCCACTGTCTGACCCACTTTCCATCACAGACGTAATCTCCTCAAACTTGAGCCTGCTCAGCAGCGGCACAACGCAGAGGACCGGGCTGTGTGCAGGACAGATCAGCTGTGCCCACGTTACACTGGTCTAAAGCAGCCAGACAGAGGAGAGCACACAGACAGAAGGCTTGGTTTAAAGTGTATACTGTGGGCACATTTTTTTTATATATAATACATATTGCCTCTGTAAATTCTATTATAACAAAATTGAGCCTGATAGCAGTCCTTCAAACAGCATTAGCGATGGTAAGACAGCACATTTAAAACAACTTCAGCTGCTTCACATAAAAGTCAACACAAACAATCCTATGTAGCTAGTATTAAATGCCAGGGAGAAGAGGTGGGTTTTCAGTCTAGTCCTAAACTGCGTTAAACACTGAAAGGATCTGACAGGTCTGTTAATCGATACTGGGGATTATTACTTATTCAGGTCACAATATAATAGTGAGAAATAAAAGATCCTATTTGCGACAATATTGGTCACATAAAAGAGGAGTGGTTATGTAGTTTAGGATTTCACAACGTCAGTAATTGTGAGTAATTGTGATGTTTCTACTAGTGTTGCCATGATACTAAAATGTTGATACTAAGGAATACTCAATACCGATACCAAAACAATAAAAAAAAAAAAAAAACTCTTCCTACACAATGCGTTTTCAACATTAAATGATAGAACTTTCTTTTCTATTCCCATGTGGCCTTATATCTGTGTAATCCCTCAGTTGTCCTGGTAGGTTCCATAGTGGTCCAAGAGATAGACCAATATGTCGGGCCAATATTTGGACTTTTTTACGTATCGGCTACCTGCCTTAAATCTCCAGCACAGGCCAATATTTTGTGCTGCCTAAAAAATACACACAAAGCTTTACATTAACACTTTAATACGAAGACATAGCTGCACAAAACGTGATTACACAGCTCTCTTATCGGGTTGTGGTTAAAAAAGGACTTTGAGGTGAATTTAAATAACAGAATTTAGGGGAAATAATTAAAATCGGCTCTACGTATTTGCCAAAAATATCGGCAGGACCCATATCGGTCTCTTGCGAAAGAATAAAGCTGTTCATTTATGTGACCTTTTTAGCATTGATACAGCCCAAATGAGTATATAGTTTTGTTTTATCAGTTTTAGTATCGATTAATATCAGATTTTGAATACTTTTGACAACTCTAGTTTCTTCTTACAATAATCATAACATTATTGTGACATCCCTACACAGTAGCATTTATTATTTTGAAAAGATTTAGAATTTAAAAAAATGACATGTGATAGAGCAATATAAACCTAAATATAAATTCATAGAGCAATTATGAGCGGAGACTTTTATTGTCTCACAAGGGAGTTTCCATGGTCAGTAGTGCCATAGTACAATAAATACTCTTTAAAATATTAGTAGTTTATTAACTATTACTAATACTATTAATAGAAAAGTGTGTACCAAAAGTCTTAAAATATGAACCACATGAATAATAATGTACAGAACAACATCAAGATTAAAAAGGGTCGCCAATACAGACAAGCTTGCAGTTGTTCTTAAGAATGTGATTTAAAAAATGTGTGCCAACTGGAAGCAAGCAAGACATACACATAACTCAAGATGTAACCATGTTCTCGTCAGCAGAAAGTCCATGCAGGAGTCCTGTCCGTGTGTGTCTCTGAGTTACTAAGGATACAGGCAGCACTGATGGGCCTCCATGAAGTCATCAGAGCTGCTTCTGCGCTCTGTCTGACACCCTCGGCTCCAGTTTCCTACTGAAACTGAGACCGGACCACTGCTCATGTGCTGCACAAAGCTTACACATGTGTTTTTGATGAACATTCATATTTTTCATCTGATTTTAAGGGTAAAGAGGTTAAAAATTGTATGTGCATTATTGGTATTGTAGTGGTATGTGGAGAAATATTAGCGTTCTAATTTGTCAAAAGTAACATCAGAAATGAACAAAAAGTGTGTGTGCATTTGAAGCATTGTTATAGTGGCAAGTTTTAGAGAAAAGGCATATTCTTTCCCTGCTATGGGAACACCTCAAAATTAGATTTTTTGATCAGTCACTGACCCTATCACATCATCACTTACCCAACCTGCCTGAGCAGAGGCCGCCTGACAGAGGAGTCTGCCTATGGAGAGCATCAGATGACAGATAAGATGAATAATGGGAGAACACACAGATGCCATTAACAAATAATACGCATTTGTCCAAATCCTTTTCAGGCAATGACCCGTCACTTTCTCACACAGCCCCCTGAGACGGCTCAACGTGCCTGATAAGATGTTCTAGTCTACACCAGAGACATGTCACACACATTCTGTTCTCAAGAGGATTTAGACTTAGGCTTATTCATAAAAATGTATGTAGGATACTGATCTGCTACAGCATGAATCCCTGTTTTATTCTGCACAGTAAGTTGGTCTGTGAAAACTACTAATATAGATTAAATAACATTAAATAACTGCTCCAGGTACAAAGGAAATAAATACTCAAGTGGTGTGCTCGTTATAACAAGTTGACAAAGCGAAAGCCCAGAAGACAAAGCAGGAGATGAGTAGAAACCACGGGACAGTTCAGCTGGACGTGTCTCCTCGCGGTGTGGACATTATTATTTATTAAAGAGTCGTGTATTTGCGTGGACTTACCGCGAACACACTGGCGGGATGCTTATGTCCAGTGTGTCTGCTGTGGTCTCTGTTTAATGTTGTCCTCAGCAGATGCTTTCTCCGAACTTGCTGAGGCTAGCAGGCTAGCTAACAATTAACCGGTACAAAAAAAAGAGATTTTTGTCTTGAATTTCTCCGCTGGAAGCTGTCTAACCATAAGAAAACAAAGGCGTGCCACGTAAAAAGAGAGACCAGATGAAGGCTGAGAGACTTGGCTTTGTGTCCTTGTTATTGTAAGTTGTAAATTGTCCCGTTTCAGTAAATATCCAGTGCTTGATTTAAAATGACAGTGTCCGTGGTGCGCTGTCCTTTGTTGTGAGCATCTCAACGTAAACACTGAGCTGAGTTCGCTGAGCGTACGCTGGGGGCGGGGCCAAACTAAAAAACAAAAAAAACAAAAAAAACGTCCCGCAAAGCATTATGGGACATGTAGTTCACCAATTATATGAGCGTTTACACTGTTGCAGCTTGTTATAACAGGATGAAAGCAACGCTGATTTAAAATAATTAACATCATTAACATAACTTTGTAACTTAGTAATAAAGACAATCACATTTATTTACAAAACGGGCCAAATTAGTCTGCAGGGTTATGGTTTTAATCTTTATCATCGCTCAGGAAGTTATGCAACAGGTAGAAAAAAAAAGAAAAAAATCATGTTATGTGATTCTCCTTCCATTGTCCTGGCATGAATCCTTTTATTCTGCTTTACCTTTAGGCCACTTTTATTCAAACTAACACACTAACACATGCATAAATGCTTTTTACTGGGTGGATCCATGGCTGGCAGGGAATCCAGGTTTGTCTTTGCACAGTTGCTTAGTCACTTAGATAGGCCAAAAATGTTTATGGATTTGCTAACAGCCTACTCCTTTGTAAACTTACTGAACACCAGATGCATGGATGTTCAAGGACATTTTGCAATAAGACCCTGAGACTTCTTAAGGGCCATTTGCACACTACCACATATAACTTACATAATCCTGCACTCATTTTAATCTGTGTTTAACCCTGCTGTTTACATTGCTATGGTTACAGCACCAACCCCACTCCTGGACGTTTCCAGTGCTGAAAGTTGCAGACACACCTTCCTTTGATTCTTCGGGTGAAATGTTGCTCTGGCCAGGTCCTTCGTGATGGATGTTTTGACATGTACTTCACTTTCCAAGAGCCAATGGGCTGCAGTTCCATGTGAAGCGTCAGGAAATGATGAAAAATTGAGCAGTGAGGCGAACACTTGGACCCTGTGGTTTGACTTTACCACCAGGCAGCATGTGCTTTTTAAATGTCCAGACAATCTTTACGGTCTTTATGCAACTAATCAGAAAAAAACACTGGTCTGTAATAATATTAGGATTAGAGTAGCATTATAATCAAATTGCATAAATCAATCACGGAAAATTGCATTGTACTACTTCCACATAACTGCTTACGCAACTGCAAAAATGGCCTCAAAATGTTGTGTGCAGACTCAACCACATATTGCAGTTATTTGATATACTGCTGTGTTAAATAAAGCTATGTGAGTTGGAGCACTGCAATAGTTCTGGTCCTGCATCTACTATGGTGACCCTAGTCAAATGTATTAAGGGCAGTGTGTTCTCAGGGAGACTGTTCTTGTGTGTTGTTGTTGTTGTGTGATGAGGCCCAAACATAGCAACAGCTGGAGTGTGCAGAAGTCAAGACGGCAGCATGGAGCAGTGTGTGACAGGATTATGTGATAGAAACATGCTGTGCTCATGTGTAGCCAAATATTAAATAACTCTACCGTCCCGTGTGTGAGGGCCGAGCTGAGCTGTGTTGTCATGCTGCCATGGTGACAGTAACCATGCGCAGAATAATGTTTACAGAATGTTTAGCATATCACAAACCAGGCACACGGGCCGACCGGACCAGATGAATTACATGGAGGGGTGTGTTTTCTTCAAACTGACACATCAAATCTCACCATTGTTTGGTTTTGTTTGTCCTCATTATATAAAATTAGCTGACCCACACATGACCGGGTTCATTGTTGAAAAGTCCAACTCCCTCAGCCTGGTTTAAAACATCTCCCAGCAACGCAGAATACATATAATACAAGTAGTGATGATCTAAGTGAAATACAAACTTTATAATCACTATCCAGCCTTATTCTGACATTGATTCATGGTCTTCATCGTATGTAATGAAATGTGAATTAGGTTTTCAACTAAACAGAAGGCACACAGTTGAAATGTCTGCACAGTGGCTGAGTGCAGTCTTGTCTCATATTAAGACATTCCTGGTTTTGAATGTTGGACCTTGCTTTTCCGGATGGGTGCTGGGGGGAAGGGTTAGGGTTAGGGTCAGGGCTACCAGCTGAAAATACATGCATTGAGCGGGGTACTCAAACAACCTCCTGGCACATGATCTGAAGATGAGTCTCTGACCATTTTTGGAGATATTCAAGTCAACAAAAAATACTAAACAAACACATATTTTCATTTGCATAATCACCTATATGGATAATGCAGTAAATGACCAAACGTTGACCAGACATCTCTACATTTAAAGATAAAAAGATATACACTGTTTTTTATCCCATAGACATTGTCCTGCGAAGTTCCTGGGGCGTCATTGTGTGTAACTCCACAGTCACTAGCTATAATTAGGTTTGTTCTGAACTGCTGTAATTGGCTGTGGAGAGACAGACAGACTCTCATTTCACTAAATAGTTTTAATACTAGGTTGTCAGAAAAGTACATATCTTTTACTTTCCCATATATATGTAAGTTTGCATCCTACGTGGAACCAAACTGGACTCGAGACGCAATAAAAAAATCCAGAATTCTCAGAAAACGCCATGAATTTAAAAGTATTCATATTTATATTTGTATTTCTTGGGGAAAATAATGAGGAAAGAAACAACTTCCTTATAATCAGTCAGCACATGCTAAATTTGAATGAACCAATGATATTAATAGTATTCTGGGATAGTACAGTCAGTGTTCACACCAAATACTATCAGTGTAATTGGGTTTACAACTAACAGCAAACAAGACTAGACCAGAATATAAAATCCAGGTAAATTGACAACATGCCCAACCCAGGATAAGCCACTTCCTGGTTTAATTTCTTTACAGGCGCAGTAAAGTATGTTGTTTTTCTTGACTAAACTCGAACGAGGACTAGAACAGGACCAAATCAAGTTGACATTTAGAACTAAACTGGGCTCAAATCAGGACATGAGTGCAATCTTAATCTGCAACAGACACCACCAAAAGAAGCCCGTGTACCCAGTCTGGAAACACTGGCAGAAGTACTTTGCAGTAGCAGGTCTAGTTTTACTCATAATTACGTCGTTAATGACAGGAGGGCAGGATAGAGCAGTTTTAAGGTTAGTGAAAAAGTCTTGTAGAGAAGGGAATGATATGAATCAAAGACAGCTGCCCCGGCATTGTCATGGTAACATAAAACACAGTGATGCAAGGAAGTCATTAAACAAATCTGTTTCAAAGAACCCTCGGGCTGTTGGTAACCACGGGAATAACTCTATATACTTCACTGTGAAATCCAGACAGACACAGGGCATATTTCTCAACAAAGTTTATTGTTTCAAAATCCAAGAATGTGTCATAACATTAAAGTGTCCACTGGTTACATGCCCTTTAGGGAGAAACACAGGAGGTAGATGACTGAGAATGGTGCCTTTATAATGTCTAACTTTACAAATAATCAG
Source organism: Periophthalmus magnuspinnatus (assembly GCF_009829125.3). Lineage (NCBI taxonomy): Eukaryota > Metazoa > Chordata > Actinopteri > Gobiiformes > Gobiidae > Periophthalmus > Periophthalmus magnuspinnatus. The sequence continues at coordinate 27,949,396 of NC_047140.1, forward strand.
TAAGCTACAATTATAAAACAGAAAAGAAAGAGGAAAAAAAGTGTAAACAACTCAAATTATCCTTTTAGTGAAACAAGGCGATGATTTACATAATACAGGAATCTCTCTAAAATAAACCATGGGGGATAAAAGCGTCTAACGTTTAGCCCAAGCTTGTTTTAATATATTTTTAAGGCATCTGTAAACAAAATGTACTGATTTTCAGTAGGCAGAACAATATTCATAACAAGGAATTCATGTTTAAATCCTCAGTGCAGGACGTATTAACCCAACACAAGTCAAAGTTTCTGTTAAATACTCTTGCGAATACAATTTTAAAATTCACAGCAAACATTTGTATAACTTAAATGTTAAATGTAATGTGCTGGTTTAATGTAAGCTATATACGTTACATTTTCAAAAGCACTTGGATAACTGAACACTGACAGCCGTGTCCTTCTAAGGTTCTTTTCACAAACAGAAACAGGAGGCCTGGTCAGCAGACATTGACAAGAGTAAGCTATTTAACAGTGCATAAATACATTTAGATTATCACATAGCATAATGTGCTCATGTACATTTTCATCCTTTATGGCCAGCATTGTGATTTCAGAAAACATACAGTGAATGCAAGAAGTAAACGTTTCTTTCTTAGTGTTGGCACAAACATCTGCGAGATTAATTAACAAAAGACAAAAAGAATAAGCTATCCATGGAACTATTTGATCATGAATAACGCCAGCAAAAACACAATTAAACGCATCATTAAAACTTACAAAATATTTAGACCAGTCTTCATAATTATAAATGTTTTTCCCTTTTTACAAGTCAATCCAGACATTTAAAAGTGTAAAATAAAGTCTCCACATCCACAGCCTTCATTGGATTCAGCATAGAGGAGTAGAATGTTCGACAAACCCATCCATCTTGGTATCAGTATTTGGTTTCTACAGTAAATGCAGGCACTAAAACTGAACTTCAAAGGTCAACCGGTTCACGGCTGAGCACCTGTCAATGTTAAGAAGATGTGACACATGTTCCACTTCCTGTCATGCACAGACAACACAGGATACAAGAGTCAGATGAAATAGGCAGCAAGTCAAAAGCGGGGCATCAGCGTCTCCAATTAATTTTGTATGAGTTACTTCTATCTTTTGTTAGCGCTAAGACTATAAGAAAAAACTATAACCTGAGTTTTGTGCATGATCTGTTCTTAGAGAAGTAAGGGGCTAATGTGCACAGTATGATAGTAAATATATACGTCTTTTTATATCCAGTACAACATTACAGTATATGTTCTGTTTCTGCATTCAGATGAACAGCACTTCAAACATGTAGTGCACTTAAAACAGGCAACTGGCTATAGGCAAGTGGGATGACAACGCTGCGTTTCTTCTTCTCTGTGAATCAGTTTGCTCACAGCCAATACCCCAGTTGGTTTGTAAGCACGGGCCTCACCTGTCCCACAAAATGAGTAACATTCACAGAGAGTAGGCGGTCAAGTCCTTAGCTTCAGAATGACAGTGGCCAGAACGAGAAAGAAAGTGTTCCAGCCGAGAGTGACCGCGAACCCACGCCATACCAGCATCTGGCTCAGACCCCAACCTGGAAATAGCAACGTTATCAGAAAAAGTTTTGCTGGAGAAAGAGATCATCCATGGATAGTAACTGGCAGACATCCATTTTTTTGAGGATTCATTATCATTAAATTACGTCAAAGGTTCTTTCGTCTCAGTAATGGGTCAGTAACCAGTAAATCCTGCTCAAACTCAACATCTTGATCCAGGTACAGCCACACAGTGTTGGGAAGTAACTTATAATAAATGTACTGAAAATATGTAGGAAAAACAGTTTCCTAAAATAAAAGGAATACATGGCGGTACTTCATCATGTAATTTTGGGTTTGAACTGGTAGAAAACACCTGCACGCATGTTTTTTCACTATAATATAATGCAACTTGATGTAAAAGTATTCTAAGTTTTCAGAACTGTAACTAAATGCATGGCAAAGTACATTTTAATGTAGGTATTCAGTATTCTGTAACCAAATACATTTTCAAAGCACATCACTGCACCTACAAATTCCCCGTTTGGTTCTATTGTATTCTCTTTGTCTGTGCTTTATCCTCGCCCCTTTTATAGTTACTGTTTACATCATAATTAACCCGCTGATCTATTGAGTAAAGCAGTTCTTTCTCTTTTGTCTAACGTTTTAGCATTCCTTGAGGGTCGGGTCCGAAGAGCAGCTCCTCTCACTTCCTGTTCGGGACCAATATCACGTAACATGGAGGTAGAGCGAGCTGCTGTTACACGGCATTGTCCGTACAGACGAGGTCAACACAGATATGGGCAGAACAGGGACGGCCAAAGAAACCACTACACCGTCTGCTCCAGGTGGATGCATTACACAGGATCCAGAGCTGATTAAACATTTAGCGCACAGGGACCAAACACTGGACAGTATGTAGACACTGAAATCTGCCTCTAATGAAATAACTAGTGACTTGTTTGGTGTTACATTATGATAACTGTGTTTGTATTGCATTGCATTGTGTAAAATATTAGTATTTCCCTACAGATTGCCTCTACTTTGACAATCCATTCTCAAAACGGTTCTGTTTAGCTTTGCAGATGACTGAAAGCTTTTTATCCTGCACTCTTCTCTTTTAATGCTAATTTTATGATGACTGTTTCTGTTTTGATTTGTTGTATTGTTATTTAAATGTGTTTCTTCTTCACTTTGCTTAAGCATTTTGAATTACTTTGTGTACAAATTGTGCTATACAAGTAAATTTGCCTTGTTTTGTGGCCTTACATTGTACTTTGCCATGATATATCCACATAGTAAACGCACAAATGTTGAACCTGGTCATTTAAATTAGTGGCTAGACCCTAAAATGTGCATTACAACCAAAACCCGCCTTTAAACTATATCAATTTTAGATGTTCCCTATCTGTATTAAACATGATTGGCCTTTAAATGTTGTGATATCTTCTAAAAACCCAGCAATAAATTACCTCTGTACATGATACAACGAAGGGACTCTGCAGCAAAGGTCTGAGGCAGGGCCATGCTGAGGTAGCGGAGAGGATAAGGAATACACTCGACCGGCCAAATAACACCTGCAAGGAAAGAAATTATAGAACTAATTTAGGATCTTCACATTAAGCCATAACAACAGCTATAATTACAAAACACTAGCTTAGATTTAAGATGGGACAAGTCATTAAAATAGAGCTCGGGCAAACGTTTCGCAACCGATTATGTCTCACTGTCTACAGCTGGAGGGGATCACAGGTTTATGTACACTAATGCACGCTATGACTGCAAAGGAACAAAGAAATGGTTGGGAGACTAGCACAGAGATTATATATAAAAGGAAAAAAACGCTTTCATAAAGGTGAGAGCAGAATTAAAACAGTAAAATGCCAAAATATTAATTAATGTACAAATTAATGCAAACCACATCGAGACCTGTCACATCTAGACTTGATAAATTGCTACATAGAAATTTTAAATAGACTTTATCATAAAAAAAACATGAGTTGCAACAAATAAACAGCAGAATGAACCTACAACTAGCCAAAGAAGTGACTTTTTCAACATTTTATGGCTCAAATCTTATCATATTACAACTAAAATAACAAAAATCTCTGCATGTTTACAAAAAAAATGAACAAATGAGAAAAAAGTGTTCCAGTTTTCTTATGCAGAACAAGAAGTGGATATAGTAACAACAGTAACGGGACAGGCCTAACCACATCATGCCAAACATAAAATACACTATTATAATTACAAAGGAATCTATGGACATGCTCATTCCTGCTCACACGCTCTGATTCTTACCACTGATCATGAGGTTTGGGTAGAAGATGCCCAGTGCCGCCTGATTAGCACTTTGCTCGTCATCGATGGCAGACGAGATTACCAGACCAAAGGAGATGCCAGTCACTCCCTGCAGCACGATGAGTATGATGATGAGAACCAACGAGCCTTCATTTGGCATCTGCAAACAAGCATATACAGTTAGCGGTCATGTTTTTTACAGAAAAATACAGTTAGTTTAGCATTGTATTCTCGTATATGTAAATATTAACACAAATATTTCCATCCACAGCTGTACAGTTTGTTAGTGTATCGTTTTACAGCAAGTACCAGCATGTTAATAGATGTTTTGTATTGAACTTCTGGGAAAAAAAAAAAATGCCAGAACACCTCACCTGCTTGTTAATCATTGATACTTGAACATTTAATACCAGATCACATGACTGCATAAGGTTAAGGATGAGCTGCACCAAAAACTGAGACGGGACAAAGGGCTTTTAGCTGTTTTGCATCACAAAAATTGAATATACTCCAAGGAAAAGCAAAACTGGCTACGTTGGTGACGCAATCGCAATCTAATAACGCACTTACACCTGCTTTTAATGTTTTATATGGACTTGTGTACTTGTAGAACGAAACAAATTCATGCAAAACAGAAGGGATTTGAACTGACACAGAAAGAATATACAAACAACTTGGATTAAACTGACTCCTCTTTCTGTCTTTACGGGGCACGACTGTCTCCGAGTGCACACACGACCCTCTCCTTATACACTATCCGTCTCCCCTGACAACGTGCAGAAATAGACCTGTTCAGGGGGTCACATGACCGGCCGTTACCACAGCAATCAGGGGCTGTTGTCGTGGCAATACTACAGTGATTGGAGAATACAGTAAACGTAGGGACAGATTTATGGAGTGGAGGTCTCGTTGAACTTAATTAAAACGTGAACAAACGCGCGCACATGGACTGCTCACCTCTATAAAACCACTGGACCTACACAGGGGTTTTCATTGCCGCCTTGTGAGCCTGTATCCATAAAAAAATCTATAAAGGATAATACATTTTTTCTTTTGGTTTTCACATACAAACAGAAAATTTTGGCATGTTTAAATAAATAAATAAATAAATACAAGGACATATCAAGTACCTTGCAAGTACCTATGCACATTCCACTTCTAATAAGATCCTTTATGTAGTTTTTTGGCCAAACACAAAATGTATATGAAAAAGACAGGCGCTTACAACTTACAGAGACTAAATAATTAAATATATCCACCCAATATTAATCATATTTTTTACACCGCCACAGAAATTAACCGAAATAGCGGGTAAACAAAACACTCCTGTCTAAAGATGTGTTATTGTGCAGTTAAAATCAGATTTCTATCTCTGGATTCATGACATAAATGGTATTATTATTATCACCATCATCATTATTATTTTTATTATTGTTATTATTATTATTAATGTGGAGTGCCAAACCTTAAACACATGCATCACGAAGATGAGCAGCATAAAGATTTGAATACTGATGACAAAGAGTTGAGAGCAAAGGTGAGCCAGCATCGTCTCCAAAGAACTCACACCTGTTTCACAAGCAAACAACAAAAGTATTAACATAAAATATATACTAGGAACATCAAAAAGGTTGGAAACACATGGGATTATGTACTGCCTAATGACGACCCCTACTGGCTCTTTCAGACAGTACACTCTAGACTTCACAGACGTTGAAGTTTAGAGATTGAAGTAAACAATACTCTACAAAAATTCCAAAAGCAAGTGTCAAATGCAAAGCTGATAATCTTGAATAAACCCACCTGCCACCCAGCATCTGTCCAGCAGGCCTTCCTTTCTCTCCAGGACGAAGGAAAGAGCGGTCAGACCCACAGCGAGATAGAAAGTGATACTGTAAGAGAGGAGACATTGCAACTTAATATTGTACTGCAGAACAAGTTATATGACAATTTTTGTAAATTACGAACCTGAGAACAGCACCGGGAGTCACATAGGTGGTGAAATCTGTATTTTGGCTCCCATAGATTGGCTCTTCAAACTGAAAAAACAAACAAATATGGTAAATAGTCATATATTTATATAGCGGTTTTCCATTTTCAAGGCACTCGAAGCGCTTTAAATCAGTTCAGTTCAGCTCAATTTTATTTTACTTTTATTTAACAAACAAATTAATTGACCGATTCACACACACTGACACACACTCATGTACGTAGACACTGGGGCCAAGATGGGTTAAGTGTCTTGCCCAAGGACACAAGAGCGGCATTCATCTGTGGGAGCTGGAATCGCACCACCAACATGAACTGCTCAAATCAATAATGTTTACGTCTAGAGCGGGATTCGAACTGCCAACCTTCAGATCAGCAAACAAACCAACTGATCTATTGTCGCCGCAATATACAACTCATTTTCACAACCAGGAACCACGAGCAGTTGATCTTTGGTGTAGCTGGGTAGTTTTAATGACGTCCAAACAGTCACAGGTAAATAAAGAAGTTCTGTTTAACTTACCTTCACAGGCAGGGCAACTTGATAAGACAGACTTCCCAACTTGCTCTCAGTAAAAGCCTGAAAACAGGAACTGATAGTTACTGACAGTTTAACATTTATTCAACAAAGTAAAGCCCACGATATATTTGAGCTTCGATAATGACAAGAAACTATCTGGATTTACCTGAAAAGCGTCATGTAGTTTCTTCTGCAGCATAAGGGCAATTTGACGATCTGATGGAAAAAGAAACGGAACCACGACGTTACCAGTTATTTTCAGGGAACTATATCAGTATACGTTAATGTACAGCTACACTAAAACATGAAACGAAAAGCTGATTGTGTATTACTCGTGTAGTCCAGCCAGACGTGCACAGATCCTCCATCAACCACTTCTCTGGATACGTGACGCTGCAAGGCTCTGTAAAAAACAAACAAAGAGAAAACATAAAGAGAAGTTTATTACAAAATATAACTGAAAGAAACAAACGAAAAGAACGTAAAAAATACATCACTGCAAGGAAAACAAAACCAAAAACATGTACGCAGCGACTAACTAATGTACGTCAGTGTGAATAAAGGAATTTTATAACAAGGTAATAACAAAAACATTGATAGACAGAGTGTAATACTGTAGACGTAGATGCCATTCCAACACTCCCATCGGGCACAGTTATGCGCCGGTGGAATGTAACAAAGTCAAAGGAGTGAAGTACTATATTCAAGTACAAATCTTAGGCATCTGTACATTAGCGCAGGTATCTGTACTTTCTACTTCATTACATTTTTGGAGGACTGAAATGTAAAAGTATTTTTTATAATAGTTCCAGACCTGCTGAAAAGGTTAACGGATTTATTTTTTAACACTTTTGTAATTGGAGCAAGCAAACAAAAAAATAAAAAAATAAAAACAGCTGGAAAAAAATGATTTATTCAGTTGTTTTTGTTGAATAAATCACTACGTTTGAAGCCTTATAAGACCTCAAAACATGCGCAAAGTACTTTTACATTTACTCTTTAAATATATTTTTTAACAGGTATTTTAATACTTTTACTTCAGTTGATGTTTTCATGTGATACTTTTACTTTTAGTATTTTTTGCTCCAAAATCTGTACTCGTATTCTTCTACTACTGCAGTTATCCATATTATTCTTTCCTTAGAGAACTTTTAAAGATCAAATAAGGGGAAAAAAAAACTACAGGAGCCACTAAAAATCTGTCTTTGTCAACATCAAATTCGCTTTTAACAGCATTTTTAAGCACACAAACCTTCTACTACCATCAGGTGATAGAGACTATTTTTAGCACTTGATTAGTATTTAGGCAAATCGGTCAAACCAGACACCTCCTGTTTGTTCACTAGTCACATGAGTCGCACAGAATATCAGCGTTTGATTGGCTCACACAAATCCTGCTGTTGTCAAGGTGAGTTCAGGACAGGAAGGACCAGCCCGTCTACCCAGGAGTCTCTGAGTGCACATCGCAGTTACAAAAACACAATGGCCTTTACCCTATATAACAGCTGACTAACAGTCCCATGATCTCTTATTCAGCTTGGTGGAGTTCATTTTCTGAGTAATGTATAATTAGCTGTTATTAATTGGCTTGGCGAAAATGATATTTAGCTCGTTGCGTTCTAAAAAACAGAGTGCCGACAGAGAAGGTTTATAATTGAGAAGTGAGAGGAAAAGGTCATGCACTTTACGTATCCGTGTATCGCTAGTAATACATGTTTAAATCTATGTTATAATGTTGTTTCCTCACCAAATATATACTAGGAGTTGTGTTTTGTTTCATTCACACATGTATTAACACACAAACTGCATATTTTGGCTGAGTTCTTCTCTTAAAGCTCCGTCCCACCTCGTGATGTCAGGTCTTCACTGTGTTTTTAAACTCTATACTCTATACTATTTTAGTCCTGGAATTGCCAATCTTTACTGAACTAAAGGTAAAAGGAGCTGTTAAGTTGAAAACTACCGCCACATTACATCACAAGGTGGAACAGAGCATTTTGAGCTTTGGAGAAGTAGACAGACTAATAATAATGTGTTACTCAAGCATGTGTGAGTGAAACAAAACACAACTCCAGGTCAGTATTTGACGAGGTAACAGAATTGCAACATGGCTCAAAGCTCTAAAGCACATGTGTCAAACTCAAGGCCCACGGGTCAAATGTGGCCCTCCAGATCATTTTATGCGGCCCTCGACAGGGTAAATTAAAAGGTAGGATAGTCTTAAAATGTCATTTTAGCAGGAGATACACAGTTACACAGCCATATTTCACATCTAGGCAAATCCATATGCAGTATTTGTAACTTGAATAAGTAATAAATACAGAAACAGTTAATTAAGAAGTTAAAAAAGTAGTTAGATTTATTTTACATCTGGCCCTTTGAGAGCAGACATTTTGCTGATGTGGCCCTCAGTGAAAATGTGTTTGACATCCCTGCTCTAAAGTGTCAATTTTGTGTAATATAGGAACTTTAAGCAGTTTAAAGTTAGTAATATAAACCATTTTTAGGATAATTTAACCTTTCTGCTCAAGTTCTTTGAATGTGTTCCACTGTGCTGTGTGGAATCTTTCTGTGCGTCACAGGACTGTCTGGAAAACACTAACGGCTTTGATGTCAACTTTAAATAATGGCAAACTATATTTTTGACACATAAACGCTGCATAGAGTTATTATTAGCCTGTCATAAAATACAGCCTAACCCTAGTCCCAACAGAAGGAGGAGGCTGTCAACAAAGAAAGAGCTGCAAACAGTAGCTCAGTATTTGTTGCTGCACTTTGAGTATAAGCGTACACTTCCATATGAACGTTTGTGGGATTATGAAAGCAAAAGGATGGATCATTGTAGGGAATTTCATTGACGACAACTTACTGACGACATTACATAGCCCCTGAATGAAATACAGTAAAAAGAGACTCACCTTTTTGTCAAGTAGCTGGTGAAATTCTGTCCAAATCCGATGACTCCCCAGTATTCTCCATTAGTAATCCCTTCAAAAGCATCTGAATGTGATAGGTGCACCTGGAAAGAGTTTGAAATTTTGCTTTTAAATTCCATTAGAACATTTCTATGATTGTAGCAGTGTAAAAACATATTGTAATGATCTGATATCATCTTATGTTTACCTCAGAGTTGGCAACACAAACTGTATAAAGAAGTGGACTAAGGGAGTGTGACGTCACCCCTAGTGTTCATCTGCAAAAACTTTTTGTTGTTCTTGTATCTGTTTGTGTTGTTGTCAATGTAACTGCTTTTGTATGTGACACTTGGTTGCTATGCCAAAAACTTTTAGTGAGTGTACAGGGAATACAAAACACTCTTACCTGGTGGATACTGTAGTTGTCTATGGAGGAGAGCAGAGAGTGGCTATATGAGGAGGGGTATGTTTCGTTATTGACCACAGCAACCTGGATTCCCTGAGGATCCCCTCCAATACAAAGACAAATCAGAGTGATCTGGATGACAGGCAACAGGAACTGGAAACACAGGGATCTAAAAATAAGACAATGGTTAGAGTTTGCACATTAAACTCAAAAAATGTGAGTGACTCTGTTAATGTGGCCTACCCCGGGGTCCTCTTAAATCGCACCAGTGTTTTGATAGTCAGGGCAGCAATGTTTCTACACTTCGGTAACACATGTCTGGCTCGCACCTTCCAGTCCGCTGTGGCATCCAAATCATCCAGCAGGTTTCAAAAACAAACGAACAAAGAAAAACAAGCTTGCTGATTGGGTTTGATAACATGTTAGTCACGTATCTGATCAAATATTACCTGTAAATTTGGGAATGTCGTCTGGAGGTGAGTTCACACCAAGAAAAGGCCGACTTTCGTTGCTCTCAAAGGACTGGCTCTTCTCCAGCACTCCGTCCAGCGGGCTGGGGCTCTCATTAGTGGCAGTCTGGTCTGATGACTGACAAAGCTTTAAAAAGGTGCACTCCAAAGTCTGTGGACAAAATCAAAATGTGTAATCCAGTGTTTATCATGATCATACACTGTGCCTCCTTTGGACAGATGGGGTCCTGTACTTACTGCTGTGCCATGTAGCTTCATGACTTTATCTGGAGGACCTTCAGCCAGCAGATGGCCATTTCTCATCAGACCAACCTACAAAACAAGTTGGCTTGTTACAAGCCATTGTGCAAAAATAGGCCACAAATGGTGGCCAGTTTTCAAAGTAGTGAATTAACAGTCAACTGAGTGCCCCTTCAGTGACTTTTTCCCTTGACATAGTTATGTCAATCTCTAAGAATCACAAAGACAAGAATAAATCAACAGGTGCCCTTTATTCTTTGTGAGAGCTGGTTTCAATGCGTTTGTGAGCAGCCAGGCAGGTTTAAGGAGTGATGCAACCACAGACTAGGACATCTACGACTATTTTTATTCTTTCTAAAGACGTGTCAGAGCTACATGTAACACATACAGTTAACCCCGTAAACATATGAACACGTTTAAAGACTCACATATGACCACTATATGAAGAGACTAAAATCAAAAATGGATACCTCCCCTCCACAAAAAAAAAACAGGGCTTGAAAGCTTAAAAATATATGATTACAAACTCACAGTGTTACTTTTATACAGATACTAAATCACTAATAATATTACCAGAACTGAGGATTAGGCTATTCTTTTTATTCAGGTAGAAGTAAAAGGCCTAAAGTGTCCTACTCTGTAACATTTTAAACCCAGTGTACAGTGCAAACTTACTACTCAAAATCTTTAACAAGATTAATGGTAAATCCCCATGGGATTTGACGGAGGCAAACACCAGAAGCACTAATGGAAGGAAAAGGCTAAATATGCAGTACAGACAAGTGCCCTAACATATATGACTAAATAATAATAATAATAATAATAATAATAATAATAATAATAATAATATAATGCTAAATAAAATCATGACTAAAATACAACTAAAGTCACTGCAGGACAGTAACACACTCATTTGTGATTTGAATAGTTTTAGTGTTCTTCTTTTGTTTCATATACTGATGCTTTTTGTATTAGCTTTTCAAAAGAGGAATCTGACTATATTAATGCCACCTGGATTTGTACCATCTGCCCAAGCCAATATACTGCATTTGAGCGAGCTTTGTTTATACCCAGGAGAAACCTCAATAGGCTCTTTGTTTTTGTAGGCAGGACATAAAAGACCTAGAGATGCAGCTCATGATTGCACTGATTACACTCACATTTATGACCCTGACTGTTTAAGTGTGTCACGGTGCATTCTCTCACCACATTGGCTTGTCTGGCCTCCTCGATGTAGTGAGTGGTGATAATGACGGAGACCTTCGCTGTCTTCACAATTTCCACCAGATGTTGCCAAATTCTAAAAAGGTTGTAGAGGAAACCAGATTACATAAAACTGAATTAGTGGCACTAATTTCCTGAAAATCTCTGAAAAAGCTTTTCCACGGCTGTTGCCTGCCAACCGTCTAAGAAACCACATGGGAGAAATAATACTGCCGTGTTTGTCTTGTTTGATGCAAGTGCTCTGCAGGCTTATTTTAAAGGCCCATACTACCCCTTTTTCTGATCTATGTTATAATGTTTCCTCATTAAAAACATACATGGAGGTGTGTTTTATTTCATTCAAACTCTGCATATTTAGGCTGAGTTTTTCTCTCAAACAGAAAACACTCTGTTCCACCTTATGATGTCATGTGGTAATACAGGAAGTGCTCCACTGTGTTTTTAAACTCCACACACCTTCTCTAGAATTATTTGGATAATTTCAGCACTGGAACTAATATTTTCTACTGAACAAAGGGTAAAACGTAGCTGTTAACTTGAAAACTACCACTATGTGACATCATAAGGTGGAACTGAGCATTTGAGCGTTGGCGATGTAGACAGACTGATAATAAAGTGTTACTCAAACATATGTGAATGAAACAAAACACAACTCCAGGTCTGTTTTTGATGAGGTAACAACATTATAACATGGCTTAAAGCTCAAAAGAGTCAATTTTCAATTTTTTAAACGGCTACGAGATACACATTTTTCTGAGTTATATGGCATCTAAAACAAGACACAGTGCATGTTACTATAATAGTGGTGCGTACTTGGTCCTTAACACAGGGTCAACTCCAACTGTGGGTTCATCCAATATGAGCAGTTCAGGGTTTTGAAGCAGAGCAGCTCCCAAAGAAACTCTGCGCCTCTGACCTCCGCTGAGACAAAGACAAAACACATGAGAATGAGTAAAGGACTGGAAATAAACGGTGACAAAGGTGAATCTCCCACATTTCTATGAATTCTTTTCTCAGGAGACAAGATGAACCTGCCTGGCAACAACGGACAACTCAATAACAAACAACACCGAAGAAGTGCTCGCAGCTACAGACACGACTGGGCAAAAGTTTGGACACACGTTTTATTTATTTCTATGATTATTTACATTGTGGAGTTTAACTGAAGGCATTCATAGTCTTGCTATGAATATATGGTGTGGAATGTAGTAAACAAAAAAAACAACAAAGAAAATCCCCAAATTTCTTCCCGATTTTAGATTTTTATAGAAGATCACGGAGAGAAAGTTTGCAGCATTGTCAGCAAAGCAAATTCGTCCGGTTACCCTGACCAATTTGAACAAAATAAAAATTAAAGCAAATATTTAGATGAGTTATTTCCCTTTTTTTCTTTGCTACATAATTCCATATATCTGGTTCCATATATCTGATGTCTTCTGTGTGTATATATAGATGTAGAAAGTAGTAATCATAAACTGTAGTACTATACAAAACAGTAATACACTTTAATTACAGTTATTTGATATGAAGTCAATATGTTCTGTTAAAGTAGAACACTGTGTCAAAGCTGCTGCCTCCAAATATTTCTGGAGTATCCACTCCAGAAATATTTGTCATGTTTTCTTAAGTAAGACGTTTCAATTCGTTCTGCAAAATATTATGCAAAATCAAATTGTATCTCTCCATCAGCGGTGGAAGTAAAAGTGCAGCTATTGGAGCAAAAAAAACCTCAAGTAACAGTGAAAGTATCACATGAAAACTGCTTTTCATTTGTATATTTTTACAAACATGTTAAAAATAAACCCTCAGACGTTTCATCAGATCTAAAACAAAAATGAAAAATAATTAAAATGTACTTAAGTAAAGTACAGATACCTACATTTTTTACTTAAACATACGACTTTTACTTTGCTATGTTCCACCACTTCTCTCCATACTAAGTACAACTATGAAATTACTTATCATTTCATAAGTACTTTGTGGAAGGTTAAACTAAAACATTAACGAAACACAAGTCCAAATGATGCCAGAACCAGATAAATAGACATGTTTTATTGTACATGCTTTATGAGGGAGGCATTAGAGCTTGTATCAAAGTCCAAAACTCAAATCTGTGAACACAAAGCACTGCTGTGTCACTTTATGGCCCTATAAGTGTCACCAGGAGACACAAATACAGTACAAGGCATCAGATAGGACTCATGTAGGCCCATCATGGATATTTAAAGTGTTCAGCCTGCCCCGCTGGACTTTTATCTAAATCAGATATGTCTCAAATTGCCCATGATAAAGTTACAGATAGCGTCAGCGCACTTTACCTGAGATTTCGAACAAGGCAGTTCTTCTGAGGTAGATCGAGGAAGTCAATGAGAAAGTTCATGCGAGCCTGTGTTTCTTTTCGGGTCAGACCGTGAAGACGTCCGAAAAACGTCAGAGTGTCGCTGATGGTAAACTCATTGTACAACGCCAGCTCCTGCACGACAAAACATACTTCAGAAGGTTGTAAATTCCACTAACATTTTGGCTTATATTAAAAACAAAACCCTCATGAAAACAGAGCTGTATGTTGTGATAAAGTTGTGCTCACTGGTGTAATTGTTGGTGACGTGTATGACTTAATGAGTACTAATCCAGGATGGTTGCTGTGTTTTAGATATTCGACATAACAGTAGTTTGCAGTTTCAGTTCACACAGTTTCAGGCACATAGCTGGGACATGCCTTTCGTGCATGTGCTCCAAAAGTCAAAAGGTTGTCTGTACTTTAGAAGCTTTGCAACAACACGTATTTGAGGCCTGGGAACTCAAGACGTGTTACAGATCACATCCCACAGAGACGATCAGAGTTACACATGACCTGGGCTGAATCCGAGCAGCTCCATCTGATATTCACTGCCTGACAGTAACGAGAAACACTCAGATGAGACACAGGTCACTGCCTGTACTGTAGAGGCTTCAAATAGACCAGGCCAGAACAAAGGTTTCAAATGTAAATACACTGTACAGGTGCAGCCGCAGTTAAAATAGCTTTGTGCGGAATGTAATTATTATGATTGTGTTTTATACAGTAAAATGAATACTACATCACTGGAGTAAGGTTTCTGTTCAATGGGGTTCAGTCTGGCCACATTTATTCCACAGTGTATCTTATTCATTTGAGACTCTCATCAGTCAGACCGGCATTCATAGGTGCTGTTTATACTAGAAATACTGTGTGAAATACAGACCCAGTATTTCAATTTATAATGGTCTTTTACAACCAACACTTGTCACCAAGGCATCAACACTATTCATCATATGTCAGATAAATATCCTTCAGGAGATGATTAATGACAAGGTGACATGAGCTGCCATAACTAGTGACAATTAAACACGTCTAGACATCTATATGCAAATAGTGGTATGTGTTTCATCTTTTATCGATTTACCTGTGGCATGTATCCAACCATTCTCCCCGGCACTTCATGGCCAGGAAATGCAGGTGGCTTTCCCAACACAATAATTTGACCTCGTGATATTTTTAGAGTACCCACAATGCATTTCAGCAGTGTAGTCTTCCCACAACCACTGGGGCCTAACAAACCATATCTGCAAAAGATAAAACCATAATATTAAAATGTGTAGCACTGTAACTGATGAGGACAAACTGTAACTGAGGAAACCAGAGAACCATGACAAAACTATGTGGCTTTTGAACACGTGGTATGTTTATGTGAATGCAGCTGCTTGTCTCTGGAACAAAGAATGCACAAAGCAACAATAATGAGTTAATAAATACCCAATTAGAAGTACGCACTCGCACTGTGTGGAATAATGCCACTATGTTCAACCTATGATTACTGCATGAACTGTGTGATGTGCTGCTATAGAGACATGCAGAGTACACTAAACTTTACTAGAAATCACATTACAGACATATTATAGATGCCATTGTTTTCATGTTTCAGATTATCCTCTTTCTAACTCTAGAGATTTTGTCTGAGATTCTTATCTTGTAATTCTCGTGTGCCCAAGGTGACAAAGATAAACAATAAATGACATCTATGAAAAGAAGTTTGTGTGTATATCCCCGACAACTCTAGGGTTAAGCCCACACTAAAATAAACGCACACAGAGAGGTCAGGTGGAATTAAAACATGCCTAAAAACTGACACTTTTGAGGCACAATATGACCATACATGTCAGCTCATGTGACGTAGAGCCACAGATGACAGGTGATGTTTTTGCACCTTGCTGAACCTTTTGGAACAAGTCTGGAACAGGTGGCCTGTGTAATTAACCTAATTTTAGAGAACCAGACATCTCATCATCATTAATCATTGATTAATCATTAACGATATGCTTGTTTGTTTGTTTGTTTGTTTGTTTTTACTCGAAAGGTCCACATTCCTCTGTCAGTAAAATATTTGGAGCAGAGTTCAGACTTTAGAAGAATATTGACTATTTTTTTGTTAAATTATTAAAAGTTTGTATTGTTTATGTTTAGGTAATGAAAGCAATTTTTCTCTGGTTTAACAAGACTAGAATATAGTCAAATAAAGGCTGTGATGTGTGAGGCATCAATGTGAAGAAAAGAAGTGTCCAGCCTTAGCTTTTAATGTAGTTATAAACAAGAACTGTAGATATTATGATAATAAATATATGAATGCAGTTGAGTCTAAGTCCTAAGTCCTGAGTAATTGTAACTTTTTGTGTCTAGGCGAGGTGAAGAATGTAAATCTGATTTGAAAAAAAATCCTGGTGAGGAACTTTGGTCAGTCGGTCACAGGGTACATATGTGATATAAAAGCAAGACATAATGGTGCTTGGTGAAACCCATGTGAATCTGATTGGACTAAAGCAGATAAGACCGTGCTTGTGATATGAGGAAAGTGAGGTGATGCCAGATATGCCTGTTAGTGATGCCTGTTATTCTTTGCCTGCTCAGCTGTGTTACTTACATCTGTCCTTGTGGCACAGTCAGGTTGAGATTGCTCAGAACCTTGAGTTTTCCATAGGATCGACACACATCTCTGCAACGGATCGCAGCTTCTTCCTGTCCAGCAGGCAATGGAGTCTCCACATCAACTGTCATGGCCTCCCCCTTCAGCTGAAGCTTAGAGGATCAAATCATAGAACATTCATTGAAAACAAAAGTAAATACAATGTTGGAAAAAAAAAAACACCCCATCACAAAACAGGTTTCAAAAATAAGGGAAAGTAGGTCACATGATGATGACCAGTGTAATTAATAATGATAATTGCATGCAGGAGTCATGTAACAGTGAATCTATTATTAGCTAACATAAATAAAATATATTTTCAATCAAACCCACCTGCATATTGATATTAAATAGTTTTCACTGTTCTGTACACACTATTTTCTGCTTTCTTGACTAAATAAATCTGATGGTAAAACAATCCTTAGACTGTAATCTGTAATAACAGCACTGTTTCACAGTTCTCTGACCAGCTCGTATAATCCAGAGTCTCATTCTCCACTGCACAGATTAAAGAGATTCAAGTGTAATCTTCTGCATTTGCTTGGTTTTACTTTTGCCACTTTAACCTCTATATCCAAGACATGGATGGTAGAGCTAATATGAAGCAAAGATGAATAAATGTTATGTAAAAGAAGCATTTTCCCAGCCACCATAAACAGAAAATCAATCTCACCAAACTACAAGTATTAGTCCAACAAGTAGATCTGATGTGTGTCGTTCTGAAGACAACAACTGAAGTGCATCAGCTGACAAAAAAAAAACTTAACATGAATGTGAAGTGGTAGAACAGGTTGGGTATCAAGAAGCAGTGGGCAGGGACGACTTGTGTTTCCCATAAGATTCTTTGGTAGCTTACATCAAGGAGGTGAGTACCATTTGTTCACTAAACCTTTTATGTTTAAATTATAGATAACAGTAACTGATAAATGTGATGTGAAAGTAAGATAACAAATTACTACAAAGGCAAGAATCCGTGAACCTGTGGTGATTCCACTTAAAGAAATGCTTAGAAGGCAAAACTGCTGCAGGCATTTTGGAAAAAGCCGAAATTAAACCCATTATGCCACAGCAGACCAGAAGAACAGCACTTTGACCCAGTGTTGCACTCTTTATTCAGAGCCCTCTCTGCTTGGAAAATTAAACAACTCTACAGTTTGATGTAAAAACTACACTTTCACAAACAGGTGCAACAGTAAACCGCCGTGCTCAGGTCTACGTCGATAATAGCGTCACAAGCTCCTATGCACAGTGTGACAAATGTTCTGCACACAGAGCAGTGGCCCACAGGCGGTCCACCAGAGACCAGCTCATCGCGCACTTTCACTCCCCTCACAGGAGCTGCAGGGGACGATCCTGGAGGCTAAACTGCTCTAAATCACTGCCATCTTCTCGTCATGGTCTGTATGTAAATGAACCGGCAGGTATCTGCGGAAGCAGTTTTCCGCAGACTTTATGTCCATCTTGTGGCAACTACGCGAGGATGCAGCAAACGGCTCATGTCAAATAAAGACACGATCGAAAAGTGGCACATGACTGAAGCAGCCTAACACAACAAGACACAATGCAAAATGCTCTTACGCGTTCCTCCATCTCGGTAGAGTCTGCAACTCGGCTTGTGACATCCTCCTGAGCGGCACTCTCTGCGGCCATGGCAGCAGCGCACAGAGGATGGAGCGGCGGCGCGCAGTGTGCGTGCGCACGGGAGGGGAGGGGGAGAGGGTCAAATCACTCCAGAAACACGACAGTCAGGTCATTTATACTCAGATCAGGCTGAGGGCGAAACGTATGTTAGCTCTGATCTAGATCGGTCCATGATCTTTCTACGAAAATATCTGCTGCTGTAAAAAGTCCAGACTCTTAGATGTTTAATAAAATCTGACACAGTTTAACCTGGAACACACCAATAAGAAGAACAGGTGGAAACAGGGGAATGGTTGAATCAATCGTTTTACCGCACTGCAAAGAGGTGGTTTGTACAGTTCAGGAGGAGGTTAAATACTGCTCCCTTTTGGTCAATAAAAAATGGTGCAGGAGCTGTGTGATACTGACAGATGGCCACAAGAGGGCGCAATAACTCATGCCTAACTGCTGTCCCATTTTCTGAGAGGGGAATAGGATGGAGCAGTAGTCAAAATAAAGGCCTACACCAGACGGTGTTGACATTTCAGTGGAGTCAACATATTTTTGTTCTGAAAAGTCATTATAGTTTAATTATAGCAGCACATCATTATGACAATTATTGGGAACACCCATGGATCAATTAGCCAGGAATTGAACTAGGGCCTAAATATAGACACTCACTGCAAATAAATGTATTTATTCCATCAGAGGAATGCCTGATTGGGTAGAGGGTTTAGAAAAATCTGTCTGATTAGCCATTTTGACAGAAGGGGATTAGGCTTTTAGCTGTAATTATGATAAAGTATGTACGTCAGCAGATATCCACCCATTTTCTCTACAGCACATGGAGCGGCTGTGAGGCCTGTCTGCACCGGTCAGACGTGAATATCCACCAGGAGAGCAGAGCCTAGAGCAGGAAAAGACCGGTAGTGCAGCTTTCTCCGGGGCGAGTGCCACGACGCTGACACACCACGCTGTCCAGGCGCGCACATTCAGCATCCTATGAGACTCTGCTCAAGATGGCGGTGCAGGCAGCGGAGAACGACGGGATAGTAAGTATATCTGGCTCTTCATACCAAACTGGATGGACCCTCCTTACGTCGGTTTTTCTAATTGTGCAGTTACCCGCACATTTGATCCAAGCGCACCGTTATCCGGCGCAAATGCGATGCGATGCGCGCGGTCAGGGCTACTCCTCTTTCATCATTGAAGGAAGTAGGAAACCCAATACGTTTGTGTGTAATTCTGTCTGCAGAATGATGTGGCCTACCTGCTCATCCAGGCCGACCTTTGATGCGCATTGATGGTGCACAACATTTATACTGTTTTTGCACCACTTAAGCGTCTGTATTTCCAGCATGTCTAGATGTACAGCCACCCCGTTATTGTTGATGGGTGTCTGTGTTTGTGTTCGCCATAGGCCTCATAACTCTATTACTCCTCTAATCCCAATCAACAAGCTTCTTCAGCCAATGTTTACCCAAGTTTATTCATTGCACAGTACATTATTGCACTACTTTTACTACTGGTTTTGCAGAATGTGGAGAATGACCACCTCAATGAGTCTCTGGAGAACCCTGGTATCATCTCTCCGGATAAAGAGGACATAGCACTTCTTGTAAGCAACTCAGTAATAACATTTTATCTCTTTTTGGCTAACTAAAATACAAGGAAAGCACCCTAACGTGTTGTTTTGTGTGCTTGCCAGGCTGTGCCATTCAGTGGACGCATACGAGGTGGCATGCGTCCAGGAAAGAAGATCATAGTGATGGGTATTGTCGATTTGGAACCAAACAGGTGAGATTATGTGCTGAAACGTGCCTTATCCAATCCATTAATGCATGTTTTTGAGATGGCTTTAAGATACAAGATGAAGGAGCAGCTGTGGAAAATAGTGGCTTGTTAAGTATGCGTAGGCTGGGCGTTTCCTGGCCCCTTGGTAGAGACTGGGGAAGAAAGAGGGAGCAAGGACCCGTCTGTGTATAGTTGTTTTGGGTGTGTCTTTACCCTACATGGAAACTTGTGTCATACTTGGCAGAACTTTTCAGTGACATCAGCGTGCTCAGAGTTTAGCTGCAGGCAGAAGTAGAGGTCATGTGAATGTCTTGGTCAGGAGAGCTCAAAAACACACATTCATCTCTTGTTTAAAGTTTTAAATGATGTGGGCTGATAATGCCTTATGACTGTATGGTTCCCTCAAGATGCAGTGCCCCTGGGATTAGAGCCAGGACTATTGTTAACGGATTATAGCCCATTGCCACGCTGTTATTTGCTCTTACACAGCAGAAGCAGATTTATGACTTTGACTTATTTTGGATTAGCCTTGGCTCATAGTTTTGCACATCTGACATCCCTTATGCTGCCTTCATTTTAAAGCTTCGACGTGAGCCTGACCTGTGGACGTCACTCTGAGAAAGAGGATCCCCCTTGCGATGTCGCCCTAAAACTCACCGCCCGTTTCAGCGAGCGCCGGTTCATGCGCAACGCCCGATTGTCTGGCAAATGGACTGAGGAGGAAGCTTCTACTGATTACTTTCCATTCATCCCAGACCAACCTTTTAGGGTAATGTATAAATGTATTTATGTCCACTTCATTTGAGTAAATATAGTCAACTTCCTGTTATGCCTTTGGTTTTTTTCACATCTTCATTCATTGTGGCTTATACCGAAAGCAGCCGCAAAATAAATGATTCACTTTCTAGTTAATTTCATAAGGTTTCACTTAACTTAAGCTTAAGATTTATATGTAGGATAGGTTATTATTTAATCTCATGTCTTGGTGCTGCACTGAATCAGAGCACACCTGAATATTTATCATTGAAACAAGCTCGAACACACATGACTCTACACGTCCAGTACGATAATTGAATAAAAGCACATGTCCACCTACATTACATTCATTATTTACGAGGCTTTTGTTCTACGTGAAGGTGGAGTCAGCTGTGTAATTGTGGCGTAGGTTTGGGGGATGAGCGTGGCAGCTGCACATATGGGTGATGATGAGTAATGTTCATAGGACCGCGGGACAAGTCTAGCACAAGTTTCTGCTCCAGTAATCCTGTGCACGTTTACACACTGTTTCTAAAAGTGTATCTCATGGAAGCTTATGGGAATATGTCCTGCTATTCTCAGCACAAGTAATTCATTTAGAAAAGAAGAGAACGTTTAGGCTCCTCATGTCGATACAGTGTTGTTGCTTGTAATTTCGCTGCAGCTGCAACTTTCAAAACGTTTTCAATCTTCTGAAATTTAGTATTTTTACTTCTGTTACTCTAATCATTATTCACCTAATTCTGGACGTTGCCGTGACCGCCGCTATTGTCATTCGAGTTGTATTATTTAGCATGAGGCTGCTGATCTTGACCGCAAATAAGTTCTAGCCTGTAAAGCTATAAAGTTTTAAAGCCTCCAGAGAATCGGTGAAGTGTTGACTTGTTGGTCACATGAACATAGAACGTTTTACACAAATGAACCTACTTTATATCATGTTTTAGCAGCAAAACCTTTCCCAAATTCTCCATTGGATCAAGTGGAACTTCAATCGGACGTGCCACTACAAAGAAAGCGCAGTTTGGTCGCATTTATGGTGAAAGTGGGCTTTCATTCAGGGGCTTTCTTTGTGTTTTTGGTGAAGATTACTTTGCTATTTTCTTCATTAAACAAAACAGCTGCGGTAAAGCTACATCAGGATCCTAAAGAATGAATTTGATGGATAATTTTTCATTTGATTGACACATGTCCCCTGAAATGTGGCCGTATTTATAAAGAAGATTGATCGGGACGGGGTTTGGCTAGTTGTATTATTATTTTGAAAGTAGCAGAATAAAGTCAATACCATGTTAGTGCAACTGAACGCTACTGAACACAACTGAACTTTTGCTTTTCATTTTCAGTGATTTAATACTATAATTATATTTCTATTTTAGACCATTGTGTTGGTTATTACGGTTTTTATATATTTTAAAATTAGAGCAACTGAATAATATCCTTTTGAGGTTTAAAATACACTCTGTCCATGGCTCATTTCATTAAAATTTCTTATCTGTTTTTCTAGATGGAGATCCACTGTGAGCACCAGCGGTTCCGGATATTTGTGGATGGACACCAGCTATTTGACTTTTATCACAAAGTAAAGTCTTTGCCTTCTATTGATACAGTACGGATAGATGGAGATCTACAGATCACCAAACTCGGCTAACCTCACTTAGATCTGCGCGAAGCAAAGACTTTATCACCTGTAAACACACATAAGCCAATCATCAGTATCACCGCCATCGCCAACTGTTAACACTGCAGCAAAGAACCAACTTTAGGGATTATTAATTAAGACGTGTTCTGTGAATGGATTTGGAAGTAAGTGTAACATTCAGGGGCTTTCTTTGTGTTTTAGGTGAAGAATACTTTGGTGTTCTTCTTTTAACAAAACAAAACAGCTGTGGTAAAGCTACATAAGGATCCTAAAGAATGAATTTGATGGATAACTTTTCGTTTGATTGACACGTGTCTCCTGAAATGTGGTCGTATTTCTAAAGAAGATCGATCGATACAGGGTTTGGCTAGTTGTATTATTATTTTGAAACTATTCCCTGACACAATTTAAGCCCCTTTTTGTTCTGTGTTTCTGCGGTTGATGTACATAGCAGTGTTCTCCTTAAGGCCCCGTCGTCTTTTGGGTTTGTTCCAGTTGTCATGGCAACACACCGCAGTCCCAGCTCGACCTAATTTTCCCAAAATGAGGATTATAACTGGCATTCCACAGTACACTCCATGTCTTTCTAAAAAAAAAAACGTGTGGCTGTTGAGTCCCCTTTGCAGATTCGAGCTCACATGTCATTGTTTACATTAGTAGTGGCTGAGTCTTTTTAGCGATCATATAAACGCCATCAAATCAAGCTATATAACTACCTTTTTACAGTAAGAAGCGACTTTAGCTGTTTTTTGGGAAGCAGGAATCGCTATCTGAATGTATATTGTTCATGTTTGTGTAAAAAACAGGGGAGATAATTTGCGTTGAAGTTACATAGTGTCACTTTTTTTGGATTAGTGGCTGTTCTACTGACTTGTAGGACCGGCCCTGCACAGTGGTATTGTATTTTTGGCTAATTTCCATTGCAGCATCCTGTTTGCGTTGAGGCTGTTTCAGGACATTCCTTCCGAGATGTCATAAGGGAGAAGAGGCCTGTCACGATACCAAATTGTGAAGTGCGTAAATATTCACAATAAACGCCACTGGTACTGATATAGAAGTAGATTTATCCCCCAAATTGTAAGCTATTAAATGACCACGAGCTGCACTAAACAAGAATGCAACACTGTAGTAATTAGTATTAGTCTCGAATCTTATTCCGTTGCCAAAAAAAAACAATACAACGTTTCCTACCAGTGCAAAAAACGGTACACACGATGAATACTGACCCCAAAAAAATACTGTTCCTTCTCTCGTAACAGGCCTAAGGGAGCATTTTTGAATACACGACTGTGACTGAATCTGAGAATGCGAAATTAAATATGGATTTCTTAAGGTGCTTCATTCTCTCTCCATCCTACCTTTGTTAGGATAGACTGATTTTGAACAAATTTGAGTTATTTCTGTTGTCCTGTTGGGCTTTGCTAGTATAAAGTAGCATCAAAGGTACGGGCGGAAATCTCATATATTATGTGGCGTATAGCTAGTACAGTATTTTCTTTCTAAAGTTGTGTTTTATGACAGATATATTTTTATTTTGCAGAATGCTTATTTGATTTTATAACGGTTGTGGTTGGTTTAAAGGGCTTGTATTACGCTGTTTTCTGATCTGTTATAATGTCGTTTCCTCGTCAAAAACAGACCTGGAGTTGTTTTGTTTCATTTACACATGATTAACACATAAACTCTGCAGATTTAGGGTGAGTTCTTGTCTCAAACAGAAAACAGTCACTGGAATCATCATAATTTCAGTTCTGGAACAAAAGATAAAAGGAGATGTTAACCTGAAAACTACCGCTTTCAGGTTAATAAAGATGTTGACAGACTCATAATGAAGGGTTACATGTGTGAATGAAACAAAACACAACTCCAGGTCTGTTTTTGAGGAGGTAACAACATTAAATCATGGCTCACGAGGATCAATTTTGCGTAATATCGGACCTTTAAATGGGTAGAGATTTACAAGCAATGGTCATCGTAACTCCAGTATTAACAGAACTGCATGTAAAACATTTATGGTGTCTGTGTTTCATTTACCAGTTTTATAACACAAACTGAAATATTCCAAGTTTATCCTAGTTTTTCTTAATTTACAGTAAATTGGTTTTGTTTTTTAGCTCTTATAAATGTTGTTCCTTTGTAAATGGATGTGTTGCCTAAGGTGAAGGTGACTGTAGAATCTGTTTTTGATCAGTTTAAGAAATTAAAACAGTTTGCACTCTGATAACTGAAACACTTTTTAACCTTAAGTTTAATTTGCTGTGGTTGTTTTTGACCTTTACAAAAGTCTGTGTAGTTTGTTATGTAAGTAAGGTAACATACTCTTTGTCATGTAACCAAGAACTGATTTATATTCTCCATTGTGCTATGATCTGGCGAGTCTGGTCTCGAAGGTGTTACAAGTGTGTGTATTGTATTTTGTTTTATTTATTCAAACTAACAACAAGGTTTACAGTTCTGAATTATTTTCAAATTAGATTTCATTCAGCCTATTATAAGTATTGTCATGCTTAATGTTAAAGGCCATATTTTTAGTTTCTGATTCACATAATTTGTAAAGATATGAACAAGAAAGAAGAAGCAGGTTCACACTTTCTGGTTTAACATATCACTAAAAGCATTTTTCATTGTGCTTTTGTAAAAAAAAAAGAAACTAAAAATTAAGTATCCACACCAATAAATCTTTTCATCTTGATCTTGCTCGTTGTTTTTCTTGACCTAAAACATTCTAGGTTAAAATGATTGAATGAAATTAATTAAAATGTTAAAACT
Organism: Periophthalmus magnuspinnatus; assembly: GCF_009829125.3. Lineage (NCBI taxonomy): Eukaryota > Metazoa > Chordata > Actinopteri > Gobiiformes > Gobiidae > Periophthalmus > Periophthalmus magnuspinnatus. Next base: position 27,974,543 of record NC_047140.1, read on the forward strand.
TTTGAAAGAACAACAACTAATAACATTTTTTCTTATATTTAAAGGTGACTTTTATGGTTCGATAGTCTGTCAAAAAAGTCTGCATGAAGATGTTATTGCTTTGCCCAGAATATACTACACTGTGGGGTTAAAATTTATCTGATGAAGGCCTGATTACAGTCAGATCTGTGGAGAGGCGAGAGGCATGTTTTTCCTAGATATTTCTGACAAATAAAAACACCCAATGCAACAAAGGCTGGATACAGTAGAAACCAGAAGTTGATGTACTATATATAAAAAGACACATATGCTTTTTTTCTCACTGACAAAATTATTTCTATTTACCAGAATAATGAGAGGATTTTTTTGGACAATTTTTCATTACTTTCTTCAAAGTCAGAAGTTTACATTTCATTAGCATTTGGTAATATTGCCTTTAAACTGTATGACTTGGGTCAAATGTTTTGGATTTCCTTCTACAAGCTTCTCACAATAGTTGGTCAGAATTTTGCCCCATTCAGAACTGGTGTAACTGAGCCACGTTTGTAGGCCGCCTTGCTCGCACATGCCTTTTCAGGTCTGCCCATAAATTTTTAATAGGACTGAGATCAGGGCCACTCCAAAATATTGACTTTGTTACTCTTGAGTCACTTTTTAACCAGTTTGGCAGTATGCTTCAGGTCATTGTCCATTTAGAAGAACCATTTGCGCCCAAGCTTTAATTTCCTGGCTGATGTCTTGGGATGTAGCTTCAGTATTTACACATAACGTTCTTTCCTCATGATGCCATCTATTTTGTTAAGTGCACCTGTCCCTCCTGCAGCAAAACAACCCCACAACATGATGCTGCCACCACTGTATTTCACAGTTGGGATGGTGTTATCAGGCTTACAAGCTTCCCCTTTTTTTCCTCCAAATGTACCAATGCTCATTATGGCCAAACAGTCAAATTCTAATTTTGTCAGACCACAGGACATGTCTCCAAAACTTAAGGTCTTTGTCCCTGTGTGCACTTGCAAACTGTTACTGTAACTCTTACCAGCTTCAGCTAGCATCTTCACAAGGTCTTTTGCATTTCTTCTTGGGTTGATATGCACATTTCAGACAAAAACCCGTTTATCTCTGGGAAACAGAATCCATGTCCTTCCTGAAATTGCACCCAAGGATGAACCAGATGTCTACAAGTCCATAATTCTTTTCTTGATATCTTGGCTAATTTCTTTTGACTTTCCCATGATGTTACACAAAGAAGCAGTGTGATCCAGGTGTGTCTTTAAAAACATCCTCAGGTGTGTCTCTAATTAACTCAAATGTTCAAAGCTTCAAAGACATGACATCATCTTCTGGGTTTTCCCAAATTGTTAATACAAAATACATGGTAGTCTTACTGCATGTAAAGTTCAAACTTTGAAGTAATGAAAAAAAATTGCCTAAAAAAAAATTCTGTCATTATTCTGGCATTTAGCAAATAGAAATAATTGTAATAATCCCAATTGACCTTAAACAAGAAAAGTTTATTATGATTTCATGTCGGACAGAGAGAAAAAAAAGTCTTTTTATATAGTGTATTTAATGTTTCACTTGGTCGTATTCAGAAGAACAGTTACTTTTCTGAAATCAAAGGAAATACACTGCAGTACTTGAGCACACAAATATCCTTCAAACTGCACACAATCAATGAGTAAAACAGAAACCACTGTTACTGTGGTGACCGTATGTGTGATTTTTTCCTTCTCCAGTCAGTGACAGGAAATGCATCACAAACAATGAAAACAAACCTAGGCCTAAATTGAGTTTTTATAGTATGACTCAGAATGCAGTACTTTGATCGGAGAGGGTATTCAGTATTTTGCAGCTAAATACATTTCCCAAGTATTCTTCCACATCAAATCACATGTAGATACACTTTTCTCCCAGTAGATGGCGGTGTGGCGCTGCCTGGCCATAACGCGCCTGACCCTCCAAGATGACCGACAACACCAAAGATCGTCTATGTCACAAAGAAGAGTCACGCGGTTTAACTGGACACTCCGTTAGATTTGACGCATTTCCGGTTTAGAACAGTTGAACCGAAGTGGGAGCTCTTACATTTTAGTCCTATCTTTGCTCAACACACCAGCACCAACTGAGTGTCCGCGGAATGATGATGAAGGATGAGGAACACGGCTGCTGAAGAGCTGTAACGACAATCTGGGTGAATATCTTTGATTAAATGCAAAAATAAACGTGTAATAGCTGTTAGTTTATCCTCTGGACCAACATATCATAGTGTTTCTTTGGTAGGTGGGAGGTGGGAGGTGGGAGGTAAGCTAGTGGATTTGAACGCTATCATACACACCCTTGTTAGCCCATTGTAAATTAGCTATAATATTGTTTAGCTTTGCAATTGTGGCCTGAATTAGCAGTGTTTTATTTGTATTAACATTAGTATTAAGAATATTTTTAATGGAGCAAGTATAGTTTTAAAATCTGTGTTTTATTGTGATTGACTGTGATTGACAACTGACAGAACACAAACAGATCCATAAAGAGCTGGGTCAGTTTCAGTATTTATTAACTGCGTATGTGTTTGACATAAGAGGATTACCCAAGGGCCTAATCTTAATCAAGTAGTTTTAAGCTGTGAGTGCCTACAGTGTAGGTGTATGGACGTGCGTACATTAGTTCTTCTGTTCATGTGTATTAAAACATGCATCTTATACTAAAGTACTGTTATTTTTGGCAAGGGGAACCCAATGGACGCCATGCCACAGCTGACTTCATCCCTGCCGCAAGTGTGCAACCAGGATGAAGAAGCGCCGGCAGAAGAGGAAGAATTTGGAGAGTTTAGTGAGTTTCCTGGTGGTGCTGATGGCTTTAATTGCTCTCCGTGGGAATCTGCCTCCAACTCTCCACCTTTACTCCCAGATCCCTGTCAATCTGTTTCCAGGTTAAATCAGCCAGTTGAGCAATCTCAGCCCACATCTACTGTGAGTCTTAGGGTCATGGATGACCAGGCAGCTTGTGCAGATGGACTATCTGAAAAATACCCTTATGATGGTGACAAGAGTTCAGTCCTGAAAGCTTGCTTTCTCACAAATGAAACAGACTTTGCAGACTTTTCTGTATTTGGTGAACAGGCAGCACAAGCCTGGTGTTGTGGCCTGGCTGGTGCAGAATTTTGGGATGGACGAGAGGGAATGTCTGCAATGAGACACAACTATGTTACCCCGGATGAGGACGCAATTCTGGATTCTGAACCCAAATCTTGTGGATTCACGTCAACAGGCAACATTTGCACCATTGCCAGCCACTGTGAGAAAAGAAATAAATCATCTCAGGACAGTAACAGTAAACCACATCTTCAGGTGGAATGGGGTCATTTTGGAGATAAATCTATTGACAAGTCTTGTGAAAGTCACAAAGAGAGAAAGCATAGTTTCAATCTTAATTTTTTACGAACTTCAAAAGAAGCAGAGGAAAGAGGAAAGAAAGAGAAGAGTGTTTCAACACTTTCTCAGACAGTGGGCTTGTATGACTTTGTGGACAATGTGTCATGTGATGAAGGCTCATCACAAGATGAACCGTCTGAGGATTTTGAGCCGAATGTTTCTTCTCTTGCTTCACAAGACACAGACACTGATGAATATCCGACTGATGATGAAGAGGAACTGAGGAACTATAGGCTCTCTCGATCCTTTTGCAACAATGATTTCATTTGGTACAACACATCCAATTCTGATGTTGATACAGGTCTTTTTTATGAAGATCACTTTGCAGCTCAGGAATCCTCCGCTACCTCTGCACACTCAGAATATGAAGAACATTCTGAAGTACAACAAGTGTCCAGAGGTGTCAGCCTAGAGTCTCACACGAGCCAGGAACCTTTCCAATTAGCTGAGGGAGAAGTACAAAGTCTACAAGGTCTTCCGCCCAGTGACAGCTTTGCTGACTTTTGCTCAGCACCCTCACAGGAGGACAGACAGTGTGAGCTATTTCAAGACCTACAGGAGCCCCTTGGACAGCAGTGTGATATAACTAGCTGTGAGGTACCTTTAAAAAAAATCTTCTCACTACAAAATTAGTTATGTGCTACATTCAAACATGCTATTTGCTGATTGTTTGTTTGGGGGCAGGTTGTGCTCCACTCTCAAGCTCAACAGCTGTTTCTGGCCAGTTTCCCACAGTTGGGCTCAGCTGAAGAAGTGGAGGATCCGGTTTATGGACTAGATACGCTGCTTTTCTTCAAAGATGAAAGTGACCATGAAGAACACAAACCCAAACAGTTTGGCTCACTCTGGTAAAATAGTAGCTTGATTTAGAGTTTGTTTGTTTATATTTTAAAGAATTATTTCACTAGAGTTACTCAACTACGATATGTGACATAATATTGTCTGACCTTCTTAGCATCCCACCTGGCTTAAGATGGTCATCTCAGGACATTCACTCAGCTGCTGGCCTGCAGTTTCAGTGGGGTGGTTCCCATACCAATATGGGTTTACTACAATGCCTTGATGTGGACTCAAGAAATATTGTAAGTTTTATTGGTCATCAAGAACTAAACCTTTTACCAGGTTGATTAATGTACATTTTACAATTCCTTCACAAATCTCTTTTAGGTGCTCATTGGCTTAAAGAAGCAGCCAGGGGCTGTATCTGCATTAGCGTCCCACCGGGTATACATCAACATGATCATGTTTAGTGTGTAGGCAAATATATACTTTGATCAACTGAAATTATTTTATTTAATTTTTATTGGGATTTTTCTTCAATAGGGACAGCTGGAGCCTATCAAGGACTCAGCTGTACATTTTCCAGGACAAACTGCAGTGACAACACATGAACCTATGAGTACCTAAGACAACTCCCTGATTTTATTAAAGGTAGTAGTAAACAAATAAAAAGTTACAGGCAACTTAGTTACTAACTACTACAAAGAAACAATTCGATATGTCTTTTTCCAGGACTACCTGTGCCCTGTGCTGAACTGGAGCAGTCAAAGCCTTAGCAGTTCTCAGGATGGTATGTCCCATTTCTATGCCCAACTCTTTTGGACATTGAAAGAGTCTGTTGTTTGGCAGCTTATACTAATCTTGGTCATCCTTTCTTATGGCTTTTCCCTTCTGGGGTCGCTACAGCAAATCATATGGCTCGTATAATACGCTGTGAATTTACTAGCTCTTAATTGTAAAGAAAAAAAGAGCTACCTCATTTTCAATAAAAATGGGTACAGGTGCTTTATGTCACTGTGCCATTGAACTGTCTGTTACATTCATGTGAAGCTGCAGTTAGTTCAGCTAATTTCACAAATGTGTATCCTACTGTGCCCTGAAGCTTCTTACGCCACTTTTACTCAAATGGACAAATCAACAACAATAGTTTTAAAAACTTGTATAATGGCCTTTATGAACATATTTTTATTTTCATAAAAGTTAATTGAAATCTAACCAACCAGACAAAAACTATTGTGCATGTTTTTAATGATTCCATCTAGAGATTCTATTGATTTGAAATTAGATGAATTTTAAAAGTAAGATCATCTAGGTACAGCATTTATGGTAGCACTGTTTGGCATGCCAACATTTATAAAAGTATATTAATTTGTAGCATGTAAACATGTACAATAGAGAATATGTTCTAAAACACGACTGAGGCCATATACGTTTTGCCTGGCAGGCAAAGTATTGGTGAATATGTTATTCTTTACTGGAGATGCAAATATTCAGCATTTTTGAAGATTGTAATGGGCAATCGTATTCTGCAGAGGGCAGCAGCACAAGTTCACCCATTTACAATTGTACTCATCTGTACTCAAACATCGAACAGCCAATAAAGTGCATTGAAATGTTTTATTTTAAAAGAAAATAATTAGCCCATAAATACTTTTTTATGTTGGAAAAGTTGAGATAAATATATTAAATATGACAACATATTTTTATTTTAGTTGTGCCTTCATCCCTGTAAAAAAATTTCCTATTTCTATTCTTCGGACCTATTATTTTATTATTTCTAATTTACTGCTGTAAAATATTTGTGAATATTGAAATAAAATTGCTGATTTCTATTATGGCTATGTGTTTTTGTTGGTTCTTAGTTATTACACTTTTGTGCTGTCTAAATAATAATAACAATAATAGTTTCTACTCATATAGATATTATTAATACATAATAATGATGGTAAATGTCACCAGAGCTGTTCACCTCTTCTCGCATCTGTGAAACTGGATGACACATTTCTTTGAAGAGAACTGATTTTTTTTCATTTATTTATTTTTTTTTAAACTTTTATCCAGTTGGCTGGCTGAAGCCTTTCAACCCAAAGGTTAGATAAGACGAAGCATTTGAGCTGCTTAACCTGTATCCTACAAGCCAACATATTTCAGTGTCTGCCTCTAGAGAGTAAGTTGTACCTGTTTCCACTTCACTATTGTGTCTGTGTATGTTTATGTTATAGGCCTACAAGCGTCAGGAAAACGTTAAATATGGAGGAAAAATTATAATACAGCTAAAGGGGTACAATATTTAGAAAGGCAGACCTATGAAATCCCTGTGTGTGTTTTTATTTTGCTGCTGGACAGAGAGCGGCTGTCTGAGCACCGGATGCGCACCCTTCCCTTCCTCTCCGCCGGGCGCCGTGTCTTCCTTCCGGCTTGTTGAAGAAAGTTGAGGGAGGTTCAGCGGTAACTGGGCTTTTACACAATGGACAGCCAGGGAAGGAAAGTAGTGGTTTGTGACAATGGAACAGGGGTACGTCTGCCTATTTTCTTACAACCTTTATCTGTTTGAGTGCTGTTTATCCGGGAACGTTTTTATGAACGATTTGCTGAAACAGGAAGTAGGGCTTCTGTGCTAGCGTCAACTGGGTGTGTAGCTGTTAGCATGCTAGCTACATTTTCATTCATCCAACCGCGCCGTCAACCTGCAAACACCACCTCTGCAACCGCGTTTTTATCTGAAATGACACGAACTACACGCATTTGTTTTATTATTACACATGTGTTAAATTTAAACAGTAAAATGAGTCAGTTTTCCCAAAGCCCTGGTTGTCATGCTAAAACAGTTAGCTTCTGTTGGCCATCTTTCTGCTCGGGTTCATCAGCTGGCTGTTACCGGGATGGGCAGCCCGAGGCCAGCTGTCACACTGCTCCCTTTTCATTCTTGTGCTTTTTTTGCAGTCGTTGTAATAGTTTTTTAAAAGTCTCACGATAGACTTGGCGCTAATTGCTTCTGCGACCAGGCCTGGAAGATCAATTACGCAATGTTTATGCCTCAGTCCTTTAAATACCACAGCAGTGCATTGATTGCGTTTACTTATGATCATAGATAATTTATATGACTTCTTATTGCTGAACAAATGAAGGCCCTGCTTTCACTCTGTTAGAAACAAGCGCCTGTTACTCCTGATGAAGTAGCCAATGTCTTATGGTTGTATTTTTTATGCCTTATGGTTGTATTTTTGTTAAATGAATAATTATTTTTCTCAGCTGAAACATGTCTTTAGGAACTTTATCAGCAGTTAAGGAGGATGCTGGCTCAGCACGCATGACAAATAAGTAGAGATTTGAGGTGAATGGTGGCCTCTGTGTGAATAAGCACTCGAAAGGAAATGACAGCGTGCACCGCAGCTCAAGATATCACCTCACTGTGCTGTTTCAGGACTACCTATAACCATGATCTTCACTCTTTTTTTCCAGTTTGTAAAGTGTGGCTATGCAGGCTCAAACTTTCCTGAGCACATCTTCCCTGCGCTTGTTGGAAGGCCCATCATCCGCTCCACCGCCAAAGTTGGAAATATTGAGATTAAGGTATACTCCTGTCCTGAACAAAAACAGTGTCTTTTGGAACACAGACATTTCTCTGATAAAGAAATTGCACTTTAAAACGGTGCTTATTATAAATGTACAGCAACAAAAATATATAATTTGCTCATTAATTGTCTTAGCACATACCCTTTCGGCACCTTTCCTGTCTAGTTTCCCTTATGTGTATATATTTTTTCAATATCTGCTTCCCTTTTCCTTTATGTTTTTGTTACTCCCCCTGCTGAAGTAGAATTCTCAGAAGATGGTAAGTTCAGGTTGGTGTGTGCCTCCTGTCCTTGCCTGCTGCAGGAAGCTGTCATGATTTTAAGTTTACCTTAAAAATGCTGTATTTGTTTTCTATTTTAAATTTAGGATTGAGTTTTTAAATTATTGGACTTAGTTATTTCTAGTTGTTGAAGGTAACTTGCAAATAACACCGTAATTGCAGCTTCAGCTCTCGGACTGAAAGCTGCTGACAAAAATTGTGATGATTTTAAATAGATGCCATTTTCTATGAGCTTTTGTTACTTTTACATTATAATACCGAATAAAAAGCTTTTGTAACGGTTTGACCCATTCTGTGGATGCTTGGCAGACAGTTGAGAGACGGAAGCACATGTGCTTTTCTTTTAACTTTTTATTGAGACCATATGGAGGCAGTACATTGGGCTGGTACTTTGTTAATGCCAAAGCACACAGGATGAGCTCATAAAATGGCTGTCTTCAGTGGGCTTTTGATGTTTCTAAATGGAACATGAGATGCTTGACTGTGTGGCTAACACTAAACGCTAACCTGGAGTTGTTTATATTTTCATGCTGCTTGCATGCAGCCAGTTGAATGGTACTAAAACGAGTGGTTTACCAAAGCTAGAGGAAATCTGGAGTGTCTTAAGGAGTATGCATGGAAACAAGTCTTATTGTGCATGCAGGACAATGGTTTCTTAGTGAAGGTGTTATATGGGTACAATGGTTGTAAAAATTGCATATTCTCAGTCTTCTAAAATGTCCTCTACGTGTGCGTAGCTAGAGCTGATCGTTTTGTTGCTAAGCTTCTAATGCAAAGATTAATTCTAACTGGTTTTCCTCAACTATTATTCAGGACCTTATGGTTGGAGATGAGGCTAGCGAACTCCGTTCCATGCTCGAAGTCAACTACCCCATGGAAAATGGTATTGTTAGAAACTGGGATGACATGAAACACTTGTGGGACTACACATTTGGCCCAGAGAAGCTCAACATTGACTCACGCAACTGCAAGATCCTTCTCACTGAGCCTCCCATGAATCCCACTAAGAACAGGGAGAAGATCATTGAGGTATGCTTTATTCTAAATGGTGCTAGACTAGATTTCAGTCTATCACTGAAACGAAAGTAGTAAGTCTTGATCTTGATTTAACCTTTGTTTTTAGGTAATGTTTGAGACCTACCAGTTTACGGGAGTCTACATTGCTATCCAAGCTGTGTTGACATTGTACGCTCAAGGTATGAGATTTGTTTGATAAAATAAATGCGTGTTATGTATATGTGGGTATCAAACAAGTGCACATTAGAGAATGTGGACAAACAAGTTGATGTGGTGTTAACACATTAATGAATATTAAACACTGCCACAACAATAATCACATCCGACTTCAACATTTATGTATTTTCTGAGTAAATGCATACAAATGATTGTTGATAAGATGAACAACTGGATGTCACTCACACTACACTGCCTTATGAAGCTGATACATTTCACCAAATGCACTGACCCCTTGTGGTGAATAATGTTACTGATCCCATTCTGACATGCTATCCAATCCTTTGTTTCAGGGCTGCTCACTGGAGTGGTGGTGGACTCCGGGGATGGAGTGACACACATCTGTCCAGTGTACGAGGGCTTCAGTCTGCCACACTTAACAAGACGTTTGGACATTGCAGGCAGAGACATTACTCGCTACCTCATCAAGGTGCCTACACATTATAATAGTATAACTTTTACTTTACCAATGTTCTCTGCACAACTAACTCTGTTTGCCCTGCGTTTCTAGTTGTTGTTGCTGAGAGGGTACGCCTTTAACCACTCTGCAGACTTTGAGACGGTGCGAATGATGAAGGAAAAGCTGTGCTATGTTGGTTATAACATCGAACAGGAGCAGAAGCTCGCTCTGGAGACCACTGTCCTAGTAGAGTCATACACGGTAATTATACATCAGTTCATCTTTAAGTTTCATGAGTGAACAGTCATAGTATGCTCTTCAAAAACTCTTATCAAATTTCAGCAAGTGTAAATGTGCTCATTAAATCCTCCTATCCTACCCTACAGTTCATTCCATCACGGTATATACTTGTACTATATTCCCACATTCTCCTGTAACTGATGAGGATGCATAGTCCTTTGTTCACAAGGTTGCATGGCAAGGCAAGTTTATTTATATAGCACAATTTGTACACAAAGTAATTCAAAGTGCTTTACAGAATAAGAATGTTAAAATCATAATACAAACAGATCAGAACATAAATAATCATCATAAAATCAACATTAAAAGAGAAGCGTGCAGAATAAAAAACTTTCAGTCATATGCACAGCTAAACAGAACCGTTTTGAGCCTGAATTTAAACATTGTCAAAGTAGAGGCCTGTCTCACATCTTCAGGAAGACTGTTCCAGGTTTTAGCTGCATAAAACTGAAATGCTGATTCCCCATGTTTAGTCCTGACTTAGTCCTGACTTAGTCCTGACTCTGGGCTCCAGCTGGAGGCCGGTCTCTTCAGTCCTCAGAGTGTGAGATGTTTCATGTGTCTCTAACATGTGGTAGATGTTCTTTGGTGCTGGTCCATGGAGAGACTTGTTCACAAGCAGAGCTGCTTTAAAGTCTATTCTCCGAGCCACAGGAGCCAGAGACCTGAGCACAGGACTTATGGGCCCAAGCAGCAGCGTTCTGGCTGAACTGCAGTTGTCTTGAATTTGTACAGTATGATTTAAAGCTTTATGAACAATACACATTTTGGCCTACAGTTTTACAGAATGTGCCATTGTAGACAGTTTTTTTTTTTTTCATCCAAAACTGACAATAAATGAGTTATTTTCAAACTATTGCTACAGGAAATTTCGGATGTATTAATTTAAGTCCACAAACTGAAGCATAATATTATTTTGGTTTCATGTTGACGACCACATGGCCACTGGTAGCTACTCCTTGAGGACAGGGCAGTGCTGCTGACTAATGTTTTGAAAGGACTCAAACATATGGTGGATAGTGCTGCTCCACCAGACTTGGGTTTCTTTCCAAAGACGTTTTCCATGCTGCAAGAACCACAAGTCTAAATGCAGAGGCTGGAGTCTGTGTCGTACACGCCTCAGTGGGCACATGTTGTGTCTCTGTATGGACTGTGACGAGTGTGTTTAGATGGGCGGGTATTCGTCACATTGTGAGGGGTGAAGTTGGTATACACTGTCGCTTTGTGGGGCCCAAAAATCAGGCCCCCATGAGATCGATCCTTCAGTATCTGATCATCTATGTGGTTTATAGTTAAGGTTAAGTAGACCTTTCATGATAATTACTATATTGACTTTTATTTTTTTGGGGTCAATATTTATCGTGTGCGGTTTCTTTGTACTACTGGGAATATGTTTATTTCTTGGATTTAAAAGGTTGAATTAATAACTTCTATGACTCATGACAAATGCAAACTAAAGGCGAAAGTGTTTCATTCTGCTGTTTATTTGTTGCTGCTCATGATTTTTTAACAATATTGTGCATTTAGAATAGTTTTTGTGGTTTAAATCTGCTCTTGGGTTTTTGTGTCAGTGGCATAAATGATTTTCAATCTTATCGTTTATTTCAGCAATATATCAAACTTCAGAATATGTCATTGTGACAGGCCTAAGGTTAAAGTTAAGCTAGTAATAATTATGGTTGTGGTTAGAGTTGGCTTTGGGAAATTAATGCAAGGTACTGTCCCCACAAAGCCGCATGGAAACCCAACTTTTGTGTGTGTAGATATGTGAACATGTGTGCGCACTTAAACAAGGAGGCCAATGTCAGAGTGGTGCTGAACTGTGTGACATCATTTCCTGTGTAGCCACTTTGCGGCGGTGGCTGGGCCGTGCTTCCTCCCTCTGCCCTTTCAATGAAGCCCTTCATAGAAAAACTCACACATATATTAGCTTGCACTTTTGAATTTGTTATGTCTGATTGTATGAGTTTTATTTTCACCAAGTTATGTTTATTAGTGTACCAAAACGACATAGGTTTAAGTATAACCTTTAAGTTGATGAGAACAACAGGGCCTCTTGTTCATAGCACATGAGCAGTATCTTCTTTCTCAGACACTGTATTTATACCCTTAGGCTCTTTGTGTTTTATATGGTCTCAACTAAATCTGTGTTAATACTTTTCTCCCTCTCTTTTCATGTATTCTTCCCACTCATCTCCAGCTGCCAGATGGCCGTGTGATCAAGGTGGGAGGAGAGCGCTTCGAGGCTCCTGAGGCACTGTTCCAGCCTCACCTCATCAATGTGGAGGGTGTCGGTGTGGCCGAGCTCCTCTTTAACACCATCCAAGCTGCCGACATAGACACTAGGTCAGCACTATTTTAAACTAAAAAGGGAAACTAAAATATATATTTGTATTTATGTAGGTTAAAATAAAGGTTTACAGTTTCTAGTACATTGCATTCCGTGTATAAACCTAAATTCTAAGTGTTTTTTTGTTTGTTTTTAGGTCTGAGTTTTACAAACATATTGTGTTGTCGGGAGGATCCACCATGTACCCCGGCTTGCCCTCACGACTCGAGAGGGAGCTCAAGCAGCTTTACCTGGAGCGTGTGCTCAAAGGAGATGTAGACAAGCTTTCAGTAAGAAACTACTCTACGTACTTTTACTACATTTGTGGAATTAAGAGCAGAACTAAAATTTAATTCAGTGATGGTTAAGGAGCAACAGTGGCTCAGCTGTTCTGATTAATGATGTACTGGGGTTTTGGTATTGAGTATTCAGACCAGAGACAGTCCTTAACTTTCATTTCCAATTGGCTTTAGTCGTGGGAACTGGCAACCCAACTGAAATACTCGTATAATGCTCATTTTGCTTTCTGATTGGATAATCATCTGACAACATAAATAACTGAGCCATCATGTACAATGTTTTTTTTTAATTTTAGGATAGGGTTTGTGTTTGCCTCATATCACAGATATGTTTAAATACCTTTTTAATTTGGCTTGGGTGGAGTTACCCATTTGAGAAAGCTTTACTCTAAGTGATGCCTGCATGAATAATTTAATACAGTTCATTTAATATGAGAATGCGCCCCGATTACATTGTTCTGAAATAGTTAAACTATCGTTGTCACTAGTGTTCCAGATGGAGCAATGCCCTTTGACCACCACCAGGTGGAGTCAGAAGCCAGCTCTTTTCCTTTTTATCTTGTCATATTATGTTATCATAGCACTTACTGGTTCATAGATTACTATAATAATCTTACTATATTAAACAAGAATTGGTTAGTACTGAAGCACAATTATTAAAAACAATATAAGGGATGTTTATATGTGTTCTGCTGCAGTCTCAATGAAGTGTAGTAGTTTGTCTAAGTTTTGTCAATTATTTATTTAAGTGTTTATATGTTCATGTTGTACTCATGAAAGACTGAAAACATCCTCAAAGGTGAATATGTAACAGAAAAACACACAGGTGATTAAGCCGCCATTGGTTGCTCCTCCTCCGATTTTTGATTGCTTCCTGTTGCTTTCTGTAGAAATTCAAGATCCGAATCGAGGACCCTCCGAGGCGAAAGCACATGGTGTTCCTGGGGGGAGCTGTGCTGGCCGACATCATGAAGGACAAGGACAACTTCTGGCTCACCCGAGAAGAGTATCAGGAGAAGGGAATGCGCGTGCTGGAGAAACTCGGAGTCACCGTCAGATAAAGCAGTGGATGGACAGACCATACAGCCACACACCTACAATACACACACACGCACACATCACATTTCACCTTACAACCATTGCAGAGTATATATCTACCTACCCCCCCATGTTGGGCTCAGAGTGTCCCCCTAACAGTGGTGGGAACATGGCCTTCACCTCCCTGCATCTCGCATCTTTCCTGTCTCCCCTCTGTCCTGGTCGGGGATTGGCTCACGCTTCCCTCGCAAGCCCTGAAAACCATCCTCCATGTTTGCCGATCACACTCAAGCCTCTTACTTTCTTTTTAGTAGGTTTAGAAGGGCTAAGGTTGCCCTGCTGATGTAATTTGGAGTCGGAATTATTTATGTGTGTTGTAGTGGTGATGGTTAAAACCAGGAAGTTAAGTTGGATGTTCACTCTGCATGTTTGCTTACCACTTACACAAGCAGACAACCATTATTTGTTTAGTAAAAAGAAAAAAAAAACATTTTGGTGGTAAACAGCAGATGCACCAACCACTGCATTATAAGAAAGTTAAGTTTAAATCTTTAAATAAAAATAAAATTGTGGAGTGGATTAATTAATGAAGAGTTCTAAGGAAATGTTATAAGATCACAATCAGGGTCCACATGAAACAGCCACGGGCCGCAGTCAGCGTCTGTTCAAGTGTGCTGATCACATTTTTATGTCGTTTTTTATAAATGATATCATGAATTTTCTGTGGGAGGGGTTCCTCTTATTTGCTTTCTTTTGGGTGTATGAGTTTATATCTTTCAATTGATTTTTTTTCCATGACTTTGTGTTGCTGTGCACTATTACCATTGTAAATGGAGTTCATTTATGTAACGAGTTCCTCCAGGTTTTTTAATGAACGATTGTTAATTTCGATAAGGGACATATGCACAAAGTAAATCCCTGAACTTGACAACAGCTGTGTGACGGTACTTCAGGTTTGGGGGGGGTGTGCTTTTTTCACTTAGTTCCTTTGCTTTGCTTCTGCCTCCTCTGGGTTGAATACTGAACATGGGTGCAAACACTTCTTGCCTCTTAAGTCACACAATATGGCACCTCTGTAGTTATCCACCTATCTAATATCTTCAGATCTACCAAAGCATGGAGGCAGATAACTGTTTAAAGAGTTTAAACTATACAATTTGAACAAGTAATGCCACAAAACAGTATTCTCATGTATCAATACTGTTTTATTCTGTCACTTAATTCTGTTTCCCAGTCTTAAATTCACCAACAGTTGGCATTATGCAGACTGGAGGCACTTCTATTTTGAGTAAAACAAATATATATTTTTTCCTCTTTCCATTGATTGTCTATCCAGTGCCAAGTGCAGTTATTGTTAACTGGATCACTCTGTGTCTATATGTCTTTCTATTTTGTCATTTTTTATTTTTCTTGTGTTGTTCATAGCATAACTGCCTAACACAACGCTGATTTAAATAAAGAAAAGTGATTTATAAGGAATTCTGTGTTGTATGATTTTAATTTATTTATTTTTTCCAGTATTTGTTTTTTCAGGAAAGAAATATCTCAAGTGTTTTCTGAAGAACAAAGATTTGTCAACTGATAAATTTGGCAGCACTTTTGTTCAACTAAACACAAAAGGATTCAACACTCGGACACAGAAGGAGGAAGTGGAAATAAAACGGTGGCAGAGCCCTGGCGCCACCAGAGGAAGAGGCTCTGTTTCCGAGCCTCAAATAAAGATTGCACCCAAACTCTTCCGGACCTGTTCCATTTTAATCCTGGACACTTCCCCTGACCCTGAACTGTTGAAGAGAACACATCACCCTGGTGCTGAAGTCCCTTCACTGGCTTCCTGTCAAGTGCAGAATTAAATTTAAAGTCCTCCTCCTGACATACAAAGCCATAAATGGCATGGCCCCATCGTATCTGTAAGATGCTATAGCACCATATCATCCAAACAGGGCACTCTGCTCTCAAAATGCTGGACTACTGGAGCTTCTTTGAGTGTCTAAAAGCACAGGAGGAGGGATATCTCAGCGATCAAGCTCCTGTGTTATGGAATCATCTCCTTGCCCATGCTAAAGAGGCCCCCCACAGTCTCTACATTTAAGAACTGGCTTAAAAGTTCCTCTTTTATGACCAGGCCAGTTAGAAGCAGAAATAAAACCCAGTTTTGCTGGTGAAGTATGGTAACCTGAGCACTATCGTCCGTTTCCTCCCACTTTCCCTGTCAACAACATTCACTATTCAGTTCACCTGAAGTCTGTTCATTACTATTCACAAGTTGTTCCCTGTCCCACTCCCCTCTGGGGAGTACAACTGTTTCAGCTGCTTGGCCGCTAACTGCCCGGTGATGGCTGGACCCTGGATGCCCTCCTGTGCCCTGATCCTGTTCTGTGCACCCTGATCCTCCCCTTCCTCCTCCTACCCTATCCTGTATGAGCCCTCCTCTGTTCCTTAGTCATGAGTGGGTTTTGGTCCTACAATTTTTAACTTTATCTGCGAATGGATGCGTGTTAATCCTGGACACATCTGCAGGATGCCTGTCCTGGTTCAGTCCTGGTTCAGTCCTGGTTAGGTCCTTAAAGGGTCTCCTGATTCTCCTCGAGACTTCTCTTTTTCCCCACTGGGTTTTTTGAGTTTTTCCTGCAGAAGGAGGGTCTAAGGATTCTCTGTTCTCTGACAGTTATCAATTTGCTTGTTTTCTTTGAATCTTGGTTAATCTGTCTTAAATCAATGATCTGGTCAAGCTCTAAGAGACAACTTGATGTTGTGATTTTGGGTTTTACAAAAATTAATTGAACTGAAATGCCTTTGCAGCATTTGAAGTGTATTCTGCATCAGCATCACACACCAAAATCAGACGTATCATGTGTAGAAGTTAATGGAGCATCTTCTAGTTCTTCTATGGACACATGACATTAATATCCCTTCACCTGTATCACGTGTCCATAAAGACGACCTCAGCCCTACATTTTTTCCACTGGGTGGGAGTAGAGAGGTTTTTTCTTAAGTTCTGATCTCAAGTGTCCAATGAATTTGCAAGGTACAAGTACATTTTAAAACAATCAAATGGGCTTGTCCAGGTCCATTGAGATTTGAGTTCTGCTGAAAAACACAAGAGGGAACAGTGTTTTTTGTGTAAATATTTTAAATAGTTAAAGTATAAGACAAAAGCAGTGATCAGGGTAAAGGCGAGCTTAGTAAACTGCTGAAGTGAGTGGCAGAGCTGTGTGCACCCAAAGAGGGCCAGACTGACCCCATTACCAGAGCAGATATCTTAAATGTTTGCACATGTGGACTGTGATGCTGTTTAAAGCTGTAGAGCTGCTTTGCAGGCCCCCAAAAGCCCTCGGGGACCTTTTTTCTTCTCTACCCCCTCCTCTGTTGTGCTCCATCATTATCGCCCACATGCTTTTCCAGAGACATCCTGAGCGAAACAGCCCCACGTCTTCGATGGCTATCACATGTTCCTGCTGCGGAGGGAGGCAGTGGGGAAGGCAGGAATCAGACTAAAGACTGGAGTTTTACTAGGACAGTGTTCCTCAAACTCCACACAAAGTACAAGGGAACCAACTTGTCCAGAGATGATTCAAATGAAAGATTTTAGAGCAGATATCAGACTGGACTTTATTCTTTTTATGTTTAATGTTGCGTAGTCCAACAAGAGGCTTACCAGGCTGAACCCACTTGCCAGAGGTGAGAATGAGCACCACTATAGTCAGGGAAAGTTTTCTGAACGATAAATGAAAACCAATGGATGTACACAGACTCCAGGTTTCTGTTTTCTCTCTTTATTGGAGGTGGAAAGTAAGACACACATTTTCACTGTTTTTCTCATAGACCTGGCCACTCCTCCATATCTACAAAGTACTTCCTGTTTCTTCTCAAAAGCAAGAGCTACATCCATCGTACATGTTAGAAAGTTATTTTAAAAAACAAAATAGAAATAAAAATGTACAACATACACTTGATATATATAATATAATTTTGCTCTTTTTTTACAGAGGTAAAAATACTAAGCGTAAAAAATGGGTCTAATTCAATTACATGGAGTTTATTTTCCTTTAAATACACAAGAAAATAAAGAGGATGCGTTCAGGCACTTGTAAATGGCTCTGACATGAGGAACGCGCACCAAACATCGGACAAGATGGAGATTTTAAAGCCAGCAGACACACACACACTCTCTTTCTAGTCTTATGAGCCCCTACCTGAAACCACATGATCCGATTATACGAGATAGCTGTTAGTAAGTGATATTTATTTAGGATCTTCCCGGGGAATTGTATTTGGGATACTCAGACAGACACATGGCAAGGACGTTTTTAAAGGACTACACAGGGCAGGATGTATGAAACAGACTGAAGAGGAAGAGGAAGAGGGACATCCTCACGCATTTGGAAACTCACCTACAGTCAGTGACATATCCTTGGCACTGTAATCTAAGATGGTAGTGAATGATGTCTTGCATGTTTTTATGTGTATCGTTACCGAGCGTAGTATAACGTTGTACAGGTTTGGTCAAGAATTTAAAGTTTAGTGTTTTTTTCTCACATGTTCACATCACATTGACGTTTAACAAAATGCATGATGGGTAATGTTGGTGATTTTTGCACAGATGGAGCAAGAGGACGTACGGACACATCTCAATAAATCGTTACTATAGATTATAAAAAGTTGATGAATCCTGTAGTACATAAACATAACGCGACTATGTACTGTATGTGGGATTGTTTAACCGTAAACCATCACGATCAGACGCTTGAAATACAGTTTGTTTTTTTGTTTTCATTGTGGATTTATATACATTTAATTTAATTTATTGAGATGTACCTGTAATTTCAATAGCTCATGTAGCTGTTGTGATTCTTACTACACAAATTTTGCCTATTTTTAAGGATTTTTTTTTGTTTTATTACATCAAGTCATAATGATGTAAATATTGAAATATTTTGGCAAACAAAATACAAGTCACCACATTGACAACTACTGTAAAAAGAGATTTCTGCTTTAGTTGATCATACAGCAATGACAGCAAAATCACTAGCAATTGGGTTTCATACCTGAGGTCTCTTTATATAAATATTTTAGTTGTA
Source organism: Periophthalmus magnuspinnatus (assembly GCF_009829125.3). NCBI lineage: Eukaryota > Metazoa > Chordata > Actinopteri > Gobiiformes > Gobiidae > Periophthalmus > Periophthalmus magnuspinnatus. The sequence continues at coordinate 27,993,269 of NC_047140.1, forward strand.
ACCACAGTTTTCGGGGACAGTTTGAAACGTTGTTGGCAGCAGATTTTCTTTTCAGAATACTGATTTGTAATTGGTTGGCTCGACTAAAGGGCGGGACCTAAACAAAGGAAGTGATTGTACATCGCAGGCAACTGGAGTCCTTATTTATCACACTCAAATGTGTTGTGTATAAAAATAGTTTACACATGTTTTTGACAGTGTAATGAGGCTGATTGCTTGGAGCCTAAACCATGCTCATTTTCTCTGACATCGACTGGGTTTCGGGGGGTTGAGTTTGAGCATCTCATCTCCTATTAAGGCATAACAGGCACCAATTTCAAAGTATACATCGATTTATTGTTCCCCATTGACATAGACCAGGTTTTTGTGAGTATAGGATGGATCTGAATTGACCAAGGTACACTACAGTAAGCCCAGACTTTAAATTAAACTGGAGTAATAATTTGTCTAGGCACAGTATGAAAGGGAAACAGATGCTAAAGGTTCAACTTGAAGCACCGTCTCTAGTCATTGCTACCAAGAATCACTTCACTGGTAGTTTATTTTATTTCTTTTTTTGAGAAAATAAATAATTTAAAAACACTACTCTTTGGGATATTAGATGATTAGGATGAGCAGAGTACCACACGTCTTTCACCCAACAAAGTTGTTGGCAGAGAGCAATGCAATCTATATACATGGGCTAACCATAAGATGCAGAGCAGACAACAAAGGCCTCGGCACATGTTGTATACATTCACACACAGATCCTCAGATGACACACACACAAAACTGCATACAAACTTAGAGAGGTGTAGTGTCAGACTTTTCTTCAAACTGGAGTTTAGCTGGGTGGGCCATAGTATTGGAATAGAATATAAATAAAATGGCCATGTACATTAAAAGAAACAACAAAAAAGAACGAAGAGAAAGAATTCAAGTTCTTTGACGCCACGTCAGTGTACAAAGTATAAAGTACCTGCATATGTTATACATGACATATAGGTCTGCTATAAAAAGGCCCCCTGAAAAAGAGCTCTCTCACTACAAACAGAGCATGAAATGGCCATGTGGAGAGCTGAGAGAACTGTTTGCCATTAGGGGGAGCTTATCTTCCCAGGCTGTTTACAAAATGCACCAACTGCTTTTTTGGCTTATTTCAGTGTCTGGAATATGTAAAGAAACCCAGAGAACCAAGGCAAAAGAGCGAGCAGCCATAAAATTTTGTCCCCATTTGTTCCCCATCCTTCCATTTCCCTGTGCTTGCGTTGGGTAGTTTGTCCTCTAAAAAGGTTTCCAAGTGCGGTGGCTCAACTCATGGCCTTGTGGCGTCCTCCGCAGCAGCCACATGCTAGCCCCGCCCTGTGGCAGGCGTGGAGAGGGGGGTACAGGCAGAGGCAGGGTGCCACCAAAGACAAACCAAACAGGGCTAGCCAACGCGTGCCCACCCTCCCTCCACCGCTGCCCTCGCTGCCATCACAGGAGCAGGGGTCAGAGTAGTCCCCCTCCGGATCAGACATGCAGTGGTACAGCATGGTGTCTGCCAGCCACATGCAGCTGACCCGACGGATGCACACCCGCACTGGGTCTGGGGCATCCTGGCACCGGCCTCTGCGGTTCTCAGAGAGGTAAAAGGCCTCACCACAGTGCTCACACTGGCCGCGGTCCATGCCATCGGGTTTCCTTCCCTTTCCACCGTTAGTGGAGGGGGAGGAGCCTGGAAGGTACGGGCGTGGCTGAGTGGAGACCACAGGTGTGAAGCCATGGTGACAAGAGCCACTGTGGCCCTTATTAGGCAAGGGTCCGAGGGCAGGGTCAGAGTCTGAGGGGGACAGGGCTGGTGCAAGGGGATAAGTGTAGTAGTCTTTCTGTGTCTTGGCAAAGTCCACATAGGACTCTGTGTCTTCCATTTGGATAAACTTGTCCCGCACTGTGGCATGGCGGTAGTCCTCATAACCAGTGAGCCAGGAGCGCTCCGACCGCCCACTGTGCAATCGCTCTGTTGTTTGCTCCCAGGTGCGTTCCCGAGGGTTAATGCGAACTATTTCTTCATCCTCTTGGAAGGTGACGCGCCGGGGGATCCGAGACAGCGGCTGCAAACAAACAACACACTGGTTACCAGATACACAAGGGATTATCAGCAGCACTACTGCTTTTGATAGCTTCAGTACAATATTATCATGTTTCATGATTTAATAGAGAATAAAGGTTTTTGGGTCTCACTTGTTCCAGGAAGTAGTGGTCTGAGAGGCGATAGGGGTCATGGAGGTCATGGCGAGGGTAGTCATGACGATGTCCCAGCATACACCGGTGTCTGTGAGGAAGTGGTGAGGACTCGAGCGGCTGCAAGGAAAGCTCCAGCTTTTGGGAGGAGTTGGATGAGCTGTCTGTGGCATTCTGTCAGAGACAAACAAACACAGGATGTGGGATGAAAGTTAAGTTTTGATTGGAGACCCCAAACAAATACGAGGTTCTAGAAGACGCCACGATTGGACAAACAAAAACAGGACGCAGCAGCGAAGCTCTGATTGGGAAAAACAGGAAACCTGAACTATGTTTTGCAAGCTACGTAACATTTAACTCAAGTGAAAACTGTTCTCGCATGTTTAAACTTGCGATAAAATATGCAATCAAACACCCCACACAGAGACCCCACAGTATTACCTTTTGGGCCTCTCCTCCCTCTCATCATGCACTTTCACTTTTCTTTTTACTTGTGCAAGTTAAAATACTGCGCCTCTTCTCTGAGCTGTCAGAAGCGCCCACTCAAACCTGGGTCAGACAGCAGACATGCAGACTGCTGCATGTACAGTATCTGAGACAACATTTCACTGGGGCTCATCGGGGGTCATCCTCTAGGGGCAGCAGAGAGGGCAGCTGACAGGCAGGTGGGCTCCTGTCATTCTGCCCCTCGGAGTGTGAAATGACCAACTGAACAGGTGTCAGCCTGGTACCGTTTAGCAAGATGTAATTTCATAAATCTGCCTTAAGTGATTTTAAAATGTGAAAGGAGGAAGTCGTATCGATCTCAAAGCCTTTGGCACATCACTTGTATTCACATGCATGAATTTCACGTGCCAATGCTCAGTCAATCCACGCACAGCATTTGGCTTTTTCTTCCAGGTTTGAGATTGATAAAATACTTAATTTACATGAATGCAAGAGAAATATATAAATATAAAACAAAGACAAAATTACTCCTCGACTTCCACTGCATTAAAATGAACCATATTTCCAAAAAGCATGCTTGACTGTCACTCCAGTGGCTAAAACCAGCACAGAGAGCACTATATGACCTAGATCTGCTGTCGGTGTGTCTGCTCAAGCTATCCCCATTATATCCCTGCTCTGTGTCCAGTGCTGCTCTCCCCACATGGATACCACCATGCAGAGAATTTCCCCCAGCTTTCTTACAAAGCCCTAAAGCAGCCAGCCAAAAATAACATGACATGCTCCAGGCTCCGCCCCCCTGGAGAAGACATTATCGAGGGAGGAGCTAATACAGTTTAAACGGGTTCTTGCTCTGGCCTCCACAACTGCAACTAATTCAAAACACAGACCAGATTTCTGCTGGAAGAAAATAGTGGAGTTTTCTTTCTGAACCATCTTCCACTGTGTATGAATGTCTCTGGCTGGACAAGATGCATTTTAAGCTATGCTCAAGATAATTCATCATTAAAGATGCCTGAAAAGCTTTACCAGGGGTTCTCCTCTGGTTGCTCAGTATGTGAGCTGTCATTGAACCAAAATAAAGACAGTAAAAGGGACCAAGGTTAATGTAAGAGAAAGGCATTCCTTTAGGAAACACATCCATCCGTGAGTCTCACCATCCTGTGCTGTGCCCAGAGGCTGTAAATCTGCCACACTATTTCCCCTGTCCATGAGAGCCACAGCTAACTTTAGTAAAGGTCATTTACACATGCCAGGAAGAACGTAAAAGCAGGCCTTAACAAATGCATCAGAATTTACAACTTGGTATTTCAGACTGGGATTGGAACAATGTTCTTGGGAAATATTAGAAACTTTGCTTCAAGTTCCCAGTAAACATCAATTTTACAGAAGCAGTTGTGACTGAAATAAAAGAGGACATTGTTTCATTTGAAGAGAATTATCTCTTAATGGCAACACCAAACTGAAAAGCTAATGGTCAATTTCACAGTTTGCTCCATCCTCTGACAGCAATGGCTCCCCTGTTCCTGGTGTGTTTGTGTGCCTCTCTGAGGCGGCTGTACACTCCCAGCAGAGCACCTATTAGTCTTGGCCCTTACAGACAGCCCGAGTCAAAGATGAACCACGAGGCACTTCCTCTCGTAAATCACCGGCTCCACGCTAAGCTGGGAAACAGCTGCTAGCTGCTAGTTTGGTCGCTCTGCTCTTATTCTGCTGGGAGGGTGGGGGTGTTACCAGTGGAGAGGGAGGTGGTGGGACACAGGAAGTGACCCCGTGACCTGGCCTGCTGCTCATGGTGTTCAGTTACAGAGTGGTGGGAGGGACTCCTCCATGCTTACTTAAGATAGAGGGGCCTTGACACACAAAAACACACACTTATCATGTGTAGTGGCAGGTCGTAGGGAGGGGGTCCTGCATTATGTCCTAAAATATGGGTGCATATATACAGATTTAAGATGCATAGCACAACTGTCAGATCTAGAGTAAACCTTATTTCATTTGGGTTTCCAACAAATATGAAACATTCTGAAACAGTCAGACTTTTAACAGTTCAGTCTAGTCCAGACTAATTTACAGTAAAGGCATTATCTCACAGCCACAAAGCACAAACAAAGCAGCAAATGTAAAGGACTTACAGTAAAGACATCATCATCCCCAAGTTCGCCTTCTGTTTGGAGTGCTGTAGATGAAGTTGTTGAGCCTAGAAAAAGAAACGTCGACATTAAATACACAGTAAAAAGACTAAAGAATATAATTCACTCATGAATTTTAGGAGCGAGGTGTGCACCTTCAGCCAGGTCCTCAATAGCTTTCCGGACTCCTCTGTCAAAAGCCCTGGCATCAGCTGGACTCTGGAAGGACAGGCCACACCTTCGGTCCTCCACTTTCCAGTGGTGAAACGTCGGTGTAGCGATGGTGTACACCAGGTCCTTCCTCAGCGGACATTCCAGAATCACCTAAGAGCCCAGCATGCAGGTCAAAGACAGAACTAAACAGGCTACATCCACACGGAGGCAAAAGGCTGGAGTTTAAAATCAGACAGAGCAACGGTTCAGTAAATGTGGAACACAGATTGTTCAAAATGTCTAAAACCACTGCAACACATATACCGGGCCTGAGTGTGTTGCCACAGAAAGTGACAAAAACGGGTAGAGATGACATGGGGCAAGTGCATAAAAATTGTTAATTGTAAATAAAAAGGCAGATTCAGAATAAACAACATGGATCTAAAATCTGCAGAAGAGAGAGGACTTCTGATTCTCACTGCAATATAAAGATAAAGCTGTCAGGATGGTCTAAACACAGACTTAATGGAGACTATCTCCACCGTGGATTTATTTATTTTCTCTGTGTCACTTGTGGGTGGCGATGCAGCAGAAGATTTATATAAAAGTAAGTAGTAAATTATGCAGAAAATACAAAATGCTGGGGCTAGGATGTCTTCATCTAAGAAAGATGCGGATATGATGTAATTGTGCAGTTACATAAACTGTATTTTTACGTCTTTACACTCTATGACCTGGTTTCAAAAAGTCATTTAAAGACCCCCCAAAACTCCTGCTCTGTGTGGATAACATGTACTTAATCTTTATGGATAACTTGGAGCTCTAGTCTGTGTGGACAGGGCCTTACACAGCTAACAATAAGTGACATTTACTTCATCAGACCTGGATTTGGCACACTTTTTCACTTGACTAAACTAAACAAATGAAAACCAGCAGCAGTTTTATAAAGTCTGAATGAACATCGTGTTATGTAGATTGTAACTTTAGGATCTAACCAGTACCTGTTTGTCCGGCAGCCGTTCTCCGTGGATGAGGAACTGAGAGCGGCTGTGGGTGCTTGTGGCCGGTGACGGTGTGAGCTCTGGGGGAAGGAGGCGACACACTCCCACACGGCTCAGCGCTCCCCCGTCCTGGGCCAGCCAGCCCCCGCTCGAGTCGTCCCGAGTCATCACCACTGCTTTCACACGCACGATGTAGCTGTCACTGCGGAGGCAGGAAATTACATTAGAACCCTTTTACCAACTAGACACAAAGCTGCAAAATCACCCAACTGCATCACATCAATCACAAACAAAAACATGGAACGTCACAGTCTGTTAATCCATGCAAACGCTCTCATCATAAACACTTTACCTTCATATAAAACAAGTATGTCATTTGTGAATCTACCAGTTAAGAGGAGTTAAGCTAATAGCAGACGAGTTTATTTAGGGCTGGATTCACACTGTAGCAGAATGTTTGAGGGTGTCTGAAGTCACAACTTGGTCCTGGCAGTGGAGCGGTGGGAGGTGTTTTACAGGACAAGTCAGTGTGCACACAGGGACACGGCGCCACTGAAAATACACTTCATTTACTTTACGTCTTTAACCGTCAAGTTTATTCAACAAAGTAGCTTGGCCTGTGCCCAAACGCTACATCCTCTACACAAGTATTGCATTTACTTTATAACCTGCGGATTACAATACATAACTGATACTTGGTGAAACGGCAAGAGTCAAACATGAACCCTAAACATGAGACCTGAGCTTGACAATAACAGGATGTACATCTGTTTGTTTGTCTGTTTGGTGTGAGGCCGTAGGATGGAGAGAACAGTGAAAAGACAGACGAAGGAAGGAGATGAGTGTAGGAGTGAATGAGAAAGGTGTTGTTATATAATTAGCTTACAGACAGTCCCAGGGATGAGCGGTACACACATGGGCACACACACATAGACACACACACACACACATAGACACACACACAGGTGGCTAAACTGGTTCACCAGCTCCCACCCACACACATTCATAAAAGTGAGTGAATGACAGCAGACAAACACCCTGCAGAGGAGCAACCACAGCCTGAGCCATGGACCGTGCGCTTGTGTGCATAGCCTCTTTAAATAAATGTTCCTCCTGACTGCCTTTATCAAATTACACTTGATTTCCTCCACTTGTTAGTGTTCATGTTATAAGGCAAACCATGCATGCTTTACATGGGCTACTAAAACACAGATGCTGCTCGCTCAAAAGGCCAGGTTCATTCGTTGTCTGTTGTTTTGTCTTATTTGCACAATGAAGGTTAGGTCCATGAGGAATAGTAGCGTTTACATGATCCACGAATGTACTACTTCCGTTTTCTGGTCACTGAGCAAATAAAAAATATCAAAAGACAAGCTCTAGAACGTGTAATGATGATTGTCCCCTTCATTAGGAGTGGCAGAAATGAAATGTAATCAACAGAGCGCCTAAATCATTCACTTTGTTGATATTCACATCTCTACAATAACGCTCAAACAACAAAAATACAAGGCGAAATACTGGTCTACATTTTATCAAACAAAGAAATCATTATCCATCGCCTTCCTCAGTATCTCCCAAAACTCCCAACAAGCTACCACTTCCACATTTTCACCGTTTTGTCAGCCGTTTTTTGGACATACTGGCTGTTTAACTGAACATTAAATGAATAACTACCCATTAACCTACAGTTTAATGTCATCTTTGAGTTTAACCGTTCCTCAACCGCAATCGTAAAGTCCTACATGTAGACGCGTGGGCGGTTGTGTGCTTGATTTTATTGTTATAAAGCGTGCGCATTTGGATAACAAATTAACCATGAACAACTTCTACTTGTGATCCACCTGTTACTGGTCCTACCCGCTTCGGTTTAGTACATTTTACACACAGTTTGACGGATACCGGAACTACTCAACCGCACGTTTTACACAGATCTAAGCAAGCTCATGTGCAAGTTTTGATGAAATGATGAGAAGAACCAAGGGGCGCACAGATTTGCCAGGAATCAAAACCATATCTTTAATGATTCACCGCACTCTTCCTGGTGATAAGGTAAAAATCGTCATCCTTCGTGACCTCGGTGACCTATCAGCATGAGCCAACAGGGTGTGTACTACTTCAAAGTGGTCCTACAGCCTCACACAATGCCACGAGCCTGCACATAAACCCCGTCTTGTGAATGTCTTTTATCCAAGTGTGTAATTTACTCTCTGCTGACTTCCGCTAATCATGAGTCACAATTGGTTTAACTATCGTGGGCACTGTTCAACATATATAGTCACTGCGCTGATAACTACACGCTGCAAAGATTAAAGAGACAGTTTTACTCTATTTTCTGATCTATTTTATAATGTTGTCTGCTCATAAAAACATTCCTGGCGTTGTGTTTTGTTTCATTCGCACGTTTAACACACAAATCCTGCATATTTAGGCCGTGTTCTTCTCTCAAAATGAAAATACTCCGCACCTTTATGTGAATCATTTGGATGATTTCAGCTCTGGAATTGCCCATTTCTATTGAACTAAAGGTAAAACGTGGCTATTGACTTAAAAACTACCACTTAATGACATCACAAAGTGGAACAGAGCGTTTTGAGCTTTGGAAATATAGACAAACTAATAAAAAGTGTGACTCAAACGTGTGTGAATGAAACAAAACACAACTCCAGGCTTGATTTTGATGAGGTAGTAATATTTTAACACGGCTTAACGCTCACAAGAGTTAATTTTTGCATAATATAGGACCTAAATGACATTGATATTTATAACTTTAGCTACAAACAAAGACACAACATGCATTTATCGAAAAGGTAAGATGAGAAATATGGCACAAAAATGAGCATTACTCCTTCAAAGTACAATTCTGCTTCATGATTGGCTGCTAGATCTGATAATTAAAAGCCTCAAGCCTCAATAAAGTGATTGAAATTTAATTAATTACCCACCCCTTCCATATAGTGAGATATTACATGGTAAAACGCACAGCTGAGCAAATCACTAGAAAGCATTAAAAGGTCTATAACCCGAGTCTAAGGACAAAACGATCTTTTAAAGGTTTTATTTCACCAAACTTCTGCCGCGGAGAGAAACCGAACCAATGTTTTGTTTGTCAGTATTTATCCATTTCTCTAAAGCGTCGCTAATGGCCGTTTAAGACGCACATACTTTTGGTTTGTGTATTGATTCCCGCATACGTGACATTCGTGATAGTGAGGAACACATGGAAACAAATGAGGCAGTATGCTCCTAATACTATAAAACAAAGAATGGAGAAAGCACGCTGCGTATCGTGTGGCAGATAGAAAGGCCAGCGAGGGCAGCCATTTGTGATAAGGGTGACTATACTTCCTCTGATAAGTCGACATGCCACTCCTTGGTTTGATCAACAGAAAGACACACCTCCAGACAGCGCCGTGCTGTAGTCCACGACAGACGCAGACCCATATTTCGAGCTGATATTTGCACTTTTTCGTAATGTCCGTCGGTCTTAAACCTCCAGCACAGGCAGATATGTTGTCTGAGCTGACGTGCTGCCTAAAAAATAAACACTTGAACACTTCAACGCAAACAAAAGCGCTCGAAACGTGACTGCGCTGGTCTCTTAAAGGTTTATGATTAAAAAAAGGGGTGTAGGTGAGTTTGTTGTATATAAAAATTGCATCATTTGGCAAAAAAAAAGGAGAAAAAAATCTGAATTTGCCCCAAAAATATCGGTAAAGCAACCAGCATCCGCATCGACCATGAAAAAACCCAATATCGGCCGATCTCTAGTCCAGATAATACATGCAATTTATTACTTCACACAAAAGTAGTTCAAAAAGTACTGCAATAACTATCACAGTGACTACATCTGGAACTGAACTGCGGAGTTTCTTGTTGGATGGAGAAGAAAATATAGTAAATAAAAGGGGTAAACGAAGAGATAGACCTTGGAGTAGTGTGGTCACGATACTAAAATTTCAAACTCCATTTCGATATTAAGGAACAGACTCGATTAAGGCTGCAATTATCGGCAAACTTTTCTAAACACAGGCTGTGAAATATGCAATGAGCTGAGAGAAGAGGTTTTATGACTTTATCAAAGCAGAAAATATATAAAAAATCAGGAGAATCACAGAAGAATTTGTCATTTTAGTGTTTTGTCTGTAAACGTGATGCACCAGAATCTCCTCAATCAGCTTCAGTTTGACTTTATCTGGTTAGAGATGCACCGATCTGATGGGATCTGATATCAACCGGATCGGGTATCGGTTTTCCACATATTTAGCCGATATCCTGGTTGGACATATGAATTTATTTCCTGGCCGCCTCAAAAAGTGTTGAGCGTTTGAGGTTTTACTTACACAAAACTGTTCTGTCGATCTGTCGTCGAGCTAAATCACAGTTACATAACACATTTGCATCAGTTTTGTCTTAGTTTATTTTAGTTTAAAGGAAATAAACGCTGTATCTGCGCTGGTATCGGCTGATGTCGGGAATCAGATACTTAAGACCAGAAGTTTCGGATATGAAAACAGTGAATTTGCGCATCTAATCTGGGTACAATTTAGCTAAAATCTCACATTCACATGCCTTTCCTGCTCTAAACAACTAATAAAACTTAACGATGGCATCTTTTTGCGATGAAGGAATCCATCGTCGACGCAAACCAGTTGAGCGTTTCCATTTACACAGCCACGTTTGTCCTCTACTATGTCCAAGCTCGGGCCAGTCGAAATAATAATGTGCCGAGGTGAAACGAGTTCATTCACAAGTATTGAGACTAGCGGCTCCTGAGGGGGAATTTGATCAGCTTTCTGTCAATCAGCTGCAGTTATATGGAGCGCTCACATGGCCCAGCACAATACACGGCCTGTTTGTGCCTGTGTGAGCCAATGTGTCAGTTGACATAACAGCGAGCTACTAAAGGCACAGCAGTGTTAGCCGATGACATCTATTACCAAAGTGACCAATGGGGCCGAGCGTTATTAACAACTGTGCAATGTGTACACGGATTTAAGTGGAAATGCTTAAGCTAAGACTTTATTTTCTCTTTTAATGTTAACTTCATGATGATTATTTGTGTTTTGATGTGCCATTATTGTGATTTTTTATCCTGTAAAGCACTTTGAATGACTTTGTGTACCAATTGTGCTGTACAAATAAACCTGCCTTGTCTTTTTTTTTCCCAGTTTTCCACATTTTAAATTAAAAATGCTTATATAAAATGCCTATATTTACCTAGGCTGCGCTCCATAATTGCTCAGAATTCATCATGAATACAATTTGTTTGGAAAATTCAGGTGATTTGGGGTATTTTTTGTTGAGATTTGAACTGTAGTGAGTTGGAAACGTAACTTCTGTGGCTGATTATTGCTTCATTCAGGTATTAATTTATAACAGCGCATGACACTTAATGATAGTGTTTATTTAAAAATGGTTTACTGGGATTATCTTGCATTATTGTTGATGCATCAGTGGCATAAAGTAGTTTCAGTATTAGCGTTTATCGTAGTATTTCTCTGTAGCAAGATGTTGTACTTTGAAATTTTAAAGAAATAAAATCCAGCGTTTATTTTCATTTTTACTGAAACGAGAGTCATGCAGTGATCCTGTGACTGGCAAAAAATTAATATGATCAAATATATTCATAAATAAATTAAAAACACAAACTTCATTTTGAATTGAGTTTACTGTGTAATCCAATGAAATACTTTAATAAAATGAAACAACTTTGCACCAGTGTGAAACATTAAACTTATGAAGACTCATGACTTGTATATCATATTCTGTTTTAATAAAAGGACAGAGCGAACCTGCGAGACGCCACGTTACAAATAGGAAGTGATCTCGGGCTCCGGCTCCATCGACTCTGGCTCCAATTCACTTTCTATTGAAAAACCGTGGCTCCTTTCTCTGTAACTGCTGCTGTCAGACTCGTTATTTTGGTTTTAAAATGTTCGTATTAACCCGGTCTACATGATCCTGGGGTTCATATCTTGATTTATGGACAGGACTGCCAAATAAAAACATTAATAAACAGACTACGAGGTTGCTCCCGCTAGCGTGAACAGGTTTGATGGTTACAGGGGTGTCAAACTCAATTTCATGTAAAAAAAAAATGACTGTGTAACTGCCTATCTACTGATAAACTGACATTTTAAGGCAGTCATACATTTTAATTTACCTTGTCGCGGCCACATAAAATGACATGGTGGGCCAGATTTCGCCCCTGCGCCTTGAGTTTGACACATGTGGTTTAACAGCGTTGCTAAGCCCCCTTGCAAAACCAGAGGTGCAAGCGGGAAGGGTGCGTTATCTTCAACAACTTCGCTCCGGATTGGCTCTTTGGTTGCTATGATACTCACGGTCGGAATTACAAATATAAAACTACGCTCCAAAGTCGTTCCTATAACCGCTCCAGCCTCGACGAGCTTCATGTAACTGGAGCCGAACGCTGTGGCTGACGTCACACTCACTTAGTCCACGTCTTTATACCGTCTATGGTCCAAACTGTGTGACCTTCAGGTGTGACCTCTGAGAAAACCATTAAAAACTTCAGGGAAAGTCTAGCACAATTCAGTACTTCAAGAATACGGTATATGCTGGAAGGATTCACTGTTTAAAGAAGGAAGCCTATTAACAAAACGGGCGTTAGGAGCACAAAGCAGCTAACAATAAGCTGATTGCTGCTAAACCTGTAAAAGGCAACTAAAAAGCCACCTAACCCATATTATAACACGCTGTATCCTCTTATAAAAAGGACCTAAAACTGCAGGTCGAGCCCGGTGACTCTCTAAGCCTCCACAAATCTGTTTGATCAGGTTAATTTCATTTACATTAGCCGTCAGCTGTCAGAGGTTTTCATCATATGACCAGTTCTAACACTAATTTAGTTTTCTTCAAACTTTTTCATTATAATTTACAAGATGAATGTGGCTGAGTGCAGTGTAAAATAATAAATAAATAAATAAATACAGTTTTTCTCATTACTCCAATATCTGGCTTTGTATGTATGTACGTTGTGGTTAGGCCTGTCCTGATAACACATTTTAAAGTTTGATAGTAAAGTAAATACACGCGATAAACGATAAGACTGAAACTGATTTATGCCACTGATGAGAGCAGATTTAAACCACAAAAACTAGTCAAAATCTACAATATTGTTAAAAAAATCATGAGCTGCAGTAAATAAACAGCAGAATGAAACACTGTAGTACTAGTTAATACATAGTTTGCATCTGTAATGAGTCACAGAAGTTATAATTCAGATTTTACAGCTCAAATCTTATCATATAGCCAAAAAATAAACAAAAAATTCACAGTAATGCAAAGAAACTTCACACGATAAACATTAAGCCTAAAAAAGTATTGTTCCAGCTTCCATATAATGAACAAAAAGTTTATATAGTAAGTGTAGTATGAAGTACAGGCCTAGTTGTGGTGAAGTATTCTATCAAGTGTCCTGCAAAGTAACTTAAAGGTAATGCAAACCTACGCAGAATATTTGTTTAGGTTAGACACCAAAAGCGATAAGTGTGTGAAAGAATAAGCTAAACTAGAGACACACTTTTGAAACTTTGACTGTAGATATCAGATTATGATCACAATTTTTTCATAATTTCATGTTGATTTTTGTTGGGTTAATTTTCTTGGCGATGAGCTGAACGATTGGGGAATATATCGAATTATGATTTTTCTGACAAGTACTACCATTGCGATTGGATTTGCGACTGATCCACTGATTCTGTTCAAAGTTCATATTTTAAATACACAAAAATTGACAAAAGACTGAAATATATAATATAAAACTAATAAAAGAACTGTAAACATTTCAGAACATGTTTGTACAGTTCTAAACTATAGGGTTAGCAGTTTTTATGCAGTATTTTTGGAGATTATGGTACTTACAGGACTGCAGCCTTTGCGATTTGCTAATTGCGTTGATTCAAATAGATTTCGATTTGATTGTGATTAATCTCGCAGCACATCACGACACTTTGTTTTATGTCCCTATTTTGTTGGGAAAATGTGTTGGAAATAGTTTCAGACATGTGGCAATTTGTGAAAGAAGAAAAAAAATGACAAAGTAGCGCTAAGTTACAAAACGTATCAACGACATCGATACAGAACAAGTTTTCCTCAGTTCGAACGTTCCATTAACAAACATTTGTCGAATAATAACTATTGTGTGACTTAGTTGAGCTTTGGCCCTTGTTTACATTAGAGGTAACAGTTATGGAATTACCTCTTAGGCCAGGGATGTCCAAACTACGGTCCTGGGGCCATATGCAGCTCTCAGACCATTTTTATTGGCCGTCAGACCTTCTGCCAAACAGGCCCAATTGATCATAAAGACGTTTTTTTTTAGCAATTTAAGTATTTCTACCACTATAACCTCAATAATATCACATTTCGTTGTGACAAAGACCTAAAATTAACGTTCCAAGCTTTATTAAAAGGTACGGTGGTGGCGGCAAAACTATATCAAATGCACTCATCTGAAATCAAAGTACTGATCACCGTTTTGTGGCCCTCCGCTTCGAATATGTTTCAAGATCCCTTAGTAAGAAAAGTTACAAGGACACCCATGTCTTAGGCAATACCAAAACCTTAATATTAAAAAATAAAAAAATAAAAAAATAAAATAAATAAAATAAATAAAATAAATAAAATAAATAAAATAAATAAAATAAATAAAATAATAATAATAATAATAATAATAATAATAATAATAATAAAAAGAAAAGAAAAATAAAATAAAAAATACAGTAACACATAAATATATTGTTTTGGCTTTGCTCAATAAATCAAAATTTGAATAATAAATCTACATGTGTACTTTTACATTTAAGGCTGGATCATTTAGAGCCTGCAGGTGATACTAGAATATATATCTGAACGTGCAAAAATAAAATAAAACTGCTTCTCAAGTAAAAATATGCCATAACGGATAAAGCAGCACTGAACCGGGACTAGATCAGACTCAGTACTAAACCAACACACGTCTAGACCCGGACTAAACTGGGCTCAAACCACAACCAAACGAGAAGTGTGAATGCATCCTCTTTGACGGTTTGCAGCGCTTTCGTGTTCTTATTTCATCTTAGTGCTACGATTGTTTGCGTGAACATTGTACTGAGGGATGTAGTGCCACTAAACCGTTGTTATACCTGGACTAAACAAGGACAAACAACTTAAACAGGACGTCAACCTAATTAGCACCACATAAACTCAGACCTGCTCAGACTCAACAGCTATTTAAAGACAAAGGGATTCCCCAAACATAAGGGTCATAGTAAAGTTGTGCAGAATAAGGGCCTACTACCGGTGCTATGTTGAGTAAACAAGGAGTGAACAGGAACTCTACTGTGTTTTTTTTTCGAAATCGTGGTCAAAACGTCAGCTGACAAGTAAAGATCAGGCAGAATCTGAGGTCACAGTTTGGCGTCCGGCTCGAGCACTTAGATAAAAACTGTGAAGAGCAGCAGTGATGATCTGCTTTGTGCAATACAGGAACAGAACAAGGATCAGCCCCACATGATGCGACTGAGCGTGAGGAGGGGGAGCCCAAAGAAACAGAAGAGACGAAAAAAAGCGTCTGAACGAGCTGGGAGCAGAGTGACAAAGGCCAGACTATAGGGTTTGCGTGAACGACTGCTGCACGTATGACTCTATTATAATCACGTCGTCATTATTATCTGCGGAGTTTTCATCTCACACTTTGTCTCCGGTCATCGTCAGTTTGTGGCTTCCATTCTTAATTCGGCACTTCCTGTTTGCGACGTCGCCTTTTCTATATAAAGATAATAACAGGTGTAGCAGGTGGGCAATAAAGAGTAAAGACATCATGTAAACAGGAAACACAAGGTTTCAGCGGCTCAGATTCATCACATACACTGAGCACAGATGTTTTACGGTAAACTCATCTGGGAGTTCATTGTAGTTTCATTAGAATCTAAAGACCTGCGCATATGACGGTTATAGGGGTTTTAAAAAGGAAATTAGGGCCGTTGCGGGTTAGTTTTAGAACGCTCTTGATCTATAAACTAGTATAAGATAAGAGACATGAAGGATGAGCGAAAATGCCACCATTTTGAGTTGAAAATTACAGCGGTATCAAAGCATTTCCTTAGTATCAACACTTAGTTCAAAGTAGTTACAAGTATAAAAAGAAAGAAAGACTGAGCTGTTTTTTTAAAGGCCAAGGTTGTGTTTTATTTGCATATTAACTTAAAACTACTGAAGCCATGGGTCTACGCATACACTACTTTTCTAATATTCCTAATACTTTAAATTATGTTCGTACTTAACCAAGTCTTTTGCACATGCTCCACAGTCTATATGAAAAGCTCCTTGCACTAAAAACGAAAAGACAGAACATAACGACCCTGCAAACGTGTTAACTCATCGCTGTCGTTTTTGCCAGTTGGACAGAGCTTTTTGTCCTGGGATGGGATTGTGGGATTGTGTTTCGTATCTAAGTTGACCTTAACTGAATGTCACCAGGCATATCCTGTCCAATACTGACAGTGCACATAGTGGCCCTGCAGCAGAACACACCGGATCAATACTCTCCCCCCCTCCCCTGCTTTTGTTGTGGCTCTATTAAAGGCATGAAGGGGCATCTTACACTTCTATAAAACTCAGAAATGAGAGAACAGCTTTTCCCCTCTTACGCTCTGCCTGTAATACAGTCAGAGGAATCACGTCACGGCGCCGTCACCACGAGTAAAACGAGCGAGAAGGGAGCAGTTAACACATTGTGAGTCAAAGTATATAAAAGTTAGTGTCAATAATGTGAGGCCAGATAAATATCTAAAAGAACAGAGGTTGAACTGTGGCACATAGACTACACCCTCTGCTGTAGGTGTGCCATGTCAGCCTCATGCATTTTATGATTCTTTTATGCTTCTGATAATGAGCAAACATAACTATTCCGCCGCTTCCGGACTCGTCTGCGATCTCTGTGCTTTAATCTGGCTTAAAACATTTGTGCACATTTGCGGCGCGCAGGTGACATTTGAACAAACCCAACCTAAGAACAACAGGAGCTTGTGAGAGTTACTGACAGGTGGGAAGGCAGGTAGGTCAGGCTTGGACTTCCTTGCAATTTCGAAGAAAGTCAAAACACATGTAGGCCTACACTTACAGAGCAGGTTTGTTGTGCTAAACTCAAGAGTCCTTTGAGTGTTTTTGTGGGTGTGGTTTGGGTAATCATCACGCCATTCATTCATAATTACACGTCATGGCCAGTGGCAGCTTCCCCGGAAGGAGAGGTTGTTTTAAGCCTGTTATTGCCTGACCTATAATATACTATGAGACTTATGTGGCCTCAGCGTGACAAAGTTCTAAAGCAGAGAAGCAGAGCAGGCCAGGGGAACTTCAAATCATCCGCAGAGCAACGTCTTTGCACTGGCTTTTCACTGCGTAACCTGCAACTTATCACATGGCAGTGGTACAGAGCCATGCAGACTGAAGTGAGAGGTGTTTTTTTTTTTTTTTTATGAATGAGCCCGCCCGCGTCATGCCACCGCAGCGCAAACATGCCCTCCGGTTCCCTGCGCCTTTCCGCCCCGCAGACACACAACTACAAAGCGGGGCATTCCTTCCCAACACTGACTGTGGAGTAGTTTGGCACCAGCCCAAAGGAACAAGCCGATGGCACAGTTCACAGGCGAACACAGACCCTAAAAACACCGTAGTCAAAGCTAGAAATAATGTGTAGCCTAGGCCATTTTTTTTGCAGTAGAAACCACCAGCTTAAAATAGTGTTGTCTCAATGGCGCAGCGGTGTTTATTTTAGAGAGCGACTAAAAGCGCTTCGTCACCTGCTCTGCATTATTGGAGAGTATGTTTCACACGGCTGTTCATTCTTGGTACGGTAAGTTTTAAAGGTTTAAGGACGCACATATGGGTTTATTGGACAAGTATGGGCCTACAGCGTCTTACATCTCTTTTTTTTAATTAGCCACATTTCGCAACAGCACGACGCACTACGCCACGCATTACGCACGATAGTTCCACGATATAAAACCCACCAGCGAAGAATAACAGGCCGTATTGGTGTTTTTTCAGGAGCTTGTCGTTTACCGTTGGTATTTTTATGAATGGAGCGCGGTAGGTTATGCAAATGAGGGCGATTGTGAAAGAGATGGCGGATGGGGCATATCGGATATCTCATATCCTGTGAGACTTCCCCTTCGGTTGGAAGCAAACACACACAGATGTGACCAAATAGCGAAGCCAAATTGGCCCTGTAAGCGCGGCACGGGCTGTTGCGTTTCGTGAACAAGACGCACATGGAATAATGTGACTCGTAGTGCCCGTTTGTGCGTTTTAAAAAGACGTAACTTGGGGGCGTAGAGTGGATTTGAAGTTACACTGCAACAGGGCCTGCTAGTGCTCTCTCGCTTCAGACCCTTTCAGAAAATGTTTCCGATCCACCCACGCTTATTCCCCTCCTCCTTCTCCTTCTCCTCTCCCCCTCTCTTCTAGCTTTCTCAGTCAAACCCGATGTTGGGGCCCTAGACCCCCTTTCTCCAGAGCAAAGTCAAAGCACAGGTTTACAACAGCAGCTCGAACACAAGAAAATACAGAGATCACGAGCCTCATCCATAAACAGCGCTGCGCATTCCTCCAAGTTGCCTGTGCCATCTCCAACTTTGTATCCACAGTGCTCACAGGAAAAGCCACATAATAAAGATATGAAGTGTATGGCTGTACTTACTCGTTAGGGTGTGTTTCTTCTATCATTTTCTCGCTTCACCTAAGGTAATACTCCACGGCGGTTGCATACTTTTCGCTCGTCATTCTTTCACCGCTGCTTCTCCGATTCTGTCTCCAATTCCGCATAAATCCCCCTGCGCCTTTGTGGTGTTGAGTGTCGGTTGATGGACGCGTTGCCTTCGACCGTGCCTCGCGTTTTCTCTTCCGACACTTCCCAGAGACGCACGATCGCGTTTTGGAGCTCCCAACTTCAACAGACCATCGTCTTCCAGCTGGTAACGTAGCGCACACACACACACAAGACAATTTGGTAGCCGTGTCTTCTGCGCTTCTCCACGTCTTGTCCCTCAGCACACACAAGGCACGCGCTTTGTGTTTTTTTTGTTTTGTTTTTTAAGTCCCGAGCTGCATGGTTCGACCGACAACTCCCGTTCCAATTGTGCGTAAAAAGCGCGTCGTCGCTGTTACCGAGGGGTGGCCCCGCTAGAGCCCCATCTCTACTCCATGTTGGATTGCAGGCAGTCGATCAGCTCCAACTCCGCCGGGGGAGGGAGAGAGAGATGGGGGAGGGGGGTATCTACAGGGCGGAAGCGGTGACGTAGGCCCACATTTTAGTAGAGGACCCACAATGGCCGCAAAACCGTAGGGGCCCTAAAATTGCCACCCCCCCACCCCCTCTTTTTTTTCCTTTTTTTTTTTTTACCACCCCCCCTTGATCCTTTATTTTAATTCCGGACGTGTCACCTTTGTTCCTAAATTAACTTTGAAGTTCCCATGGACAACCAGCCACAGACGTCTGGCTAAATCAATGTTCCTCACTGCAAAGATAAAATATGAAAATATGAGTTAATACATGGACATAATTCCCTGACACACTTTTCATTTCAGCTTCAAATTAAACACATTTATAATCAACTAATGTGGTCAGTGCTTTGGACATGTTTTTTTTTTTTATGTGTGGTTTACCTGCACTGGCCTCCTCCTTATAACATATTCTAGCCCACTCTTATAAAGTTAGATGTGTGTGATTCATGTGAGCAGCTCGTTTAATGCTGAAGTAGATTTGCAGCGCCCTCACGTGGACTGATCACCACACTACAAGTAACGCCTCTTGATCAAACAGACATGGATTAAAATGGTTGTCTGATGATTAATGACATGTTACAGACAGCAAAATCATATTTATACAATAAGCTGAAGAGGCTACTTAATGCGCATGCGCAGGTGTAGGCTACTGCTGTCTCAGAGAATAATATGAGGTAATGGGAAATACACATCCATCACTTATTTATTTTTTTGTATTGGAAAACTTTGCTTGACTCTTATATTTTGACAATTAAAAAAAATATATATATATATTATTATTTTTATATATATAATTTTTTATTTTTGCTTTAACTCATTCTGCTTAACTTCAATAAAGCGCACACTGCCCCCGTGTGGCCATAACATGTCAGTACAGTCTGTGCAGATAAAAAAAGAAACTATGTATTATTACAGATGCATAACATATTTTCATGTATTCCTAGTTTTAATTAGTTTGGTGGGTTAGTACGTCTGGTAAATGTTTATTATATTTTGTATCAGTCAAGTGCAGTTTGTGAATAAAAGCTGAATATGAATAATTTACCCAAAATGCACAAGGCTTCTCAAGGAACAGTTTAAACTAAGTCAATATAGACCTAGGTGTTGTTATTTATTTGTATTTTCAAATCAGATGAGCTTTACATATGATTGTTATAACATTTATATAGACACACAACATGAAAAAAGAAACATTTATGGAGCTAAATTATTCCCTGATTGTTTGAAAGATGGATTGTTTTGGGCAAAGTTGTGTTTTAAGTTTTAGTTTTTTCCTCGAGTGATGCAGAAAAGAAGGAACCACTGTCTGTGTGAATGGTCATGTGTCTTACCTCCATTTATGTCACATCTGCTGCGCATATCCAACCAGGGAAGTAAGATTTTAAGCAAAACCTTATTTATAATTATATTTTTATGATGCTAATGAAGCGAGAACAGCCTGTCAAACAAAAATCTCACAAAATTGTTATTATAATACTTCAAACTCACTAAACTTGCTCATATAATTTGCTTTGTTTCAACAGCAGCGCTCAAACCTTTCACACCAAGCAGGCCTACAATATCATAAAAATGTGGGTTTTCCAAATGGCAACAAGGTTTTTCAGACTAAATTAAGAAAAAGGAACAACCAGCACATTGTTCCACAAAAGTGATTAACTCCATAATGAATCCCCGTGTTAATAACTTATGTTGGCTCCATAAATCAAATATTAACAAAGTGTGTAACTAAAATAAACAGAATTGGACCTGCAGCTAAATCTTGACCAAAATGACAAACGTATCCACATAAACTTGGCTTATGAAGACAACCACTTACAAAAACTATAAGACCTGAAGCATAGATCCTATAATAAAAGTATTCCACCAGAAAACCTTCTCCCCAGAGCTCCAAGAAGCCAATCATTTTACACTTAAACAAACTCAAAGTCCAAAACGTCTAAACATGTTAAATCAAAAATATGATATCGCTTTCTGTTACAACCAAATGTTTAATCTAAACTCTGCACTTTGGACAGACTGACCGTGCTTAAGTCATGTTGTGCGTCTGCAGTGTTGATATCCTTTGTACAGCCCGTGTAACAGAAGTGAACCTCCGGGGTATGAGTGCTAATTTGTACAAAGCTGCCTTGTATAAGCTACATAAACAGTTAATGGGTTCATACATACAACACCAGCCGCCCATTAATCATCTATAAAGTCACTACTCATGCAGTGATTATGGGGCATACGCTGAAATGCATCTGTTTCCCTCATATTGACATGTGTAATCCACAGCATTTATATATTTGTTACTTTGTTAGTGTTATGTTATACTTTTTTTAGACGACTTAGAACTGACTTTTGATCATGCCCCAGTCTTTGCACAGCAGCTCTTAAATATAAAAGGTGCTCATTTGCTTTGCCTTAACTCAAACCACATTGTCCTGCTTTCACACAGACCTTTTGGTGGTACCCTAACCTCTGTACAGCCCTGCCCCCAGCCAATCAGCAGCAGCCCAGACAGCGTCACTCTGTCTGTAACTATCGCACTGCTGCATAAGTGCTTCCTATTCAAGACTCCATATACCCCAGAGCGCCCCCCGCACAACCAGGTACCCCTTTAAAAATCAACATGGGCCCAGCTCTGGTAATGACCCCCCTATCACAACATTCACATCCAGGTGATAAATGAGGTCACCCCACTGGGCATGACAGGGTCAGAGGTCACCCTAACAGTCCTTGTGGGGTTTTAGGGCCAAACAGGAGTCACTTGGATATGGGTGACCAGACTGGTTTAAGTCTCCTCAGCCAAAGAAAAAAAAAACAAAAAAACAACAACATGTGACTTTCATCTCCACTAGAGGGAGACAAAGATTCATGTACATAAAAATAGGACATAAAAAGTTGAGTCAAAAATCCAAATTAGAGAAGCCAGTATTAAAAATAAGACT
Source organism: Periophthalmus magnuspinnatus (assembly GCF_009829125.3). Lineage (NCBI taxonomy): Eukaryota > Metazoa > Chordata > Actinopteri > Gobiiformes > Gobiidae > Periophthalmus > Periophthalmus magnuspinnatus. The sequence goes on from NC_047140.1 coordinate 28,015,424, forward strand.
TAATATAAAGCATTTTTAGACTAAATAAAGGTGAGTTGACTCTTTTTATTTGCTTTACACTGTTAAAAGTGGCACAAATGATCAGAAGGAGCAGCAAACGCACAGCAGTAATCGTTAAGTAGGACATTTTACACAAAAAGTAACAAAGCAATAAACAGTTTAGCAGAGATTATTATATAAACTGACCATATTCGCTCACCTGGATGCACCACTATTTAACTTTTATAATGTAAAGTATCCAGCTCGTACTGTTTCCCATAGTGAGAGTGCAGTGTGTGTCAACTTAAAGTAAACTGACAAATGACCTGTGTATGGGTGAGGTCAGCGGTGGGGTCAGCTCTGTTTAGTCTGTGCTTCTTGATGTGGGAGCAGTCGCATTCACATTACGAGTCTTCATTGTAGTTTTCTCATCTCTGTAGCAAACACGGTACATTTGACATTATGTTGTAAATGAAATAAGTCTCTATTTATTAAAGAAGGCAGGGCACAGTTTGGTAATTGTTGGGATTTTGGAATAGCATTTTCTATTTAATATGTAAGTTAAAGTAGTAAAGTACTGTGCTTAATTAAAAATATAGTTATCTGGACTTTACTTGAGTAGATTTTTTAATGGATACTTTTTCCTTTTACTTCACTACATTTGAGAGCAGTATCTGTACTTTCTACTCCACTACATTTTTGAACAGGACTGAAAAGTAAAAGTATTTTTTTAGTTTGAGACTTGCTGAAAAGGCTGAGAGTTTATTTTTAATATGTTCATATGTACAAAAACAAAACAAAACAAAAAAAAAGGAAAAAATATACAAATAAAACAGCTAGAAAAAGCTAAAACAACTAGAAAAAATTCAATTCAGTTGTTTCCGTTTATTAAATTTAAATTTAGCACAGATCTTGACGCTTTAAAACACCTCAAAATCTGCGCTAAATACTTTTACCTTTTACTCTTTAAGTACATTTTTAAACAGGTACTTTAATACTTTTACTTAAGTAGATTTTAGCATGTGATACTTTTACTTTCACTTAGTATTTTTCGCTCTGGTATTTACTTTTACTACTTAAAAATACTTCTTTGACCATTGAATAATAGGACAAACCAATATACATTTTTTTTCCACCACATATTGATCAATAACAAATTAAATGTTTAAAAAATGCTTTCAATAATGATAATAAAAAACAAAGACTTTTAGAGGATTTGGCTGATTCCTCTAAATGACCCAAACTTGTTATTAACGATTAGAGACGACTGAAAAATGATTTGATTAATTGCCGTGACATAAATAACATGAAATACTCCAGACGCCCCGCCCACCCTGCATGATGAGTACGAGTATTTACACAGAGTGCCTCTCACGGCGGCTCTTGGGCTCCAGCCAGACAGTTCCCGTGTCGCCGGGGCCTTGGCTCCAACCTCAGCATGTGCCACAGTCATTTCCTAAAGAATCCACTGCCGGAACAACAGACTTTCATCTTTATAAAACATGGAGAAAACCTGCCCCATGACGGACACAAACACCCCCCTGACCACTGACAAGCTCACAGCGGTCGCCTACTACTACTACTACTACCACTGCTCACCCACAGCTCTGGAGTACAGTCCCGTCGAGGCGGCAGCAGGGGTCAGAGGTCAAGGTTCTGTCTGTTTCCACAAGCAAATTCATTCAACACAATGTGAACTAAAAGATTCACTCAGAGTCCAATATAAACCGTGTTCTTTTTCACATTTTTCTGTTTTTCTTAACATCACAACAAATAAACTGCTTCATAGTAATATCGATAAAACTGTCTGGAATATTGTATTGATTTGGCATGTTTTCAAGATCGTGGTTACACAATAAAATCAGAATCACAGTGACTTTTCTTCATCTTCAAGGAGAAATGTTGTTGTTACAGACGTGCAGCCGACCAACAGAAGAACAAACCTGTCAAAAATGAGATTAAGAACATGTAAATATCAGTAATATAATAAATAAATAATCAAATAAGGATTTTAACTTAAGTTCTACAAATATAGTAACCCTCATGACATATTTACATCTCTATATAAAGTTTTACAACAGTGACGTATGAAGTACTGCAGAGGGATTGCACAGTGAGACTTTTACACACAGAGTCTCTGCTGTAGTTATGGTTTTGGTTGGGGTTAGTTTGGTTCGGTTTAGGGTTGGGGTTGTCTCAGTGGAGCAGTGTGGCCCTAACAGTCTTTGGGTGAACGAGCTCTTGTCCTGATTTTGGACAACATTCGCCTGACAGTCCAGCTCCTCCCCCACAACATGTCTGCGCTCTTGATGATCTTATTGAGTCTATTACTGTCTCTCACCACAGAAGATCACAGTGGACATGACGGCACTGACCACCACAGACTCTCAGGACAATGCTCAGGATGTTCTACGAGTCTAAAGATGGCACTGACCACCACAGACTCTCAGGACAATGCTCAGGATGTTCTACGAGTCTAAAGATGGCACTGACCACCACAGACTCTCAGGACAATGCTCAGGATGTTCTACGAGTCTAAAGATGGCACTGACCACCACAGACTCTCAGGACAATGCTCAGGATGTTCTACGAGTCTAAAGATGGCACTGACCACCACAGACTCTCAGGACAATGCTCAGGATGTTCTACGAGTCTAAAGATGGCACTGACCACCACAGACTCTCAGGGCAATGCTCAGGATGTTCTACGAGTCTAAAGATGGCACTGACCACCACAGACTCTCAGGACAATGCTCAGGATGTTCTACGAGTCTAAAGATGGCACTGACCACCATAGACTCGTGGAACATCCTGAGCATTGTCCCGCAGATGCCAAAGGACCTCAACCTGGCTCTTCCTGTAGACGGCGTTCATGTTCCTGCTCCAGTCCAGTTTATTGTCCAAGTTTACCCTCAAGTACTTGTTCTCCTCCTCCATAACCACCGGATGGAGATGGAGGTCACTGCAGCTATGATCCACCACCAGTTCATTTGGTCTTCATCTCGTTGAACTGAAGGTGGTTCCTCTCGCTCCAGGAGACAAAGTTGTCCACCACATTCTATACTATACTCCCTCTCACCATCACATCCCGCCACTGCTGAGTCATTAAAGAACTTCTGAAGGTGACGAGACTCAGTGCAGGAGTTGAAGTCTGTGGTGTAGAGGGTGAAGAGCAAAGGAGAGAGGACGTTTCCCTGCGGAGTCCTGGTGCTCAGACATACACACTGTATAATCCACAATCCAGGACCGGCCTGATGGCGTCAAACGCAAAGGAGAAGTCAAAGAACATGACTCTCACAGCGTAGACCGAGTTGTCCAGGTGGATGTGGACTCTGTGGAGCGGGTAGACCACATGTGTCAAACTCAAGGCCCGCGAGCCAAATGTGGCCCGCCGTGTCATTTTATGTGGCCCGCGACAAGGTGAATTAAAAGGTCTGACTGTCTTAAAATATCAGTTCATCAGGAGATACAGTTAAACAGACATTTTTTCATAGCTATGCAAATTCATATGCAACATTTGTAACGTAATAAAAACAAAAACAGTTAATTAACGAGAGTAAAAAGTAGTTACATTTATTTTACATTATGTTTGGTTATATTTAGTGATGCTTATACTGTCTTACATTTACATCTGGCCCTTTGAGAGCAGACGTTTTGCTGATGTGGCCCTCTGTGAAAATGAGTTTGACGCCCCTGAGGTAGACGCTGGTGTCGTCTACTCCGAGGTGGAACTGGTGGACGAACTGTAGACGATGTAGATCTCGTGGATGTTTCACCATTGGCTGCAACACCAAACATTTAACTGCACATTTTCCTGACAGACTTTGTGAACATTTCTTGCTCACATTTCTTCTGTAAAAACAAAACCGATCTGGATTTAATAAAAGAGGCTACGTGGTGGAGACAGGATATTTGTCAGGTGTGTTCAACATGATGTTTTTGCACTTTCTGGAATGACCTGTGCGGCTAATCGAGCTCAATGTGCGTGTTACATTTTGCATATATTTATTAAAACGAAAAAATAAACGTGTCTCTCTGTCTAATCGCTTAAAAATCTTAAAAATCGAGTCATTGTCTGATCCGTGAAACGATCTCTTGGAGAAGTTGCCAGGTAGACGTAACTAATTACAGTGAAGTGTGAACTAGTTTAAGAAGCAGATGACTTTCTTTACCTCTTAAATGAATAATAATCTATAAATAAAGCGTATGTTAACTGTGACCAAATCAATGTCGTTATCTGGCTCAAATAAAACTGTGACATTCACGCTGAAGACCTATCGCTCACCCCCGCTGTCGTCTGAGTAAAGTTACAAACAATAAACACAAGCAGATCACGTATCGCTTTAAGGAAACGGATACAGGCCGTTTTATTCCACACCACTTTGCAGCACAAACACATGCAATTATTCCTGATAGATCTGACATAAACAGCTTATCATCTCTGTCAAAAGCCCGCTGTAAACAAACCCTCTCGTGACCAACCAACCCCACGTAATCTCCCTCTTAGATTTCAAAACAAATCTGCACCATGCTTTGTAAGGCTGCACCCATCAAGAAAAGTCGACAAGATTAGACGTTTGGCTTCAACTATCAAAGCCGTGGTCTCTACACAAGGAACTAGATTGTGTGTTGTTGCTGGGGTGAAAAAGGTCTGTCCCCAATAGGCCTTTTGAGGGTGAATTGGTTGAGGAGTGGAGTTGATGGAGCATCGATGTAAGGATTAGGGCACGGCTCTGTGATCAAGTGCTCAAATACTAGATAAGAGTGACAAAAACACCCTTTAATCCTTTTTGTAAATGGGATAGGGCTCCAGCCTGTTCACTGTGGGGAGAAGGGGGCCATTAAAGAGGAGCTCAAAAAGCCAGTAAACTTGTAAATATCTCATGGGATAATTTCAGTCAAATTCAGTTTTTCTAAGCAGATAAACACAAACAGACGCTTGTCAATCACAGGAAACGCCATGCACAGCGTCAGAACTGGATTATGGGTAAAGTAAACATCATAAAAATAGGCTGCCCCTGGAGAGAAATGGCACATGTACGAGGCTATAAACATGTTTAAATGCAGAGTTTTATTAAGGCAAAGTTTTAGGGGTCAATCTGATTTTTATGCCAGCAAATGCATTTTGAAAATGCATATTTTGAGTTTAGGCCAGTGGAGAATGATGCACTTTAATCAAAGGAGCGGCCTGTAACCTGCAGTAGTATATTATACTGTGTATTATATAAGACCTGTGTGTCATGTAAGTATAAAGAAGCATAACATACTGACCTTTGACCTAATGATTAACCTTATAGAGTAGATTGTGTAAGTTGATGCTTTTTTTACTCATGGGGTCACATCTGGTACCTGTACAAAAATAAATAAATAAATAAATAAAACAAGACAGAATGGATTAAGATATGGGATAAATAAACGGTTTAGGCCTTTACTACAGCAAAGTTGGACCGAAACATGTTTGAAGTGAAGGACCACAGACCGGTGTTGATACAGTGAGTCTTTGACGTTGGTGCATTTTACAAACTTCTGACTGTGCCTTTAATAAAGCTTGGAACAGCAATCATTTAGGTTTAGGTTTTGTGGTAATAGTGGCAGAGATTTAGCCTATGGTAAAAAAAGTTCTGCCTATAATAAGTTGAGCAGGAGACTTGAGGGCCAACAAAAATTTGCCCGAGGGCCGTATTTGACCACTGGACCTCAGTTTGGACACCCCTGCAGTAAAGTCTCATTTGATTGGACGAGAGCCGGGCGAAGCACAGGAGACATATTACACAGCGTGATTTACCTCGTGCTTGTATTTTCATCTGGTGACTTGTGTAAGCAAAGTTATTGATTTAAAATGAACGCAAATAGTAAAATGATACTATGCTACTTTAGCCTAAACTAAAATAATTTGGTCTGTATCACGTGATGTAATATTTAAACTACCTTACACGTTATTATATGTTATTTTAATAGATCTATGCATTACACGCCAACAGTCTGAGAAAACAACAATTAACATCCTTCCTTTGGTGATTTACTGACAACTAGTGGCAAAGGAGGAGAACTGCAGCCTCATGTCCAACACTTAATGTGGTGAGAGAACCTGAAATGAAATGATGTACGGTATAATTATTGCACATGTTTATGGCTTTATGGTCAATAGGTCCACCTCTGCACTTTATGCTTACTCAACATTCATTTTAATATAATAATATGGGTAATTTATGTGTAAAAACAGCTGAAATTGACCGTTTTTGGGACATTCAAAACAGAAACATGACAAGAGCTTCTTTTTGTTGTCATATTAGACACAAAAAAAAGTACAAAGAGGTTTTTAGATATCTTATTTAGTATTTGCGTGAACTAGATCTGACTGAAAATGTGCCTAAAAACTCAAACATCACCTGATTTTTTTTTGAGTTTGGAGTTTGATATCAACAAATCCTTCTGTGCGTTTCATCAGAGTGCTATTAAGTACAAGACAGTAAAGTTTGATGTGTGTAGGTGCTACTTTGAGCTGATCCTTATGTCCGTATGAGGGGAAAACGCATTTTGAGAAAACAGCCTTGGAGTTTACAATGTCCCATATAACTCTATGGAGGCAGGTTGATTAAATTAAATATTAAAACATGTTTCAGTGCGGAGTGGATGGTTTTGTTGTTTCCAAATGAAAGCTTGTACGATAAGAGACCAAACTGACCAAAAAAACAAAAAATTGAAGAAGAAGAATGAGTTTTGCGTGTAGTGTCTGCCTTTTAAAGCTTCGTGGGCTCAAAATTATAACTATATGCTGCAAAATAAGAATAGACCCAGTGCTTTATAACAGTATAATCATTTATTGCATGTCATTTTACCCATCACTCACTGAACTGTTGATTAGACGCCTCATTACATTTCAGACCTGACAAGCCCCAAGCGCCTCTACAAACAAGAACGCTTCATTTTTGTACCAAGATGGAAAAACACCTGTTAGTAAACAAGGCAATTATTCTGCAGCGTCTGATGGGAGCTCGCCGTTAAGCGCACGCACGTCCTCTAGTCTTAAGAGTCATTGTCATATCCCCACTGCATCCTCTTGATTAACTCGCGACTGTTTAAAATTCACCCCACCGTTTGGACAAAAAAACCACGCCGGTGTGTATAGTCTACGTGTGATCTTGAGGAGAGAATGTATAAAATCATGTCCCTGGCGTCAGCACAATTAGCCGTTAAATAAAATGCAGAGTCCTCAACGTTTTTGCCACTTTTTAATTAGAGAAAGCGGCTGGAGTAGAGGCCGCAGTCAAATAAACAACTCCATTTGCCAAGAAAGGCTCCCGGGAGGAAAACGCATTAAGTGATGTGGCCCACGGCAGCAAAAGAATAGTGATTTAAGATGTTTGTGTCTATGAAAAAACAGCTCCATCATCAACAAACTTCTTAATATGCTTTAATTAATATCGTTTTTTTAATTATTTGGGGGTTTGACAGCGAGATACGGCTCATATTTGGGGGATAAAGTCAACAAAAAGGCCTGACTTGAGTGGTTTTTGTGTGTGAAACAGCAGGAGAGGAGAGGTAGGGAAAAAGATAGCAGGAAGGGTTTAGAATAGTCAGGCAGGAGGGCAAGAGGAAGTGTAGGATTTATAGATGTGGTGAAAGAGGACATGAAACTAAATGGTGTGAGAGAAGAGGAGGGGGAGGTCAGAAAAGGCACATGATTTGTTATCCTGGAAGAAAAAGTAAAGGAAGAGTAAAGTAAGAGACGCCTATTGATTATATTAATGAATATGTCTCCGTCTGCTTAGAATTGACAGTGACGCGCAGCAATCAAACCATATTTAGTGCAGAATTATCAGAATAAAAGCAGCTGGAGTAACATTACAGTATTTTTTTTCACTGTAGATACTTATATATATAGTGGGACATAGTAATTAGTTTAAAAAGCCCATATTACGCTATTTTCTGACGTTTATCGTGGCCAAAATAACTGCGATTAACGATTATATCACGATAATTATACAACTTCCTGACACTTAAAATAAAATGTTATGGATATGAATCATTATAATTTTAATCTTATGAATAAGTTCCCTGTTTAAACAATTGTTACAGCATTGTACTTTGTCAACAGTGAAAATAACGACGATCTAGTGGAGAATTTACTGTACACGCAGGGCCGTCGACTCAAAATATAGGGGCCCAGGGCAAGAAGTCTCACATGGGCCCCCCTCTCATACAAATTAGTAAGAAGAGCGTTCAATTCTGGGCCCCCAAACCCTGGGTTAACAGACCTCTTTGTCCCCCCCCCCGTTGACTTCCCTGTAGATGAGTAGTTTTTTGTTTTTTTCTGCACATTCTGGTGATTCAATGGCGATTATCACAATTATTTAAAATATAACGAACGATTATTGTCAAACTTTTGTATCAGGATAAATGATATTATTGTTCATTGTTCCATTCCCTAACCCGGAGTTGTGTTTTGTTTCTCACAAGCCTTGCATATTTAAGCTGAGTTCTTCTCTCAAACTGAAAATACTCTGTTCCACGTTGTGATGTCATCATGTGGTAATACAGGAAATGCTCCACTCCACACACTACGTCTTCACTAGAATCATTTGGATCATTTCAACCCTGGAATTTCCAATCTCTACTGAACTAAAGATTAAAAAAAAAAAATAGCTGTTAACTTGAAAACTACCACTTCATGACATCACAAAGTGGAACAGAGCATTTTGAGCTTTGGAGATGTACAGACTAATAATAAAGTGTAACTCAAACATGTGCGAATGAAACAAAACACAACTCCAGGTGTGTTTTTGAGCATTAGAACATTGTTTAAAGCTCATAAGAATCCATTTTGTGTAACAGAGCCCCTTTAAGAATTTATTTTCATCCATTTTTATTCCTTATTTATCCTCATATTAGTTGTAGTTACAGAGAAATGCTAACAACCTGAGAAAATATTTGACCTTTGAACACCCCATAACTAAACCAGGTCTATATTAGTTTGATCTAAACAAGGACTGACCTTCAATTTGAGAAACACTGATCAAACTTTAGACCTGACATTATAATTACTATCACTATATGTACATGAAAGATGGAACAATATTATATTTTGGGGTTTAATATTAATCGTGTTTACAGTTTCTTTGCAAACGTGGGGAGATTTTTGCCATTTTTATGTAACAATGAAAGTTTTAAGCAGTAGAATAAACAATTTCTATGCTATTTATCCATTGCAGCTCAGGCCTTTTAATGAAACTATTTAAAATGGGTTTACTGGGATTATCCTGGATTGTGACAGTGACATAAAGTCGTTTCAATATTATCGTTTATCGTGATATTTCTCTGTATTTGCTGCAAAATGTGCTATCGTGACAGGTCTATCAAACCTTAAATATACTGACAGTTTACTCTAAGTCTTCCTCATATCGTGCAGTTTAATTTTCAGTCAGTTTTCCTCCGTAATTTCCTCCCCCTAAGCACATACTTGACGTGTGCCTGGTCTGGTTCTGTCTCTTGTATTTCAAACATTTTCAAACATTGTCAGTCGTTGTGTTGCAGTGAGACTCCGCAGTGGGAAATCTGACATCCACGATAACAAGAGAATTGTCAACACTTCCGAGAATGTGTCTTCTCTCAGAGGTAAAAAAATAAAAATAATAATAATAACGCTAGTGAGACGACACATGGAGCTTTTTGACTGATGTGTGGACAGATCTGAATGTGCGAGGGCCTTAGAAGTGAGACACAGCTTAAGAAAGTCACGAGACGAACACAATCACACTTATGTACACACAACTGCACCTGTTTTTAATGTTTTATATGGACTTGTGTACTTGTGTTTTTCTGCTTTTATTATATTTTAAGCAGGACGTCCATGAAAAGGATTGGATAAAGAAAAAAAGAAAGAAAAAAAAAGAAAAAAGGGTTAGCTGGAGAAAGAAGTTTGTTGAAAGTGCTGGTGCATATCTAAGTATTTCAAATTAAAGTTTATTGTAACATAATCCTGCCCCAATAACAATGAATGAGAAGTTTTACATGTTATAAGCGTTATGTCCACTAGGGGGCAGTGTACACTTAGTAGTGAGCCACATTGGACCAGAAAAATTCCTCCTGGAAGTGCAAAACTCTTTGAGCAGACAGTATAGTAAAGAGTATCAATGTTAAAACAAGATTAAAATGTTCTAAATATATATTTTTTTCTATTTTATTCTATGTCGCCTTTATGTGTAATACTGATGTTTCGACAAAGTGAAATTAGTTGCGTTTATACTTTACTAAAATGTGCTGCAGTGTTTCAAGACTTGCATTCCCTCATTTATGTATTTCTTTCTTTCTTTGTCTTTGTTTGAAAAGTTAGCGTGTACCATAGTCTGTGTACTTTGTGTGGTTAGTGTGAGCCTGGAGATACACAAACACACACTTACACACACACACACACACACACACACTCACACACACATACACACACACACCCCCACACATACACACACACTCACACACTCCTGATGTGCCACACTCCAGCCTCTCCTCTTTGTGTCTTTGATGGCAATTGGTTTAGACATGGCAATCAAGACATATTCACGTGGAGGGAATTGATAGATTCTTAGATTATCTTTTTTACTCCAAAGTTTAAAATCTCTTAGCCTCAAAAGGGTTTATTTTTAACACAATCCAGTTTTCAAAGTTTCCCCAGTGGGACTTAGAAAAACAGACGTAACAAAGTGGATGAAGTCTGGACTCTGGGGTTATTTAAATAAAGTTTATTTGATAAGATTGTTTTGTTTAAAAGTAAAGAGTCGCTGTAACTGGACCTACACACGTACATGTGTTTGGCCCGGGCAGAATTTAATAATTTTGTCAATTTTCTGAGCTAAATCGAAGCAGCTCCTACAGGGTTTTGCAATCTGTTGAATTTTAATCGAAAACGAGATGTTGTCATTTCTAATCATTAGTAATCATCTTGGGTCTTTTTTATGTGGCAGACGTTTGGACTTTTTAGCTTTTGGGAGAAGAAATGTGACTATTTTGGGTTGAATGGCACTGATTAAAACTTCAGGAAATTCATATTTAAAGCCGAATTTATTTGTTTTTAATGTGACAAACTAAAGAAACTGAGGCGGTTCAATATGACCCATAAGAAAACCCATAAGAAACCATTATCTGTGACATGTAATCTTCTCATCCTGCCATAGTAGAGTATTTTCGGATGCAGAAAAAGTCAAAATTCGACGTTACACGGCTTCAACAGAGCAAACTAAAACGACCTCCCATTTAAACCTACAGAACCTGAACATCCCGTCACGGCTACTGTTTCCAAACACCTGGATCACCGGATGAAGACTTCCGAGGGGGCACGAGACCTAGACTTTTGGATGTGTGGTAGTTTTCAGTGCAAACAGAGCCATAAAGTGCTGCATGGTTAAGCCTGATGAATTAATAAGAGGGAGGCATATGAGTCCCGTGGGCCCTGTGTGAGCGGAGCCGCACGGGGAGCACCGCGATCACACACACTCACGTTCAAACCCACACTGCTCATTTGCATCCACATAAAGCGCACAGCAGTCGGACATACATGTGCTGCATACAGACGCCCACGGCCTGGCTCCAAGGTTAAAGTCGGGCTGAACTTTCGATACACCGACTTTATCTCGGTGGCACTGAGGATGGGTGGTTCTGAGCAAACTATTCATCTTTTTAATGAGAGCTTGACTGATATTTAATGTTTTTTTGTGTATTTTTCAGGACCAATACCTATACTGATTATTTAGAATCCAGCGCGACCTATGGCCGATTAACTCTGCCGATATGCTGGGCCGATTTTAATTATTTCTGTCATTTAAATTCACTACAAACTCACCCACAAACCTTTCAGAGAGCTGTGTAGTCACGTTTCGGGCAGCTATTTCTCTGGATTAAAGTATATTTATTTGTATTATTTCAGGCAGCAGATCGAACAAAACAAAAATATCGGCCTCTCCTGAAGATTTAAGGCTGGTACCCACTAGTTAAAATGTCCAAATATCGGCCCGATATATCGTCCTACGTTGGTGTTTCTCTAATTCACAGCTACGATAAAATAAAACATTAGGATCATCACGTGATTCTTCTCCAAAACGAACCCTTTATTTATCTGCTGTTAAAACCGTACGTTATTTATTCAAGACTTTCGTAAAGCGCCTAAAAATAACATCTTAATACGCGGACTTTCCAGACCCTTTTGTCTCGTGCGATCTGCGCTAACCGTTGAAGTCTCCCTCTCACGCACGTGTAAAACGTTTGCTTTTAAAGACCGTCCTCATTCAATAATTATGTCAAACTCATAACATTTTGAAATATTCAGCGCCGCACTGCGTACCTCCGGTTGGGACACATTGATTCAGATGGTGTTTGTTTGCCTTGTTATCCTCTCCATCTCAGAGGTGTAATGGCGCCTGATGTGGGGCTGCGGCTCTCGGACAGCAGAATGAGGTGCCAGCCGGGCCTCGCGGTGATTTACGGCCAGCAGCAGGTCAAGGTTGGACTGAGCAATAACAGCGGTGATGTGTGAGGGATAACAACTGCTGACCGTTTCATCATTAGTTTGAGCTGTGGAGAATCGATGAGTTTATTTTTTTTTTAGGTTTTAGCCACGATACTGGATCAAATTTGCGTCTTTGTGAACGTTATTATAGTTGTCATAGTTGTTATTACTGTCAAACGATCATTAAAACGTATAGTATATTGAACTTTTATACTAACGGTGACGAGTTGATTTGAGCTTGAGATTCGATGCCAAAAAGCAGAATGGAAAAAGTGAAGTTTTGACTGAGTTTCCTCCGTTAGACCAGGAGATAAGCGACAAGCGTTTGTGTAGCTTCTTGTCTCCTGCAGCTCTTTACTGGACATGACCGCGGAGACGGAACGAGCTCTGAATCTGGACTTGCTGCCAAATGTCTCCAAACTGTCTGGTGCGAATGTGAACGGGCCAAACAAAAGTCACTCATGAACAGAGAAGTCTACACAACCTGCTCCTCCTCACAACATCTGCCTTACTTTTCAGACTCATGGCGATCATGCATATATTCATTTGTGTCTATTGTTTATTTGTCTATGCTGCTCCCGTGTGTGTGTGTGTGTGTGTGTGTGTGTGCACCGGCTGGCAGCGCACAGAGCAGGAAGAGGAAGAAGCTACATGGTTGGAGGGGGTGTTTATTTATTCATTACCCAGTGGCCTCGGCGGTTTCAGGGGGACATAGCAACACTTGTCCTGGGCCCTTTAGCACTGGTCTGCTTATGGCCTGCTCGGGCCCTGCCAAAGCCTTCAGCTCTCACCTCTCCTTCCTCTTCTCTTCTGCACTTTTTACTTCAGAAGCTGCTTACCTTATCACTTTTCTTTGTCCATGTACTTTTCGCCGTGTTGTTCATCTGCAGTATTCTTTTGCGGCGTTCAGCTTTTGAATAAAATTTAAATATATAAGTTGAGCACTGAGCATTAGCTGCCTATCAGATGTTTTTTTTTGTGTTATTGTGTCAGTACTGTAGGCGGAATAAGACTCAAGTTTAATGTTCCGGCTGTTGTTTCAGGTCAGATAAGTGGCGTGAACTTATGACAGTAGATGGAAAAGACTATGCCCCAACTTAAACCTACAACCAGGTCAGCAGAAGTTGTTTTATACCAACTGATTTCAATGATTTCACTCGTATTCACCGTGTTGTTTTGTCCAGTGTGACCAGTGTCGTTGGACTCCCGGTTGATTGCCTATTCAAAGCGAGGAGAGGATAATAACATATTGAAGTCAGACATGTAAGTACTTTTCACATGACCTCATTGGACAGGCCTCCTTTGACTTCGAGCCCATTGATTCCTATAACAAAAGACCCGAGCCCAACACGGATCTAGCGCTGACCCTTTGCTCGTGCTCAGTGAGGACGCGTGTTCAAACACCGATCTGATCAATGTCCATTTTGGGAGGGGGATCGATGCCCTGAGCCTGTTGTGGGATGTCAGATGGGATACGGCGCCGCGGGTTCAAAGCGATTCTGCTCATGTCGGAGTTTAAATCAACATTCAGATCACAGTCGTACAAGCTACATATGTTAGCTAACGTGTGTATGCGTTCACACTGCGCAACGGAACAGTCGTACGATAATGCTGTGGCTTCTACTGTACAGGGAGCTTTACTCAAACAGATGTACAGTTGTCCCTCGCTATATCGCGGTTCACCTTTCGCGTTCTCGCTGTTTCGCTTTTTTCCATCGTATGAACGTGCATTGTGTCCTGATTGGCTGTTGGACTGTAGACCGTTGTCCATCAGTCTCCTCCGTGCCGTGTCTCCTGTCCAGTACAGAATGTGTTCAGACAAATTTACATAAACGTTGGATCGCAGTGTGACTCTGAAGTGCTGTACGTTTGCGATTTGTTTTCTCCCCGACAAAACCCACAATGTCGATGAAACGTTCTGCACCGACAAAGACGCCGGCGAAGGTTTGAACTTTGAGAGAGTTTAAACGAGAGAGAAATGTGAGAAAATGTTAACGCCTGTGTGAGAAAAGTGTATAAAGTGTGTGGTGAGGGGTTTTACAGACAAAAACATAGAGAATAAAGCTGACGACTTCGCAGATTTCGCCCATTGCGGGTTATTTTTAGATAAACGAGGGACCACTGTATTATAATAATGGACAAAACATAATTGACACATAATTGATAAAATAATAAAATGCATCGATTGTTTAGTATAAATGCAGTGAAAACCCACAGTAAGTTTACTTTCCATAGGAGACTAAAGCAGACTAGTCTCAAGGCAAAAAATAAATACATTATCCAAAGACACAAAAGTGGAAGCAGTAGAGGGAAAAATATCTTGCATCAGGGAAACACAAAAGTATAAAAATTTCATAGAAAAATAAAACCAATGTTATCCCATAAAAACATCCTAAATGGGCTCGGATGGGCTCTGTATGGAGGGAAGCCACACAATGTACCTATGGCTCTGCAAAGTGTTAACATGAAAAGCACATCAGAGGAGCAGAGAGGGTGTGGCCTGTGGGCTGTGTGTGCCTCTGCTGCACGCCAAAACAATACGGCCCACTTTCAATTAGGCTCTTTTGTTGTTTCATACTGTAATAATAGCAAATAATATTACAAGAGGCTGAACTTAAGTTTTTTCAAAAGGGCCCATATTACACTGTTTTCTGATCTATGTTATAATGTTGTTTCCTCATCACAAACAGACCTGGAGCTGTGTTTCATTTGAGCAAATAAAAATATACAAATAAAAACAGCTAGGAAAAAAACGATCCATTCAATTGTTTTTTGGTTTCTGCTTTATAAAACCTCAAAATCTGCACAAATAAACTTGAATCTGTGTGTACTTTAATACTTTTTACTTATTTCCTCATCATAAACAGACGTGGAGTTGTGTTTCGTTTCATTCAGACATGTTAAACACACAAACCCTGCGCTGTTCCACCTCGTGATGTCATCATGTGGTAATACAGGAAGTGCCCCACTGTGTGTTTTTAAACTCCAAACATCTTCACAAGGATGATTTGGATCATTTCAGCCCTGGAATTGCTAATCTTTACTAAACTAAAGGTAAAAGGAGCTGTTAACATGAAAACTACCACTTCATGACATCACAAAGTGGAACAGAGCGTTTTGAGCTTTGTAGATGTACAAACTAATAATAAAGTGTTACTCAAACATGTGTGAATGAAACAAAACTCAACTCCAGGTGTGTTTTTGAGGAGGTAACAGCATTAGAACATGGCTAAAATTTCATAAGAATCCATTTTGTGTAATATAGGACCTTTATATAAGTACTACTGTAAAGCACACGATGTAATTTAATAATACAAATCTTTTCATACTTTTCCCTAAAGTGTCTGAGCTCCCGACACAAACCACCACACAACTGCATTTGAAGGAATACACTTGATTTGGAAAGCAGTTTTAATTTCCTGTACGCTGCTACAACAGTGTTTAGACTTGTCAGGTCCTTGACAAGTCTTAATGGGAGAATAAAGTGCCTCCAGCAGTTTCAACACTGCTGGGTTGGTTTTCTGGGGAGTTGTGTGTGAACTTGCAGGTCTGGAATACTGCGACTGGAGATGCTTTGATGAAATAAGAAAGGTATGTTGAAGATTGTTTGTTCTGCCATGAAAGAAGTCTGGAGACAAGCGGAGAGGAAGAGGACGTGTTGCAGGAATTAATCGTTTAAATATCTCAGGGACTTTCTCGTGGTCTCCTCTGAGTGTTTATACGTCACGATTGTCAGAGTCTTAAAGTTTTGAAGAGAAAGTAGCGCTGACAGAAATGCCCTGGAACAACATGATTCTCAGCTTTCAGTCTCCTCCATTTGCCGGAAAAACAAAATGGCAAATCATGGCGAATGTGCGTATCTTTTCTTTTCATGCAGCCACTTGAGGAAAGTAATAGAGTATCTTAATTATACTAATACTTTGCTATCATTTTAGACCATTGGGGGTAGAGATAGAGACCTATATATACACCGAGCTGATATTTGGACTTTTTAGCACGTTGTCTATTGACTTTAAATCGCCTCCATTGACCGATATTCTGTTTTGGTCAATCTGCTGCTTAAAAAACACACACAAAGCTTTATTTTAACGCTTTAATACAAAAATATAGCTGCACAAAACATGACTACACAGATTTCTTATAAGTTTGTGGTTAAAAAAGGACTTGGGAGGAGTTTATAGTCAATTTAAATGAGGAATAATCAAAATATTGGTCCAAAAATATCGGCAGATCTCAATGACTATCACTCGCTCTGTATTCTTAACAATCAGTATCGGCGTTGGACATGAAAAAACACATTTTCGTCGATCTCTAATTGAGGGTTGTAGACAGGTTTACAACATACTTTTGGCTTTGATGATGTCTGTATTGTATTTTTTGAAGTTTTTCCCATATCCTGAGCTAACCGCTAAAAAAAAAATTCTGCTTTGGTTGCTCCACGTCTGAGCTGAACTCGGGTGATCTCTTGTTAAATTCGGTTGTTTGTCGCCCGCTGAGGTCACTGAACCCTCGAACCCGAGTTTACACTCTCCATCATCCCACATGATCCACTAATATCTCCCATCTATGAGTCAGAACGGTGGATAGCGCTCGGCCCGTGCACATAATGGAATGAACAGGGCTGTGTGGACTTAACTGCAGTTTGGCCTCCGGCACTAATCAATTTCCCCCAGTGGTGAAGGGGAGGAAGGGGGGGCGCCGTGGAGTTCACTGTTGGCTTGGTTTGATAAGAGGAAGCCGTGCAGGGACCTTTTGGTTTGGGCTAATGTCAGGCGCCCCATCAGATAAACAGTGATTTGATCTGAGCGCTGCGGGGAATAGACGGCTCCCACTGTACTTTGAGGAATTCCTTCTTTGTGTCTGAAATATACACTCCCGCTTGTGTCAGGGCTTGAGTTTGCTTGTACTTATCAATTCATTGTTTGGCTTTAATGTCTCTTACAAATGATGTTCGGGATCAGGGCCAAAGATGTGAATCTGGTTATGTCATGCTGATTGTATCTGAAGAGTTGATGTGAGACGTTGGCCAAATAACTAAATCTACTTTTATCCAAAGCTTTCGGAAAAGTGACGCTATGGCTAAGAATAACTTTGACCAGTGAGCGCAGGAAAATGTAAAAAGGGCATTTGGGGGACATTTTGATTTAGACCAAAAATAAGAAAATAAACAGGGAATGATAATGATGGTATGGCAAATTTTCACATTTTTATACGGCTTTTCCACCTTAAAAGGCACTGAAAGCACTTTTACATCATCTATTCACGCACATATTCACACACCAGTGCACGTAAACACTAAGTTTCGCCCCAAAAACGCAACAACAGCATTCATTTGTGGAAGCTGAAAGCAAACCGCCGACTTTTTTGTTCGTTTTTCTTAATGCTGAGAGTAGGATTCGAACCCGCAACCTTCGCATTAGTAGACAAACGCTCTACCAAAACAACACCCTGCATTTGTATTATTTTAACCGTTTTCCTAGATCGCTGTCATATCCAAATAAACGTCTCAGCGTGTGTTCTCGTTGCAGAAGCGTTTCGCCGTGGAGTTGTGCGTTGATAGCCTCTCTCCTGTGACTTCTCAAAGGAAAGGTTGATGAGAAGGTATATTAAGGCTGTTAAACACTTGAGGAGGGCCGGGGGCTTCTGGGAGCTTAAAGACAAGATCCGTTATTGGAAATGTAATTTTTGTTTGTCTGCAATTACCTACCTGCTCATTTGTTTTACTGATGCTGTTGTTATGGCGAGAAGGAGATACTGGATTCTCCCAAGGATTGCTCTTTGGAGAGAGCCGGGTTTATTACAAATAGGAAAGCTTTCATTGCAGATTGGTCCGGCCCCGCGGTGACTTGTTTGAGCCCTCATGGGGAGGCATTATATAGGAGGGTTCACACAAAGCAGACCCCCTGTTAAATCTTCACACTGGTGGATTGAAGGAAACGCATAATGAAAAATCCAATGCGCACAATATTATTTCAATGTACTGCTGAATACATAGTTGAGTTTTGTTTGCAGCCAGAGGTGGAAGAAGCACTCAGTTTTGTTGCTTAAGTACGAGTACAGACACTGGAGCAAAAATATAAAAATATACTCAAGTAAAAGTAAAAGTATCACATGAAAACATCTACTTTAAGGTTCTATATTACACAAAATTGACTCTTGTGACGCTTTTAGCAATGTTAAAATGCGTTACTTCCTAAAAAACACACCTGGAGTCGTGTTTTGTTTCATTCACACATGTTTGAGTGACACTTTATCATTACTGTGTTACATCTCCAAAGCTCAAAATGCTCCGTTCCACCTTGTGATGTCATGAAGAGGTAGTTTTCAAGTTAACAGCTATGTTTTTATCTTTCGTTCAGTAGATATTCGCAATTCCAGAAGCTGAAATGATCCAAATGATTCTAGAAATGAAGGTGTGTGGAGTTTAAAAACACAGTGGAGCACTTCCTGTATTACCACATGATGACATCACAAGGTGGAACAGAGTGTTTTCCGTTTGACGAAAGAACTCAGCCTAAATATGCAGGGTTTGTGTGTTAAACGTGTGTGAATGAAGCAAAAAAACACAACTCCAGGTCTGTTTGTAATGAGGAAATATTATAAAATAGGTCAGAAAATAGTGTAATATGGACCCTTTAAGTAAAAGTATTAAAGTATTTTGCGCAGATTTTGAGGTCTTATAAATAAACCAAAACAACTGAATGATTCGTTTTCTCTTTGCTGTTTTTATTTGTATATTTTCGCTCAACCTACAAATGCGTTAAAACTAAACCCCCAGCCTTTTCCTTTTGTCTAATAATACACGACAAACACATCCAATCTCTTCCAACGTTATATTTATTCACCCGTGACACAAAACAGCTCCGTTCTTTTTTTTCACTAAACAGCCCCGCACCCATTAACCAGCTAATCACTTAATTATTGGCAAATGTTCCTTTAAGAGCGAATGACCCCTGACCTCTGGCCTTATAAAAGTGAGAGCCTGCGGAGACGTTGATATGGGCTCTGTTGTGGCGGCGTGTAATAAGACAATAGTAGGCTGCACTGCTGGCTGCTGAGCTGTAAGAACATTAGAGGGGGGCTCGCTGGGGAGTGGGTAATTTGATTGGTGCAAAATTAGAGACTCCTGTACTGAGGCATTATGGGAGAGTTCCTGGTGGGTCATTTTAGCTGCACTTCCTCCATATTTCTCAGCTTGATTAAAAATTGATCGGCAACGGCAATGTGAATATATTATTGGGGCCATTATTCACCCTTGACAGATAATTGGATGGTACACACAGCTCTATTTTCTTTCAGGGCAATGCCATCGCTGTGCGTCTGCTCCATCTGGGTGTGTGTGTGTTTGTGTGTACAGAGACTGAAGGGGAGAGGGGAGGCCTTGACAGATAGATGTTTAAGACTTATTTTATTGTATGTCAGTAAATCAGATCCTCTTCTCGTCTTTTCATTCATCTCTCCATCCCATTCCCCCCCTCCACTGTCACTGCCAATGGCCCGGCGTGATGGATGTGTTATTGAAACATCATGCAAAGCGTATAATCATTTTTCTGGTAATCATTCATAACCTATTCTCATAAAAGTTTGGAATACTGCCATGAAATACAATGTCCGATAAAACCAACATGGATTTGGATTTGCCTTTGGTTTGCAGCTCCGTCGCAAATGCACTTATTACTCAAGATTGAATTTTTCTTTAAAAAGCACCGATGCTGTGGAGAATGTGTGTGAAGAAGCCAGTGTGATAGCAGTTGGCTATAGCATCGCTGCAGGCCCAGATAGATAGAGCTAATGCTATTTGTTATTTGCCCAAGGCTCGGCTTGCTACCATTTTCACGCCTTCTTAATGTCTTAAAGTGCATGAAGAAAGAGATGGATTGCACAACATGCTATAGGGCCATGCACAGTGGTTATTCTGCAAATTCTGTAAGGATCATTTTAGGCACCCTTGACTTATTTTTGGCTGCTGGGAAATAGCTTACATTTTAAAAAGTTTTCTTCAAATCCTGCTCAAATTGACTTCCTGTGTTTTTATTCCGAGCTCATTCAAAATCAACTTAAATCTGTGTTTTTGTGATACTCCTGTGAACCCGTGATTGGTGAGTTTGTGGGTTGTTTTGGCGATGAGTCTTGATGGCTCATTCGTTCTTTCTAACAGTTATACGGGGCTGTTATTGTTGATTTATGTCCTGAATGAATCGTCCACTTTATTATAAATTATGTGCATAAATCAACTAATTCCGTGCACTTTCTATTGTCCTTCTTCCAGCCATTTTTCAGCATCTTCTCTAAACTTCTAGTACATCAATCCACAGTCTAGCTCCTCGTTCTCCTCCCTCCCTCTCTCTCTTTAGGGGCCCAAACACTGCTTTTCCCCTCACAAAGAAGCCTTCTCCTGAGTGGAAATTACCGGCGGAGATTAATAACGACATTAGGCAGTAATGATGCTGTGCCGAATGAAATATTTATTAAAGATCCCTCTGCTAGCAATTAGCATGGCATGTAATCGTTCAACACAAGAAATCAAGATGATTGTGCCGCAGTCCCCCGTCCCCTTATTACCCCTCCCCCCAAATACATTTACTGCTGAAAACAACTCCCCACACAAAATTTCATCTTCCACATTTGCATCGTCTTGACATCGCCTTGACAACAGCAGCTTTGGGAAAATGTGCATGTTTTTTTGCGTATGGGGGGATGCAAAAGTGTCCAATCTTAATTACAGGCACATCCCCTTGTCTTAAGCCGAGTGGAGGGAGTCCTGGACCGGAGGCACGTCAAAAAGACTACAGATTCCGTTCCAAATTCCTGCCAAGTTTTTCAGGGCAAGTCTAAAAGTATTATTCGAAGCCTGTCTTGGAAGTTGTGGTCCATTCAGAGCCTAAAGGGACAGGTTTTGCAACTTGGGTAAAACTTCTTTGCTTTAAAACATTACAAACTTTATGAAATGCACTGCTAGGTATCATTAGTGGCCAGTGCATTAGACAAGCTGTCATAGATTTAACTACTTCGTCCAAGTTTACTTAGTTTACTTCGATGCAAACAAAGTCTCAAACAAACATTTTTCAAGGGGTATTGGGATTAAAGCGCCAATATTACGCTATTTCCTCATCTAAAACAGACCTGGAGTTGTGTTTTGTTTCATTCACACACGTTTAACGCACAGACGCTGCATATTTAGGCTGAATTCTTCTTCTCTCAAACTGAAAACACTCTGTTCCACCTTGTGATGTCATTGTGTGGTAATACAGGAAGCGCTCTTTTTAAACTCCATACACTTTCACTAGAATAATTTGGATGATTTCAGACGTGGAATTTGCCGATCTTCATTAAACAAAAAGTAAAAAATAGCAGATAACTTTGAAAACTACCACTTTATGACATCACAAGGTGGAACGGAGCATTTTTAGCTTTGGAGATGTACAGACTAATAATAAAATGTTACTTAAACACGTGTAAATGAAACAAAGCACAACTCCAGGTCTGTTTTTGAGGAGCTAACAGCATTATAACATATCTTAAAGCTCACAAGAATCATTTTTGCGTAATTATAGGACATTTAAGTGTTTTTTTTCCTGTATTTTACAAATCTATTTTAATTATTTAAGAGATGCAAGAGTATCGTTAGGCATTTATCTAAGAACAGTAGTGTAGCTGATACTGAGGCATCTGATCTGAAAGGAAAAATGAAAAAAATCTTAAATTGTAAACTCAACAAAGGCTGCATAATCCCTGGATGTGACTGAACTCCCAATCAGAGTAAAAAATGCAGTAACACCCATTAAAACCCGAGCGAGTAGTTTAAACGAACCTCACCTCAGCCTGCGTGTAATCGTAGACATTCTCCTTTCACTTTGAAGGACGGGACACCCTTCTCTTCAACCTTGTTTGTATCCACGCTCGCATGACCTCATTTCAAATCTAGTCACCTGAGAGGGACGATCGAGTGAAGAGGTGTAAAGAGGAGAGGAAAGGGGGGAAGAGGAGGGGGTTTGTTGTTACAGCGAGGGGCGTGGGGTCAGATAATCAGAAGTGTCCATTTATTGGCTACATCATCAAACCTCAAGGAGCTCATCAATGCGTCCAGCCAGGCGTGGACCTCCCTCTGTAATCAAGCGGCGGTGTTTAGCCATGCCGATGCCATCCGCAAAGTGACAGGAGTGAGCGAAAGCAAAGACAACATGCGGAGGGGCCAAGGGTACAAAGGGGTAGTTGGGATGGACGGATCAATTTGCAATATGGTGCATGGCAGGGCTAGCAACAAAGGAAAGACATGAAAGCAAACGCATTAAGAACAGCTCTTGTATGAACTCGGATAATCAATAAACTTCCTGGGCAGATATGTGTGAGTGAAGAGTGAAGTCCAGTGATTGAGAACGGCATCAGAGAACAATAGATGCTTTAGATAACGAGCCTCTCTCGCTAATGGCAGACTTTTATGTTGGACAAACTTTGCCACACTTCTTCACTGGCATTGTTAATTAGATAGTTATCTTTAGCCCTTTGATGGATTAGATAAGTTGTTAATTAATCTTTCAATCTAATTAACTGTTGTGCTATTTAAAGATCTGTCCACGCTATTGTACTTTTAACTGTCGGAGGAGGAGGAGGGGGGAGGGTTTCTGAAGCGCCGAAGCTCCTATAGCCCCAAACTGTTTAACAAGTTTTGTCGTCTTACCGCAGTCAACTTATTGTTATCAATTAATCAGGTTAATTAAATGTTACACGTGTACAAAGGGTCTGAAATACTGCGTCTGCGTCGTCTGTCTTATATATCAATCAAAATTAGCACGGTAATTTACGAATATTAACGCTAACTACGTCTTTGTCAGTAAATACAGAAAATGAACAATAGATACTTTGCAGTCACATCACGCTGGGGGTGTTCTACATGTATGTCTATGTAGTGGAATGTTGAGCGGCTGCCATAAAGCACACGTTAGCAAACACGGTCAAAAAAGTTGAGAAAAATGCACAAAATGGGTTTAAACAGCACATTTTCCAAAATCTGTGATCAATACAAACGTTCATGGTCCAGTTTAGGTGAGAGCGACTGACGGAAAAACTTTTGGCTAACGCTAACTAGCTTGTGACTGTAATTTTACGTGTGAGAGGCTTGTTGAAGCACGCAAATCCACTCATCTGTTGTAGTTCCAGCTACGTCAGTTCTTTATGGCCAGATTGGCTTAAAAAAAAGCTCTTAAGTAAAATAGCTTCAGACAGAGCAGTGCCTACAGTTAGCTTTAAAGTGTATATCACTGTATAGGATGATGTCAATGATTAGCCCAAGTGTCGCTGTGTGTTATTTGCAGATGAGGAAGAACACTGAGCTGTGATTGGACGGGTGGGAGTATGTGGAAAGACAGAAGAGCTAAGGAGAGAAGACATGTCCCTGGGGGTTTCCTTAAATAAAGTAGTGTTTTGTTGGGGTTGCACATCTTGACAACTGACCTTTGACATCATGGTGTCATTTGGCTTGTCCACTGTGGCTAAACTTGCGTTGTTTGGTGAAATGTCGACGCTATCTAAAGCTATATATATTTCATCTTTCTCTTATTTCTATTCACTCGAACACAATATTTTTTGACAGGACCAAACCAGGACTTAAGCTACTGATATGGCAGAAGTCTTAACCTTCTTTTCCCTCATGCTGCGACTGGGAACAGACCGTTTCACCCCTGCGCCCCCACCACACACAAGCACAGTTTCTCATTTGCATTATGACAGCAGGCAGATTAAGTACATTCCAGTGCACACTAAAGCCACTCAAAACCACGCACATGGACACACTGTTGACTCTGGGCCAATAAGGCACGGGAAAAAAAACAGTCCAACAGCACCAACCACCGACATTAGCTGCTCTGGCGTCTCTTGTCCCAATAGACGGTATAAAGAAGTGGAGGCTAGCAGTTATAGCGGCCAATTTGGAGCCGTGTTCCCTATTTGGACGTCCGAGCGCGAGTGTCATAGCAACCAAAGAGCCAATCCGGAGCAAGGCTGTTGAAGGTAACGCCCCTTTAGCAACGCTGTCAATCAAACCAGTTACTAATGCTAGCGGGAGCAACTTCACGCTTGATTTGTCAGTTATTAATGTTCATATCTTGAATTACGGACGCAATAGCAAAATAAAAACACCAGGATAATGTATAACGGGTTAATACGAACATTTTAAGACCAAAATGATGAATTGGAACCAGCGTTGATGCAGCCAGAAACGCGCTCATAATCACTTCCTATTTGTAACGCAGCGGCTAGCAGGTTAGCTACGTCCATTTGTACACACAGTCCATGCGTTGTCCCCTCCTTCCTACACAAACGGGACCAAAACAGTAAAGCGGAGCTGGGACTCAGACTGTGAAAAGGAGAGGAGTAAGAGGTTGTGGGGTTTGTGCTGGGCTAACGCTGACTGGCAGCAACAGGGGCTAAGTACATTTTGATACCTGATCTCCAACTGAGATAAAACCAATCATTATTTGTACTCCCTGGAAATATAAAAGAGGCTTATATTGGATCTCCAAAGGCCTTCAGATTTGGATAGCACAAAACCGGGCACTTAAAACAGATGTGCCTGTTTTATAGATAGCAAAAAGAAGGGAAAAAAACTGCTAGGTTGCATACATTCTTTTGTTTTATTTTATTGCATTTTATTGTATTGTATTGTATTTTATTTTATTTTATTTTATTTTATTTTATTTTATTTTATTTTATTTTATTTTATTTTATTTTATTTTATTTTATTTTATTTATTTATTTATTTATTTATTTATTTATTTATTTATTTGTATTACTATAATATTAACTAACTAGAGAAACATTTATTTTTATTTATCTAGTATTGTAGTATTAGTATAAGCTGCATAAAGTGCTTTACACAGGAAAAGAAAAAAAAAAACAACAAAGCTAAACAAACATAAAAATATCCTGTCTAGCTAGATTTAAACACCAGGGAGTCTTGTTTTTAGTCTAGTCTTAAACTGTGTTAAAGACATATGCATGCATGATGTCACTGACCTCACCAATATTTGGCCTTCAACTCCCGGGATGTTTTGGAAAGCATCTCAGCACATTAAGTAAAAAGTGAAATAAGAAATAATCACTCTTCATGTAACCCTTTGTACAGTCATCCTCAAACTGTTCCTCTGGGTCTATTTGGTTTTGAAAGCAATGCTGTGCTCATTAATAATAAAGGCTGCAGAAATGCTCTCCACATTAAAAAACTTCTACATTTCGATTTAGGTCCTCCCTCTCGGCCGTTTGTAGCCTCAGGTAAAGAGCTTTGGGTTTGAAAAATTAAACAGTCTGTAAAACCTTTCCTTCAAATTAAAAAGTCATTAATGTGCCCGTCTCAAATGCGACCTCTCAAAATACTGTTTGGATGCCATTGTCTTCCCAGGCGACTTAGCTAATGTTAGCGAAGGAAGGCTGGATAAAATATGATCATCTCTCCTTGCATTAGAACAATTAGACCGGCTGGACTTGAATAATGAATCCCATAGAAGCTCATAGTGGATGTTGAATATTTCATCTTTTATTCAGCCTTCCCTGAGTGCCTCCACAGTGAATACACACTGTACACAGCCGGCTCTGTAATGCAGGTAGTTTTCTTGGGAGGCTTTTAGGATGGTCGTTAGGTAAAAGCTATCGGAGAGGCCCTACCTAACCCTGGTCTAGACCTGAATAATGAATTTCTTACCTGCAACCATGTTTTAAACAAAGTTGAAGCGATGCAAACCAAAACAGTAGTTCAGTCTTTTTTATGAAACGAGGATAATTTCTTTATTCTTCTTTAGGACTACAGAGAAAAAGAACATGTCAAATGTACTTCTATAACAACATCAAACTAAAAGTGTTTATTTTTTAATGCTTGTAAAATCTTTGAGTATTTGAATGATATATAGATGTTAAATGGAGGCAACTGACGACTTAAAGCTGATTTTTCCAATTCACCCAGAGTTCGACATAAATTAATTAAACAAGGTGATGCTTTTTGGGAAAAGCCCAAATGAACAAGATGTGGTACGGTGGGAGAGCAATAATTAGCACATGGTGGGTGCCCTGTAAAATTGAATTTAATGACAACACAGCAGTCTTAGTGAGTGAGAACTAATCCGGGACTCGAGAGCATTATGGTTAATGGGCCTGAAAGAAAATGATGGCCTTTCAAAAGCAAAACCAATTAACACAGAGTGGAGATGTCTAGTGCTGAGCTCTCCAAATCTCATAAGAACTTCTGCCCTCATATTATATAACTGGATTTCTGTTCATTTTGAATAATGAAATAGGTAGGCAAGCATGACATAATATAGCTATCATAATTCTGAGTCCAACCAAAGCTAAATGAGAATGTTTCACAGAGCAGTGGCACTAGACGGCACACCATAATGTTTTACTACCACTGCTGCAGATGCATGCTGCTTTACTGATGAAGGATTCAGAGGTCTCACTCGCCTCCGAAATCAGCGCTTTTCTATTGTAAAACGTCTATTGTGACTGAACAAGTGTAGCTGTAGGCAAATGACCAGCAACTTCAGAAACATTCCCCATAAAAAACACTGTTTCCAATTGATCCGATTTAAATTTTTATTATTTTTTTTACAAATCTCTGCGTAGTTCTGCAGTTATTCTGAAAAGTCAGACTCCCGGTTAAAGATGTTGGGCTCAAAAATGTCACTTCGACTTTGTGCAACAATAAAAAACAGGTGAAATGCCACTATAAAGATGCAGGGTCTTCTCAATTCTGCAGTTTGAATGGAAAGTTAATGGGCCTGTTTCTATTATTACATTACATTACATGAATTACATGGAACAAAAAGTAAAATAATGCATGTGTGTTACAGTTTAAAGGTCCTACATTAAGCAAAATCTACTCATGTGAGCTTTTAGCCGTGTTAGAATGTTGTTTCCTCATCAAAAACATACCTGAAGTTGGATTTGTGTGTTTAACATGTGTGAATGAAACAAAACACAACTCCAGGTCTGTTTGCGATGAAGAAACATTATAACAGACATCAGAAAATAGTGTAAAATGAGCCCTTTTAAATATTAAATACCAGAAAATATAATGTCTTCTTTGATTTTATACGGCTCTCTGCTCTAATCTTATGTTGTGTGGGAGGGAAAACTTGTGAGTTTGTTCGATATGGCGACTCAACCCGGTCGTATATCAACATAATTAAAGGGAGGTGTAATGACGCAAGGCCTCTGCAGCATGATTTCTGTCTGATCACCATGCTGCTTCATTAAGACCACTCAAGCTAACGAGCTGTGCCTGTAATAAAGTCCTCCTCCCGGTCTGCTGCGGCGCTGAAGGAGTGAGACCCAGGGAGGCCCGAGCCAAGTCCCACATACAAGGACAACCAGGAAAAGTACCGACTTAAATGTATCGGGAAAAACACCCCATTTTCTGTCTGTTTTTGGAGTTTCAGCTCTAAATAAGAAACAGCAGAGAGAACTTTGTAATCCATTGGGGCTGTTTGCGATTTTAATCCTATGGGCTCTAACTGGGAACTGAATCGTTGGTTTAGATTCTATTTCTTTGGAAACTATTCCAATGGTAAAGACTTACAATTTAAAAAAAATAGTAAGAAACGAGTGACAATACAAGTGATCTATATGCCAAATCCAACCATTACGTCCAGAGTTATGCCTTATGGACAGACACCAGAAAGTGCATCTAGTTTCACAGGTTTTTACCTTTCAATTTATATATATATCTATAGTTTTTTCCTTTTAGTTCGAGGTACCTGTTGCTTGCAAAAGGCCTATAAGAACCAAAGCCTATACGACAGCATGGGCCGACGAACAACTCCTCTTAGTCCCAAAGAAAAGAAATGATTTGACAACAAAGGGGAGTTAAATAGGCAAGACAATCCATGTTAGCACAGGAATGGACGGCTTGAACATCATTTATCTCCTGTTAATAACTCCATCCTCAGATCTAAATCAACACACCTATTAACAGTGTGTTAATAGGTCTGAGAGCTCCCATTAAAGGCCTGAACGATCGTGCGAAATATGACGCAGGCACAGTTTAACAGACCTAGGCAACAAACAGAACTGTAAACAAATAGGTGTGTTAGTTTCGGTGTAGTTATCTCCTCATTTCAGACAGATATAAGGCAGTGTCCAGCAGTAATCTGACCAGAACCTCACTCTAAAAACTTTTTGTCCAGTTTGCAGAATAGAAATGTTCTTTTCCTACACTACAGCATGTTGGTTAACGCACTGATCGCTTGCTATTGTTAGAACTTTAACAAAATATCTCCCCCTTTCAACCCAAAACATAAACTACTTCCTCATAAACTGCATGTGTTCAAACCCTCCTTGTCCTGTCCACACTCTCCTGGGGTGTTGCAGCTCTAATGTCCTCCCGGGTTATCTCTGCGGTTGGCTGTGATTAGTCACACAATACAACATTAACCTGTAAATTAAAATTCCTCCGTGCAATTTGATGGGTGATTTAATTCCAGTGTCTCCCTCCTTCCCTCCCGTCCGTCCACCCACCAAGCCTCCCTCTGCCCATTTCTGTTCCTCCAGACACCTACCCCCACACCGGCTCGTCTCTCTCTGTCTTTCTCTCTGTTTGCCGTGGGCTAATCCCATTATGAATTCTTTATATAGCCTTTTCCCTTAATGATCAGTGGGGCCTGCTCCAATCCTGATTACTATTGTACACTTAGCACTACATAAAGCAGGGGATTAATATGCCCCGCTAGGATCGTTGCTATGGATCCTCTCGTTGCCTTGCGAGAGATGTTGCCGCTGCTTCAATTGGCCATAAATCGCGCTCCCCGGTGGCTTCCCACGTTACAAGAATAGGGGTGAATCTCCTTTCTCGTAGTGTCTCTGCTTGGCCCTCGTCGAAAGTGATCTACTGTATAATTCATGACTGAGCGTTTTTTTTTTCTTCTTTCTTCGCCACTCAAATGTTTTCTCTAGTTGTTAAGGACACTGTAGTAACCTCTCTGTCGACTGCACCCCGCGCTCCGAGTGAAGGTGCTGTTAAAGACAATGGGGTGCCACTCGCTAATGCGTCTGGAGGAGTGTTTCCGAAGTAATTCTGCAGTTTATATGTGCAAAAACGAAAGTGAGGGTTTTTAAAAAGGTCAGTGCGTTTTCTATGTTGCTGCGGAGAACGATGAGATTTATCGTGAAGATGGCGCCGGTGCAAAATCTCGATAAGACGGGAGTAGCTCAGTTTGTAGAGCGTTTGTCCAAGGACTCACGGTTTGGCGGTGCGATTCTGGCTCCCACAAATGAATGCTGTCGTTGAGCAAGGCACTTAACCAACCTCTCCCCAAATGTCTATGAATGTGAGTGCGAATGAGTGATTGGTTCCTTGTTTTAAAGCGCTTTGAGTGTCTTGAAGGTGGAAAAGCGGCACATAAAGATGATCCAAGATGGCGCCACGTACGGTCGCCCTCATGATTTGCTGCTCTCGTCATAACAACAATTTCTTCCCCTCTGCTGTTTGTCTCACTTATATGTAATGTCTGTACCATCAACACTTTAGAATATCTGCACTAAACTGGACACTATCTCTTAAAGTATTTTATTTTATTTTAAGCATATCTTTTTTAACTTTATGCATGCCCTTATTTGTGCTTATTCAGTGTTTTTATGTTGCACTTTATCACCAAAGCGAGTTCCTAGTTTGTGAGTTTGTGTGTTCGCTGACAATAGCAATAAAAAGTCTTCTGATTCTGATAAAAATGTGGTCGTTTACCATAAGACGACGTTCAAGAACACCAGGCCAAACTGCTTTACAGGCTTTAAGTTTGTCACTCAGTGGATACAGCCTATTCATATGATTTGGCTCCGCCCACTTTTGCCTCTAAATGCGACTGAACTGCGCTTTCTTTGCGGTGGCGATTCCGGTTAAGGAGGAATCCCATTCATTTTAATAGAGAATTTGGGATGTTTTGTGGTTAAAATCTGATTTAAACTAGGTTGATTTGTGTGAAATGTTTAGTTTTCATGTGACCAACAAATCAACACTGCACAAATTCCCTTTAAAAAGACTCTGTAGTCCATATAGAATTTATTTTTTGTCAAGCTCCACAGCCCCACGCAAAATACTACAACCCGAATGATGATGGCAGCGCATACGGCAACTTCTAGAATAAGGTGAATATCCCTGATCTCAATCTTTAGTGTTTTCAGTCCAACTCATCATTTCTAAGTTATAATTTCTTAATTCATTCCTTCTTCATGCCAAAACAAAGCTTTAATATCAGTTCTTCTCTTGACCCTGTCTTCAAACCGTCCGCTGTGGAATCCAAATGTGCTCAAGGTACATTAGGTTTTGACTGATGTCCAAATAACAGCTGTGATCCACCTTCTGCGTTTCACTGTGGCACTGACACCGGGATACACGACCGGATCAAGTGCACTGAGGTTAATGAGGCTCAAACAATTTTACACAGAGATAGTGTTTTCAAATCTTTTTTATTTGTATCTGTGTAATCCCTCGGTCGTCCAAGTCTGATCCATCGCAAAAGAAGAATAAAATCTGTCAGCTGGACAAAACGTTGTAGTGGTGAAGATGTTTTGCTGCTCTTCCAAGTGCCTGACTCCTACTTATTACTTACTTAATGAAGTACAGGTAGTAAAGTACTGTCTTAAGCACACATTTTAGAGTAGATACTTTGTCCTTTTACTTGACTACATTTGAAAGAAGGTATTTGATGGGCTTTTCCAACTCTCTCGTCCTGCCATTTCAAACCTTACCCTCTTTTTTTTCCCTCTTCTGCTTACATCCCCCTTGCCTAAATATCTTCCAGGTCCAGCACCTGCCCTGGCCCTGTGCCGCCTGCTCCCCGGGCCGAGGAAGTGCGAGCCTGGGTACTCTGGGCAATGACCCAGCCTCTCCACGTCCAGGCTGGAGCGCAACAGCTGGCCGTGTGCAGAAGGGGCCTGGAGGCTTCCACAGCAGATGAATCACCATGGATTAATATTTAACTGTGTACTCCTGCTCCCCTGCAGCATCCCTCCCCTCTCTATACCACTGCTGCTGCTGCTGCTCCACCTTTGTGCATCCCCCATCCTGCCACAGTGTAGGTAAGCAACACGCACATGCACTCAACTCGCACTGAAAAAGTAAAGATAGTCGTTTTCTTTGCCAAAATGAAAACAAGGTCAAAATGTTGTCACTCTGTTTGAAATCCAACGCACATGTTCAATCTATTATCGAAAAAAAATGATTCCCAAACAGAAGTACTCGACTTTGTTACTTAAATAAAAGTACAGATACCAGGGCAAAAGAAATACTGAAGTAAAAGTATCACATGAAAAAATGTACTTAAGTATTAAAGTACTCGTTTAAAAATGTACTTAAAGAGTAAAAAGTAAAAGTATTTTGCGCATTTTGTGATGTAATAAAGCATCAAATGTATTAATTTTGATAAAGACTGAGCAATTTTTTTCTAGCTGTTTTTCTTATTTATTTTTTCATTTATTTATTTATTTTTATATTTTTATATTTTTTTATTTTTGTTTGCTCAAATTATGAACGTGTTAAAAATAAACCCTCAGCCTTTAGAGCAGGTCTCAAACAATAATAAAAAATACTTTTACTTTCCAGTCAAAAGTTCAAAATGTAGTGGAGTAGAAAGTACAAATACTTGCTCTCAGTAAAAGTATCCACTCTAAAACTTGTACTTAAGACAGCACTTTACTACTTTAACTTTGTTACATTCCACCACTGGTTCGTATAATAATAGCTAATATAATGATAAATGTATGTTGTAAATCCCACAATCACAATTATTAAGTTTTATGGGACTTTAGTGACGTAAATAATCAACAACATAAAGCTAAACTTTAACATCTACTGAGACAAAAAGACTCCACACTTTTGAAAGTTTGATTTTCATACTCAGAGCTCACCTTGCCACATAAACTCAGACTTATACGGTTATGGTAATAATAAAATAATCACCTGGCTGTCCCATATCCCCGTGTAACTTTTCATGAATGGAAAGTGTTGAGCAGCCTCGGTCCCACACCCATACACAGTTTTACGAGCAGCATTTACACCATTACCGCGTGGGTATGGACGACTGTGTGATCCGGGGCCGTTTCAGCAGGTGCTCTAACGACAGGTCACGGCTTCAGTAAAAACCCTTAGTACCTCTGCTGCTCCAGGCCCGGCAGCAGTACCCACGGCCAACCCTGTAATGTCATTCTCAGATGTGATCTCCGCTGATGACTACACGGCCCGCCTGCTCGTCCAGATTTTGTGATTAAACTAGCAGACGGCCTTGTTTTGTGCCGGTGCCCCTTGTTCTCTCCTCCATCAGAGCCTCGCCTCCCTCCGCCCTGTCTCTACCTTCTTGTGTAAGCGCATATATGATGATGGTGAAGGTATAGTACTCCCCTGTGGTGCATTTTCATTCCCGTCCATGTTCAGTGAGCCTCCTACATTGGTGTGTGCATAAAGCTCTGTCTTTATGGGCTGACATAAAAGAAACAAGAGGGAGAGAGAAGACATATCGGCCTGTTCTTCTTCTTAAAGCTTCACTATGTTGCTTTTGCGATATTTACGCCTTGGAGAATTCCTTTAAAAATACTTTAAACACTCGATCGACTTGTTATGATCCTATACACTGCTTGTCTTCGTGTATAGGTCTCCTTAGAAAACATACATACGATTCAACAGTGTACCATTTTAACGTTTAAGAAAAGAGTTTATATGAGAAGTGCGATATTATTATTACTATTCAATTATTTTCGTTGATTTTTAAATGCTTTGAACATATATAAAGATTACACAAAAACACAACAGGACAGCAGGCACTTTCAAATAGAGAGAGAGAGAAAAAAAAGGATAAATACATACATACATATAAACCCACATACATATAGGTACACATATACATAAATAATTAGGTTGGATTATACATCAATATCAAAATCAGATACAAAAGACTGAATATATTGGTTGTGTAATTGCATAAATAAATAGAATATAATAAATCAATGATAATAATAATAATAATAATAATAATAATAATAATAATAATAATAATAATAATAATAATAATAATAATAATAATAATAATAATAATAATACAAAATAAAAATAAATAAATAAATAAATACAAATAAATAATGGGAAATTTAAGAAAAAAAAAAGTGTTAGTTCCGATTCAAAATAAATGAGGAACAGCTGCCAGGTTTTATGATAATTCTGATTGATCCGTTCACAATATATCTCAAGTTTTAAATGCGAAATCACTGAAGTCCCTGAAATATCTGAAGGCACAACCCCAAACAAGGCAGAAATAGATAGAAAATTACTGAAAATATAGACGATAAATGATAATATTGAAACTCATTTATGCCACTAACACAATAATCCTAAATTGGACATATCCCAAAAAGTATTTTAAATGTATACTATGATTAAAACACACAAACTGCAATAAAAAAACCAGCAGAATGAAACACTTTAGTTGTTCGTTTGTGTGGGGAAGCTCATAATACATATTTACAAAAACAATTAACTGTGCTGAACTTAACAAAGCAACAGAAATTAAGACACTAAGGAGAAAATCCACATGTACCTGGCTACACTGATGTCTCCCCGAATGTCTAATTGGCACTGCTTAAATACCCCCCTGCACAGGAAGCACCTCCCCCCCGGTATACGCCTTGTTCTTCACAGGTGCAGTGGGTAGAACTTTAGCCATATCTCATATTGAACTATCTCTCTGAGCCCAAGTCCCTTAACTAAATAGTTTAAAAATATATATAAACACTTAAAACATTGAAACAAAATACATAAGACATTGACACAAAGAAACGAACAAACTTATACCAGTTTTTCCCCTCCACATGCTCCGGCCCATGACCACACACAAGCCTATAAACATGGCCGACACAGGACACGCCCCCTTTAGATTATATTAATTTATTTTATTTCATTTTATTTTATTTTATTTTATTTACTTTCGCATCAGATTGTGAGCCTATTCTGTCCCATACTCCGGAACAGTAGGTGGCGGTAATGCTCCTATACAATGGTTGCCAACCGCCGTAAAACAACAAAAAGAAGAAGAAGAAGAAGACACGCCCCCTTTTTGTCTGGACCATGTGGAGATTCAGGTGGATGAATGTATTAAACTGAATTGCCAAAAAAACCAAAAAAACAATAAAATATCTTTAAAGTAACAGACGTGTTTGTGTGTGGTGATTAAATTAAAGGTAAACTCATTGAAAACTAAACAAAACAAACCCGGGATAGTTCTGCTTGGTTGTATATTGCAAAAAAATTGACAATGAACAAACGACAAGGCCCACTTTGTCACAGTTTGTATCTATAATGAGTCATAGAAGTTATTTATTCAAGTCTCTATGGCTCAAATCTTATCATAGAACAGAAAAATAACAAAACGTTCCCTGATAGTGTAAAGAAAAAGTTCTAATTATAAATATTGACCCACAAAAAGTATCATTCCATCTGTCGTGTATTGAATAAGAAGTTTATAGTAATTGTGCCATGTGAGCTGGGGTGTTATCTCTTGATTTAAACCTATGTGGGCAAGTATTTCTGCATACCACGGGAGACAGGACCAAACACTACTCTTTCTTGTGCTCGTACATGCAGCTCATACTGGCAGTAGAAAGTGGGAGTTACACTGTGAAGCTGTGATCTTTCATGTATTAGACTGACCTTTGTGGCTGAAGTTACAAGAGAAACAAAAGACCGGCTCATCAAACTCTCCCCACCAAAACGGCCAGTCTTATTGGGCGCATGTTGTGATAGCGAATGAATATCATTTTCTATACTTTTTGCCCCCCACTTGTCCCTTTTATGACACCGGTGCATGGCGTTGCATCTCTGAATAAGTAACCAAACAACGGCCCAGCGGAATTGTGGGAATTCATGGGAATCGCCATGGGGACGGGGCTTCGCGGAGGACCACTTCCTGTCTGTCCGATTCAACGACGCTCAGGGGCGCTGCGGCTTCCCCCCTGTGCCATCCCTCACCGGGCCCCAGCGTAAAATTTCTGTCTTTGTACGGGACAGAGCTGAATGTATTGAAAGGGGCCAGCTAACTTCACACTTCCCATTGTCTCTCACTTTGCCTATCCAAATATGAATATGAATATGCATCAGCTACTTTCATTATACAGTCAAATCCCTCCCTGGACGTTTTTTTTCCCCCCTCCTCCATTTTCTTTTTCCATTTACAAGTGATGCTTTCGGCGTCACATAGGTCACTGTGCCGCACCCCTAAAGATTATGCGATAAAAATAATAATTACTTCTTCTTCTTCTGTAGGATTCTGTGATTAGCGGATGATTATTTCAGGAAATTGAACACATGAACTTCAGGGTGAGGCCTGATGGGATTTGGAGAGACACTTGTACTTAACTGCTGTTTTTTTTTTGTCTTTAGGTCAGGGTGAGATTATTTCTATTGACCTCTTCTGTGTAGTTAAATAGTAGCAGACGAAATCCCGAGACGTCTGTTCTACCAAGACCCTGCTCCTGTCAGCGTTTGGCTAATGGGACATGAACGCTCGTACTGACCCCTCAAAAAACAGTTCTTTCATGTACCTGCGTAGTGACTTTGCATCATATTTAATGTGCACTATGTAGTATTTCTTTCTATTTCTTTTTACCAGGTCCCACGGTATAGTATTAAAATATTCTACCACGCTTTCATTCTATTACAGGTGCTATAATTACGGACGTGTAAAAAAGAAACCCCTCAGTCTTTACAGCAGGTCTCAAAAAGTAATAATAAAAAAACAAAAACTTTTACTTTTCAGACCATTTCAAGTACAGAAGTATTCGCCCAAATAGTAATCTTAGCGGTTTGACGAGGAACAGAGCAGAGCTGAGAGAATTTACCCAAGTGCATTTATTTCTGACACCAAAAATATTTATAATAACAGGAAAAGTTGATATGTATATAAAATAAATAAATACAAAATAATTAAAATTAAAATTAAAATTAAAATTAAAATTAAAATTAAAATTGCAGCATCCTCACTTTGCTCAGACTGAGGTTTTCTCCTTTAATAGCACATCTCCCTTAATCGGTTGAGCCCACTCTGCAGCACAGGTACGTTTCAGCACATACCATAATCCTGTTAAAAGTTATTGCTAACAAAACAGTGTAAATCTTTATTCAATTAAATTAGTTGTTAAAAATGGCGCTCTACATTACTTTATCTGTTTTAACTGTGAAAAACCAAACAAGATACAACAAGCTAAAATATCTGGACACCCCTCCTCCTCAACTCACAGTTGTCTGTCCTGGAACCTTCTTAAGATGCTCTGGCTCCCTGGGGACTCATTTGGCCGAAACACAAGATGGCCGACAACATGTGTGAGGTGAGTAGAAGTTCCAAACAATTCAATTACAATCAATTTGCTGATACACAACCACTTTAATCAATAAAACATTTTAAAGTTCTTTGAAAACTGTTACTTTTTCCTGTTAGCTTCAAGGTTAGGCCTCTGTATCCACTCTAAAATTACAAATTGTAGGTATTTGTACTTTACTTGAGTACAGTACTTAACTACTTGTACTTTGTTTGGTTAATCGAACATTAAATATCAGTTCTGTCATTGGTCTGTGGTGATTTTGTTCAGTGTGGAGAGTTGGAAAAGTAATGTATTATCGTGTTAAATGTGCTCTATGTAGCCTTTCTGGTCCAGCACGTGCTCGTCTCCATGGCGATACCCTTTTTTTACCTGGAATGTCCCACGGTATGACATTAAAGTATTCTACCATGCATTTATTCTGCTGCAGGTGTTTTTATAGTTTAATTTCTTTATTTTTACACTAAGATCCCAATGAGGGTAGTGGTGCTTTCTTTTTCATGAGCACCCTCTTAAATACAGAACAACACAAACAAAAACGAAAACAAAAAACTGCATAGGTTCATTTAAAACATTAAAAACAAGAGCAAGTGTGAGTATAAATGTTTATCACCAGATTATTAAAGTGCATTAGTGGCACTAATCTGAAATGTATTCCATTTTAGGGAAGCAAAATAATCCCAAGGTTTTTTCCCCATTTCAGTTCTAGTGCAGCCAGTTTTTAGACTTGGACAATCATGAGAACTTGCATTAAAAGTTTCTGTGTCAAAGTTCAACAAGCAAGTGTAGTAGATGTAGTAGTTTGCATCTGTAATGAGTCATAAAAAGTAATTTATTCCACCTTTCACGTCTTAAATCTTATCATATAGTCAAAAAATAACTGGAAAATTCCCAGTAGTGCAAAGAAAAAGTATCCACAATAAATACTGACCCCAAAAAATATTGCTCCAGCTGTCATATACTGAATAATAAGTCGCCTCTCCTCTGATCTGACCTGTAAATTTGCCTGGAGATACACCATTTTAATGCCAAACTTGGGAACATTCTACTCAAGCCCATTATCTCGTCTGTCACAGAAGGAGCTGTCGGGCAGAAATAAACGAGTCCTCGCACTGTCCAATGAGGCGACCCGAAGACAAACTACCGAAGACACACCTTTTTTTTTTAAACCGGTGAGAAAACCATTATCTGCATGTGCTTTGTGATTAGGATGTAGCTTTTCTTGTACAACTCCTTTCCTTGTTACAACTCATTTCCCTCCCTTTTCTTATTTCTCCTGTCAGGGGATTACACGGGGACATTCTCTCAGTCCCACCTGACACAAAAGTAATCAGACTGGTGAGTGGAGATCTGTGGAACGCTCATTAAAATGCTCAAGGCTCAGACTCCAGATAATTCACCGTGTTCACCGAGACCAGGCCCACACCCACACACTCCTGTACACGCAGATAAGGTAGGTATAAAAAGAGGCGCTCACCTGACAGTTTAATGAAATGTAATGCCCTATATTCCTACGCTGAGGTGTCAACGCATCACTTCTTGCAATCACACTGTGCCATTTTATTAACCATTAAAGTTGTCCAGAGCTTCAGCGATATTAGCCTATATTAAACCATATACGGCGTCTTTTTTTATAATAAGAAGCGCTTCACCTGTAGTTGGTTGCTTGTTTTCTCTATTGCTAAAAAGGCCCATATTAAGCCATTTTCTGATCTATTATGTTGTTTCCTCTGATTTTTTGATATATTTCCAGTAGTATGAGCTGATAAATACATGCGCTCATCTTTTTGCGTGTGATAAAAGCAGAATATTTAAACTTGACCTTAAAAAGACCCATATTACACTGTTTTCTGACCTGTTATAATGATGTTTCCTCATCACAAACGGACCTGGAGTTGTTTTGTTTCATTCACACATGTTTAACGCACAAACCTGCATATTTATTTATTCAAAACACTCACATGACATCACAAGGTGGAAGTTTTAAGCTTCATGCGGCTTCACTAGAATCATTTGGGTAATTTCAGCCTTGGAATTGTCAATCTCTACTAAAATAAAGATGAAATGCAGCTGTCAACTTAAACTATCACTTCATGACATCACAAGGTTGAACGGAGCATTTTGAGCTTTGGAGATGTACAGACTAATAATAAAATGTTACTCAAACATGTGTAAATGAAACAAAACGCAACACCAGGTCTGTTTTTGAGGAGGTCATATCAAAACTCTTCAATTTTGTGTAAAATATGACCTTTAACAATACATTTTCATGATGAATTTTGTTTTGTTTTTGTTATACCAAACTTATAGTATCAGCAGTGTCACCTTTAATAGAAAACGTCATCTAATAAAGCTAAATTGTTGCATATTATTAGTATGTTAACAAACCAGACACGTGTTCAGTTCTGTCTGTGCTTCATGTCGCTGAATAAATATAAATGTGTTACGTCAGCGTGCTGTACTGATATTCAGCCTGTTCTCTATTTTATTCTTATTATAATTTGCCTTTAAAGATAAAATGTCTGTTCCTGGTCTCGGATTTTGTAAAATAAATTTCCCCCCAAAAATGCGACTTAAAGTCCAGTGCAACTTATGTTTTTTTGTTTTTTTTTTTTTTTTTTCATTATTATGCATTTTTAGCTGGTGCAACTTATACTCCGGAAAATACGTTATCTCACATTTAAATCAGACGTGCAAGTTTGAGCAATCTTTAATAACTTATTGTGAGATCGCCATTTTGCTGATCCCTGTTTTCACCTCCGCTGTGACGTACGCACTTTGTTGACCAATTTTATTTTCTTAATTGTCGATACACGTAGGATTCGGCAGCATCATGTCGTCATTTTGGTACAAATGAAGTTAACGGACTTGTTTTATGTTTTAGATTAATGTGATTTAAAATGTGCGAATTATGACAGTAACCAGGATGTCATCGATTATAACTATATATACCAACAGACACAAGTGCATCAACTCTGTTCATTAAAAAAATACCAGTGGTGTGCTTTAATTTGCATACAAAACCCATATTTTTCCCAGTACTGGTTTGGTGTTATTCCTTTCACCTCATCAGAATATTCAGCTCCCAGAAAAAGCAAATGGCCAGAACTAATTCTTATTTTGGAAAAGAAAAGCCAATTCTCTTCCAAAGTTTGGCACAGATCTTTGCTGTTGAACTGTTTTCCACCAAGATTCCGACTTCTGACATTTTTTCTTTTCCCTGTTAAATCTTGTGTCTTTCTTGTGGGCTCATTACCCCATCCTTAGAATTTCCTCACCCCAAATTGGAGTTTTCTGCTTGTTCCTACCTTAGACTTTTCCATGACCTTTCCAATTGCCACCCCCCTCTTTCTCTTTCTCTCTCGTTCTCACTCTCTCCCTCTTTTTCTCTCTCTCCCTTCCTCTCTTGCTCTTATTCTCATTCTTTCCCTCTCCTTCTCTTTTGTCTTTCTTTCTCTCTCCTTCTCGCTCTTTCTCTTTGTCTTTCTTTCTACTGTCTCTCTCTCTCTCTGCTCTCGGTTTCTGTCTTTCTCTTTTGCTCTCTCCTGTCTCTCTCTGCCTCTGTCTCTCTCCTTTGTCTCACTCCTTCTTTCTCCATCTCTCTCCCTCTTTGCCTCTCTTGCTCTTTCTCTCTCTTCTCTCTCTCTGCCTCCTCTCTGTGTGTCTCTCTCTGCCTCTTTCTCTCCTCCCTCTGTCTCTTCTCTCTTACTCTCTGCCTCTTTCTCTCTCTGTCCCTGTATCTTTCACGTTCTCTCTCCTCCTGTCTCTCTCTGCCCCTTTCTCTCTTCCTACTTCTCTTTCCTTCTGTCTCACTTTCTCTCTCCTCCTTCTCCCTCTCTCTTTTGGCCTCTCTGTCTCTCTATCGCCTGTCTTTTTCTCTCCTCCTCTTTCTATCTCCTGTCTTTCTCTCTCCTCCTTCTCCCTCTCTTTCAGCCTCTTTCTCTCCCTCTTTCTCTGTCTCCTCCTTCTCTCTCTCTCTCTGTTTCTCTCTCCTCTTTCCCTTTCCTTCTGTCTCACTTTCTCTCTCCTCCTCTTTCTCTCTCCTCCTTCTCCCTCGGCCTCTTTCTCTCTTCCTCTTTCTGTCTGTCTCCTTCTCTGTTTCTCTCTCCTCTTTCCCTTTCCTTCTGTCTCACATTCTCTTTCCTCCTCTCTTTCTGTCTCACTTTCTCTCTCCTCTCTTTCTGTCTCCTGTCTTTCTCTCTCCTCCTCCTCCTCTTTCTGTTTCCTGTCTTTCTCTCTCCTCCTCCTCTCATTCCGTCTCCTTCTCTTTCTCCTCCCTCTCTCCCTCTTTCTTCCACCTTGCACCTCGGCTCGTCCTCAGCAGAGGTAGTGTGCAGTGGTCCGCTTCAGGCAGAAAAGTAGGCCACGATTACTCTTGCTGACTTGTCCCCAGTGAAGCGTGTGTGTATAAAGTATGTGTGTGTCTGTGTATAAAGTGTACGTCTGTGTGTATAAAGTGTGTGTGTATAAAGTGTACATGTGTGTGTGGGCATCCAGGCGGGCCGGGCAGCAGCGAGGCTTGAGCTTGGCATATGGAGCGTTCGTATTGGGCCAGCAGGTATTTTTCAGCGTCTGCTTCCTCCTTTGTTTAATATTCCTCCACTTCTTGGCGTCCTGGCTGCAGAGCTGGTCAGAGCTGCCAACACGAGCCAACGGTCACTACGTTTACATGTACGCCGCGAAAACTCCACCTTTGGCACGGTCGCATTTGAACCGTTTCTGAAAATACAAACCAAAACCAGAAACATTGATCATTTTGTGCTAATTTCTGATCTATGTTCTAATGTTTCCTCATCACAAACAGACCTGGAGTTGTTGTGTTTTTTTGTTTAGTTTGCATATGTTTAACTCACAAACCCTGCATATTTAGAATGACATGTTCTTCTCTCAAACTGAAAACACTCTGTTCCACCTTGTGATGTCATCATGTGGTAATACAGGAAGTGCTCCACTGTTTTTAAACCTCACACACCTTCACTAGAAACATATGGAAGATTTCAGCTCTGGAATTGCCAATCTCTACTGAACTAAAGATAAAAAGTAGTAGCTGTTAACTTGAACTACCACTTCATGACATCACAAGGTGGAACAGAGCATTTTGTGCTTTGGAGATGTACAAACTAATAATGTGTTACTCAAACATGTGTAAATGAAACGACACAACTCCAGGTGTTTTGAGGAGGTAACATCATAACATGGCTTTGTGTAATATAGACCTTTTAATACTCAGATTATACTCAGATCTCACTTTCTCTCTCTCCTCCTTTCTGTCTCTCTATTTCTCTACTCTTTAGCATCTCATTTTCCTTCTCTCTGTCTTTCTCTCCTGTTTTTGTGTCTCCTCTCTGTCTCTATTTCTACTATCTCTTTCTCTCGGTGTCTGTCTTTCTCTCTCTCCTCCTCTCGCCTCCTATCTTTCTCTCTCTGCCTCTCTATTTCTCTCTCTCTCTCCTGTACTTCTGTCTCTTTCTCTGTTTCTATGTCTTCCTCTCTCTCTCCTCCTCTTTCTATTTCTCTACTGTCATCTCATTTTCCTTCTCTCCTCTTTCTCCCCTGTTTTTCTCTCTCCTTTCTCTATCGGTCTTTCTCCTTCTGTACTTCTGTCTTTCTCTCTCTCCTCTCTCTCTGTCACTCTCTTCTCTCTTTCTCTCTCTCTTTTCTGTATCTCTCTTTTTTCTCTCTCTCTCTCTTCTCTCTCTCTCTTTCTCTTTCTGTTTGTCATCTCATTTTCCTTATTTCCTCTTTCTCCCCTGTTTTTCTCTCTCCTTTCTCTATCGGTCTTTCTCCTTCTGTACTTCTGTCTTTCTATTTCTGTTTGTCATCTCATTTTCCTTCTCTTGTCTTCCCTGTTTTTCTGTCTCTATTTCTCTGTCTCTCTCCTTCTGTACTTCTCTCTCCTTTCTCAGTTTCTATGTCTCTTTCTCTTCTGAAATTCCCAAATCTCGACTGAACTAAACGTAAAAATCAGCTGTTAACTTAAACTACCACTTGGTGACATCACAAGGTGGAACGCAGCATTTTGCACTTTTGAAACACGTGTGAACGAAACAAAACCCAAACTCCGGGTCTGTTTTTGAGGAGATACCAACATCACAACTCCAGTCACGTTCGGAGACGCATTCAACTACAGAACGCGAGAAACACCCAGGCCTGTCCCACGTGTCCTCACTCATTTTAGCTCAACAAAGGAACCGTTCTGATCCCTCCATCCTTTACGTGGACTTGCATGTTTTGTTTCACGGTTTTTAAATAAAGCGTCCCGCGTCGTCTGTCTCTTATGGGATATTTTGAGAAGTTAAAACAGCGGTGCGTCCAGGTGAAAGTGTTTAGCGCGGGATAACGTAGCGACGCAGGTGAAACTGTTTAGAGGTCGGTAATGTGACCTGTATTGGCCCCCTGCTCACACAGCTGTGCATAATCACACTGTCCCTCCCTCTCCCACTGTCTGCTAATCGTTTCCCTATGTGTCCACAGATTAAGCGGGAGGAAGATCTATACTGTACCCCCGTAATCCACTCGCTCTGGAAACTGCAGCTATGTACCGTCTTTTTGCGAGCGATGGCGACTATTATCCAGTATTTTTGGTGGATTTATGATTATCTGAACTTATTAACCAGTAGCGGCGTGCGTGTAGAAGAGTGTTACTCAAAAAAAAAAAGAAAAAAAGGTGGCTTTGTAGCTTCCCATAAGGTAATTGTCCGTGATTTCACCCA
The DNA here is from genome assembly GCF_009829125.3 of Periophthalmus magnuspinnatus. Taxonomy (NCBI): domain Eukaryota; kingdom Metazoa; phylum Chordata; class Actinopteri; order Gobiiformes; family Gobiidae; genus Periophthalmus; species Periophthalmus magnuspinnatus. The sequence goes on from NC_047140.1 coordinate 28,058,950, forward strand.
GAGTCTGAGCTGGTCTAATGGGGGGATAAGCTAGTCTTTGACGTGGGAAGGGAAGCGTGGCAGTTCCTAATCAGGAGGCCCATGTTGAAGTGGAGTGGAAAACACCTGTTCTCGTGGTACAGGTGTGCGCTTCCTCGTGTCAGCGGTTCACCGGCTTCCTCTGGGTTCTGCTTTTACAAAAGGGCTGACTCTGATCTCCATATTTTTTCAGATCAACTCTTATGTATAATATATGTACACTGCCTGGCCAAAAAATAAGTTGTAACCTGGATTTAACTACGCAAATATGTTGTGGTTGCTGCAGTTGGTCCGGTCTAGGTTCAGCAACAGTCTGACACCTGAATATACTGAATGACCAGGTTATTCCATCAATAGACTTTTTCTTCCCTGATGGCACGGGGATATTCCAAGACGACAATGCCAGGATTCATCGGGCTCAAATTGTAAAAGAGTGGTTCAGGGAGGCGGAACAACCAAATATTAGTGTGTGTGACCTTTTTTTTTTCTTTTTTTTTTTTTTTTTTTTTGGTCAGGCAGTGTGTGTGTTGCCAGTTAGGTGAGGTTTTTTGAACACATTGAACGCTTTTACTTCATAATAGCCACATCTGCATTATTCAAAACTAATGGGAATCTATCTACTTTGAAAATGTCTAAAACTGAACTAAGCTGGAGTTTTGTTTTTTTTTTTGTTTTTTTTTAAACTAAATACTCTTTTGCAAATAAAAAGCAATACCTACAATAATAATAATAAAAAAAAAAAAAAAAAATATATATATATATATAAATAAAAATAATAATAAAAATATATAAAAATAAAAAAAAAATACAACAATAGCAAAAAGCAATATCTACAATAATTTCAAAATCAAAATCTATGAAGTGCATTTTGGAACCTTCAAAGTTCAACATTTTAACACTACTTGAGCTACTTGATTCAAGTTAAAGTATCACATGAAAAATATAGTGTTAATATACATGAATAAAAAGTATTTGAGAGAGATTTTAAGGTGTTATAAAACTTCAAATGTATGGATTTTGATAGATTATGTTCAGTATTTGTATATTTTTGTTTGCTTAGACTATTAACGTGTTAAAAATAAACCCCTCAGCCTTTTTCACTTCTTTTTTTACTTTCCACTCTAGCTAAAACATAGTGGCGTAGAAAGCACAAATACCTGCTCTCAAACTTAGTAAAAGTAAAAAGCATCCACTCAAAAATGTACTTGAGTAGAGCACAGTCCTCCATCACCTGTCACGTCGTCTGCAGCACACAGCCTCTTCTTCATCTTCATTTGTCTTCACCTAAACCAGCACCTCTTTGCGTTTCAGCGGAGGAAGCGGCGCATGGCTAATGTGGTTACGCCGTTAGTGATGCATAAAGCCGTGTGTCTGGTTCTTGTCAAGACCTTGCCACCAAAGTCAATTTGACCGTGCCCTGGCAGAATGTCATATTTTTTAATCAGATCAACACGGAAATTACGTCGGTGGACTGTATTGATACGAGAGGAAATAATTAAACTCGGGGCTCCAGGAATAATTTCACCCTGCGAGCTTTACTGTAAACCTCCTTTCCGCCCTCCTGCAGGATAAGATAAAGAGGAAGCAATATGGAGATAAACAGACGAGATTTCATTGTGCAGCCTCTGTTTTTCCTCCGCTCTTTCAGCAAGCTGCTCTCGCTCGCTGATGCTCGTGAACGCTGAAGACGGTTAAACCCAAGTCATAGTTTTTCCTTGCGTGGAATGAACAGAATGTATTTGAACACACCGGCCGGAATAGCTCACAGTACAACTCATGATCTGTCCTCTGTTGTGGCGACATCAGGACATCACGGAGCTTTGACTGAGTGAAAAAAGCAACTTATTTGAGAGTAAGTTCCACTGGTAAGATAGAAATGGCTTTATTTTATTGATATTTCTACCAAATTAACTCATAAACATGAATTAAAGGGCAATATTACACTATTTTCAAATGTTATAATGTCGTTTCCTCATCACAAACAGACCTGGAGTTGTGTTTTTTTGTTTCATTCACACGTTTTAACACAGAAACCCTGCGTATTTAGGCCGAGTTCTTCTCTCAAACTGAAAACACTCTGTTCCACCTTGTGATGTCATCATGTGGTAATACAGGAAGTGCTCCACTGTGATTTTAAACTCCACACACCTTCACTAGAATCGTTTGGTTAATTTCAGATCGGGAATTTCCGATCTCTTAAACTACCACTTCATGACATCACAAGGTGGAGCAGAGCATTTTGAGTTTATAATAATGAAGGGTTACTCAAAAAAAACACAATTTTAAGTATGATGTTCAGATTATAACACGGCTAAAACCTAACAAGAGTCAGTTTTGTGTATTATAGGACCTTTTAATTGCAGCTGGACACATAAACGTAAATAAACTACACCCAATAGTGGCACAGTGGTTAAGCGCTTGCCCTTGAACTGGAAAGTACTGTTCGAATCTTGGTGAGTGGTACTGGACTGGTTTGCAATTCTTTACAAATAAAATGTCAGTAATCAAGCTTTGAAGTTTACTTTATTCAGTGAACCCAGAGTATGTCTCCTGCTTCCTCACACCTCTCTTTGTGCCGTCTGTTTTGACTACAACTTAACCAGTGTACACCTACTCAATGTGCGACGATACGAGATTAAGTGTTTGCAGCAGAACAACACAATGCACCTTGATAAGGCTCTCAAGTACAAGATTAATCTCCTCTTCTCCTGAATGAGTAATCCTGCCACTCTGTAATTATTCAAGTCCCATTTTGGGTCAATTATGGTCATTAGTGGTTTCGAGTTCTAATTTTGAAAGAAGTGCCTTGAGATTTAATGAAGAAAATGAAAGAAAAAACACACGAGAGGCTTCAGAATGAACAGATCATTTAGTTTGTACGATGTAAATTGATGGAAACAGCTGAGGAGGGAGGAATTATTCTAATGATGTGACACATGCAGATGGAACAAATTAGATTTGGTTCAGTCTGTGAAACTGCCATGTTGTTATGTGGAGTGTTGGGAATAATTACCAATAAAAGTAGGATAGTGTGGTACTCAAGTACTTTAGTATCAGTGATCATGATTAACACGTTTGGAAAAGCCTGAACTGAACCTGTTTATGGACTTGCACTAGAGGATCAGGGTTATTTTTAGGAGCAAAATCCCTTTACAGCAGGACCTATTCTACAAAATGGACTTTTCAGAGCCTTTAACCATGTTATAGTTGTAAGTGATTGTTCAGAGATGCACGAATCACTCAACTGTCTTTAATCGCTTATTTTCAAGATGCCATATTGCCGATCAAGCCTCTTTTTCACCGCCACCGGTACACGCCCACTGTGATGTACGCACTTCATTCTTTTTTCCTTTTCTTAATAGGTGGTACACGTAGGATTTGGCAGCACTGCATAGGCATATTGGTATAAAAAAAAAAAATTAAAAAAAATCCATCGTTCGCTAGTGTGATGTGCAGATCTCTATAGGAGGTGCTGGCAGCTCCACGGCTCTTTGTTGTGATGATGTTTACAGCGACGTCGGCTCCCATTGGGCACCACAGTTTTCTAAAGTGTAAGTCAGTAAACCTGTTTCTTTTATTAAGTCGTTTTAGGTTAATATTATGATTTAAAATGTGCAAATTATAACCTAATGATCCATGTGTGTTAGAGATAACTATAGAGCAACACAAGCACAACAGGTCTTCTTTAACACTTTAGGAAATGCCTGTATTGAACAATTACACTGTGTATATGGACTTAAATATCACAGCAAAATATGACGTTTAAATCTGCCAACTGGACAAATCGTTGTAGGAGTGAAGACGTTTCACTACTCATCCAAGACACTTCTTCAGTTCATATTTTTTACCTCCATATGATTACAAACTAAAATAAACTTTCTCTTCACATATTCCAACCATACGAGCATGAAACAGTTGTAAATCCATTTGTCTAACGCTGTCCAGGGTCAGGATGATGTGGGCTTCTTTGGCTCTGGCTTGTTCCCCCTCAGCAGAGCATCCCAGCGTGAGGAAAAGCTTGTTAAAACACTAATAGTAGCTATCAAAGGCTATTGATTATCTTTCCCGCCCTGTTTGGGTGACAAAGTGAGCATTAGTTGGAGCCATACAGAGCTTCTTAAGACGGGCTTCCTCGGGGGGGCGGCCCCTGTCCCGTGGGCTGTCCAGCCTCATGCACTCTCACCCAACACACAGTGACACAAACGCACACATGCACTGGCTCACACCCGCGCTCCTTCCTCTCTCTGCCACTGGATAATCCTTTTTACAAGCAGGGATCAAACACCGGGCCCTGGAGCTGTGCGCTGCTGCGGCCACTGTACACACCAACATAAAATCAAATGGGATTTACAAGAGGAACTTTGGTTTAATTTGGTTTTGAAGAAATTTGTGACTTGCCCTGTTTATCCAGCACATTGAATCCAGTCGTGCCAATAGTGAAATATGAACCAACACATTTGAACAAGCGTTGATAAAGAATTACTCCAACAATAGTTACATTTAGTTGTTTATTGAAGCCCTATTGTTCTTGTTTCGCTCTATAGTTATAATCTATGACACCCGTGGATCATTATGTCCTAATTTAGACATTTTAAATCGCAATATTGATCTAAAACGACATAAAAGAAACAAGTTTGCTGAAAAAAACTGCGGTGCACAATGGAAGTGGACACCTCTGTAAACATCATCACAACAAGATTTATTTATTTTTTCCATTTGTACCAAAATGACAACGTGACGCTGCAAAATCCTATGCACTTTTTAAAAATTCAATTAAGAAAATAAAACTGGAGGATGAAGTGAGTAGAGCAGTGGGCGTGTGTCGATGGCGGTGAAAATTAGCAGTGAAAATAAAATGGCTTCTTGAAAATAAGCGATGAAAGATCACTCAAACATGCAAGAGTCACTACAAATACAACTTCAAAAGGGTAAACGCGAAGGGAAAAACAACTATAACATGGTTAAAAGCTCTGAAGTCGATTTTGCAGAATGGGTCTGCTTCAAATTTAAAACATGCACAGATTTAAACGACTTCCAAAGAATCTACAAACGGAGTCAACAATCTGTGGGACACTTTTACTTTACAGATCCCCCATGTTTCTCCTCTGGCACCGCCCAAACACGCCCCTGCTGCTTATTATACATTCAGCCCCGCCCACTTTAACCATCGACTTAAAATGACCTCTACACTCTGTTTGTCTTTTGAATATGGGACATTAGTGCATGGTTTGAACATTTAAACGAGTCATATTACGCTATTTTCTGATCTGTTCTAATGTTTCTTCGTCACAAACAGACCTGGAGTTGTGTTTTATTTCATTCACACAAGTTTGACGCACAAACCCTGCACATTTCTGTTCTGTTTTGTGTTGTGAACAAGGATATTGTGTCCTTCTTTAAATTAAGAAGTCGTCGTTATAACTTAAGAGGTTTGTTTCAGTTTGAATCTAATAAAATAGGAACTAAGATGTGTGTCTAGTTTTAGGAATAAGACTTTGGAATAATCTCAGTGATGAAGTTACGTTAATTAAAACTCTGTCTAAATTGAAAAAAGCTTTAAAACATGAATTCAATCTGTAGGAGTAGGAGCCAAGACATTTGTGTTTAAGATATTAAGTAAATAAATAGTGTTGTGTTACTGTATTGTTGAGTTTTGTGTTGGTCAGGATGGTCTTACATAAGCACGTACATCAGCCCAATCCTTTTTTGGTTGCAGTTAATGAAGAAAATGTTTTATTTTGTCTTTCAAAAAAGAAAAATGTAAACTAAAATAAAATAAAATTCATACATTCATCTATTTACACTTCCACACACCTTTACTAGAATCATTTGGCTGATTTAAGCCCTGGAATTGCAAGTCTCTACTGAACTAAAGGTAAAAGGAGCTGATAACTTGAAAAGTACCACTTCATGACATCACAAGGTGGAACGACACATTTTGAGCTTAGATGTAGACAGACTAATACCAAAGAATTACCCAAACGTGTGAATGAAAACACAACTCCAGGTGTGTTTTTGATCAGTTAATAACATCACAACACGACTTAAAGCCCAAGAATCCATTTTTTTTCCAGTTTTAACCAGAAAACATTGACTAACTAGAACACAACGGGCCCTGGGGATCAGAATACTAAATCATCAGCAAAGTTAACACTGCATTTGCCATGTTCAGGATTTAAACCACAAATCTCCATCTTCTTCTTCTCCTCGGAAACACTCCTCTCGCTCTTCCGTGCGCAAATCCACTGAACAATAACGCACGGTAGAGAAGACACAAGGGCCAGATGAATGGATCGTTTTAAAATATGAATGCGATTAACCCCCAGATTTAGGCTACGTTGGAAATTCAGGATGTCCAAAATGGCGTGTTTGTGTCTTTCTTTTGGTTGGGTGATCAGCAGTGCACAGTCTGGACCAGCACTTTCCGACATTTTTTTCAAGTTTAAGTGTTTTATTTTTGATAGAACGTTAGATCCTTAATGTTTGGCGTCTTTCTGTATGTATTTGTGCTCTATAGAGTCACCGTAACACGCCACCGTAGACATATTTAGCAGCTTAGTAAGGGGATATTCAATTTATTCATGATGCCAACCGCAGGCCCGTTGTGTGGGTACGGCTGTGTGAGCGCATGGCGAGTGTGGACTGAACCATGAAATGAAAACACCCCATAACCATTCCACTGCGTCTCTCAATTAGGACATCATCTATGCAGAGGGCGCATTCACGAGTCGCTTCTTCTGTATTTACAATTACACACCACAGGGCCGACAAATGGGACCGTCAGGGAGAAAACATGGTGCTGTAGAGTCAGGGCAAGATAAAAATAGGGATGGTCAGACGTGGCATAATAACATGTTTTGAAGCACGATATATTGAGATAAATGATGATATTTAAACTACAGTTAAGTATAAAAAGACACATATGCACAGTTACACCAGTTCTGTCAAGAGGAATGGGCCAAAATTCCTACCAACTATTGTTTTGGAGATCCTTCCACAAGCGTCTCACGTTTTTTGAGCTTATATAAGGATTAATTTGTGAAATGTGCTTTAAGTGTACCTGATACATGTGCTCTAAATAAATAAAATAAAATAATAAATGAAATTAAAATTAAATTAAATAGAATAAAAAAATGAATAAAATAATAATAATAATAATAAAAAAAGAATTAAAAATATAAATAAATACAATTTGACCCAAGTCATACAGTTTAAAGGCAATGGTACCAAATACTAATGGCATGTATGTAAACTTCTGACTTTGAAGAAATAATAATAAAATATTGTCCAAAAAAATCATTCTCTCATTATTCTGGCATTTAGCAAATAAAAATTATTTTGGTAATTGTAATTGACCTAAAACAGGAAAAGTTTAGTCTGATTTCATGTCAGACAGTGAGGAAAAAACAGCATATGTGTCTCGTTATATAGTGTAATGTAAACCTCTGGTATGAACTGCATCCAGCCTTTGTTGCGTTGTGTGTTTTTATTGCTCAAAAATATCTAGGAAAAACATGCCTCTTGCCTCTCCATAGATCTGACTGTACCCCGGCCTTGTGAAGTCACCTGCTTCCTCATACTGTGGTACATTCTGGGCAAAGCAATAACATCTCCATGAAGATAAGTAGTGACTTGGGTCCATTGTTTTGAATATCCTTCATTATCATCTGACTTTGTAGAAAATAATGAAAAATTGTCTCATTATTCTGGCATTTAGCAAATAGAACTAATTGTGGTAATCCTAATTGATCTAAAACAGGAAATGTTTAATCTGATTTCATGTGAGACAATGAGGGGAAAAAAAAGCACGTGTCGTCTGGTTTCAACTGTACATTGTGCCACTAATTAAGATTTAAATAACGCGAGATAATCCCAGTAAACCCTTTTTGAATAGACCGTTTCATTTAAAGACATGAGCTGCAACAAATAAATCAAAAACAAATGACAAAGGGCAGAATATACCAATAATTAGCCATAAAAGGGACTAACTCACCTCTCCGCAGCTCAAATCTTGTCGTATTGTAAAATTATTTCCACATTTTTGCAAAGAAAAAGTACTCACATTAAACACTGAGGCCCAAAATATATTGTTCCAGCTTTCATATATAAATGATAAATCGATATATATGGCTGATACTGTCTGTTTGTCTTGCTGCTATTATCTTATACTGATATTAAATCTATAGCAAAGCCCAAAAATGTGTTTAAATCTATAACTTAAATACAAGTTATAGTAAACTTCACAAATTAAGTTTTCGCTTTTGTAAAAATGGTAACAAATGTATTTATAGAATCATGCAAGCACTGATTTCAATAACCCAGATAAGCGCAAAACCATTTTTTGACCCCTCACTAACCCAGGAGAGCTCTACGATCTACTGGGCAACATCTGCAAACAGTGGGGCGATCGTTCTTTTGCAGTGGCCGGTCCGAAACTCTGGAACTCGTTGCCCATTGAGTTGCGCTCCATCTCTGTTTAAAGCCAAACTTATTTAATTAGAACGGCTTTTAACACTTCGCCCTGTGACGCTTTATTTTACTGGTGTAATATGCGCTGTTGATTCGTATGATGTTTATTGTTTTTAATCGTGTTTTTAATGTTGTACAGCACTTTCGGCAGCTTTGGTTGTTGGAAGGTGCTATAGAACTAAAATTTGATTGATTGATTGAACCATTTTTAGCCACATCGCTCCATTTTTACACATTGTTCAAAAAAGATGACTCTGATGGACACACAGAGACAGGGGAAGCTTAGAAAAAATGTCTAGATAAAATGTGATCGATGCTTGATTATAGTGTTATGGCCTTTTTAACTGGATTACCAATGTATAGCATAAAGTGCAATATTATAAATCCAGATCTTCAGTGCAAAGTGCAAACTCTCCTGACGGATTCATAGGAAACTGTGGACACTGGTCAACGTTAGACTCTTTAGCCGTCACTCAATGTCCACTACCAGTCAAAAGATTGGACACACCCTCTCATCCAATGTTTTTTTTCTTTATTTTTTACGACTATCTACAGTGAATTTTGAGTCAAATTCCAACCACAGGTATCATAGCATTTAAAAAGCCAATCCAGAGCGAAGGTAGTGCCCCTTTTATGGACACAATTCCATCCATCCATGCATCCATTTTCTTCCGCTGATCCGGGCTGGGGCGCGGGGGCAGCAGTCTAAACAGGGACTCCCAGACGTCCCCCACCCCAGACACGTCCTCCAGCTCCTCCGGTGGGACCCCAAGGCGTTCCAAGGCGGACACAATTGCAAAATAAAAACAACAGGACCATGTAGAGCGGGTCAAATATATGAAGTAAGATTTATTGAATTGCGAAGGTAAATAACAAAATGTTTTATCTTAAAATCCTTAAAATATTCACTCTTTATTTTGTAGTTATTTCACTTTTTTCCATTCCAAATGATTCCATATATCTTGCTTCATATATCTCATGTCTTCCGTATGTATTTAAAATGTAAAAAGTAGTACAAATATAGAAAAAATAAATAAATGAAAGGTCGTGTATGTGCATAATAATCATGATTAGCTGTCGGACTTATATTTGTGTGGAGTTCATCCAGTATTCATGGTACACTGCAGATTTGCTCGTTCATGTATTTAATTGTACTGTGCTCCTTTACAAATACAACCCTCAGATGAACAAATCGACCTTATTAATGATCTCTCCGTCCTATCAGGCCCCAAGCAGGTACCCACCTAAACATGCATGAATCTCAACTTCTTTAAGACTTAGAAAACTATTTTGATAACACGTTCTGAAGTTCACCCAACGTGCCTTTGAGAGAGTACACATTTTGGAACGTGATACCTGCTCCAGTGGTTCTTGGCTCGGACATCTGCTCAAGTAAATTTAGCCGGGATGATGTCATAAGTCCAGCAAAGTCCTGACAAGACTCGGAGGATGGATTATTTAATGGCGGCTCCACTTTGGGGGAATTATTCTAAGTATTATAATTGCTGTGGGTTCTCCTTGGGCTGATGCAGGAGAGCGAGCCCGAGTACTGAGTGAACATCAGGTATCAGATTACTGTCAGGGGACCAAAATAAACGGTAATAATGGCTGGAATAGAGGAAAAGCATTGGTTTGAGGGAGAAGTCTTTTAAAAGAAGACGTATTGTGCTTGTGTCTGCTGTAGAGTTCAAACTTATGACACCCGTGGATAATTGTTTTAATTTGGACACTGTAAATCGCAATATTCGTCTAAAACAACATAATAAAAGAAACAAATACACTGACTTCTGCATTAGAAAACCACGGTGCCCAATAGGACCTAATGCTGCCGTAAACATCACAGCAAAAAGCAGTGAAGTTGTTGACGTCTCCAATGGATAGCTGCGGATTTTTATGCATCTGTACCAAAATTACTGCGCAACTTTGCCGAATCCTATGTGTATCACAGATTTAGATAATAAAATTGGAGCATGAAGTAAGTACAGAGCAGTGGGCGTGTACCAGTCACAGTGAAAATAAGCGATTGAAGATTCCTCAAACAGACACGAATCACTCAACAAAAATTTGACTGAGTAAATGTTGAGAGGAAACAGCTATAACGTGGTCAAAAAGTCAATTTAGCATAATAGGTCTGCTTTAACATTTAGTTTCTTCAGATATCTTATTCATTAGGCATGCCCAAACTGTGGCCCAGGGGCGAAATGCGGCCCTCAGACCATTTTTTCTTGGCCCTGAAGCTTCCAGGTGAATCGGCCCATATTACCTTAAACAGTACTTTTTACTTTTTACTTTCTGAAAATCTACTTACTGCCCATATCAAATATTTAATGATGTATTATTGAGGATGTAGTGGTTCTAGTGGTTCAGTCTAACTTGTAATAATAAAACAGATTTGAAGTATTCACTGTGCTGGCGACGAGTCTATGGCCCTCAATCGGCCTCAGCTTTGTGTTTTTATATGTGACCTTTAATGAGAAAAGTTCGGACACCTGTTATAGAGCAAACATTGACTTCAAGATATAAGCGATGTAATTCAGTGGTCTGATCCAAAGCCTGGACGAAACTGCAGGATTTATATACAAAAGCCTTGAACCTACACAACTCATTTGCAATGGAACTTTTCCCTTAAACTTGTGATGAGTTTGTCACTGTAAAGAAACAGATACGCAGTCTGGGGAAATTATTCCAACTTGGTTATCCTGAGGAGATAATTGTTCTGGTAAAGCGCGTGTATCACAAGAGCTTTGGGGATGGATTTACAAATGAAACGCACAACATGGTGAATAGCTACGGCTGCTGCTGCTGTGTTCACGTGTCATATTTCCCCGGATACTCACCAACTGAAAACACAAGTACTGCATTAAGTGAGGTGTTGTTTAAGAGATGAACAATCAAGTGAGTCAAATCTCTCACTGGAAATTAACCGACTTAAACAGTGGAATTAAAAAGTGTCATTTATATCATTGTGGCGTCACGTGATCCGAGGTGCCGTTGGTGCAGGTGCGTGAGCCGTGATGGACAACTCATAATGAAATCAATTAGGCTTTGACCCAGAAAGAGAATCCTCCTTCCTCTTCTTCCATTCCTCTGGCTCCGTTGCGTCTTGTTTTGTCTTGACTTGGACCCTTTGGTGTCTCTTACTGGTCAAGGACAAAAGAAAATCCTTAGAGGTTTTGCACATTAAGTAAGTTGACATGGATGTTGCCGTCTTTATAGTTTCATTTAGACTGTATAAAGAAGTGGACTAAGTGAGTGTGATGTCCCCTCCGCAAGTGTTCAGCTCCAGTCAAATAAAGCTCATCAACTCGAGCAATTATAGGGGCCAATTTAGAGCCAATTTCCATATTTGGAATTCCGACCGTGAGTGTCGTAGCAACCAAAGAACCAATCCGGAGTGGAGCTGTTGAAGGTAACACCCCCTTCCCGCCCACACCACTGGTTTAGCAGGGACCGGGCGCTTAGCAACTCTGTCAATCAAGCCTGTTGCTAAAGCTAGCAGGAGAGACCGTGGGGAAAGAAGGTGCCTGATTTGTCTGTTGTTAGTGTTCATATCTTGATTTACGAACATAACGCCAGGATCATGTAGAGCGGGTTAGTACGAACATTTTAAAACCAAAATGACGAGGCTCATTGCAGCGTAATCACTTCCTGTTTGGAACAAAGCGGCTAGCAGATTAGCTCAGTTTTATCGTTCAGTATATTAAAGCTGGAACAATATTCTTTGAGCCTCAATATTCAATGTGAGTACTTTTTCTTTGCAAAAATGAGGAGATTTGGGGTATTTTTTGTTGTAATACGATAAGATTTGAGCTGTGGAGGAGTGAGTTAGTCCCTTTTATGGCTAATTATTGGTGCATTTTGCTGTTTGTTTCAGCTCATGTCTTTTAATGGTTTAGTGGGATTATCTTGCATTATTTAAATCTAAGTTTAGATATTATCATTTATTGCAATATTTGTCTGTAGCGATACATCATGCTTCAAAATGTGTTATCGTGACAGGCCCAGTTCCATCATAAAAAAAATTAATAATAATAATAATTTGATGCATCTGTGAAATAGACTGAAATGACGGGGCGGGTTCAGTGGTGACACACACATCCGCTTGTGTGCGTCTGACCTATGGGGTCAAACATAAAGGCCTTTCTTTTCACCAGCATTCACTTAGCACTGAGACAGAGACAGGCACATTATCCATGTACCTTTGTCTGTCATATTCACTTTTTATTGACCGTCTCAGACAGAACAAGACCAGCTTTATGTGCACAGACACACGGCTCCTCCAGCTTCAGAATGAATGATTCACATGAGAAACACAAGAAAGGATTGTTTAATTAATATGTTCATATGTTTTGTGCTAAAATGTATTTAAAAAGTCATTTTGTAGTTCAGTAAATAAAGTACTATTTGAGTTTTTCCATTTCCAGGGGACAGTATTCATCCTTCTAGACATGATGACACTTTAATAGAAGTGGCAACACCAAGGACAACAAATGTTTGAGAAAGTGTGGACAGTGAGCGATTCTTTGTTTAAAGTGACTCTGGTGATAGATATTTGACATTACATTTCAGATCCCATAAACAACACTTCTGTCCCCGGAGCATTTTATCAGACATTTCAAATATATTATCACTTTTAAAGTGAATATTCCCTGGGTTCCCTGTAAGTAAACCTTCCAAATCCCCAGCTCTCATCCCTATTTTCCTCCCAAAAACGGCATTAGAGGGATTGCTCTGCTATTGTTGCACCTCTTGGGAGCAAATCTATTTGAGCAGAAATGGAAATTGTCAGTGCCCACAAAGCTGCTAACATGCGCTCAATAGAGGTGTCAATTCTCAAGGCCTCGCCATTGTGGACTGTATAATTTAATTGGAGAGGCACGACGGTGTGTTCCCGGTCGAGGTATTCAAATGTTGTATCAGGGCCTGTCCCAGCGCTGGCTCCTCTCCTGCTGCACACATCCAGGATTAAGTTCCCCTTTCCTTTCTCCCGCCTGGCTCCCCGTGCAGGTGGAGGGAGGACCTGTGCGTCTCTGCCCCCTCAGAGAGCTCTTTGTTGGGGAGGGGGGCTCGGCTTAGTGGCCCCTGAAGTCTCAGAGCGGCTGTTGTGCTGAGGGCCAACCTGCGCCGCCATTACCTGAGCGGTCCCGGGGCAGACGCAGAATTAGTCAGCACATAATGAAGCTGTCTTTGATTGCGGGACAAAGCTGGGGTGGGGGTTGGACTCTCCTGTACTGAGGGCCTCCACAGGGCATGAGAAGCATGTCTTTGGAGGAGCGCCTGCTGTCAACGGATGCTCTGTTCCTCTGAGATCCTGGCAGAGGTAAGGGTTGAAAGATGCACAAGGGTTGGAGAGGACACTGGCCAATACATTCCTGCGTACAGCTGGCGCACGCTTCAGGTTACAAGGTGCCATTGGACAGACACACACATAAACATTTGTGATGGCTGTTTTAGACTCTTTGACCGTTTGTGTTCATTATCGGCAAGCGAGCAAATATTTCTGTGAACTTGAAAGTTACTTTTTGAACCTCAAGTTTAGCAAGTGCACTTCATGTGTCAGTCCCAAGCCTTGTTAAATAAATACGCAATACATAATATGGTCTAAAACTAAATCAGTAATAGTGTTTGATTATTGCATTAATTATCTTTCTTTATTGACATTATTCAGACAGTTTTGCATCTAAACGCTCCATACTGCGCTTTCTTTGAGGTGGCACTTCCAGGTTAAGGGGAAATTCCATTCTTTTCAGTGCCTCAATTGGGAAAAGTTTTGCCTAAAAAATATGATATAAAGTAGTGTCGATTTGTGCGAAATGTTCTATGTTCATATGATCAGAAAGTCAACACCTCACCGATTCTCTGATTAAAGCGGGGGTGTCAAACTCAATTTCACCGAGGGCCAATTTGCATAGATGTAAAAAAAAAAAAACGGACATTTTAAGACAGTCATACATTTTAATTTACCTTGTCGCGGCCACATAAAATGACATGGCGGGCCAGATTTCACCCCTGGGCCTTGAGTTTGACACATGTGCTTTAAAACATCTCTGTAGTCCGTATAGAATTATTATTTACTGTCAAAATCGCTAGCTCCATGCAAAATAATACCACCAATAATAATAATAATGTGAATAATAAACAAAATAACTCTTAATGATTTTTTCCCAGCTCAAAATACAAGACAATTAACATGTTTCTGTGTGTGTCTTGTGCGTCTCATGGCTCCTCTCCAGCCTACACACAAAGCATGTATCTATTGAAGTTGGCGTGTGTCTGCTGGACCTGAGGGAAGCTGCCACTCCAAACCCAAACGGACAAAGACCCCTGGCACAGCTCCTCCCTGTTTACCCCAGTTTACCCTGCGCACCCTGCGTAGTGCCTCGCCGGTGCCCACTACTTGTCTCATGATGAAGAAACAATGAGGTGCCCAGACAAGACTAAAGTGAAAATGTGGTGAATCCAGCATAGTTCAGTGCAAGTAGTAGTGCCCTGGGAGCTCTAGCAGTGATAAATCTCCAGTTTTTTGGTGGGTAAATGCTCTTTAGTGCTCTATTAAGCTTCACAACCAGACTCTATATATAAATAGACGTAGCTAACCTGCTAACCGTCACGTTCCAAATAGGAAGTGATCATGGGCGCACTTCCTTCTCCATCGACTATTTTGGTTTTAAAATGTCCGTATTAACCCGCTCTACATGATCCTGGTGCTTTTATTTCATTGTGTCTG